>NW_027175887.1:14831949-15431949 GCF_023055335.1 Clinocottus analis
GTGCCCCCGACTGCAGGGGCACACCTGGTTGCATTCATTTGATCCAGAGTGCTTTTGACGGACTGCCTGTACTCTGGCGTCCCGCATTAAGCCGCTGGAAGTGAGCACCTGCTTGAAGCGGGCAGCGTGCAGGCAGCGGCGCTCCGGTAACACCGCTCTGTGGAGGAACGCCAAGGCTTGGCGAGCCCGTGTCTTGGCGGGGTGAACCCAGAGGGGAGGGGAGGGGGGGGGGGGGGGGGGGGCGACGGCTACCTCGTCCCGGACTCTGACACGCCCCTGCGACGCCGACCTGTAGTCACACCGTCGGCCGCTCGGGCCCCTCCGAGATAATTGTCCGTGGAAAAAAAAAAAAAAAAAACCCTCCCCGAGGCTGTAAAGGCAGCTTGTTTCGGATCTCCAGATGATTTCACAGGACATTTAACTTTACACCTCTCATTTGTTAGCTCTTCGGGGCATTTCCAAATATCCATTACCAGGTTCCCGGGGAATGTGGCAACCCTTAACCTCCACTGGCTTTTATGCGTATGCATAAATTGCCCCCCGGGGAGGGGGATAAACGTGACACTGCAGTTGGAGGTGTACCGACATGTGTTTGTGTGCGAGCTTAAGCAAACAGATGACCTTCAAAGCGACGGTGGCAAAGGAAAATAATTGTGGAATTGCAGACGCTGTGTCTTCTCTGCGACACTTCAATTGCCTCGTGAATTTTACATCAGCCGAGAATGAAGCCGCGGCGCTTTGAATGGGCGCTGACTCGGGTCACGCCGCGCTCTCTGTCGCAACACTTTCTTTGTGCCGCGACAATACATTAATTTCATGAGTCAACAGGCTACGACTGGCAGTTTGTGTCGAGCTAAACAGTGTTTAATTGGATTCTGATCCATGGCAACACCGCCGGGGGCTTGTTTCCATCTTTTATTTCAGCAGCACCTGGAGCGTAATGGTGGTGATTACATCCCTGCTGTGGTGTCCCAGGGGTTCGGGTTTCAGAGGCCCGTGGGAATACGCTGCTAACAGTCACGGTCCATGCTGCCCTGCTGCCCTGTTTGGCTGCTGGCAGACGCTGAGCTGCTGCTGCTGCTGCTGCCACTGCTGCCGAGAGGTGTTGTTACACCGGAGAGACAATACGGTTCAGAGGGAATCGTCATAATAAAGGCAAATTGTTTCGAGGAGAACGAGCCGCTGTGTGCCAAACAGTTGCACAATTGCTCTTGACGTGCGGGATACGTCAATGTAATCTGAGGTGAGAACAATTTTCACGTTTTTCAACCTTCACAGTTCAAATTGAACTAATCTGATGGAGTTAAAAGTGTGTTCAATTGTTACTGGGTTTTTTTGCACATTGTAGTCAGTCGACTACGTGCTTTCAGGGCGAATCGGCTCATGCGACGATGCGGGCGAAACGTATCTTCTGCAACACGTGAGGCTCGCACTAAAGAGTTCTCTGTTTATTAGTGCGAGATGTGACCCTGAAGACGACTCGCATCCGGCTTTGTGGCCGGTGTCGGCGACATGCAAACAGCGTGGGCCCATGTGTTTTATTCATGTTGCATTTTGTTTTGTATTGGAACTAAAAAAGGATGAATTATTTGTTTTTTTTCGTAATTTATTATTCATTTACACTTGTGTATTCACACAGGCGTGTGCCCGGACTATTTGTCATTTGTTCATTTATTTACTTCCATGGGCTGTTCCTGTTTTTTTTTTTAATGCACCAGCACTAATGAAACCAAAACATCTGCCTCAATGAATCAGACTTTTAATAACTGCATACATTTGTTTGGAAAGCCTCTGATTGTATACATGTTGTTAGTTGTTATGATGTTACAACTTTTGCCGCCGAATGAGACAACTTTGTGCGACTTTTCACAAGTCCACTTCCGCACACACACATTTATAACCAGTAATTAGAGCGAGAAACACAACCGTGACTGACACGACAGCATGCAGCCGTTTGTTGACTTACTTTCTAGATTCAGTAACTTTTAGAGCTAAAGCTGCGCGCTGCTTTCTTTGACAGCACTGCGCTGCTGTTTGTGGTTGGATAATTTTTTTAATCAAGTGTACTCTTAGTTTCTTAAGATTACCAAAATTATTCATTTATTAATTTCATTCAAACAAACACTGAGCACTAATGCTGAAATATTAACAAGTAAACTGTTTAATTCATGGGGATTTAAGTATTACGCTTATTTTTTTAGTGGAAAAAAACATGTAATAAACAAATATTTGTATAGTAAATAAACAAAAATGTTGATTTTCTCAGTAGGGTCAGAATGATGAGATTCACCTCCACGTGGTGTATTCAGTCTGTAACACACAATCTTCCTCTAAAACACTTCTGCTGAGGACTGTCGGGGTGACGGCACGACTCCAGGAGTGCTGCTGTGTTGAGATGGACAGAGCATTAAAAATACTTATTAAATGTGTTCATTTTATTAGCTTTAGTTGTGCTGAAGGCGGCTTTAGTTTGTTTGCCTTCGTTAATTTAAGATAATCTAATCTGGGAGTGGCAACTTTTTGCGAGTGCATTTCACAAAATGTCTCAACTATTTATTTAAGAGAAACTCTCATTTAATGATGCATCTAAATTCTACATTTTTTGATCTTCAGAAAATCTCTTCTTAATTCCTGAGCTCCTTTCCTTTACCAAATAGTGTCCTTGGCGAGGATATCAGGAGTGTTTAATATCAGGAGTCTTATAAAATTAAATCTCATGTAAAAATCACACAAATTCTAAAAAAAAATAGACCCACCGGTTTAGAAATAAAACATTTCAACATCTTCAGAGCGACACCACTGATGCGGCCCCGATCAGCTGGAGCGACGGGCCTCCTCCCCTCCCAAGTAAAGCTGTGAAAGGTCACTGACCCCTGCCGATGGAGATCTGGGGGGACGGCCTGCACATGAAGTCAGCACTGACAGCGCAGGGAGGAATAACATTGCTGGGCCTCTGACCTTCAGTGTAGCCTTACACCGTCTTACAACCCCTTAGTCAGACATATCTGAATAATACATCAGCCTCCCCTGCTGGGACCCCCCACCCCCTCCACACACACACACACACACACACACACACACACACAAACACACACACAAGCAGAGGAACAGTATTCACATTAGGACGTGAGGTCTGTATCCCACAACATTCGATACAATAATAACCACACTGTGTTTGACCAGCTCCAATGATAAAGGGGCCGATGTTATCAAAGGGATTTTTTTTTATCTGCAATGAGTGAGTACTGTTTTTTCCCCCCACATTGTATGATAATAGAGCGGTATTTGTGTTTTTTTTTATGTTGCATACACTACTATTTATCCCAAATTCAGTTTCAAACCTTCAGGTTTCTCAACACTTTGTCTGCTCTCCATCCTTCCATTCATTCTTTTACATTCAACTTCTTTTTTTCTTTGGTTCCTTTTTCCAAAAGCAAAGGCAAAGGCGTAAAAGACGGAGAAACAAACAACACAATGCTGCAGTTGTGGCCTCTACAGTAATTCCTCACCTCCATGCAAGTAAGTGAACAATAGCTCGAGCCTCGAGAATTCTGCTGTTTACACAGTGAGAATGAACAGAAATGCATGAAACATTTTAAAATCCCCTGTGATTCCTAGAAAGGCGGGCTCTCTTGCTCTTGTCTCCATCTGCTTTACATACAGGAACAGCTTCACGGTTTGCACTGAGATTATTTGAATTTCATAGAGTGTTTGACATTTGATAATGGTGCCGTGTGTTTATAGATTCAAGACTTTCCCCGGGCGAAGGTTTTCTATCATATTTGTTCTGATATATATATATATCAATCAGCCTTCTTTGAATATGTGTATATTCATTCAAACATTATGAGTTGCATGAGCAATGAGAGGGGAACAAATGTTTGTGAAACAATTGCATACATTTATTATGCTAGGATAATTGTTGTCTCTATACCTCTTAATAACTGGACTCTGCAGTTTTCAGGATCACAGTTTTATTTTAAATGACTGAGCTTTGATCATCCAAAAACGAAAGACAGGTGTTTGTGCAGCTGCACGTCTGAGAGGTTATGTGGACAGATGTGTAGGAGCATGTGTGTATCCGTGCATGCATAAGCCTGCGTGTGTGCGTGTGTATGTGCGTGTGTGTGTATGTGCGTGTGCGTGTGTGCGTGAGGGAGGTGGGTTCAATCGATGTCTGCTATACTACAATTACTGTTACTAATGTACTCCCCTCTACTGGAGCACAGAGTACATGTAGGTCAACGTTTGTGCTGAAAACATTAATTCAAAATAAAAACCTTAATCCTTAAAATGTTGACGTATTTGTTCAGTATTTGGAGAAGCTTTTTATTCTCGTCTTTGACACCTAGCACTTATCGCGGAACCAATGTGTCCCGCTGTCCGAGTTCCCTTCCGGTCTGTTTTTGAAGTAGCACCGGCGGTGAAGTTGTTGTCGTCCGTGGCTGAAGACGCTCGCGCGCTGCTTACAGTCCGCTGTGTGACAGAAAATCATGGATTAACGGTGTGAATGTGGTGATAACAGGTAAATATAACATTTAGCGTAGTTAGTTCCTCTTCAGCGAGAAAGTAAACTTAACGTTATTGTTGTTTTATAAGGAATAATTTAATGTGCGCGCGCATATTAGCCTTAAATCAACTTAAATGTCACACTTTTGATAGCTTGTATTTCCTGGAGACTTCACCAGGAGTCATGATTTGTTATAAATGATATAGAATACGTAAATAAATGACGTACAATGAGCCATTATTTAATTTTTGTATTTGCTTAGAGACTCAAACTAAACATATTTAGCCAAACGTTCATGTGTATTGTCTCATATGTAGCTTATTATCATCCAACTATATGCAGCAACCAATTTGACAATGATTCATCTCTAAGTTGTTGTTGTTGTTGTTTGTTTAGTTTAGTGGATACAAAGTTATCTAGACATGGCTCTATTAGTACAAGTATGACAGAATTTGAGGTGATTTTTTTCGTCAAGGTTTACTCTGCCCATCCTCTTTAATGACTTACATCATGTTATCTGACCGTAATTTACCCTAAATAATTACTACAGTCCAGTTGGTGTGTGCGTATGTGTATGTACTTGCGTGTGTGTGTGTGTGTGTGCGCGCTCTGCAGGGTCCTAACTGTCCTGACACCAGGGTTTCCTCAGGCATGTGGCAGATTAAATGCAACCATTCACTTCAGTCCTGTCAGCCTCAACGTTCTCAACGCCACGTTTCTCTACTCAAATAAACCAGCTGCTCCATGTTGACTGCCTGGTGTTTTGGCATCACCTCCGGCTTCACAGAGCATCCTAACACGGACGCAGTCACATGGGGGCAGAGTGTGGCGGATACAGATGTGCCATGTGACGGAGTGACGTCACTGAGCATGTGTCACACTTGCAAAGGGATGTCCTCGCCTGTGTTTTGTGATAAATTGGGTGTGCACATGTGTTGTACTCGCGAAGAACTAGTGTGTGTGTGTGTAATGATGCTGTGCACTTTTAGCTAATAATGGACCCATGACCAGCTGAGCACATAACAAGCGATTAAATGACAACCTTTGCCTCTGAATGTTACGATGAATTGTTGAAGTATTCCACAAACAGTGCGCTTGTAACTGTGCATCATCATTAAGGATTCAGTCTGAACAAGCGCTGCCCTGAACTCACCTTCGCTGTCTGTCCCACAGCGCTAAACGAAGGCCGTCTCATCAATGGCCACGCTGTGGTCAAAGATCTCTGCCACTCTGCCTCGTAATGAGGACGAGTTTCCACTGCAGTTCAGCAGCAAAGTGGAGTCAAGTGTGGTGGAAATGCTGAAGCGGTGTCGGCGGCAGCTTTACAGCGACGATGCCGAAGCCGAAGCCGTCCGCATGCTCAACGCTCAGATCGTTATAGATGTTTCGTGGGAGAAACTCAACGCAGGAACGTGGCGCCACGTGGACAAAGAATGGAGGCGCGTTTATTCCTGCGGCTGCCTGTTCAAAGCGGCCGCTTTGTGTCGGGGCGAGCCGTCGGCGGACGCGGTCCTGCAGGCCGTGAGGACCTGTGACATGGGTCTGCTCATGGGAGCAGCCATCATGGAGGACATACTGCAGGTCATGGTCCGGATCCTGCAAGCTGAAGTCAGGAAATCCACGGAAGTAGAAGAAGAAAGTGAACACACTGAAGTCAAGGTCAGTCCTTGAACAATCACACATTCACACACATTATTCATGTGAGCTGTGTCACTTTTAGTTATATCGTAAGTTATTACTTACCTCAATAAAGCCATCGGCGGTGATGTCACTAAAATAAGTGGGAATAGCTATGTGATGCTTTTAAGATTTTCCTCAAATTCTTGAGCTTAAAAACTAATCGCAAAAGCACATTCATGATCACATTTACAAAAATAAAAGCAACGATATCATCATGATGATGAAAGCTGATGTGTACGGCAGGTATCATTTGGGGGACCCTAAAAAGAAAGGCTAAAATATCAGGTAAAAAATTAGGGAATCAACAATGAAACATGATTAAAATTATAAATAATGGAGCTGTGAACTTGTTCTTGGGACATGTGAGTCTTGTCCTGTGAAGAAAAAGTCACAAGGAGACCAATGAGTGCACATTTTCATGTAAACCTGCACAGCAGCCGCATGAGGTCCAGCCACAGTCGAGATTCGTGCAGGACTTTTCAGGATAAGCCGCTCTAAAGTTTCAGGCAAGCGTTTCCTTTGTCGCCCTTATTTTTGTCGCACTCCATCAGATGTCACTGACGATAAAGGCCAACAAACACTCAAATGTCAGATCACTTTGTTTAGATGCAGTCAAGATGAAGCGTTTAGAGGAAGGTTGGGGGCATTTTCCTGAACTACATGTTTGTTTGCCTGAAAGACAAAAAAAAAAAAAGAAAAGCATAAAATCCACCACAGTGACTACAAATGTCTGTTTGGTCTCTCGAGTCGAGCTGGAGTGCTGCAGCTAACAACTATATTCGTTATCTTTTCTTCTGCCAATTCATTCTCGGTGAGTGTAAAAAAGCGAGTGAGAAATCCCCGTCACAGTTCCCAAAAGCCCGCGGAGATATCTTCAAATAGCTTCTTTTGCCCCGGCAACAGTCCAAAATCATATTTTATTGGATTCACAATCACACAAAGAATCTAAAATGCACAAATTTAGTCATCTTCAATCCCCCCTGTTTTGGCTTGAGCTCGACGAAGTGACAAACGATAAACCTGAGAATATGTTTAATCGACTGCAAAACGCTGACATGTTATGTTCCCCTTAAAGCTCTGCATCCTGCAATGGAAGGCTTGACAACCCCCTTGTTGTTTTGGTATCATTAAGAGACTGAAGAAGGAGATCCCACGTGTTCCTGTGATCACGGAGGAGAGGGCGATTCCCAGGATAAAGTGTCCTTCACTGGAGAGCTTCAGCACCGACTACCTGCTGCCCCTCAAACCCGTGGTTCTAGAGGGGATCATCGAGCACTGGCCCGCCCTCAACCAACACCCCTGGAGGTTTGTTTTTTTGTAGGTTTTTTTTGCCATTTGTTTTGTCCAGATGACATCACCATGTCAGCCATGTTGCCTCATGTTAAACGCATTCATCAAACTGATAGAAAAGTCAAAGATTGGTCTCAAGCGCATCGTCGTGACGGCCTCGGGGCACATTCTCACAACCCTCGGTGTTAAAATGCACATCAGGAGTCCTCCGCTTCAACCGTATGTTCATTCTCGCCACGTAATCGGATTACAGAGGCGATGCCAGCTGACGGCTCTCGTCCCCTGCAGCGCTCCGGTTACCGATAGCACCGGACGGCATGCAAAACCAACAACACAAAGTGAATTTCGCTTAATTTACTCATCAAAGGCCCCCTGATCGCCGACTCCGTCTGGCACCAGAGTCCGATGGAACTGTCTCAGACTATCCGTCCGGTGTCCTCCCTCTCGCTGCCGACTCTGACACATGACATACGGCTCTCAGCTCTGACGGCAGCAAAGGAGGAGGAGGAGGAGGAGGAGGAGGAGGACATCCAGAAGTGCACACATGGCATATTTCATTTTTTTTGTTGCATGGCTCGAATCCCCAATGACCACATCTGTGACTTATATTGTCTTCTTCTTCTTCTTCTTCTTCTTCTTCTTCTTCTTCTTCTTCTTCTTCTTCCCCACAAAAGCATAGAATACTTGAGGTCCGTCGCTGGCTGCCGGACGGTTCCCGTGGAGGTGGGCTCCCGGTACACGGATGAGGGATGGTCCCAGACGCTGCTCACCGTCAACCAGTTCATCGATCGGTACATTTTGAATAAAGTGAGCGCTTCCTCGTCGCGTCTCGCCGCGCCGTTCGCAAAGGGAAACATCTCCGTGTGGTTTCTCACGCTGTGTGTTTTTTTTTTTTTTATTATTTTCCTCCGCGGATCAAAACACCCAGGAGGGAGAGAGCGGTTTGGGGTATCTCGCTCAGCACCAGCTGTTTGATCAGGTATATAACAGTCTGTTCATTTTGTCAGTTCACTAGTTGATTATTCAGGTTATATTTTTTGGCAATGAAGAGTTGAATTCTCCTTATTTCCCAGCTGTCATCCTCCCACCGCATTGCTTTAAGCAGTATTGACTTTTAGTCCTGATTTTACCGCACGAGTCAATAAATTGTCTGGATTGAACTTTACACAAAGGGCACCTTGTCAAGCTAAAAGTTATGTATTTTGGGCCGTTTGATGGAGCAGAATGAGGCCAGACGCTGATTTCTCTCACAATAATCCTCGTCACGTATTTATTACATGTGTCTGGAAACTGACAAGGAGACACAAAGTGATGTTTTCCTTCAGATAATTAACATCTTCATTATATTTTGTGATCTGGTCTCACTTTTTCTCAACATATTGACCAAAAGATATGTTATTAATTCTTGTGCGTGCAAAGTACTTGGCAAATATATCAATTTCGGTGATTATGTGCAGATCATCAGTTCATAATGTCACTGTATTGTGAACTGAATCATTTAGAGTCTTGCTTTCTTCACTCCATCACTACTGTAGTGTGACAGTAACGTCTGGCTTCCTGTTACCTCGCCATCTTAACACTCCTCTCCATTCTTTACATTCACAGCATTAATAGAGCATGAGATGTATTATCTATGTAAAGATACAGAGGAGTCGTGTCTACCTGTGTGTGCCGTTAGCCCGGCTTCTCCTTGTTCTGAGGACATAATCGTGCCTTTTAGTGCACATGAGCGCGCCCCACTGGTTAGCTCGTGGCTGCAGCTCTGCACTGCTAGCATCCAGCTGATGATATGATATAATCCTGCATAGATATGCTGCATAGATACGTCAGCATGCTAACGTTGGCTAATGAGCGTGAACCAGGAAGAGCACCTGGGGCTGATGGGATGGTCGCTAGTTTTGCAGCTATGTTATCATAAATAATTGTATAGACTATAACCAATGTCTCCAAGTATATATGTGTAGAAGGGATTACAGCTTAAATTTAATTGTGCAACCCTTTTTTTGTACAATGACAAATGAAGGAAACCAAAGACGAGCCACCCGGTAGAAAAGCAGATATTTCCTTCTGGCTCACAGCGGTGCACAAACTGAAACACCGAGGGCAAAGACAACAAATATGTATAGATATTTTTTCTTGCAAAGAAACCGTTAAAATATAATTTAGCGGCGACTCGATGTCGCCTCAGATTCCAGAGCTGAAGGACGACATCCGCCCTCCGGATTATTGCTGCCTCGGCGAAGGAGACGACGACGACATCACCGTTAACGCCTGGTTCGGGCCCGGAGGGACGGTGTCGCCGCTCCACCAAGACCCTCAGCAGAACTTCCTGGCTCAGGTGACGACATCACGGCTGTTTTATGAATGCAGTTAGTGTCAAAGACCTGTCATGGGACCGCTGTTTGTTCCCCCCCCCTCTCCCTCTCTCTCTCTCTTTTATACACCAGGTGGTGGGAAGCAAATACATTCGCCTTTATTCACCGGAGGACACCGACAAGCTGTACCCTCATCAATCAAAGCTCCTTCACAATACCAGTCAGGTGGGGATGACGGTCCACAGAGAGACGGTGCATGTCGAGCCTGCAAATGATATGCGGCATTTCTTTTTTCAATTCCTGACTGCCTCCGTGTAGGTGGAGGTGGAGAACCCCGACGCCGAGCGCTTCCCGGCGTTCGCCCGGGCGCCGTATCTGGAATGCGTGTTGCGGCCCGGAGACGTGCTGTTCATCCCCGTCCGACACTGGCATTACGTCCGCTCCTTGGAGCTCAGCTTCTCCGTCAGCTTCTGGTGGTCATGACTGCGGATACAACAAAAAAAAAAGTTATTTTTTTGTGCAACTCGTTTTTCTGCTTCTGTTGGAGGAGAAATCAATTGGAGTTTTTTTAAACTAATGCGAGGGCTAATTCTCATAAATCTAAGGACAACCGCTGATCACACAAACCTTTGATCCGTGAGCAATGAACACTCACTGCTGAGTGATTAGTTTAATTGTGCTGATGATGATTGCAACAACATCCATTGTGTGTGGAAAGCTAACAGCGGGGGGAGAAAAAACAAAACAAATGAGCGGTTAAAACTGTTTGTGCTCGTCTCATCCTGCATATAATTACGGAGAGTTGTTAGTCATCTCACTTGATGGGGGATGTGTTTCTCTTTTTTAAATTGGGATATTTAATTGTGTTGTGAACCTTACTCGTACAACTATTCCTCAGATGTGTGATTTCCATAATTCATGGGAACGAGGCACGTCTCCAGAATTGAATAAAGCCGGAGAGCTACAGGTAGAAAGAAGTGGCCGTAAACACGGCGCTCTGGTTAAACTCCACAGCCGCAGACAATCACGCGGGTCACGGGGAGGAGGACGAATAAATGAAATGAATTAATCCCCCGGGCGCAGACAGACTTTGAAATGAAACGAGTCTCTCCGGTTTTAAGGAGCCCGACGGCACGACTCGTGTGGAGCTTCAAAAACACGACTCCTCGACGACGAGGGCGCCGGCGCTTCCTTTTCTTCACGTTTCACATTTCTAACCAGCGGCTGGTCGTGTTCCCCGCAGGTCCATTTCAATCAAGCCGTCTAATTAGAAGCGTGGAGGATGTGAGGATGCCACACAGTTAAAAGAGATCAGCTTTGATGTACACAAGTGACGCGCTTTTCCAGCCAAAGTCACAGTCGACTGGAGTGGCGTGCTGGGAAATCACAACGGAGGAGGAGACGGTGACGAGTTGTGTGGGATCTTTTTTTATTTTTTTGGAAACACGGTAGCTCAAGAAAATTCAATGTGATCCATGTCTGATAGCACTTCATGATAACTACACACTATTCAGCAATAATAAAGCACGAGTAAACACTTAATTCATCATTTATAAAGCCAACAATGAATGGACTGCAGTTATTAAAACACGTTTATAAAGCAGATATTAACATTAGCACATCATCTATAAGTCCTTAATAATTGGTTTGCGAGATATATTACTTAAATGGGGACTCCATTATTTAGAAGTATGAAAACAATCATTAAACCCGTATGAGTCATGCTTATTAATCAAGAATGAAACATTCATAACTGTGTTTATGAATTGCATACTAATGAGTTACTAATGAGTGTTCATGTCAATGAGTTATGAATGATGAATTAAGTGTTAACTCATGTTTTACTGATGCTAAATAGTGTGTAGTTGTTATAAGGAGCTATCCGTGTTTCTCCCATTCAGAAAATGTAAAAGAGAAAGAAAAGAACTAAGAAAAAACTGTCTAAAAACACCAGAAAGTGGCAATAATTTGCTGCAAATATACATAAAAGCAGGCTTAAACAGTAGAGTGTTGCATTTGAATAATGCATAGATAATAAGGTATTTATCTCGACATCTTCCGTAGTGCTGCAGATCAAAGCTGTGGCTTTGTGTGTGTTACTTGCTGATGCATTGCAGTGTTCAGGTAATAGACTTATCCCAACCCAGTTACTTCCCCGACGAGGTTATGGAAACTAACAGCATGAGCCCTGCCGGAGTTTAATTCTGTGAGTAAACGCCGTGTACTTCACTTAGCCCATCAGCTCTTTGTCGTCGTCAAGCAGGCAGCGCAATTGACTTAAGATCACACAAAACTGCTTACTCTCATTATAATGTGATCAATACTCAATTACCAGTAAAGTAATGTGGGACCTCTGGGCCTGGAACCCTTTTCTCTTCCAGCCAGACGCCGCCGCCGCTCCTCTTTTGATTAATGGCCTCGTGGATGTTCAAATAAATCTGGCAAATCAGCATTAAAGCCAGTAGATTTATCTTGTTTTGGGCTCCGATAAACTGGACGTACGTTGGCTGCGTTATGTTGGAGCAAAAAACACACAATAGATCTGAGACGCTGCGGTGAAAAACAGTGTTTCCCTTCTGAGGGGAACGTTTACTCTGTTCTCCAACTCCGTTCAGTCAGGAAGATAACGCTCAATCTGTTGCTTCACAGGGGCAACTTCATAAGCGTGACCTCAGCAATATCGCTCCACGTTCATATTTATTTATAGGCTTAACCTTTTATTTCAGAGGTTTTGCATCCACGCACCATCTTAAATGTTTATTACAAAATACAAAACACAGGAAATAGTTGTTTTTTTTTCCAGCATGTTTGATGGAATCTCTGGAAAAGCATAAAACTATTCAAAGATTTACAATATTAGGGAGAAAGAAATTGACAAAAAATGCACAATCTACACAAAACAAAGGTTAAGAACAATGATTGTCAGGCATTAATTACTAAATATTTCTCTAAAACATTAACAGCATTGCATTATTTGCACTCATATTTTTGTCAAACTGTCAATCACTCTGGAACAATATAAACAGCTTGAGATGACACAATTATGCCTTTAATAAGAAACCTGAGCTGGAAGAAAAATAAGTAGGAGATAAGGCAAGTGGTTATTTTAAAAATGCTACAGTAAGACGTCAAAATCATGACGATGAAACGGTGTCGCGTCGGGTTGTTAGTTCAAGGTGCAGCTTTGCTTTAAGGCAACTCAAAATGTTTCAGTTCTCAATAATCCAAACTATTTCGGGCGTAGACGACCCGACAGCGTGTTAATACAGAAGCTCCTCCCACAACACGATGACGTAGAAATGTCTCCGTTCTCTTAATATTCCGGCGAATCCACGAAGAAGCTCTGCGTCCGCTCCACCGCGAAGAAGCAGAGCGTCCCGACGAAGCCCAGCACGACCATCACGAGCAGCTGCCACTTCAGCAGCAGGTAGCCGCTGCAGAAGAACGCCGCCGCTGCAAACACAGACTGACAGGAGGACACGCCGGGAGGCCGTTAAGTCCCGCCCACACCGTCCATCATCTTTCTTTTTTACATTCATTTGATTTGTGCATGAGAGGAAAAGACCTCAAATAGCATCCTCTGTTTATTAGACACATTATTTGGATTATTCATAAAACAATATATGAGAATTACAGGTGTAAATAAAAAAAAAAAATATATATATATATATGTCTTTATTTCAAATGAATTATCTGATTTAATTGATAATAATTCAGGTTAGGAATATAAAAGCATCTTTTGCTTCTACCTTTTCAGTATATTATATAGAATCCTATTGTAATATAATGATTGACTGAATAAAACAATCAATTAGACCATTTTATATGTATTAATAATAACTGTAATCTAAATTACTGTTCTGTTCACGTGCAACTGAAATCACGATGTAGTCATCGTGTTTGCAGTCAATCTGTTCATTCTTCTCATCAACATTCAATTATTCAGATGTTCATTATCAGTGTTTATCATTAACAGGAGAAATGTTCTGCTTAATGCATCAGGACTCGACTGCTTTATCCAAATGAGATCTCCGGAGTCTCGAGAGGCTTCGTCATGAAGCCAGTAAATAGCAAATATAATTTATCTCTCTTGGTATCGGAGGAAAACCGAACAAGTGATTTACACTCGCTGTAAAAAGACCCCCCCCAGATTTGTTTTATTCCAGTGGAATATAAAATAGCACGATGTCCGGGGGTTTATTTCTTTTTTTCGGGCCAATTTTTGCAGCAACCACAACGTGGGGGGCGGTGGGGGTGGATTAGGAGACGTGTGAGGGTCTCCTCCTTTTCCTTCCCACGTTGCCTTCAGGTGAATTTATTTCATCCTCCGCGAGACAACATTTTAACCCGGCTTTGCCGCCGCCCCGCTAACAACGCCGGAGAACTGTCGACTCGGGGATTACCTGGATGAATTTGAAGATGGCGAAGGCGGGCGTGCTGTGTTCAGCATAAACGCAGCCTAATATGCTGTAGAGCTGCGTGTTGAAGCAACTGTCCCCGAGTCCGAGCAGGAAGCTGCACAGCAGGGCGATGGACGCGCTGAAAGAGGAAATATAGCTCTTATTAAAAAAAACACACAACAAGAGCAGCCCCGTGCTCACTCTTCTTCTGCAGAGGTAATTTGTGAGAGGAATGGCCGACCTGGGAGCTAGAAACGGTTGGCTTTGGGTGCCGGTGTCAAAGACGACGGGGGCGTCGTCCGGGATGTTGAGGAAGATCAAATAGACGGCGACGAAGTGGACGACCATCCCCAGAAACACCACGGAGGTCCGCCGGAAGCGATTGTTCTTGCACAGCAACCCGAACAAGCCTCCACCTCGACGGGGGGGGGAAAAGAACATAACGGCGTGAATGCCGAGGCCCTGCGGCGGCGTCCACGTCGAGAGAGGGCGGCGACTCACCCACGATTTCTCCGACGCCGACCACGATCCCGGAGATCCCGATCAGGCCTTTCGCCGAGTCTCCGAACTGCGTGGTGGCCCCGAGGCACGTCCCGTACACGCCGCTGTAGAACGACAGCTCCAGGCCTGCGGAACGAGAGCGAGAGGGGGGGCGGAGCTCCGGCTGTCAGCCGCCGCTGGAGGGTTTTTTTTTCGTGGTTGCGTGCGACGCCGACGTGACTTACCGCTGTACGCCATGCAGGGACTCAGCAGCAGAATGCTTTTGGTCCTCAGGAGCTGCAGGATGGTCTCTGAACGGGAGGACACGCCACACGCCGGGGTTTTAGTCGCTATTAGATACGTTTTCGAATGAGAGCAAGTGGATTGAGCTCAGATGAAGACAATGCAGGCGTAATAAAGGCCCTATCACCCTCTGATAATGCCATTTAATGCAGAGAAAAAGATGCGCAAAATATTCTGTTTCATTAAGCCGAAAAACACCCAGGGGAGAGGATGCGTTGAGGGGAATGCAGATTTCAAAAGAAGAGCTCCCGCTAGGTGTGTTTATGTACGCCCCGGTGCCCTCTCTCGACATGAATCAGTGCATCTCTGATACACCTGATACCTTTGAGGCAGGTGGACACGCGTCCGCATGCCGACAAAGAGCAATCTGATGCTGCGAGCGACTGCAGGCGGCGCTGACGGCGGGCGCAAGCGCAGCTCAAAGCGATATCATCTGGAACGGCCCCGCCTCCCCGTTTTCCACAAGAGGAAAAAACTAGAAAAAAACTGCTCGTCACAGACCGAGAGCAGTGAGCGCTCGAGGTCACCGACACGGTGTCAAATAACGGAAAATAAAAAGACTTCTGTGATACTTCACTTCACCAATAGTGGTTCCTGTAAATGTATGGTGTGTCGTTTCTGAGATCTCTGTAGTCGTCTCCTGAGTGATGACAATTTGCTGGATTATTCCCTACAGCAGCTCCTCTATGATCTTTTAGCATTGCATCATGGGAAAATAGTGCATCAACACACTCAGAAAGGGATTGGCTCTTTTGCAATGACTCTTTTTCAACACGATACGTCCTATAAACCTGTTTAGAATGAGAATATATATATATAAAGTATTGTATTCGTGTTACTACACATAGTTGTGTATCCATCTATACATGTGTTTGTGTAAATAATACAACTTACTGAGGTCTGACTTGGCCTCCTGCATGGCGGTGCTTGCTCTGTTTCTATACCTGAACAAGAGGAAATGAATTCATTAGTTTGACGAAGCTGAAATAAATAAAGTTTACCTGCACACACAAACTATGACATCACTTCATTCAAGAGACAAACGGCCATAAGAGCAATATAAGAGCAATACTAGTATCATATTTTATTATAATTATCATAGCAATACTGTTATATCTTTTATATTTTGTGCCTTATTTTGTATTTATTCATTTTGTACCTTAGGTTTATTGTAATTCTGTGTCAAAATAAGCGTTTCATTGTACAGAATAACTGTCTGTTATCTGTGCACATGACAGTAAAAACATCTTGAAACAGCTGAAGTGATTTTTAAAATCCCGGACACTTGATTCCTTAAAAGATTTCCACACGCGGCGGCGGCGGCGGCGAGAGAGAGAGAGCGTTTACAGTGGATGGCGGCTCCCCGAGCGCTTCCTTGTTAAGCCGTTAATCACTTAAACTCACATCTCTGCGTCTGAGAGACACGCAAAACCGTTCCTTCGACACACAACCGCTGCCACGCAGATCTCCCAATGTCAGTCTCATCATTTCATCGTCGAGGGCCCGGAGGGCTCGAACCGCCGTCACTCTCCAAGAGGACGTCTCCGTCAACGCGGCCACAAAGCGGCCTGATTGCACCCACTTGTATGAAGTGTGGAGATTAAGCTCCACTGTGTCACAATTTCAATGATCTGCCATTTCTTTTGAGAAGGACAAGAGGGATTTAAAGCTAAAAGTCATCTTGACAAACCTCCACATTCAAGGTGAGTTATTTGAATATATATATATATATATTTTTTTTTTTAGGTGGTGTGGTTATAGTTTAACTTTGTCAACTGGATGAAAATAACTTTTTGTGCGTTGCGTAGAACACAGCCTGCTATTAAATATACTTTTTCTTCATCACTTGAGGTCCGTACCCGCCTTTCCAGCGCTGCTTCAGACATGTTTTTTATATTCTGAGTGATTTTGACAACGGTGACAAAGGTGTAATTATCTCTCGGACGTTTTTTCTCTCGCTCACGTCACGCCGGCGGAGAGCAGCGACTGCCCTTCCTCCTCGCAGAGCAGCTCCTCTTCGCCGTGGCTCTTCCTCAGCAGGAGGAAGCTGAGGGTGCCGAGGACGGAGGCGACCAGCAGGGACAGGAAAATGTTTCTCCTGCTGCCGTCTGAGAGCGGGAGATTAAAAATGAAGCGCTTCATTAAAAAACACACAGGATGTATTAACAACATTAAGCCCGGAGCGTATTCAGAATAAGCAACCGGTCATTTAATCCTCTTGGTATGTTGCGTTCCATCATCGTGCAAGATGTTGCGTTCATATTTACGACGGTGCTCAGTGGAGTTCAACCCTACCTGATATCTCTGTCCTTCCTCTCCAGTCCAAATAAATGTAGAGATTGCCAAATAACATGCTGTGAAAAAGAAAGTAGAGCCAACGTGAGCTGACAGACAGTAAAAAGCTGAAATTTCTCATTATTCTGACTCTTCATTGGAGCTATTTTTAAACTCTTTGGGTGTTTTGACAAAAGAGTTGTCAGAGTCAATAAAGAAGCAAAGGCCACACACACACACTGCTATTTAAATGTCTTCTGGGGAGGGCTAGGAGGAGGACTGGACTCTTTTGTGTTGGGGGGGTTCAAGCGCTGCCTTTCTTTACACAATAATCTGCATTTCTTTCTTCTCTTTTCCTCAGTTCATCTGCCTTTCATGGTGAGCGGGGCAGTCCCGTGAAACGCTGTGATCTATTTCCGTCTTTAATTAAATATTACCTAAACCAAAATGCAGATGAGCAATTAGTCCGTCCCAACGCCTCGGCGAAGGAGAACAGGGCTTCCTCATGAAAGACAACAGGAACTGCATTTTGTGTGTGTGTGTGTGTGTGTGTGTGTCTGCCGGCTGTGAAGAACTGATTCCTAAGTTTCCCGTGGCAGGGATCACCACTGCGCGGGCAGATTAGCGCTGCTCCGTTGTCAGCTTCGGAGCAGATGACAGCCAATGTAATTGTTATACTAATTCAATTTGCATATTTTAACAAATACAAATGAGTTGTCCGAGCTCAGTGAGCGGGAGCAGTGGGCCGAGCGCCAGAGATGAAAAGGCCAAATATATATCTCACCTGACTTTAAAGAGGTGCGTCTGTGTTTCACATCGTGCACAGAGAGTAACGACTCGCTGACAGATAGAACAATTTGCAACGTGATTTATTAAATATATTCTAAAATAAAGCATACAGTAATATCCTGTCGAGCTAAAAATACATGCCTGACAGTGATCTGGCTGCTTTGTCTTTGATCAACTGGAATAGTTGCATCAAACGAAACGACAAAAAACACGACAAACATTGTGATAAATTGTGTGTTATGCACTGAATGTAATAATAGGAGCAAATTACATAATGCAGGCTCCGTTATGTGCAGCCTTGGGTTGGTTTGAGAAGCAAATAAGCTAGAAAACTAATTACCAAAGGCCTTCGTTGGATCATTTTCAGAGACTGGCATGAAGTATAATCTGAGTATTAGGATGAGGATATTAAAAAGGTGAAGCCTGCAGCGTGACTGTGTCGTACCTGCACTGCAGCAGAGCCCAGAACATCCCGGTGTTCCTGTTGATGGTGGACGCGTCCGAGTTCTCCACCAGGAAGTGCCCTTGAGCCGTCCAGAGCACTGCGGGGGAAGTGAGGTCATGAGAAAAACCTTTAACCGGTCCGTTAATTGCCCGCACAGAGTGAGAGATTATCTCTCTGTGTTGTAAAGTTTATGCATCGAGCCGCTCAGCCGCCCCGGGACATGATACAAATCCATCACAGCGCCATGGTTTGATGCTGAATTATAAACAGACCCAAATCATTTTCCCGCAATTTCTTTCAGTAAAAAAAAAAACTCAGCAAAAAAAAGCTTTCTCAGTATTTTCCATTAACATCTGCGATGCAAAAGCTCAAAGTGCTGCACACTATTTATTTGGCAAAATAAACTCCTAACCCATTTAAAGTCTAATTTGGGATGTACTGTGTACGTCATGATAATCCCTGTATGCATGATTAAACACTATTTTGAACACAGAAACTGAGCTTGAATCGGCCGCTAAATGAAACAGGAAGCAAGCTGAAGTAGTTTTTGTCATAAATGGGATGTGATTCAGTATGTAGGCTGGAAACAAAATGATGAGTTCATAAACCAATATTTGGTAATTGACTAATTTGCATTCTTCAAGCAAGCAACGCCAAATAATTTCCACTTTTCAACTTCTCAAATGAGAGGATCTGATGCCTCTCTTGCTCATATCTGGTAGTCTTCAGGTTCAGGAGACAAAAGCAGACGATTGAAGACGTCTCCTACAGCTCTGGGGAATCAGAAGGAACATTTTCCCACCATTTTATATAATTTGCATGATGATGCAAACGTTTCAAAAGGTTACAGTCGCAGCTTCATGGCTGTTATACAAAACCATAATGCAAAACCAAAGTCCACATCTGGCGGAGGAACCTACTGGCCGCTGCGATGCCGATGAGGACGGAGGTGAAGTAAAAGGACCACGTTGAAGGGACGATGAACACGGCGATGTAGCCACTGGAGAGACAGCGAGGGGAACAGCCGTGAGCAACATGTCCACCAGATACGACCTCCTGAGTGTGTGTGTGTGTGTGTGTGTGTGTGTGTGTGTGATGACCATGCAGATGTCTCTGGTACCTGTACAGCAGGCCGCTCAGAAACATGGTGAGCTTCGGTCCTATTATCGCAACCACAGCCGGAGCGAGTAAGTTGGCGAATGAAAAGACTCCGTAGATGATTCCCAGACTGTGAAAGAGGAATCGACAGACATGTATTTAAAAAAAAAAATGACAAAAGGAACACCTCCTCTCTCCATCCGAGAGGCCAGGACGTGAATGAACCCCACGTGACCTACCTGTGGTACCCGCTCCCACTGAAGGTGTCATTCCGCAGGCTTTTCACGACAGTTTGCTGGAGATGAGATGAAAAGCTCGGGGGTTAGAGACTGGGTGGGTCACGTGTGTCCTTAACTCGTCCTTCCGGTTTGATACATTCTCTGACCATTGAAGACAATTAGAAACACGAGGCGCGCCACCAGACTCGCTTCCTCCTGCGCGTGACACATCCGCCGATGGATTTGTTGATTTTTTTTTAGGATGCGAAGTTGTATTAACAATATGTTTATTTTTTTTTTTTTTAAAGTTGCTATTGTGATTTGCATAAATACACTAATTATTCCCGATAACACAAATAGGTCGAGACACAAACTTGTATTGTAATTGAACTGCAGTCGTGTGAAGGCGCGCGTGGGAGTGGAATAAAGTACTTACTTCAACGTTCCCACAGGTGGTGAAGGCGGTAAAAATGAACAAGAAGCCGACCCCCAGAACCAGCACGTTGAAGGTCCTCCAGTCTGCCATGGTGTCGGTAACTTTCAGCAGCCGCGCATCTTAAACTCACTTGGCTGATGTGGTGCTGCTGCAGCGCTCCTCACGGGTCCATCAACAACTCTGATAAAGACATTTGCACAAAGTAAAGTTGACTTTGCAGTTTAGTAACAGAGTGCGTGGACACAGAGAGCAACACAGAAGCTGTTGTGAGCACTTTCCCCCCCGAGCAGAAGTAGCCTATTATGATCGAGGCATGACAACTTGTGACTTTAATTTTAGGCAATTATTTTTTTTGCGGTCTTCCTTGTTCTCCCATGTCCGTGTTTTTCCCCCTCTCTCTCTCTCTCTCTCTCTCTCTCTCTCTCTCTCTCTCTCTCTCTCTCTCTCTCTCTCTCTCCCTCTCTCTCCTCGCTTTCCTTCTTCTTCTTCTCGTGTAATTTACGGTCATTTCCTCTCATTTAGCTTTGCTGCCTTCCAGAGGTTTCCAGGAGGAATATTCTCCCATGAAAAGCACTTTGAGTTATTTTTTACTCAAGTACTCATGCCTGTATACTTCTGAGGTACTTTTTTTTAAAAAAATTTTTACCTTTTCTCCTACGTCATACGTCCACTCCACTAAAACGACACTACTTCTTAGTATGACTCATGGAGTTGCTGCTGTGCTTCTGTGCACATCCAGAACATATCTCGTGTTTTGCAGTAATTCAAAGGCACCAAACTCCAGCAGAGTAAACGAGCACATTAAAAAAGATTTCGTTTAGTTGAAAAGCTCCTTCAGGTTTTTATTGAATGATTCCTCCAACAGCTTTTTCTGCTGACTCAGCAACAATCTTTTCAGAAATCTGTGTGTTAGTCAAAACAGAAAGAAAGTTCATTTTAAGCAAACTATTGCCAGCTTTATGTACAACAGAAGTAAAAATCCTCAAGTAAATTATTTCATTCTTCTTTTTTTATAATATAAAAGGAAATTTGAAGCGTCACACACGGGAAAAAAACACCTTTAAAGTATCTCTCCCGTCAATAAATTACCTCAGGAATCCCAATCACAGGATTACCATAAAGCCCCGGAACCTCAAATGGTCTTTTACAAACTCTCCTTGGAACCAATTTATTTTTCTTGGGGCCTGAAATCTCTAGGGATTTGATGTTTGAACTGTTTGACAGATGTCCTTCTTCAAAACATCTTTTATAGAATATGTATCTTCTGTCAAACACATGCTGGCTGAAAACTTCAACTAAAATAAAATAATGTTTTACAGTTGGAGTCACTGATTCTGCCCCACGCACAATATATATTATATTTACCGATTTGCTATAAGCTAATAAAATAGAGATTATTTTTGAAATGGTCAGTTTTAAATGGTCAGTGTTTTTGGTTCTATTAAATAATTTTGATGCATTTTCACTATTATGAGTATTCAAAAAACTGTTACATGCATTTCTATACATGATGAAGACAATGACAAAACAATGATGAATATGATCATTAAAGAGCCATTAAGAAAATCCAAATTAATAGTAAATAGTTAGTTAGTTGGTCATAAGAGTACATTAATAATGAATCTAAAATAGTTCAACCTGCGTATTAGATTCTAGCTCAAATGTATTGTATCATAATAAATAAACATAAATTCCAATAGTTGGCGATAATGCATAATTTGAAACACCAAACGTCACACAATACGAAGGAAGAAGAAAAACAGTATCCAATAGCCATTGAGTGAAGTGCCACCTCTCGTTGTCTGCGGTTTGCTGCTCCAAAAACAAAGACGCTCAGCAAAGCGAGAAGTCTCACTACCCGTCACTTCCGTGTTTGTAGAACAGTCCCGTAGGATTTTGTTACTATATTATGCAGTAAAATTCTTCGTTTTAATACCAGCTTAATTGATGTAACTACGTTAGCTCGAGCCATTATTTTCCTTGGAACCGCTTTTGTCCAAATACAACTTTATTTGCAGATATTTTTGAAGGCGCATGCGCATTTTCGATCTGTCTTCACGTCGACCGGCTAAGTCAAACTACAAAATGTTTAAACGTTGCAACCTTGAACATATATATACGTGTTACGCCATTTAAAACGTGTATTTATCTTTTTTCGGTTTATTGCGCTGTCACGCGTGAAAAGCGAGCTTCAACACAACTTTCGCCGCGGTCGAGTTTCTCTTTCTGAATATCAGACATCCTCCTGCTCTCTGTACTCTTTGCTCCAACGTACAACAGATTGTACACAATCATCATGGCGACCCAGGCTGGTGGGTATTGAGAAAATACAGCAGCATTTCCTTCATATCTTTACTTTGAGTCTAACCATTGTTTATGGGATAACATATGTTAGTAATGGGCACGTTAAGATACGACACTGTTAATGCCGTGTAATGTAAACGTCCGTCTCTCCATAACGTTGTTCTTTAAACGTTGTCCAGTGCTGCAGCTAGCTAACGTTCACGATCGCTAACAGCAGTCAAATGTTTCTGCATTTGTGGGGGACTAAAGTTAATGTCGGGGGGTTTAACTCGTGTCGGGTTTGGACTGGTTAACTTTGAACATGGTCAGGTTAGGAACGGTATACCAAGTTCCAACAAAACAGTTTGTTACGTTCACGTTTCCCAGTTTAGTGACCAGTAAGGCCAGCCAGCCGTGTTACAGGAGCAGGCTGTCGGTCATGCCTGCTCACGGTGACCTGGACCTGGTCCTGGTCCTGGTCCTGGACCGCTCCGGTTCAGGAGGCTCGCTTGTGTTTGAGCTTTAATCAGAAGGAAACAGCGATGGAAAGAGCTAGAATTACGAGAGAGAGAGAGAGAGAGAGAGAGAGAGAGAGAGAAAGAGAGAGAGAGAGAGAGAGAGGGGGAAAGAGAAAGAGAGAGAGGGGGAAGAAAAGCGAAACTAGACTTTAATACGCTATGACGCACTTTTACTGACATTTACACTCTATATCTACTTATTCTGTGGAAGAATTTGTACATGGTTTTGAAACCAATATATATCATTTATGTTTTTTTTACTTCGAAAGAAGAACCATGATAACTCTAAATAAACTCCTTATTGATAACTAAACCACTGTTTATAATGACTTGGCAGATTTTTCAATGATCCACATCACGTGTAAAGTCAAATAAATACGATATGATTAAAACAGATGGAGAGGTGGCCAAGTTAATATAATAACGATAGGATAGCCGGGTTGCCACACTAATCTTTTATTTATTTTATTATTGTTTTTGGTTGTCCGTCCAGGTTTAGACACATTTTGTCTTGTGATCAATTTAGTATTTTTGTTCGTTAGCTGCTCTCATTAAATATATATGGCTATTCCTTTATGAAATATGAGTTTTTACTTCATAAAAACGTTTGCGTCTGTTAGAGAAGGTGGTTCATCTAGTATAAAACACTGCAGTTTAGTGAGTACCAATAGAGAATTTTTCCGAGACTGCATGTACGATACACTGTTGATATGGAATTGTTGAAAGAAATACATGCATGTTGAGTATCTCTGTGGTAAGTAGGACATTACAGATGTATGTTTCTGAAGACATTTCATCAATGTGTTTAAAACGCCTTGGATACTATTCAGAGCACTGAACTTCACTGACTAGATCCCACATAAATGTTCTCCTCCTCTTCCAGGAGTTGACGAAGTCATAATGGACACTGAGGACAAGCCAAAAGAAGCGGAGCAACTCGGTGAGGAAGCGGAAAAAGCCAACCCGGAAATCACGTCTCCCACGGATGCCGTAGACGCCACAACTCAGGACTCTAGTATTAGCAATGGGGACGACGCTGACGCCGACAAGGAGAAGGTGGACTTGAAGATTATCTGGAACAAGAATAAATATGATCTGAAAATTCCTATTGATAACACCGGAGCACAACTAAAAGAAAAGATCCACTCTCTCACTGGTACGAACACAGGAGCTCCCTTTCACGTGTTCTAGTGGCTGTTTAGTGGATGTTAAACGCTTAACATGCTCTCTTGTGTCTTCCCAGGTCTTCCACCCGCAATGCAGAAAGTGATGTACAAAGGGTTGCTTCCAGAGGACAAGACGCTACGTGAAATAAAGATTACAAATGGTGCAAAGATCATGGTGGTAGGATCTACAATAAATGATGTATTAGCTGTGAATACACCCAAAGAGGTCGTCCAGCAGGAAGTTAAAGCTGAAGAAGACAAGAAAGAGCCTTTATGCAGCCAGAAGGTAAGATGAAGGGCATTTCTGCAGAATGGAGTAATCTATTCATGGAGTTTTGTGTTGTTAAACCGGCACTGTTATTTCAGCAACACAGGAAGGTTTTGGACAAAGGTAAACCAGATGACATAATGGCATCTGTTAAAGGAACAAAGGTGAGAGGAGATGGAGACGGAGGGACCACAGCAGTTCAGGTTGACTAAATGATTTCAGCGCCGGACACAAAGACTAACTGTCTCTCCCCGCTAACAGGAACGATTACCAACAGTGCCTTTATCTGGGATGTTCAACAAGTCCGGAGGAAAAGTTAGACTCACGTTCAAGCTGGAGCAGGATCAGTTGTGGATCGGAACAAAGGGTGAGGTTACAACTGGCCTCATTTTTTTGCTAAATCTGCTTTCACACAAAGATGCTGATGACTAAAACTCCTTTGTTTCTGTGTGTGTTCATCTCTACAGAGAGAACGGAGAAAGTCCCGATGGGCTCCATTAAAAACGTAGTGTCTGAACCCATCGAAGAACACAACGACTATTACATGATGGTAAGAGTTGTCGACGCTTCCGACATGTCAGGTGTTGTGGGCGGGCCTTATGAGCCTGGGCCCCGCCCACATTCTAATTGATTTGGGTAGAATGTGTTTTATTCTTCATCGTTAACTTTTAAATGAACAAAAAAGACACACAAAAAAACCCTCTTTCAGACAGCATATTCGTCTCCGCAGTGCCGCTTCCGCTCTGCGGCTTCCTGCTTTTTATTATCAGAGTGGTCTAGTATCTATTTGTTTCACCAAGCGGAGGACGCCTGCTTCATACTCTGTATGGATGAGCTCGTCCCCGCTCGGTCTGACAGCCGTAACGTTGGAGCGGGGAGGACGATCTGTTGGTCACAACAAGCTGCTCCTCCATTTTCTAAAGTGACGCTTTTCTGAAAAGTTCAGACATTTCTGGAAGCACTTCACACACACAAAAAAAAGTGCTCAGAAAAACAGACCAAAGCTGCTGAAAACACTCTCGTTGGAGTGGGAAGGATGCCGGCGACCAGACTAATATGGACACAGGCCCTTAAAATGGGAGTGTTTTACATGAACGGATGTATTGTTCTACACAATCCACGATAAAAATAAAAGCCGACAGCTGCACTAGGATAGTGTTTTTAATTTGTCGCTTCTAAGAAACACAAACTGTTGTGGGTAAATCCTGAGCTATCTTGGCATTGAAAAGTTTTTAAAGTGTCCTAATCAAGCAGACGTGCTACTTTGCTTCCAGCACGATAGCGGTCGTTGCGGTTTTAGCGAGATTTCAAGCTTGAAGCCGTCAAACGAAGGCAAGAAGAGTATTAACTTCTCTAATTTAAAAGAGCCAACCCAAATATTTTTTTGGGCCCATCCAAAATTGAAATCCTGTCGCCGTGCCCGCTCACCGGGTTTCTCGTTTTATGAGAAGCTGTAATGCCAAGCGCTGCGAGGCGGACACGAGTGGGGAGTTCGCTGTAGTATGTGTGTGCATCGGAGTGACGGAGGTCATCGTTTTGCTGTCTGGGGCTCGGCAGCGGAGCGGGAAATGTCAGCGCTTTCTCTAGATTAACCTTTGGGTCTGAAGGCACTTGTGTTCTTCTTTTGTCAGAGAAAAAAAAGGCAGAAATCTCAGAACAAGTAACTTAATTGAATCGGGTGGTCTGATGGAGATCCAGAGCTCAACAAAGCAGAATGTCAGAGCGGCATTAATAGAGAGAATACAAACATTTTCAGGAGAATGCGGTACATCCTGTCAGCTGAATAGCTGATGCGTTTTAGACCTTGATGGTTTGATTAATGTGAAGTAAACAAGAAAAGTGATGTGATGAATTTAAAGGGAGTACAAAGTGACAGCGTAATGCAGTGAATGTCATGGCAGTCGGCCACAAGTGGATTGAAGCAATAACGCTGATTATAAACGTCTGGGCCACTGTACCAGTGACCTTTTTTAAGGTAATTAACAGATGTCCTTGTTTCGGTTTTCCTGTGTATCGGTACCGAGGGCAGCCAACGGAACATGTGGGAGTTCATTCCTGTCCGTGACGTTGATCCCAGTATGGACACGAGAAGGACACTCAAAGTGCAGAGTAGTGGACGCCGCTTCTTGTTTGTGTAACGTTTTTGGCACAAGAATGGAATTTGATGGCAGCTGCTCGCGGAAAGCATGTTGCCGCATCACTGAGGAGTTGATGATGTATGAGGAGGAGATGGAGGAGGAGATGAGGGATTTAAAATGCCAGTGGGCAGGCAGCGCTCCCTCTAAAACACCGAGCCCGTCGTTGATATTAGTGATCCGCCTTGTTTGCTTAAATGTTTGGAGGTTTTGGAGTAATGATACTTAATTTACTTCTATTGAAGGGATTAAGTGGGCTGTAATGTACTGCAAAGGAATTTGTCTATAATTGAGAGGCAGTTTATGACCTAAAACTCAGGTATTTGAATGTTGATTCATTAAAAAGCATTATGCTTTAGTCATTTGCATTCCAGATGACCTTGTTTTGAATAATTAAATCTCATTTAAAATGTACAGATGTCATTTAGATTTGCACCTCAAATTGTTTGTTTGTATTAAAAGTGTTGTTTTGTCAACTCACTTGACGCGCTTGCCGCTCTTTTTCTCTGCAGGCTTTTCAGTTGGGTCCAACAGAAGCGTCTCAATATTGGGTCTACTGGGTGCCTGCACAGTTTGTCGATGCAATCAAAGACACAGTCCTCGGAAAATGGCAGTATTTCTAATGTGCCTCTTTTTTTTGAACTGGGATTGAGAGCAAAGAGCCATTGAAAATGAAACTGGAGTCAACAGTGAGGCTTAAGGAACTTCTTGGAATACATTCAGAGGAAACGGACGGATGCCGGTGGACTAATCATATTGTTTTTAGGTTAAAAGTGCACTATGTGGCAGCGTAACAATTCTCAGCCCTGTTGAACATCCAAGGTTCTCGGCAAATCCAAGGGAAAATGATGAAACAATTGTACAGAAATTGCTAACACTTTTCTTCAGTTATTCTTAAAGAAATAAAACTTATTTAATGAAATAAATTTGCTTGTATTTACTTTGAACCAACATGTTGCTCAGTGCAGGTCTAGTTTGATGACGGTCTACTGGACTTAGATTTAAGTTTGGATATAGTCATCGGAGCACTTAAACATTGGCCTTTTTATTATTTTTTGCTGAAAAATGCATCTTCCTTGCAGACTGCAGCATATTTTCTGCTGGGTGATTCCTGGTGTTTGGCTGATATTAAACGCAGCTTGTAGTATGACGACCAAATACTTGGTCTCGGACCATAAATCTGTGTTTCCATGTACCAAATATCAAGTGTTTTATTCAGCAGAACACCTTCTGAACTGAGGAAATTATAATGGATTCATAAAAAAGCAATACTTTATTTATTCTCTGGTCTTTACCGGGGTGAGTTAAAATGAATGTGACAAGTATACAGATCATAAATATTTTCACAACTCGTGGGATTAATTGTTATATTATCTCAAGACCGCATGAAATCAATAAACAACCTTTTATTTTAATCCATTAAAGCTTTGCTGAAAGCAACGTTGTGCTTCGTAATGAGAACACAATGTTAACTCAAAGGCACTGTTCACAACAATATTCATCAACATGAAAGGATGTGTTTTCTACCAGTATTTCAATATTAATCACATTTATAGTTTGCAGGTCACAGCACTATTGAGGCTCAGACTGGTGGCGAATATGGTGTTCATATTTCTCTAAACACATGGCGTTTTGAGCTCATACCTATTTTTTTTTTAAAATGCCAAAATGTAAAGCTAAAAGGGGCAACCTGCACATCACACATGCAAACAGTTGTACCAGGAAGGACAGAACTAGTCTAAACATATTTATAAGGCTGACCTTATAGTAAAGCAGTTAAATGTGTTTCACAAAAAATTATTTATATATATATATATATATATATATATATATATATATATATATATATATATATATATATATATATCCTAAAATACTATGATTATAAAAAATATTGTTTATAATATTACATTTTTATAAATATATATTTAAAAAATATTGTTTATAATATTATATTTCATTTTTATTTTTAAAAAACAATACGTATACATTGGGCATCTCTGCGGTTCAGTAGCTACTTGATATAAGACGCCTTTACTCTGTAGGATTCTAGACCGGAAATCAAATTGTTGCTTCCGGCTAAAACACGCACACAACTTCCGGTATAACCCTGAGTGGCGGGACCGCGGGTAATGCAAAACTTCCCAAGCTAACCGTCAAAGAGCGGCGGTTAGTGATGAACGACCCGGTGAGAGCCGCCGCGGAGAGGAAGCGCCCGCCGCCGGTGAAGGTGCTGTCCGGGCAGCTGCGGGCGGCGGAGAGCCGGGGGACCGACAGCGGGGACGGCTGGGCCCTGCGGCTGGGCGGGGGTCGCTCCCTGCTGGCCTCGCTGGTGTGGATGCAGGGCACGGTGCTGGAGGTCCAGCCGGACCGGAACACCGTGACGCTGCTGGACGAGACGGGGACCTTCGCGGTGCTCGGCGTCAACAGCATCCCCAGAGGGAAGCCGTGTCTGGCCCAAGGTGACGCCGTAACACTGGTGTAGTTTATGTTTCAGAGGTGGTATTCATTTATTCCACTTTTCTAAAACAGGCCTTCCGTAGTATCCGTACATGCATACTACATTTGAACTGCGACAGGGGCCAATAACACTGTCACGTGCTGTGCTCTAGTTATAAGTATAGTAAGGTAGATAGTATTAGATTATTGATTAATAAATTAATCATTTCTATTGTCAGGAAATGGTAACAAAATGTGAGCACTAGATTTAAAAAAGAGCTGTATGTCGATCGGTTATTCATGGAAAATGATGAGAAAATAAAGCTATAAATACAGAAATATTCTCCATTGAGATCAAATTGGACCATCTGGATTTCTGTTTTTAATTGAAATTTTTAACAGGAATTTCCTTTTTATTTCCATTTTTGCTCTAACTGTACATTTTAAAAATTGTACCACCACCGTCAATAAATATTTAAAGTAAACAAAAACCTGGCCCTTACTTAGAGAAAATACAAATTTTAGAAGGAAAGCCACAGCTGTAGCTAATAACATAAACTTTAATACTCCTGAGCCTGTAAGTACACCAGGATGTCTATTAAGGCTTTAGCAGTTATGAAGATGTGTAAACGCTGCCAATACACAATCTTAGAATATGAAGCATTCCTGAAGTTTGACGCATATAAAGAGAGGCTTTTATTCTGACTACAGAGCAGTCTTTTGTGGTCACGGCGCGTGAATATCTCTATAATATACAAGCCACATCTCACCCGGATCATGTTTTGTTTCCTTGAATCTATTTGAAGCTGTTTTTTTCCCACAGGCAAATATGTCATGGTGATGGGCCTCATCGTGACCGTCTCCCCGGAGCCGGTGATCCGTGCCGTGAAGATGGCAGACCTCTCCGAGCTCGCCGGGCTCCACAGGAGGATGTGGAAGCTGGAGGTGGAGGACCTGCAGCGGCTGCTGGCCTGAGAGCGCAGCCGCTGACCGGCTCCTGTCGCGCGTGTCCCGCTGGGCGCGCCGCTTTGAAGGGATTCTTGACAAATGGTGAAAAGAAGACGACCTCAAAAAGGACTGAAGAGGGGGATTCAACTCGATGTCAGGCTCCTGACGGCGAGGTGTGATGCAAGAGGGACAAAGACTTCAACATGATGGCTAAACTGACTTTGTGCATTCAGTATTTCTGCTGTGAAGCTGAGCTTTCCCTCTGGGCTCCTACTCCCAGGGATGTTTATACATATTCTAAATAAAGATGACCTCCTACTTTTCTCTCGTAGAAACAGAATATAGATGTTTATACATACTGCACTTGGACAGATTGATAAAACCCATTTGTTTTTTTCAAAGGATGAAAATATTAAATTCCATCTTCATTTACACAGAAAATAATTCGATCCCAATGCAAACATGTTATCCATTTAAAATCTGCCTGTAGCACTGAGGGAATGTACTTTTAATCTACTGTAGTATTTTCAGAGTACAGTCAGTGCTGTTAGCGTTGCGCTGCCAGCTCAGCAGTCATGTTGAGAGCCATAAGGAGGCAATCTGTCATAGATAAGGATGGAGGGGCGGCGGCTGCAGCTCATGGGATGAGCAGTCGTCCTGCGTCCTCCGAGATCGCCGGTTCAGAGAAGACATTTCCCAAATGTATGACACAATGGATTATTCATATGCTCTGGAATTCGAATTAAGCACCTTTAAGGTTTTCAATTAGAGCTATTTCTTGAAATAGAAGTACCACACTGTAGAAATATTCTAAGTACTTAGAATATAGGAACCCAACCAGATTATAAATGTGATTAATAAAACACATAGCAGTTTAAACGGTTTACAAAAAGAAGCTTTAATTTGAGTGGTGTCTGTTACACTGGCATATTAATAGATAAATGGAAAGTGAAAATGACCTTTGATGATGGATTAAAATAAGAGAATGTCAACTGAACTCTCGATGCAAGTATCCCACATTCAACACGGGGAACCGTAAAAGGTCATTAACGTATATAAACTGTTTGGGGGGGTGGAAAAGAAAAGTACTTTAAGGTCAACCGTATCTGAACGCGCCTCTGATCGAGGTTTCGCGCCTGCCGCTTTTTCCAGATGTTCTACTGAACGGCACAGAGCAAAGCTTCACGCGTCTTCCACTCAGGTAACACTACTGTAGTTCAGAGCCAACCACCAGTTCAGAGGGCCGGTCCTGAGCGCCCTCTTCAAAATCATGCTGTGATCAGGCGGTTTTCCTCGAGGCCCTCGGTGAGGGGGGGAGGGGAGGGTCACCTGACTCGACTGTTTGAATACTGCATTAGTTGCAAGTGGGCTTAAGTATCGTCATCGCATCGTTAAATAATGTCTTTAAGCAGAAAACTGTATTTCCCAAAGTCATTGTCATTCGGTGCTATAAGATGGTCTTTTCTAGCTTTGGCAAGTTTCATCAAAAGGAATTCCCGGCGCTCCATCCACTCTTTTAGTTCCTGCTCGCCGTGCGCCAGCTTACACAACTCGTCCTCTGTGCACGTGCTTTTGAGGAATCTACGAGGACACAAAAAGGTCAAACCGTTAAAACTCCACCGGACTCCGACCGGAGACGTTTGGCGCTCGGCCGCCGGTGGTCTTACCTCTCGCAAACTTTGAAAGTGCCCGTAGGAAAGCGATACTGCCAACAGTTCTGATCGTCCTCAGAGTTGAAGACTCGGTCTTTGTGTTTTTCTGAAGTGATGTGCTGCTGCCACTGCTTCTCGCTGTTGCAGTTCTTCCCACACAGCCAACAGTGGTTGCCAGCCTGTGAAAAAAACAACACACACACACACACACACACACAGAGAGCAAATTCCATTTACACAAATGACTGATTATCGCCTGTTTATTCATTTAAAGCTATTCCTGTTAATCACTTGGTAAACAACAACATTAAAACAGTGTTTAATAAAACGTTCATCCAGTTGTCAAAACATTTGTGTCTGATGGTAAAATTGTGTGATCAGCCAGCAAAAGAAAGCATTTAGTTTCTTTTTGCTGAATGACTTATTCCCAAGAAATGTGTCAGCACATATCTGGTGAACGCAATATTTAAAGTCTTATAAACATTTAGCTCACGTAGCCAATAATACTGTCCACGTGTCCAACAATATTTATCAAAAATATGTTTTTTATATCAAAAATATGTTCTTCCTAAAAAACTTAATATGACTTTTGCTTATGAAAGCAACAACATCATGACATCCATGTTGTGTGTGTGTGTGTGTGTGTGTGTGTGTGTGTGTGTGTGTGTGTGTGTGTGTGGCATCGCTGTCCCCTATTATAAGCCCACCCACTTTTAGCGGTCTAGTAATTTGATGGATTTTATTAAAAATGCTTCTTTTCAGTGGGCAATGCTTCACAGTCCGAAGCTAAAGACTAACTTTACCTACACTGGGACTTTAAAGTGGTGCTTTTGTGCGATTCTTTGTGGAGAAATCAACAGATCTGTGAAACTAATTGATTAGCAGAGACAATTGCACGAGTGTTAACGTCCTTGCTTGAGGACAGCTTAAGAGCATAATCTACCGCTGATACACAAAAGCAGCGCTCCGTATTCTCGGGGCTTTTTCAGACTCACCACTTCTTCGGCGTAGTCGGTTGGCATGTGGATCTGTTTGCCGTTCTCCCTGACAGAGTTATTGGAGCTCTCGTCGCCCCAGCCCGGCTTCTGAGACTGGAGCCACTGCTCATAAAGCTGATCCATGTCTGGAACTAAATGAGGGCATGGGAAATGAGTCGTTAGGGTTGCTGCGTCACAAATTAATTCAGTTTCACCCAAGGAAAGGAGCCCGTCTCCTTGACAGAACTCACTGTTGTTTTCCTTCATGTAGGTCCAAAGGTCTCTCTCTTCTTGACTGTGCGCAAACGTGCAATTCCCAATGTACTGACACTTCTTGCCAGCTGTCACATGCATGCAAATCTACGACATGGGGGGAAAACAATGTTTTGGTGAGACAGATTGCAGGGGATTTGTTTATCAGAAAGACAAAGAGCCACCTTGGAGGAGAAGAATGTTCGGCTCGTACCTCAAATTGAGACGGGATGGGTTTTTTGGTCGGCAGCGATCTTACTGTTGTCCACTTTTTCCTTTCATGGGAACTTACGAGCACCACCCGCCGGTCTTTAGCCCACCTGAGAGGGACAGACGGATGGAAAAAGAGTCACTTATCGATTCTCCTCCTCGTGTGCGGTGAAGACGTCGCGGCACTCACGTGTGTCTCGCCTTCGCTGAGCAATACTTCTTGTTTTTGTCGGCTTCGCTGAGTTGGCCGTTTCTCCAGCACTGGCCACAAACAAACATCATCTTCAGGTTCGGGGGCCCGAACCTCCTTTGTGCACTGGAAAGCTGCGACGAAAGGGCTGCGATTAACAAAACCAAGCAACAGGGGCGCAACTCAAACGTTCAGCCAGAAACGAACGCGACCGAGTTTTCACCCAAAGAGACGATCGAATCCAACGAAACGGCAAAAATAAATACACACACATATATACACAGTCCTTAAGTTGGGCTTACCTGGGCTCCCTGCAACGAAGCCGTTGAATTCCAAAACTTTTTGGCCTCTTGGACAATACTTTCATGAGTGATACCTACATGATGCAAAAGTAAAACTGATTAAAATCGGGTGGAAATAATTGAATTATATAAAATTTCACAGTGACAAGTTTTGCATGAGGCATTCTTTTAGAAGAAGTGTGCTTGGGAGAGTGTTTTTTTAAAAATAAAAAGCCATCTCACCGAGTTCGTGCTGCATCATCCAGACCTTCAGCTCGATGAGGCTGTGCGCGTAGAAGCAGTCGTCCTCTCGCACGCAGCCGTAGCGGACTTCATGCCGACAAAGATCCAGCTGGCACTGAGGATTCAAGGGTCTGATTTTGGAATAACGGACCGTATTCTCCTTCAAAATGTGGACCAGGCACCTACGAGACAAACGGGGACATTAAAGTCCCGCTCTTGATCCCTCGCATCATTCCAGAGAACTCTCAACTGTGAATGAGTCGACTAAAAGGTGGTTTCAGAGCTGCAAAAAACACGAGATGACATACTTATGATCCTCAAAGTCGTGCTTCGTCACAGGATGAGAGCAAAGCGAGAGGTCGTCTTTGTTGGTTTTGCTGATTATTCGGGGTTTGTGGTCAAAACACACCTGCAAATTACAAAAAAAACATTACAATAGTCTGTGAAAACACATCAGTCTTTCTGCAGCGAGGACAGAAAGGGCTCCATCGCTGCTACACAGATACTCTAAAAGCACTCTAAAAGCCCCTCACGGCTGATGTAAGGATGCAGCTTCTAATGATCAGACTAACACATGAGGCTCCAACGGAAAGCTTTACGTTTATCACGTTAACATTGTTTTATTTCCCCCCGGACAAAGCGAAATCAGCGCTTATAAGTCTAAGAAACATCTGAGGTGGTAAATATTGTCTCATTTACTGCGAGACAAACCTAAGTTTCCTTCTATTAGCACTCTGCCGCTGCAGTAACTAAAACTAAATGACATACGACACACTGAGCTCTTTTTCCAACATGAACTTAAACACTTACGCCACAGAGAAACATAAATATCCCATGATGCTCCTGTAAGATCTTGGGGACCGTCAACTGGATGTTGGAGTTGGGCCCGTACGGGTCGAAGAGAAGCTCCCTGGAGATGAACCCTTTCCGTTCCAGCGACCAAACATCAATCTCTTCTTGGCAGTATGCAAATGTGCAGTGGCCCGGGTACAGGCACTCTTTTCCAACAGCCACCTCTGAAACAACACCGGTCACATGTCAGCGGCTGGCGGTTAGAGAGACGAGACCGTCGCGGGCAACGACGGCAACGTGGAGAAAGCAAAGTCACAGAAGCTGCCACAAATGCTCATTTTTATAAATGTGAATATTTATGTGTAATAAAGACGAGGAGGAAGGGAAATACGTGAAACGGTGAAAACCGTACCCTGCAGATGGAACTGATACTATCTGCATTGCTAAATTATACATTTATGATGTTTTTTTTCTCTGGGAAAAGACAGACATGGTTCAATCAAGGTCAATAAAACGTTACCTTTACAAATGTAATAAGGCCCAACGTATTGGGTTTTTGTTGGTCTTGGTCGAATGAGCTTCCACGTTTTGTCTAGCGAGTGTTTGAATCTTCCGAGTAAAGCGTCCTTTTTGCATTTATGCTCTTCTGTATGAAGCGTGTAATCCAACACTCCGGGCCCTGTGGATACCAAAATAAATAAAACATGTTACACCAAACAGTCCCTGCCTTTCCTTAGAAAGACAACACACACACCCACACAGGCACACATGCAGTTCCTCACCAGTTTTGACGTAGCAGCTTGAACACGCTTGTTTGAATTCATGCGTGTCAGCTAACGGGTTCTTCGCTAACTCCACAGCAGCAGGAAGACCCTTCACTTCAGGCATCCCCACAGCCATTCCCATGGGGCTTTCATTATTGTTCAACTGTTCATTAAATAAATAAAAAAAACTGAAATGTCAAACAAGACCTAACACAAGCCTGTAACAAGGCCTCGACTGACTGATGAGTAACAACACAAAATTACCTGCGGAATGAATCGACTCTGAGCATAATCTGAAATGTTCACAGACGGGAGAAAAAAAAAAATCATTAAAAACACAGGTTGACGTATTTGGACACACCGAGTGTGACAAAGGAAGCGTACCTGTTTTATAGTCGGTAATGTTAAGACTATCCAGGGAGTCCAGGGGCGGGGGCAGGGCGTCGAAGGTGTCCATACCAAAGTACGTACTTGACCCCGACTTGTGGTACAGCGGCGGCAGCGTCACGGTGCACTGCTGGGCGCTGCTGTGGAGGAACGGGTTGATGTGGGAGGGCATCAGGAATGGACTCGACATGGAGCTGCCGGAGGAAATACTGGTTGGCAAAGGAAGAGGCCCCTTCATTGTGGGTATAACCTGGAGGGGAAGAGAGAGAGAGAAAAAAGTTACACTCGTGCTCAGACATGGACGCGTTTCACTCCCCGCCGAGCGGTCACATCGGCTCTCTCACCATGGCCGATTCGGGGCCGGCCTGGTCCAGCAGATCGTCGAGGTCGTCCCCGATGATGTCCGCGTCGAAATCCTGACTGACGTCGAGCATCGGGCAAGGCTTACTGGTTCTGCACCCGTTGACGAACGAGGGCACGGGAAGAGGGGCCGGCGCGGGCACGACGCAGGCCGACAGGGAGACGGACTCGAAGCCCGGCGGCTCCGACGGGGAGACGGACGACATGATGTGGTTGGGGAGCTCATCCATTATTGCTTCATTTAGAGGCGCTGGAGCTTGGATTGGAGACGGAGCCAAAACGCTGCTTTCCTGGGTGAGCCGAGGCACTTCTGAAACACGACGAGGAAGGGGGCGGGGTTACTTTCATCCTTTCTCCTTTTTAATGAACAAATCAAAGCTGCATTAACACAACACCTACCAATTTCTATATCTTCAACTGAAGACGAGCCATGGGAAAACTACAGAAGAAGGAAAAAAGAGTAAATCATTGATTGACATGTTTCTCGGGAGAGCCAACGTAAATATTGAGGTCATGGCGTTACATACCTTCTCACATGATGCATCTTGATAACTGGATGCTCGCAAAACATTCAAGGCAGGCTGTTAAATGGAATTAGATTTCATTAAATTACGGCTTGATGCGTGCACAGAAGATGCCTCCATTGACATCAAATGTATGACATCAAGTAGAACTGCTTCACGTGGTTGTCATTGTTTTTTTTGCCTTAAGCGTCAGGACGGTTTGAGACACACATACCTTACTCCTTACATAAGCTTTACGGATTTTCAATCCCAAAATTTTGGCAAGGTCCTGAGTCAGGTCTGTGACACTGGTATCCTGGGGAGACAACACAAACGGACAGCGTTTATACAAACACTCTCGCCGCAACCGCTTTGTCAAAAAACGGTCATTTCCATTAACCAATTATTCTCTGCCGCTGCTGTGTGGAAAGCTTTTCTTTTCCCCCTCATTCGCAAAGGATTTGTCCTGTGCACATATGTACATTTGCTTTCATGCATCAAGACCGAGCCATTTTGCACGAATTTCAGCAACCTTTTGAAGGCGAAGACCACATCCACAGTCCTGTCGTTTGATGAAAATTGCCTTGAAACCTCCGTTTTTCATCACGCTGTAGATGAGGAGACGTCCTGAGGCATAAACAAACCGTCTCTTACGCTAAATGGGGCCGCTAATTGCACCGAAAGTTGGGCCGACATCAGTGTTACCTGAAATGTCTTCATTCAAAAAGGTAACGGCAACACAGCGACGAGCCAGACGGGCAACGCGCCAGAAACCGCCGTGAATCCCCTCGGCGCGCGTGTCAAATTTAGAGTGGATCTTCCCTGCACATTTGGATACATCGACACAACAAAAACGCACGCGTTGCATCCCTTACCTGAGGCACTGCGAGGGAGCATTTGGCAACAGCCTCATAGGCCTCTTGATGTCTCCCCATCTCCTTCAAGGATTTAGCTTTTCTGTACAGCGCTTTGTAGTTCCCCTCGTTCAGATGGAGAGCCTTTTCACAGTCTTCTAGCGCCTGGTCGTACAGTCCCTAAGAGAGAGGACGCGTCCCAAAGTTAGACAAGCTGTACTTAACCGTCGTGCTGCAACACAGAACAAAGTAACCGCCCGTTGTTCAGGAATTGCCTTTACGTGTCCAGTGGGTTGAGTCAGGTGTGTGTGTGTTTTTCCTGAAGACGGCTGAGTGTTTTTTCCCGCCTTGGGACACGATGTAAAGCAGAATGACACCGACAGGAGACCCGAACGTTTCTCTGAAAGCATCATTTATTTCCCCTGAAGGGAAGTTTAACATTTAGAAATCCTGACATTTTGTTTTCATGTTACTGTTGAGGCTTGAGACCACATGATGTTCCCTGCACCTGGAAAAAAGGTCCTGTGATGTATGCAAAGTAGATTCAAAGCGGGACAAGTTAAACATTGTGACAAAAGAACACTGAGGCTGTCCGGCCCTTTTAGGGTCCTCAGGTTAACAGACAACTCTATTCAGGAGGAGCATTGTGTTTTAATGAGAGGAAATTAAAACGAAAAACACGCTTCTTGTTCTTCTCTCCACAACCTCTCAAATGTTCCCTGTATTTTTAATTATTATACAAATAGTGTGTTCATGGTGTAATGAGAGATTCAAGCACAAATGGTGAATGTTGCTTAATGGAGGGCCCAAAACAGAGCTCTTCTTTTGAAACTGCAGTGACATTTAAAAACATATTTGTTGACATTTTGTGTATTGTTTTTTGGTAAAGGTTGATTTGAGCAAGTAATCCCGGCTTTGGGAAACCCTGCGCCCTCCAACGTGACATTTGAGGCTGATTTTATGAGATCCAAATCTGCTTGTTGTTTTTTGGACTTTATTTGTACAATTTAACTGCATATGGAGAATGTTTGGGAGAGACTTGCTTACCGGAACAATGTTCAGGTAGGCGGCGGCTCGGTTCGCATACAGCTTTTCCAGTAGACCTGTTGCAACACAGATATCTTCAGAGTCGGCGTAATCCGCTATACTCAAGGCTTCGGTGTACATCTCGATGGATTTCGTCCATTCCCCTTCTCTGAACACATCGTTTCCTTCTCCGAAAAGATTCCACACGAGATCCTTAATGAACACCTGAAAACACAAATGCAGCTCGTTTGTGTTTTTATTCGGACGCCACGATACAAGATGGGAAACCCCCGCTTCAAAATGTACACAGCTCACCTCATACTGCTCTTGACTTCCAGGAAAAGGAAGTGTGGACCTAAAAGCAAGAGAAAGTTCACGTTACAAACCTTTAAAGTGTCAGAACAAAAGATACATTAGAATGAGAAGTAAGAGTTCAAAAGCACGAGTCTGATTTAGTTCAGAAAGTCTGCAACTAAAATCATTATTCATCTGGGAAAACTAAATTAATTGAATGAAGCAGCATCATTTTTTTAAATTTAAATTGTATTATATTAAGTATACATTAAGTATATTATGTATTAAGTTCATTAAATGTTGCGTTTCATAAGCTAATATTAATAGTAATACATTGATATATATAAATAATAATCTGATCTGCATCGTCATTAAAAAATGAAATGAATTTCAGACAGTGACATCAACACAGGAAGTGTGTGGGTGTGTGTGTGTGTGTGTGTGCGGTTTGACAGATTGCTGTGTGTGCAGGTGCTGACATCATTAAAAATCCAATTATATCAACACATTGTAAAAACAGGGTGAATACGGCGGCCGTCATTTTTAAAGTCCAGGATCGTCATGATTTTGTTAAAAAAGTTATAAAAAAATACAGAAAGTGAAGTTACTGTCTAGATTAAGATCAGCAAGGGTTATTAATCCTTCGCTGCGTTGTAAAATTTGAGCAGAGGATTTGTGGTTGTGATGTAAAATGTTGCAATAATCATCACAGAGGTTGTTTTGTTGTACTGGCTTCGAGCTCGGATGCTTGTCAGGCATTTAAAGCCGCCTTTCCTTGTTTTGCGAACTCATCGTGTCAGTTTCATTCAGAGCCTCTGGCATTACATTACATTTAATGAGTCCGAGTCAACGTCACGACATCAGTGAAGTTTCAAGTTGACAGCACGGAGCAGCATTTATGTATCACTTTTGTTTTACAAATGAAAGGCGCCGTCAGATCAGATGAAATGCAAACCTCACTGTCAGGCACAGCTCTGAAAGAAACAGCGCGCGGACACTCTCCCAGTCTGCCGGATGCATGAATACAGAGCTCAGATCAAATCAGTGGAATATCCCACAATTAAAACATAAGTAACGTGAAGCCGAGTCGGCCGGTAATCAGCCGTCTCCCTGACAGCCAGATAAACCGAACAACAAAGCACGATGCGGGGCTGACAGATCCTTCTTCCACCATGTGGGTGAGGGTGGTGCCAGCGCTGGAAAATAAATAAAAAAAGGAACCGCAGACACGTCTTCATCTAGTTATCCTGTGCAATATTTCTAATATATGAGGACAATCAAGACTCTGCGGCGTGGCGGCGTCAGTCCGAATCGGAGAAGTCCTGACACTTCACACATGTCTGCTTACTTGTAACGCACACAACTCAAACAAGTAGGGATTTTTACAGTGACACTTACTGGATGAACTGCAGGCCTTTCTGAATCTCCTGCCAGCGACTCCTTCTGTCCTGACACGCTTCGGACATGTTTGTATTAATACACGCTCCTCTGTCAGCACCTGGAATTATGAAATATATACACAAACACACAGTGTTTATTACAGCTAGTTTTCTTGGTATAAAAACAAAACAAAAACAATGACAGCATAAAAACACTCCCTAGTCATTATAAGTCACCATCAGCAGGTCGTCCAACTGGTTTACAGTTCACAGGCATTATGTTACTTAAGGTTTTCTTTTGCCTCCAATGTGCATGACTTCCGCATTGAGTAATGACGACACACGTGTAGTTCCGGTATAAAAAAAAACTACATATTTCTTATCAGCTTGCGTCTCTTATCAGCTCAGTCTCGTGAAAGTAAAATAAAAAGTGCCCCTCTGGAGCCGCGCAGGGTGAACGGTGCTCTCTTTGGCCCCGTGTGAACTGTTTGCTCAAAGCGTTTAAACGCATGAGGTCCATTATCGGACAGCACTGAGATAGCACTGATTCATCCTTCAGCTCGCCTGGTCTGTTTTCAAGCAAATGCAAAAAAAAAAGTGCTTCACAAGAAATGAATCATAAAAGCAAAGCTTCGGCGTCCCAAACTGTTTGTTTAGGAGCATATCATGGCGTCAGAGTTATTGTCAGCCATGTATTTCCTTATTAATATGTTTAAACGTTAACCCGGTCCCGTCACAGCTCATGTTTAATAACATATTATTGTTTGACATGTCTTCAAAACTACTTTCTAAGCAAATACGGATCTTAATAGAAAGATAATAGACTAATACTATAATTATGATATAAGCGTTTCCTCTCCTTTACAATCTTTAGCTTTAAGTTTTTTTCAGCAAAGCGAAAACTAACTTTGTTCCCAGGACATTTTTTTGTATCAAAGCTTCCGCCGATTATCAGTCAGGTGTGTGTGATGACAGCGGGCTGACTGAGAAAGAAAACATCCCGCAGGTTGAGTTTTTAGGATCAGAGGGAGCTCCTCGGGACCCCCCACGTCCGTGTCCGACAATGGACGCATCGCGTTTAGCGCACGTGTGTCTTCCCCGCGGCCGGGGAAGTGGACTTCTAGTTAGCAATCATCGGTTTGCTAGCGACGCGTAGCAATATGTTGCTCACATAGTTTTACCCGCCGCACTAAACACCTCAACCGATGAAACCCGACAGCGTCCCCCGGTGCCGGGAGCACACCGGTCCAACCGAGTTGCGTGACGTTACCTGGCCAAGTTTCTAGGAAGTCCACTGGACCTAACAAAGCATCGGCATGTCAAGTTAAACTAGTTCCCCAACGCAAACAATAGCGAGCAGTAGATGTTTAGCTCCCGCCCGAGACCCGGTAAATACCACATACATTATCCAACAAATGCTCCTTGAACATACTTACATGAATGTATCTTTATTCCAAACAACCCGTATGTCGGTTATCCAAAAGGAGGGTGAATTATTTTTCGTTTTAGCCAAAATAAGTTAGCTAGATGTGCTGTATCGCTGAAGGCCGCCCGTGGCTTCTTCTTCTTCTTTGTATCAATGCAGGGTGAACACGGGCTCCAGCGCAGCGCTGCCCCCTGCAGGCCGCGGAGGGACATGACAACGTTCCACACAGAAAATGACAACACGAGCTCGTCAAGCATAGATCAATGAACCAGTGAGTCTCTAATGGGAATCATAACAATGCAGAATGTGAAACACATGCATTTTAATATATATATATATATATATATATATATATATATATATATATATATATATATATATATATATATATACATATGTATTTATGTTGATGTTGTTGTAACACAGCTGCAGTTTGCTTTAATTTACTTTATGTGCGAATAGAGATATTTCCTTCGAGGAAATATGATTGACATCCGTTAGGATGTGTGGATCAAATGTTTTGAGCCACATTACGTGCATTAGTTGTGTTTTCTGTGTCTACATCTACATGTATAGTGACTTTCTTCAGGCAAATAACAGAGAACTGCCACATGAAGACAACGAAGCTGAAAGAGATCACTGAATATAAACCTTTTATTTGACTAAGAAGCATATAGCTGCATATGTTTAACCATCATATGGCCATAAATTACCATAATTAGTTTTTAATAGATGTATCCCGCCATAGGAATTCATTAATTGTACATGAATGTTCCCTTTTCTCTGTGCATTTGCCAATATGGCAACCTTGAAAATCCACTCTGGGGGCGCCATCTTAATTCAAAAAATGATAAATCCTTCAAGCCCTTTGCTAATATATACACTGCTAAGACACCCTGTTTCCATCTCTTCAACCAAATCTACAAAGCCAGTCACAGTTCAGACTGTTAAGCCGGAAGCAATGAAAACTCCTCTCACCCTCAACTGTCCTTCTTGCAAATCTTTTTTTGTGTGAAAGTTACTGGGTTTTTTTTCATCTTGGTATTAATCAACACATTAAGCCTCTCAGATCCTTTGTTCTGGTAAATGTGGAGTTTCGCTTCACGTCGTAGCGGCTCAGGACAACACAAGGAGCAATGTGGTTCATGTTCCAGCTTCAAGTAAATTACACAAAATGTTCTTGATCTCAGTTTTAATTAGTTACAACATTGTGCTAGTCCGGCTGTATTAGACGACAGCACATTCATAAAAATGGGATCCACCTGGTTTCACATGAACTAATATGCTATTTCAAGGTTTCTCTCCAACACTAATTATAACCTGGAAGTAAATTATTCGGTTTTAAAGGAAGCCGACGTGTCAATCTGTACGCTGATTAAATAATTAGTTTCAGGAAAAAGTCCTTGTTTAAACGTTAATATAATTTGCAGATTTGTGAAGCAGAAAAACAGGGAGAAAACACACTGAAGTTAAGTAATACAATATGTATAAGCATTACAACAGTGTTGTAATATTAAACCAGTCGGAGGGATAAGATTAGCAATCAAACCCACTCTTATTGCTAAAATCTGTTTGGTTTTCTCTTCTTTCCTCCTAATAATAATCCATAATTTATTCCATTCTGTTTCTCTTTTTCATGAACAAGTTATGAGTTTGCACGTTGTTCAAGGAGAGTTATGAAAACAAGTGTCTTGGAGCAGCGGAGCATAGATCTGTGAAGAGGAAGACGGCCTGATGCTCAATACTATAATCCTCTGGATGGTTCTCAGGCTGAAACTCATCATCTCTCATTCAGCTTCAGGGTTTCAGCCTCGACCTTCAGTCGGGCTAATATCCAGAAAACCAGTACGAACCGGCACATTGTCTGGGATGTTACTCTCTGTCTGCTCGTTGCACATTTGTAGCTCAGACAGGTTTCCCAAGCCAGGTGCTCTGATACGATCTCAACATTCCCCGGATGTTTTTGTGGCAACGGATAGGCCGAGCTGAAAAATAATCAGATACACAGGGATGGAGGGATGTGTCTCCTCTCATGAAGAGCAGTCACCCCGGCAGCTACAATAACTGCCAGGAGGAGGCGCTTATCTCACATTGTGCAGCAGCATCGCTGAGGAAGTGAATCACAAAACACTGACTTATATGTCCCCTGTTATCAAAAGCCCAAAGCGTGTGCTTTTATGATCTAGCTGCCCTGATATTACTGCTAGCTGCTCCCCACATTATGAATGACAATGGAGTCCAGCACGACAGAGCCGTAAACACACTTTCAGAAAACATAATAAAAAAAAGATGAAACCCAAAGATAGGAGCAGGATTCATGGCATTTTCAGATCAGGGCTGCAATTTGTCAAATAAACAATCTCAGCTGTTAAAGTCAAACACTTGGAGTGCGGCTCAGTAAATCAAAGTGACAATAAGGACGGCTACAGTTTGTTTTATGGAAAAAAGGTCTTTTCTATTCACCCGCTGACATGTTTATTTACAAGATGGATGGAGTCTTTATGATAATGGGATCGGGGGACTATGTCATTAAAGTGTAATTGCCATAATCTGGAAGGTGTATTTGTTGAGAGGAGGTGGAACCGCACACTGTATTGCTTACAGAAACTAAAAAACCTTCTCTGTCAGCAACAATTAGCCCCGGAGCTTCAAAGATGTGCCACAAGTCACACAGCATTTTAAAAAAACAAATGTTTTTTATTTCTTTGATTCATTTCCCATATATCTTCTCTCTACCCCAATTACATAAATGACAGCAAATAAATAACACTTAAATAATGGAAAAAAATGTCTTAATTGCTGTCTTTGTATATATTTCATTTTCATACACAGAAAAAAGTCCAGAAAAGTATTTTACCAAACCTCATTGCAGCCTGAACGCAGCCTGTAAGCACACGGCCACCAGGCCCCTGCACTGCCGCCGGCGTCCTCTAGGGGGCGAACAGGTTGACAAACACTGGATTAGCCCTCCGGCCAATGGTGATGCTCATGAGATTATTCAAACAGCATCTAAAAAAAGCTCCCCACTCGGTGCTCCGCTCCCTTGAGTGGAAGTCAACACTCGGCTGGGACTTGGGCTGCCTGTTGCGTGCCATGGCTGCCATTTACCGGATTCTTCTCCTGTTATCTGGTAAGGTGATCTTTTCACTTGTGGCGCTCCAAAAGTAGTGTTGACATTCTTGTGAAGTTATTTTCAGTCATTTTTTGAAGGACTCAGAAGGAGTGCCGCCAGGTAGCAGGCAGGGAAAGAGCCTGTGTTTCCAGTCACTCTGTGGAAGTTTTAGTCTAATTATGCAAGTGCAAACACATTCAACTGGTTTGCTGCACTGCATCTTCTGCTTCTCGCTTTTCTACATGGTGGTGGAGGTGTGAGATGTGAGTAAGTGGGAAGTCAACTCTCAGAGTCCTATGTAATGCTGTGCCGAGGCTCTGTGCAGAGAAATGTATGATTATTATGAGGAATACCTCGTTAAATCGAATGCATAATGCGCCAATAAATTCTACCTGCATCGTTTTTGTTGAGCTCATTGATATAAATGGAGTGGGTCAAGATAAGAAAACACATTTAAAACACAAACTTCACCCTTAGAAATGATCATAACGTTGAAGCAACCCATTATGAAGGAAGGGTTTCTGTTGCATTGGTTTTAGCTATGTGTACCTAATAAACTGGCACACTTGAAGTGTATATGTGGGCAAGAAAAGTAGGACCACCTATTAGAAAATCTAACGCGAGACAATTTAGCTGAATTGTGCAGAATAGGCAGAAGTTCCTATTGTGTCCCCTCGATGAATATCACACCATACGTCACGTATTACTGCAGAAATGAAGGCAACAAAGTGGATGTTGGTGTGCAGGAGTTTGAGAACTGTTTACAAGACAAGACACGCCTTCGTTCCTCCTCTCTCGCTCTTTGTTTCCCTTCTCAGTGGCGGCGGCGGCCTCTGCCGAGACGCATCGAGCCCAGCGGACCAAAAGAGGGCTGCTGGAGTTGGCGGGAGTCATCAAATGCAGCACGGGGAGATCGGCCTTGGCCTACATGATGTACGGATGCTACTGCGGACTGGGAGGTCAAGGCTGGCCCCGGGACCGGGCGGACTGGTGAGGCCCCCCCTGCCCCCTCTCCATCACCCTCCTCTCATGGACATTGTGTGCCGAAAAACAAAGTACACACTCAGCTGACATTATATGTGGCCCACCTATACATTACGGGACGCTAGAGATATAATTTAGCATGCCATAGGGATGTTTAGCCCTCCACTCCACAGACACACATCCTTCCCTCCTCTCAGTCTCCTCCTCCATCCTCTTCTACACACAGTTTCCGTTTCTGACTGAACCACAAGTGCCGTATGATGGGATGGAAGGAGGCAATGATGTCCAAATTCGGCGCATTCACACGCTCCGAATGGGTGCCTCGAAATAGTTGTCGCAAATTCCACACCCAAATCCTAATTGCCGTCTCCTTCTTTTTTCCCTCTTTCCGCCTGCTTTTTTTCCGCCAGCGAACCCGATCAAAGCGGTTCACTTCTAACTATCTGTTGTGGAAAACCTCGGCCCTGCGTTTTAAAGATGGCCGCGGTGGGATTCAAACCACAGCGGCCTGTGACTCTACCCACCTATTGCTTTTCGTGACCCTGACTCGTCTGGAGTTCAGCCTTCGCAATAAAACATTGGCCCTGCTGTCCGTCTCTCTCCGTGTGAAGGTGCTGCCACAGACATGATTGCTGTTATGGAGACGCAGAACGTCTGGGCTGCCAGACCAAAACAGACCAGTACCAGTGGACCTGCGAGGACAAGAAGGCTGATTGTGGTAATGCATTTTTTTAATGCTTATTCATGCATGTTGATTAGTAAATAGGCCTGCAGGACACAGGCATGATGAATAAAAAGGCAACAAAGAGAACACAAATAAGCACAAAGAAAACACAAGAGATGCAAAACAGCTGTGAAGAGACACACAGTGACTATGAAAAGTGAGAAACAACCACAATGCAACTACAAATAAGACTCAAAAGGGCCAAAAAGAGACACAAAACAATTTCAAAGAGAGAGAGAAAACCACGTAGAGATGGGTAATTACTTAAAGACACACACAACACAATTATAGAGTACGTGTGTGCTTCTGCCTCATAATCTGCCAGTGTGTGTGGAGGCATACGATGTTGTTATTTTTCAAAGTAAGACAGCTGCCGCTTTCTTATTTTTAGGTTGCACGCTCCGATACGATGCTCTGTGTAACATTTAGCGCATCACTACGGGTAAATCTGACAGCGAGACTCAGATCAGGCGGTGAGAGATCTACAAATATCCACGAAAACAACCAAACAGGCATTTAATCGGAGGGGAGAGACGGGATGTTTGCGAAGACATATTTCATCATATTTTAAGCCCCCCGTAAACCGCAGTCATTTCTGTACATAAATAGCAACAGACTTAATGAGGTTTACGTATTTAAGCGCCAAAAATAGTTGGTTTATGATGTTCTTTAAATAAATCAATGTCAAATTAGTTCATAATAACCACAATTACATCTCTCATTTCTCAGTATTCACCACAAATTACACACACACACACACACACACACACACACACACACCACAATCCTCTTGTCTCTGAAAGAAGACCTCTGTTTTTTTCTCTGTTGCAGATGATTTGGAGGACACATGTGAAAAGCTGCTGTGCAAGTGTGACAGAGACGCCGCCAAATGCTTGAGAAAAGCACCTTTCAGAACAAAGTATGCCCTGTGGCCAGATTTCCTCTGCGGCCACGAGCACCCGATGTGTAATATTTACTGACACAATAAATGCATGTCCTGTGTGCCTTTTGTAAATAGAACACGTCACAGTGATAATGGTGATGGGATACGAGCTTCCGGTGAGATGTTTAATACAATGAGATCCAACAACAACCTTCAAGCCTCTGAGTTTTTATTTAGATGATCGTCCAGCAGAGAAGCACACACACACACACACACACACACACACACACACACACGTTGGTTTTAGGCTCATTTCACACTCTGTGTGGACAGAGAGCCTGAACGGGAGGAGTGAAAAGAGGCATCAGAGGTTATATTTGCTTCCTTTGTGTTATGACAACTGTGGAGGAGGTTACAAGTGTCTGCATGTCAGCGGCAGATTCACAAGCTGAAGGCCACGAGAGACAGAGAGACGGATGAGAAGCTCTCGTTAGGGGCAGAATTAGGGAAATAATTCTTTCAGTCAAAAAAAGATCGCAGATAAATCATAGGATTCTTCAAAAAGTCTAACGATGAGGAGAACAAGGTGATGGTCATACAAAGATCAATGCCAGCATCAGCAGAACATAATATGAAATATAATATGATATGCTATTCAAACCTGCAACATTTCTTTCTCCATTACATGTTTGTTTTTTTTCCCAGCAGGCTCTTATAATTAAATTGTGAAAGACTTTAATGAGTTGTGTGAGGAGGAAAACAGTCCATTGATTATATTGTTCTAATAAAAGACTAAAGGAACGCCTAGATTTTGACACACACACACACACACACACACACACAGGTGACTTCCTGGAAGGTGATGAGGTTTACAGCTGCAGTGGAATGACTCCAAGAAAAAGGCAACTTGAGCGCTCCTCAGTCCAAACTCCGTCCAAAGGTCAAAGTTTAATCAGAGGGCGAAATCTCATACGGCCTGCCCTCGTGACAAAGCTTCATTGTGTTAAAACAACAGTGCAGCGGGCGGGGCATGGGCATGGGCATCGCCCGCCTCATGGCTCTGAAGTTGACTTTATTCCACTGCGAAAAGGAAAACCTCTTTTCCTGCTTTTTTTATTTTAAAGCCTGCTGTGACACTTTCTTTCCATTTCCCTCCAAACACTCATGAGTGAAATATTTTCATTCTAATTAGTGAGTCACTGAATAGCTTTTAAATGACCTCATATGTCTTAATAGCAGGTTGTGAACACATGAGAGCTCTTTGGCTGCTTGCTCTTTTCATCAGAGTATAAAAGAGAAGCATTTCACATCTACGACTGTTGCATTGTGGGATGTATACACTGTACATGGATAAAAAATATTTATAGAGATGAAGTGGCATGTATGAAATAAGATAAGTGAATGAGTGAGGCCCCTCACCTCTTTTTGAATATGTCAACTTTAGGTTTTGGGCTGCAGATGGCGCCATATTCACAAATACTACACATGAAGCACAGTGACACAAAACAAAACACTAAATGGCCAAACAGACACACAATTCAAGAGCTGTCACTTGATAATGATCCCTGATATTATGATTTAGAATTACCTGAAAAAAAGCTGGGCTTCCTTGTGACCTGTTACTGACTCTGAGTGCTTTTCATGCAGTAATCGGCTCTATTTTGGGTCCACCGCTGTTGGTTTTGGGTTTGGCTTCGGGGGATTTCCCCTCAGATCGAATCAGTGAGTCAGAACCTGAACTTCGCCTCTCTCCTCTGACACGCTCGTGAGTGTGGTCTGAAACGGGAGAGGATGCCGTGGTTGGTGCAGTGTCCAAAGTCCTGGGACTGGAAATAAGTATCTGGGTCACGGCCCACGAACACTTGCCCGATTGTGTCCAACCTTCAGCGGGAAACCAGCTCTGAAGTTATAGAAGTCGTACGCCTCCATCCCAGAGGGAGAGGCTCAGACTCCCACTCCCCAGCATGAGCAACAAATACAGGACACATGCGCGGTAATGCAGTTAAAGCTACCAATCACATGTTGTGGAGGTAAATAACTGTATTTACATAGGAATAAAGAGATAAAACAAAGCATGCCTAGGTTTTGGGGCTGAATTTCAGTCAGCACAGCAGCTGAAAAATGTCTTCCCGGTTTCGCGTTTCCCTTTTCTATCCATCATTCCTGGTGGTTGAACGCCTCACTTTCGCGAGCGAACATATTGTGACCTGTGATGCCCCCAAAAGAAGCTCGGCAGGTCTGCAGACAACACTTTGATTTGCATCATACGGTTGTTTTTGAATGCACCCTGCGTCCTGGCCCCTCGCTGCCTGTGATCACTTTGATGAAGACCCGCTTCTACTTCCTGTTCCTGCTGTCTAGGAATGGCCTTTTGTTTGAAGATGTCTCACTTGGGCGGTGTGTGTGTGTGTATGTGTGTGGTTTTTGGGTCGATCGCCATCGTCACGCATGTCCACACTGGACTGGACCCCCCCCTCTTGTTCGTCATTGCCGGTTGCAGCCGATCGTATAAATCCTGGTTAAAAAAACAACCTTTTATTAACATTTGTGCAGCAGTGTGCCACTCTCGAGGAGGTCCTGCGATTGAAGACGTCGCCCGGCCCTCATATGCATGATTGTCACAGTGAATGAGTGCATTCTTTAATCCCTGCTGGGTGAGCTGACAGAGCCGGTTCCACGCTAATTGCGTTCTTTAATCAACTTGTTTGGCTTCCCAGCCGAGAGCCAGATGGCCCGCAGTGAAGTCTTGGCTTAAACAGCTTTAAAACATAAACAATAACAACCACGTGCAGAACAAAGTATGACTTCTCACCAGCAGGCGATCTGGATGCCGTTCGGAAAGGTTCTCAAGGTTCTCAAGGTTAACATTACATTTTTTTATGACACCGCGTTGACATTTAAATCTCCAACAGATCTGTAAAAGTATTCCCTTCATAAAAAGGCAACTTGCTGAGCAACATTATCATCTTGATTTGATATTAGGGGTTACAACACAATACAATACAGAAGAGGGCCTGAAAACATCCACATCGGAGTTGAAATCGTTATAATATGATATAATCGGCAATGTTCATCAGTAATTAACTCAACAGCGAGAGCTAGCCAGAGTAGGGCCGTAAAAAAAACATGAAACTACTGTAAATAACCAGCTTGTTCAACTGCCAATGGCTGTGAAAGAGGAGATTTGGCATGCGGATAAACGAGCACCAACATTTCCAAAAATCTCTCTCGCCCACTGATTGCTGGTGTGCCATTGGATGAGCTATCCTCAGGTGGACGAGTAGAATCCTGCATGGACCCTAAGTCAGTTTCATATTATTGAATATTAGTGAGTGTACTGACTGTTAAATATGGTTTTGATGGGCTTCAATCCCTCAATTTTACTGTGTAAAAAAATCCATGTTGGGTTCAGAACACACTGCCCACACACAGCAGAGAATCAATGTGTGAGCAGCCAATACACACTGCATGTTACACACTGTGTTGTCCTCTTACTTCAGGCTTCTTTGTGTGTGTTTTCTTTAAAGACTCTTTTTATCTTACAGGTGGCTGAGGAGACATTATAAGAATTAACAAAGAAAGTATATATCACAAAGATAGAAAAACGAGTATGAATGTCTCAAGGCTGAATATGTAAATACATTTAAAACATACATATAGCAGCAAACAGCCATATTTATGGAAGCCCATTTCCGCCACACAAAAAAAAGAAAATTAGGACCAAAAAAAAAATTTAAATTAGGACAAAAAAAAAAAAAAAATCAACCGACAACAACAACAACAAAAATTGCCTTTTTTATTTATTTTTTATTTCGTTGGCGAAAATATAAAAAAAACATCTAAAACATTTTTTTTTTTTGGGTCCTCATTTTAATTGTTTTTGGTGCGGCGGAAATGAGCTTCCATAAAATGAAATTCCATACATATGTAATATAAATATGCCGTAAAGTAAAGTCCACCTGAGCGGACAGTGGAGGAGCTCTCTCTCTCTGTGTTGCCATCCAACTTCTCCAACCGTTAAAGGAAATGCAGATACGACTTATAATGCAATTTTATTCCATTAATATTGCAGGAGGACGGCATGTACTTGAACACATCACTCTAATTGGTATCAAAAGTGTAAGAACAGTAACAAATATGCTGCATTAAATATATACACAGCGCAGCAGCTCATTTACATGCAATATAAGTGATCTATAGGTATTAAAGCTGACGTACAATGTTGTTTTAATGGTGTGGGCATCATGTATATATTACCTTATGATTCCACCAGGGAGCTGAAGTTACAAAAAGGAAGAAGCCAGAAAATTAGGAAAAAGTATGAGGAATATTTTGTGAGTCAAATATTTTGAGAATGGAGACTAAGTTGACAAAGTTTAAACTTTTGCTTGCAGTGACACCATCTGGCCAATTAGCTCCATCTTTCCAGGTAGATGTTGTTTTGCTGAGGGCGGCACATTTCCTGCAGTGTGTTGTTTTTCCTAATTGGAAGGGCAGCTCGCATCCTGCTCTTTTTTTTAACCAGCTCGGAGAAAGAGATAGATTCAACCAGAGGACCCGCAGCCCCCACCTCAGCCACAAAAAAACACACGGAAAAGGCTGCAAAGAGTTTGATCATTAAAACGTAAGGAATGCAGACTCGTATTTCTGTTTCTATATCGGGAGTTTAAATAGAAGCTGTGAAAAGCAAGACTATTTAGAAGGGTCCTGATAATTGCTTTCCTGATGTTATTGGAGGAAATGTTGTGCAACACACTCATTTCCACAACTGTGTCACATGCGTACGTAGCTATACATCTACTAGGGAAGGGTCTTTTGAGATGACGTGGTCCTCTCCGTTAAACTCTCCTGGACCAACTGGTCGACATGAAGTCATCTATAAAGCTTAAGGGCAGCTAATCCTCCTGAGGAATACAAAAACAGTACATTAATTCTCTCAATATTCACGAGAAATCACACACACATAATCATGGAAATGAGCTGCTCATTATACGTCAACAAGGCCTTGACTGCACGATGCATATGAGTAATTTATTTGTGCTAATGTACAAAAACTGGGTTTGTGGTTAGAGCTGCTCATGGTGTCATGAAGGACAACAGTCTTTTGCACCACAACGCTGAATTCACTTAACAGAACCAGCAATTTTGACATCTGGATCCTTTTCACAAAGGTAGTGATTTGTGTGCCAAATGCAGCACTTCCTGTAACAGTGATTGGAGGTTGGACATAATCCACCAGTGAATGAGTGGATGCTGCGTGCTGACTAAGGTTTTTATCTAAAACCCCCACAGCAGCAGCAGCAGCAGCAGCAGCAGCAGCAGCAGCAGCAGCAGCTTCCAGTTGTTTCTTTCCAGCGTCTGTTTACAAAGACAGATGGAACGTGATGATCCACGCTGCAGCGCGGACCAGATATGAATCATTGATGCTGCAACATGGAGCGTTGCCTGGGAAACTGTACCAGACTGATTAGTGTCAGCTGAGTAGGCATGATTATAGTGAATTTATAACAACATAATATGAAAAAAAAACAACATTAAATTACATGGCATTCTAGAAAGTGCACACATAAACTGTTGGATGATGCAGGATACTGTTTCAGTTTGCCCTTTAACTTATCGTTGTATTACATTTTAAGCATTATCCATTAATACACACATTAACAAGGTAAAAGGCACACTTGAAATGTACTAAATAGATTTTTTTGTTTGTTTTAAATTTAAGCACAAATTCATAAATCAGTGATTTTTATTTTGTGGGTTTGCACAAACAAAGAATTTGTGTTTGTGATTTGGTGCATAACAGGAAAGACCGCAAAAGTCAAGAGACATAATATGAAATAGAACAAAAATTACAGTATAAAATGTTTAATGTGAGCTTTATTTCAGATTTAGAAGTGAGACTGTGTTGGTGAGAGATGACAGTGATCTGAATGCAGTAGATTAACTATGTATACGGTTCAACCTTTAACAAACCACACAGCTGTACAACGTGTTCTATATGAAACTGCAATTCAACAGTCTGCCATAGCTTGTACAAAAGGCACGGACGGGGTTCGAACCCGCGATCTTCGGTTTACGAGACCGACGCCTTACCACTTGGCCACCGCGCCTGCGCTGACTCCACCGCCCCAATCTCTTTTGTAAATCCACCGATCACGTGGCGCGTGTCTAATGTTATGTATGTGGCGGATGCAGCCGTTCGCCTTTACATACTTCAGACTCGCTTTCTGCCCACGAACATGCACGTGAACCGTATGTGCTGCAGAAATACGCTCACTGTTGCGCTTTAGATGTATTACTGTGATTCCACCACAAGAGAGGGCTGTTATCTTCCATGTGGGAGCAGCGTGGCTCTATCTTAACCAGATTTCAGCAACCAGAGGTCTCTGCTCTTCTGCTTCCGGGCGTTCACGCCAAAGAAGCACAAAGAAGGTGAGAGCTCACTCTTCACAGTCTTCACTCTTCGTGCTTTTGTTTAACTTTCATGAACAGAAGTGACCTCCAATTCACTAATTGAGAAACTAACCGGTGTAGGCAATGCTTCCTACAAGCTGTAATGATTACACCAACAGCAAAACCAAAGGGTATGTAGGATCGGATGAACAGAATTCTTATCATCTTATTATTAAAATCTTAGTCCTGAAGTTGATAAAAAAGAAAAAGGAAACGCCAGTGTAGCTTATGCTCAGCAAATTCCACATTGCGGTCATCTAATATCCGGATGTAAAAATGGAAAAAAAGAAAATGTGCAACGTTGAGATTTCGGTCAAGAGTTCATCTCCATGGGAGTTAAAATTCACGACAATCCACCCAATACATTTCATCATGTCGTGCACAACGCTGATAGAGGATGAGAATATCACAGGACTTGATACCATCCGTTGTTGGGATACCTCCGTAATATATGACTACAAGCACAAAACAATACATGCATGTCATGGTTTTGTCAAAGGGATATTTAAGTCTCACAGTGGTGCGAGAGAAAAGGTCAAGAGGTCACCATTATCACCAGGAATCTTCTCCAGGAACCGTTCATACTCAAACTAAATGTAAATATGCAGTACTGTCAAGGTATTTTGTTCTGAATCAGCATTGAACAGACCAAGAATGAGCTTGCATAGCTAATAACTATGAGAACCAGTAGGTTGCTTGTAATTTGTCTCTGAGCAATACAATATGCATGAAGCCAGACTGCAGCTTTTCACTGTCTCTCTTTTCAAAACATCAAAGATGAATGCTTGCCTGAGGGGCTGTTTTTTTTTTTTGGATCAGATATCCTAGAGGCTGTTTGAAAAATGAATAAGACTCATTTCCATTGGGAATGAGTTAGCAGAGAAAATCACAGATGTGGAGCGTTCACCTTGACCTGTTTACAGCAAGTCGTCAGCACACAGACAGAAAGACGGCGGCTTCTCCTGAATAAACAGCACAGGTTGAAATTAATTCAGAGCACCTTAAAATGTGACAGTTTCTCTCAAAGTTCAGCCGTGCTTATTGTTCCATCTGTTCGAAACTTTTTACCCAAAATAATATTTCACAGCGATGATGATTTGCTGATACATGCTCTATCCTCCTCAAGTCCTAAAGGTTTTGGTAGGAAAGTGTGAATGCTGACTGTTGTAATCCTTTTAGGGAATTAATATTTATTTTTCTCTATTATTGAGGCTCTTCCTGCCCTTGAGACGAAGCTTTATCGAGCAAAATGTAACCGTAAGTTATATCAGTGATACAACAGGATAGTCTTGAGTGGATCTGAGTGATTGGAAATAGCTAATGATGCTTGTTTATTGTTTATTTCAAAATGTCACATGAAAGTATTTATTTTACAAGCTCTGCTTTCTTTTTTCTTTTTTAATCACAAACCTCTTCCACATCACAAACTGGGAGATACAATATGTTCCAGTCAGAGATTACATGGATCTGGGGCATTTTGTGTTCACACCAAGCAGCCCACTCCCTAAGAGGGTACGAAGCATTACTGTAGCAATCTATTTAATTATTTATCGGTCTATTGCTTTGAAAAATCATCTTATTTCTCTGTGCTTGTGCAGGAATACCCCTGTGCCCGGAAGGTGTGAGAATATATATTTGTTCAACAGACACGTTTTTTTTCTTCTTTTTGCTTGCTCTTTTCTCATGTAAACAAAAATGTGACTCGAGTACATGTTCAATGTTTGGATTCTCATAACTGACCAGCAAAAAGGAAATAACACAATGCACTTATCTAGCAAGTCTTCTCATAGCTTCATGTTTATCTACACTTGTTTGCGCTGTTACCTTGAGTGAATATGATGAATGGGTGTTAAATATGCTAAAACACGATGGAAGGCGTTACAAATAGTAAAATGTCAGCTAATGAGGAAATGATCACATAGCACCTCATAACACCAGCAGCTCCCCTTATCTGCTCTGTAACATTTTACCTCCCATTAAAATCGCTCTAAATCCACTAAAGCGTTTTAATTGCTGCCTAATAGAATTGCATTCTTTAATACTTTCATAAAAAATTGCAGAAATTATTGGTTGCAACTATGGACGAAAAAATGCGGCACATAATCACTTAGAAAACCCGTGAATCGGCGATTTTAAACTCAGGTTTTTTTTTGCGAATTGAATAAATGAGATATAAAATGTTAGTTGGTTTTAGGGTTGCTGGTAAAGATGTTGTGAAGCTTCACCTGGACAGAGGCGAACCGTAAACGTTACCAACTGTTTCCGGTCTTTTCACTAGTGACGTCACAACGTTAGCTTTCAATCGTCTCTCGGCAAGGAAGCGAATACGTGCACCATTATTCCCCAAAATGTTTAACAATTCCTTTAGTATATATATATATATATATATATATATATATATATATATATATATATATATATATATATATATATATATATATATATATATGTGTGTGTGTGTGTGTGTGTGTGTGTGTATATAGCCTTCGACGTGTACAGTGGTCAAGGCACTTTGTACCGATAAGTCTGCCTTGTAGCTAACGTTAGCTCGCTAACTAGTTCGGCTAGCTGACCATTACAGTATCTAGCTACATCACCCACCTGTTCTTCCTCTAAACAGCCGGAATTACACCAGACAACACCAGCGACTTCCATAGAAGCAAATTAAAAACTATTATTGACTATTTTAGAAAGTTAGAAGACCGTTGTTTCTCAAGAAAACTAGCTCTAAGTGCTAAGAAAGAGAACGCTTCTGTCAGCTAAACTTCACTTTGACATGTTTGCTAAACATGTTGGCGTTGGAAGAAGCTTAACCATTATTTTTTGGGATGAGCCTGAGGTAAAGATTAACACACCATCTTACCATCTTACTTATCTTGTTGGGAATTATTTAAATAAAATGGATTTATGTCTGTGGAATGTTTTCTAGCTAATTTACTGTACACATTCCTAAACCCACTATTTTTACTAAAATGAAGGATTTATCAACTAAAATAACTTTTAAATATACTTTTAAAGAAATGGTTAGAAATATGTATTATCATACTGTGCAGTACACACATTTCCTTATTCATATGTATGTATAATATATGTGTATATCAGGTATCCATAGTTTTTGTTGTTGTAAGTTATAAGATGTTTTGAGGAGCTCATCCCTTTGTCTTCATGATGTCTTATGATCCCATTCTCGCTAGTCTTTTGAAACTGCATCATTGTGTGCCGACAAATTAAAATGTGTTTAAATGCATCGCAATCCAGACAAATGCAAGTGGCTTCCAAACACAGAGGGTCTTTGCTGGTGCCGCCCGAGGAGAGAATTGGTCATTGTGAGGAGGGTCTGACCCGGGCTTCCACCAGACATGCAAGTGTGAAATCCAGTTGAAAGGTAAGCAGCTGATGAAGCGACATAACAAAAGCAATATGATCTCTCCCCCCTTTCGCCAACATTTCTTTTCATCCATCTTTCTCCCCCTGTTCTTTGCATTCATCTCCTTATTCACTGGGCTATTTACAAAACTTCAAGCAGCAGATAAATGTTTGTTTTCATAAAATATCACAAAGTGAAGCAGTTTATTGGAAATCCTTTGGGTTTAAAATGTGCAACGTCTAAGCCCGGCTTAATCTATGTTTCTCTTTTTCTTTCTACTGCTTAATGTATACGGAGCAATTAGGTGCACATCACTGATGCCTGTTGGGTCTGTTACCATAGCTACAATACGATTGTGCAGACAATCATCTGGTCCTTGTTTCCTCCAATAGGGTCGCACGGCTGAAGCTGCAATATAAAGTAAAGATGCTCATCTTTCAGCAACACACAAGTAAGAATCAGAAACAGGTTCATGAGTAGGAGAAAGTCTTGCAGAGTGGCAGGCAGGGGACTGCGCCCAGTCATGGCGGACCACAGAAACAAGATCCGACGAGCCACACAGCAGGAGAGGAAGGTGAGAGCATCTACCATTTTGAAATTCAACTCCTCTTATTGTTCCATGAAAGAGTTTGGCGGAACAAAACAGTGACAGTAAACAAGATACGCTTTTGTATTCCGGCTTTGAACGTAAAGAGGGACCAGGAGGAACAAAAAGCAAGTGTCACTTTAAATGAAATGCATTATTTGGATGAATGCAGACCGGCGGTCTGCTTATACTTATAAAGGTAGTCCAAGGCTGCGTGGCTCACAGTTAGTTTCAATTGGTGAGATCAAAGATTTCCAGCTCGGCATTGTTTAAAAGAAGGTGTTGTTTTTACATTGCATAAGATGGGTGAAAAAAAAGGCGAATCAGTAGCTTTAAATGATCCGCATCTGTCGTAAATTAATATACCAATTTGAAAATAGTTCGACAGATGTGGCCTGTCATCAAAGAGAGCCCCCCGAATCCCATCAATCAGAACATCTGAGGAAAAGATGCGTTCAGGGACAATCATGGAGGAGCTTTGAGACTAGGCTTGTTGAAATCAAAGGCCCTGAGAGCTGAAATATTTTTTTTTGCAGGCTATCTGTATCCTTCTGAGAAAAAAAATAAATGTGGTCAGTTAATCTGCGGCTTGGAAAAGGACAACAGCCAATGCAGCATGTTCAAGCTGCCCCCCTACTGGGCGGCCCGTGAGCCTGTCGATATGGTGGTTTGATGTCGGATGGAAAATAAGAACCCCCCACAACAAACAGAGAGGGCTGGAACAGAGAGACTGGAACAGAGAAAGAGAGGCTAGAAAGGGAAGAACCATCGACAGATGGACTCTGTTGTGATTAAAGATGGCGGCAGTCTTTACTGCAGACTACGAAGGACGATCCTCGATCCATAGAAAAGCGGTGGGAGTAGTCTGCGATCCAACACAACAAAACCAAGAAGCACACAGTGAGGTAAACCAGCAGGTATGATGTCTGCTTTTGAATCTCTGAGGATGAAAAACCACGGCTACCAGTAACTTTCCATTGTGTTGTTTATCGCTCCGTCTGTTATCGTTTTTTCATGTCAGTGCCATACTGGTTTTGTTGTGTTCTCCCTCTCATCAAAACCGAAGCGCATCATTTGATCTGACCAGTGAATGTGCATCCCATGACCAGACGACCGAAGACCCCGATAGACCGAACGCTTAAATTAATTTGAATTTTTATTCAAGCCAGCAGATGTCTGGCAATTGCTCTTTCGCCATTTGGTACATGGCTTACAGATGTATGCCTTTGTATTATGTCATTATAGGATATATGGGCCTTTTTAATAAGATTTTCTTCCCCTTCTTGTGGGAATATGGCGCACTGTGAGCTATAATATCCAGCAAAATAAACTCAAATCTGAAAATTGCTCAATCCTCTGTGCCTAATCCACTCCAAGGCTTGTTAGTCATGATATATTCAGACAGGACAAAGGACATCAGCAGGACTCCAGAATACATTTTCTGGAAAGTCTTTTGATATTACTCTTTCATTTCAGAACTTAAAACAGACAGCGGATAACTTTAATATGCCTGACATATTTTGATTAAAACCCTCTTCATCTGTATAAACTCGGTCACTCATATCAACGGTTGCGAGTGTCTTTTAATGTAGTCCATACAATAAAGTGTACGTGTTCCATTTTTAGTTTTCTGGGCTTTAAAAGATGTCTCGTCGTGCTTGTTGTTTCTTTTGTTCTTCTTTACTTTTATTGAATTCTTTGAAGCCAATTTGAAGAAGAAAAAAAACTCAAAAAAATCTCTATTGTGTGCACTCAGAATGGGAGCATTCATTGACACATCTTAATGGGCTTTTGTTCATCAGACAGTCTTCAGGAGAGATAAGCCTATTTCAGCCAAGGCCTACTAGGGAGTCTAAATCCACACTGACAGGTGGAACAAAAGACAACTGAAAGGACTGAATTGGGAAACATGAAGTTGTCCTCTGGTAACACTTAACTGCAGTGGGATGTTTGAGCATTCAGTGTAATTCCTAATAATAAGAAACTGAAATCATTTAAACATCTTTCTTTAGGAGTCGTGATTATAATAATAACTTGTTTGACAAGCTCCAGAATTAGCATTATTCTGTCATCAGAAATGAACACATAACTCTCATTGAAAGCTTCTTAACAACATTTTTTTCAACAATTTTGGACAGAAAATACCAGTTTGACGTCTGCTCAGCTGATTGAACAAACAGCCAGGTCTGGTTCACACAGTCACAGACCTGAAATGTCTTCTTTTGTTCCTCTCGTCTGCTGAGCAGCTCCACACGGGCCGGTTGCTCAAGGGCTTCTTGTTTGTAGTTTGTGAGGAAGAGAAGAGTATTTTTCCTTCACCCTCCTCACCTTCCTCTCCCGGCCCCCTTTCAAGGGCTTTCTGGTCACACGACCGCTTTCTCTTGCATCGCTCCAACCTTTTTATTCCTGCCGTTTTCTGTACAAATGTTTTTCGACACTTCTCAAATAGAACGCCTGTAGAAGTAGAAATGCGTTATCATTGCATATAGTGATACAAGGGGAAGAAAACCGTTTGGTTTGGTTACCTTGTGCTTTTTCCCTTAGTTATCAGGGTGCTCATAAAGCTTTATAGAATGGATCAACGCACTGTCAGAGCTGCTTTTGTTACTCGAGTCTGTGTTCTCGCAGCTGTTGATAAACCTGGCAGATCAGAGATGTGAAATGTTTGCCATGTCCAAGACCTACAATGACCTATCGATACCATTCCCTCCTGGTTGATGAGGAAAAAAGCTCAAATGCGCCAAAAGAGAGCTTTAAAAAGGAATAAGCCAATAAGACACAATAAAGAAGAGAAGAGATAAACAATATCCTACATAGATACATACATGTCTGCTTCACTTAGTCTATGTGCTCTTGAACCTGTTCAGGGTTGACTCTGTTGTCACATCAGACCTTTTGAGCCACACCCATCTGTCTGTTGTGTTTTTAAAGTTTGAGTTCTCATCCTCTTCTTTTGATTAATGAAAATCTGTAGCTGCTGGTGGAGGGGCTGATCTGACGACCCACGCAAGATGTCTGTAGCACGCATTCATGTGTTTGATTCCCTTATTCCTCCTCCTCATCAGTACTGCCTTTCATAAAAGCTGAGGTGGATTAGAGAGAGCGTGCTGTGTAAACCTCCACTGGACCTTTGTGCCTGCTCGGTGTGGTTGAACAGAAGACTTACTGTCATGCAATAAAACCATCCTGAGCGTTGTTCCTGGTTGGATTCTGTCTTGATTTGTGTCGCAAGCGGCTGCAAAAAGGGGATTAAAATTTTTTTTAAAAGGAGATAGAATAAAGGGAACATTTTCAACCCAGTAAATCATTATATTCAGAAAGCCTTTCAGTAGAAGATGCAGCCTTAGCAGGTGATAGTGAATAAAGTGTGGGAGTGTGCTCTAAGTTACTAGTATCATGACAGACTTTTCATTTCATTTTCAAACTTAATTCTATGCAGAAGAACTGTCTTTAACATTGCAGGAATAAAATACAGTAGCGCCTCAATATTATTTTTGTCTGCTGTGTATAAAGCAGACTTATTAACCACCTTCTTCTTGTTCTTCAGGGTCAGATGGATGGCAAAGACAAACTGTCATGGCGACTTTCTGCTTCGGCCAGGCCTTCTGGTGTCGAGGTGATGAGGGGGACGCGTCCGTCACTGCAGCCCCGTGTGTTAAATAACCGTGCAATGGAACGCTCAGTAAATGGATGTACCGCCGGCGGACGAGTGAGGAAGACAATCAAACTCAAGGTAGGACATGCAAGTCAGCATGTTTCTCTTTCTTCATGTGGTCGAAGCGCCGTCATATATCTTCATCGCGAGGTCCGGAAACGCCCGTCGAGATCCTCGAGTGGAAGAACTCTGACCTGTTGAAATACTCTTGGAAACAACAACGACAATAGAAAACACACGAGATGCTGGGAGAAAATAATCGATGCTCGCGTTTGAGTATCAGGACGCTTCAGTTGTTGCCGCCCGAAATCAATTTTGCCTCGAGGAAGCTGAAGTGCGTTGGGTCCTTTTCATGTTTCATCTCGCTGGCATAAGTATCGTAAGCCCTGTGTATGCTGCTCACTTGAAACCGTTTTCAGGCAATTCATGTGATGCGATGAGACAGGGTGTGAAATACATATCCCTGCTCTTTCTCCTGCTCCCAAATGGTTTGATGTAATTACATAATCACATGCGTTTATGTTTTTATGGTGTCCCATCATCCTTTCATCTTAGAGTCAGTAAAACGGCCTGATTGCCTGGCGTGCGAGCATAGAAATTGACAGCAGCCTTTTATTGCTGCGTTTGGTCCTTTTGGTCTTTTATACTTGAGTCAAGTAATGACACGATCAAGTGCATCTGCTGCTAAAACACTCTATTGTTGCATTGTACTGTCTGTTTCAAAGCATGGGCACGAGTTGGGACGGTTTTTTATTCATAAACACACCAAAAGATGGACAAATATGTCTCCACGGGGCTAAGAAACACACCACTCAAACAGAGGAATGTTGCAAGCCACTGCAAACTCTCGTCACACTGAATGTGTCTTAATCGTTTGTGTTTGAGTGGCCGTGTCACCTGTAAATATGGCGTTTGAGGTCATTGTAGTATGTGTGTATTGGACACCAGCCACGCAACCCACTGCTTGCATATCGTTTGAAGAAAGGTTGTTATTTACGACGTCATTGTGCACGTTGTAGAGACGGGATGTTTGATCTGTGGCCAGCTGGCCATTATGTGCGGCTGTAACATATCATGAACTCAAGTGTCATGGAGTTCCCCCTTGAGTTTACCGCTTGTGTTGACTGCTTTGTCAGCTGTTCTTGTGAAACGTCCTCGTGATATAATTTATGACTGAATGCACAAGGTAGAACTTGTGGCACGGTGAGCTGATTAAACTGATCAAATCAACCGTGCAACGTCAGAGTCTTCAAAAACAAATGGACACTTTCCACTTTGAAACTGCATTTCATTTGAAACGCTCAAATAGAAAAGGTGCATCTTATTTGACCATTGGGGCTTTTAAAGGGGCGCTCAAAACTCTTTACAATGGATGTCTGAAGAGAAATGCATACAGGGTTGGAGGCGAGGCCCCGGTTGTTCCTATGAAAGTTGCTCAGAGGCGCAGGAAGTAAAAAAAGCTAATTTCTCAGTAAACCATTTTAATATTATTACCCGCAACCCCCCCAATGATCTGCTGCTTCCAACTTCTATAACCTAATGAGTGTTGGTATTAAGTTGATTTACCTTAAAACATTCTCCATGGGTTTACAGACGTCCCTTTCCCAATGAACGTCTGTTGGAAGAAGTATGTTTGGGGTTAATAGCATCATGTAACGTACCCGGTAGTTAGAATCCCACCGTTTAGCCGTGATGTGAAATTAGCTCCAAAGCCCGGAGCTCTTTCTGGAGGGCTGGTATTTTACACATTAATTCAGTTTCCCCATCTCAAAGAGCAGCCAGCCTGGGAACAGTTTTACTACGTCTCCTGTGGCTCTAGAGGGAGTTTTCTGAAGTCTTGATGATTTGTATCTAATCAAAAGGTGCTCAGTTGCATTATGGGAAATGTAGGATGCAGCATTTTTGGAGCTTGCTGGGGGATTAAAAATCAGGACAACTCTGCCTCTGCTGCATCGATGTTGTCCTGCAAGTCCACCACGTTTATGGAAATGCATTATCAAAAGTTGGAAAGGCCTAAAGCCCTTATGTGGGCTGGAGATCATGATTAAAAATACATTTCACATTACTATAAAAATCTGCATAATTTACATACAATGATACTTAATTACTGACTTCTGATCATTAGTGAATGCTAACAATGATACATGTATTAATTATTAAATTGCAAGTATTGTTTTCTTCCACAAATAAAAGGTTTGCCAATTTCTATTTTTGATAATAAGGACATAATTGGTTCACATTGAGGCATATTTAAGTGGATTGTGAGCTACAAAGCAAGAAAGGGAATGCCACAAAACTCATTTTCAAGATGTCTATTCTAATTCTTGCGAGAGAGAGAGAGAGGGGAGACACACACAAAACAATAAATCAGCGTCCCACATGTAGCGGACCCAAACAGTGGTAATGTGTGTAGTGAACGGGCGAGGCGCTGTGCGTCTTCTGTGCGCGAGCCTCCAGCTCCGCACAGACAGCGAGAGACAGTCATGGAGAGCTGGAGAGCGGACTGCTGTCTTTGTTATTTTTAAAGTCCTGCAATTCGCCGCCATGACCCTGCTGGCGGTGACCCGCGCCGGTCCAAACGCCCGATGCAGCCGAAAGCAGCCAGACGATTTTCACCGGTTAAGTACATGTCACTTTTTTCTTCTTCTTCTCCTTCTTCTTCTTCCCTCCTCCTCCTCCTTCAGCTCACAGATTGGGGTTGCGGTAGTCAGTGGAGGGGGAGAGAGAGGGAGAGAGAGAGAGAGAGATATGTGCCATCGCTTTGCGGCTCGTGAATGTGTTCGGCAGTTGGTTGCGGGATTCCCTCCCCGCGTCCTCTGACGGTCTGGGGAAATGTTTGCGGTCGCCCTGTTGTCCGTTTAGTTTAGCAGCTGTTAGCGGAGACAGTGCAGATATTAATAGGTGAATAGTGTGACAAAGTTGTGCACTTGTCGGTCGGCTGCTGAAAGGCCTGGCTCAGTGTGTGTGTGTGTGTGTGTGTGTGTACCCGTGTGTGTACGTGTGTGTACGGAGTTTGTTTCGGGCTCCCCTCCCCCACTCGCCGCTGCTGTTCTGCTCGTTCCGGAGAGGCCAAGACATGAATGTGATGAGAGGCTCACTTCAAACGGAACGGACGGACTCCGGTTCAGGGGGAAACCGGGACATTTCCTGGACTCCTGGCTCGCGCCGACACCATATTGCATATTCCTGACATATACACACACGCAAACACACACATACACCTGTGCGCGCGGACCCGTTTACGTGTCTCTTTGAACGCGCCGACCAAGCTCGTCTCGTGCCGCCGAGGCGTCATTCCATACAGGTGCTACCTGCTACATGAGCTGTGTGTGTGTGTGTGTGTGTGTGTGTGTGTGTGTGTGTGTGTGTGTGTGTGTGTGTGTGTGTGTGTGTGTGTGTGTTGTATAAAATCAGCCATAATTTGTTGTTATTTGTCTGTCCAGCACACCTGGCCTTAAGCACACAGCACGTGGCGCTCACACTTCAAGACTGCGCCGCCGAGATGGTGATGAAGATGAAGATGAAGGCACTGTGGCCAATTTAGTCTCCCCTGTCTTTGTTCAATCAGGAGAATGAGTGGATTCTGTATTGGAAAAGACAAGAGAGTGGGTGTGCCCTGAAGGGAACGTGATGGCAACCATTAAAAAAATATTTCTTTTGAAATCACAGTTGGGAGTAAATCTAGCTGTCAGGCTTTTATGATTTAATAAATCTCTTTATGTATTTATTTAACACTCCCCCACCCCCAAATCATTATTGGGAGTTAACAAGTGCACAGCGATTTAAAAACGAGGGTTTTGATTGGTCCGAGCCGTTACTGGTCTCTGTGGTTTTGTCCTGCCCTCCTCATCTGTCAAGAAGTATCCGCTGCTGCACGGATTTGTGAATTTAAACGGAGAAAATTGGCTCTTTTTCTCTCTACGCTGTGGCTGAATACGGGGAAATAAAATGGTTTCTGACACTGTATCTGGGAAGCTTAATCTGCGGACCGCATTCAGCTGGTCCGCAGAGGTGGAGATACATACGCACTAACACTGCTGGGTCTCTGCTCAGCAAGAAAGCTCAGGGACGATACGCGAGGATGTGTCCTTGAAGGAGACATGAAATCCCTTCAAACCAGTAGGTCCGCTCCCCTGCAGCTGACCCCGCGCTGTGATGGCGAGGGAAGGAAACAAGGAGTGAACGTAATACAGGGATCGATAAAAGTATCATGCACTTCTACTCATTTGAATGTAATTGGAGTAGCTGTGTGAAGTAATGCTATATGCACAGGAATCCGAATATTACTGCAAACTGCATTAACGCCACACTATATTTATTCTGCTGCCTAATACAGAAGCTTGCTGCCTTCAGGGCCAGACGGCACTGAACTGAAGCCACCACTCTTGGCTTGGATTCCGGCAACACTTGCACATAACTCTGAATGTGACTCGGTACGGCACAATAATAGACCGTCAAACCACTTTATGGAACAACAAACCACATTACACACCCGAATGACTTTGGTTTTTCGGTTTCTGCTCCGGTCTGCAGATGTTACGCAGGACATGTGGTTGCAGGTCAAGTGCATGGAATTCTGCTGCCGTGTTTTCTTTTGGGGTTAATCTCACCACTAATTTCCACAGCTGTTCTATTGTTTTGATTTCCGATATCACATTTAATTTCACAGCACTGTAGTCGCCAAGAAAGCTGCCGTGAATGTGTCACGTTGTGGAAACGGTAAACATTACCAGCACTGTGCAGACTCTCTGAGACTCTCTGGCGTTACAGTAGCGCCTCTCTCACATTTACAACTGCTCTGCGTTTTCGCAGAATTTCCATTAATTTTAATGTCGAGCTGGAAACCGGCCATATGATTAAAATGCAAACTGTGCACAATTTAAGCAAAAAATCCTCTTGGCGATTATGATACATAATAATCGATCAACCTTTTCTCAGCACTAGATCTGCTAATGTAAATTCCCTTCCCAAGAATTGCTGTATGTATCTATATATGTATTTTTTTTTTGCCATTAATCTGAGAATAGGTTTTGGGATATCTTCCCTGCCAAGGCGCTGCTCTACCTGTCAGTGATGTGATAAAGCTGCGTCTCATTATATATTTTTCCTCCTTGCAGGACGTGTTCTGCAGTGGCATAAGTAGAGGTCTGGATCTGATAGTTGTGCAGTGCGGGCTCTACGGACTCGTGGTTTATGGATGCTGGGACTATGAGCATAAGCGACAAAAGGGACTACATAGCAGACCTGGGAGGCAGCTTCACTGAGGATGCTCCCAGACCTCCGGTCCCGGGGGAAGAGGGCGAGCTGGTGTGCAGCGATGGCCGCCAGTACAACAGCAGCAGCAGCAATGCGGGCTTCTCCTCGAAGAGCGAGAGCCTCAAATGTGAGGCGTCCGTGGCCACGCCCAGGCGACCGGACTTGGACCTGGGTTACGAGCCGGAGGGGAGCGCCTCGCCGACGCCCCCTTACGTGAAGTGGGCGGAGTCTCTTCACTCCCTGCTGGACGACCAGGAGGGCATCCTCCTGTTCCGGATGTTCCTCAAGCAGGAGGAGTGCGGCGACGTGTTGGACTTCTGGTTCGCCTGCAGCGGCTTCCGCAAACTGGAAGCCATCGAGGGCAACGAGGAGAAGAAGGTCAAGCTGGCGAAAGCCATCTATAAGAAATACATCCTGGACAACAACGGGATTGTCTCCCGGCAGATCAAACCAGCCACCAAGTCCTTCATCAAAGACTGCGTCATGAAGCTTCACATCGATCCTGCCATGTTTGACCAGGCTCAGACCGAGATCCAGACCATGATGGAGGAGAGCACCTATCCCTTATTTCTGAAGTCTGACATATATTTGGAATATACTCGGACAGGGGGAGAGAGCCCGAAGCTGTACAGCGACCAGAGCTCGGTTTCTGGGAATGGAAAGGGCCTGGCGAGTTATTTACCCACTTTGATCGAAGACGAGGAATGGAGGTGCGACCAAGAGCCGGAGGAGCAGCCCGAGTGCGACCCCACGCCGAGCAACCGGCTCACCCAGAAGCTGCTGATGGAGACGGCGCCGCAGCGCGTGGCCAACAGCGCCAGGTTCCAGGACGGCCACGAGTACAGGTAAATCCTATAGCCAGTAATCTAGAAAAGCCTCGCTTCAGCTCCAGCCGCACAGCTTCTTCTTCCCCCACCCCACCCCCTGCTGCAAACTGCTGAATTAGAAATAAACCCGAAGCCCAACAATACCGTGAGCGCCGCTTGAAGTGCGAGATGAAAACGAAGTGTGAGGAGCGCAGGAGACAGCTGCGATGAGAGGAAGACGGTGTGTTTACACCCAAGGTGTTGAGGAAATGTCAGAGGCTGCAGAAGGCAACTTGTTGAGAGAAGGTTGAAGGAGGCTTCTTGGCTTTCTTTCTTCTGCAGGAAATAGTAGAATCTTGTTTTCTCATTGGACAGGTTGTGCAGGGACAAAGTTCAACATGGTTTTGTTTTTGCAGAGGCTTTCTGAAATGCGCCCCTTCTTCCCATTCCTCTGAATGTTAACTCTGCATTTAGTTATTTTGCCATTATGACATTTATTATGTTTGACTATTTGATTCTGAAGTCTTGACTAGCCATGAATATTGATTTGCTGTTTCTCCGATTCTTCAATTATACAAATTATGAACATTGTCGTTTAACATTGAGCTCTCTTTTTGACTTTATCCATTCACATTAATATGCACATTATCGTGCAATTCTTGAAATGAAAGACATGGGTGGGCATGTGTTGTGTTTCATTTGAAACACTTTTGTATCGGAATCAATACAAAAGCGAAGTTTATTTGTCTTATTTGAAGCATGTCGCTCAACTCGATACCCGGGTTGCAGTGCAAAGTGAGCCGTGTGTGTGTGTGTGTGTGTGTGTGTGTGTGTGTGTGTGTGTGTGTGTGTGTGTGTGTGTGTGTGTGTGTGTGTGTGCGCGTGTGCGTGAAAGAATGCCTCTCATCTTTGTAAATGTTTTTTATCCGTAACGTGAGAGGTCAAAGTATCTAAATTGCCCAGATGGTATTACCTAAGCAATGCCAAACCCGCAGTGTGACGCTGATAAACATTAGAATTAGTCAGCTCGATGCATAATTACAGGGCCGTACTCTGATTGATATTCAATGCCGAGTTGATTTTTGATTCAGCTGCATGAATGCTGAGGTTAACCGAAGGACCGGCGCTTAAGCCGCTCCTTTTTTTTATTGAAGCCGTGATTTGTTTGGCCTGAACATGCCCTTCTTATTACGCTCGGGTAGTTCTCAGGTCATCGTGCACAAACGGCAGACGTGCACGTCTCCGCTGAGACATTTGGACATTAATGATGATGGTTGAATTCCACTCAGCTGCTGGTGGTGTGTGCACGCTGTCTCACTGTCACGCTGTCTCACTGTCTCACTGTCACGCTGTCTCACTGTCTCACTGTCACACTGTCTCACTGTCACGATGCCTGAAGGTACGACGCTGACACCTGCATGGGGGAAGCAGGTTGATGCTGAGAGCCTTCGTGGCATAACTTTTCTGAAACAGACAATGACAAGATGTTGAATCTGACTTTGGGAAACAAAGGTTGTGAGTTTGCCGCTTCAAATATTTTGGGAGTAAAAAGGAAAGTTTGAGACAATAGGCCGTCGGTTCAGTTTCATATTCTTATCGCGGTCTCAAGACTCCAGTTTCAACCACATCGTGTGCGTGGAACACCACTCGAATCACGTTAAAACAAGCTCTCTATACACTTCATAACGGATCTTTTGACGGGCAGCCACGCGGCCAAACCAAAATCTCCCACAATTCCATGCACTCGTGGAAGTTAATCTGGAGTTGTGACCCCTTCAAACTGCACGTCAAATGACAACCGAGCCGGCAGAAACTCGATTCTAAAATGAGCAGGGGGCGACCGATTCGGGGCTAAATTTGAGCTTAATCCATACAGTGTGTGCCCAGTTACACTACACACACACACACACACACACACACACACGCACACGCACACACACTAATCTGACTGGATGCTCATCGCTCTACATGCTTGTGGTTCTCCGGCATAAGAAATTGTAATCATGTTGAACAAACACAAAGTGGCTTAGCAACAGTTCCATGTGGGTCAAGCGTCTTTGCAGATGAAAGTGTATCAATGAAGGATCAAATTAGAAAAAAAACGGATGTCACATCTTTAACTGAGGATGAAGGCCGCTTGCAGACAAAATGAAAGAATAGCATGTTGGGTGTCGGCGTTGAAAGGTGGAGAAAGAACAATACGAGTCGTCGTTGCTATTTGAACCCAGAAGAGGGATTCAAGATCCTGAAGGTCGGGATGTTGGTCCATCAACAGATTCTTTGAACATGACGTCACTGTCATGTTTCAGCTGTGTCGTGAGGAGGGACAGGACCTCCCATCCGCTGACGGGACTGAGATAAGACGTCTCTAAAACACTTGACCCAGTGCAGAGCGGCCAGTCGAGTCCAAACACATCCTGGTCACAGTTCGGCCGGTTGAAACCGACCCAGTGGAGCGGACGTAGACTGGGCAGCTGTATACTGTACTACCTTTTTCCTTCAGGGTTTGCTTGTAGCTTTCCTGCTTGATATCTGCAAGATTAAGCAGATGCGTGTTTGTTTGATTCCTCTTTTTTTTCTTCTTCTTCTTCTTTTTTGAGAAACAACCAAAGGCAATTTTTGTTGTAGATCAATGTTCTTCTTGAAATCTCCTCAAAAGTATACAAGAAAAATACTGTTTTAATTGGCGAGTGGAACACACGTTTGAGCATTTTTCTTTCCCCCACATCATTATTTCAGCAATCGAGCATTTGGCTGGAATTACAGAAATGCACGCTTCATTTTTAAAAAGCCTTTTAGCAGCACCCGTCGGGTTTTTCACGAGACTAAATTTTACATCAGTTGTGTCTGACGATCTCTTCAGAGACGAGCAACAAAAGGCATTAAATAGTCCTTCAGATCAACTTTTAGCAATCGGATGACTTGAAAGAGAATGACCTATACATTCATTAATGTTCGGGGAGAATCTTTTAAACGCGAACAGCACAGTTTTGTTCTCGTTCCGGTACGTCGTGCACTTCAAAGGCGAGACTGTACCATCTTTGTAATGTGAAAAATGAAAGTTGTTGTTTTCTTTATGGGATCATTTGAGGCTGGAATGAAATTGAGGGAAACAAAGAATAACAATACGGATGATATTGGAGTTTAACTTTTTTTTTTGTGTGTGTGTGTGAGAGAAATAATGCATAAGATCTCAGAGCATGGCTCAGACAGTGGACATGAGAGGGAGACGGGCAGAGAGGGATTATTGGCATGTGGGAGTTTAGTGACGCATGGAGGGCAGCTGAGGACACAACGAACGGCATCTTTAAAACATGCACGTATGAAGCATGTTTCACCAACGCAGCCACTCCTCAAACCGTGGAAATTCTTTGTATTGCAAGTTAATTCAAGGAAAATGTGTGCAGGCTCTCTTTACGATTTGGAAACCTGTTATTTTAATCATGTTTCATCGTATACCAGTAGGAATAAATAAATATATACTATTTTGCTATGTATGCAAATATGAGAATGTGTAAGCAACATGATCAGTTCAAAAAGAAATACAGCATTATAGTGACTGAAACTTTACTGCTGTGGTTTTGTCATTATTTATGGTTATGAGAAATGTTTTCTAACGTAGAACAGTTTAATCTGTTTTTCATTTATAGACGGATTGATTCTCACTCGCTTCTTTTCCTGTTTTATTCTCTTTCATTTCGGAAAGGTTTCCGTACATATATAATCTAAACTTGAAGCACATCTTCTGTGCGCAGCTCTCTTTTTAATTTTTTTATTTTATTTGTCGCGGCTCCTCACCGACCTGCTGCCGTAATTATTCACCGTTGCTGAATGTAGATGCTAATAAAAACCCGGTCGGTCACAAAGGTTTCATTTTGAACTCTGGGTGCTTCTGCATTCCAAACAGGCAGAAAGCTTCGGGGAATTCCAATTTGAATAAAAAGAGATGATGCCTAACATCTTTAATTCATGTGTTCAAAGCCCTGCAAGAAGTGTGTTCAGCAAAGTCAATGACTGGGAGAGGAGAAGGTGGACGAATGAAGCTTTGCCGTTTATCCGTCGGCGCTCTTGGAAGGGGTGAGCCTCCGAATAAAAAAAACCCTCCACCGTTCAATACCAGGTATTGGATTTGGTGTGTTCACAGAAGGCGGCTGTAATACCGTTAAATACGGTGTCGCAGTACTCCGTCTCCCGGCTGCGGGTTGGTTTGGATTACGCCAAACGCAAGCGAGAGGAGTTGAAGGAAGAAGCGGCTGAAAGGTTGACAAATTGCCGTCGAGCTTTGCTCAACATCCTCGTCGTGTTTCACGAGAGCGCGGGGAAGTTCTAACGTCGGCGTCTCGCCTCCCGGCGATCGTATATACACGCTTTAAAAAAAAAAAATCACAACAAACAGTCAGTGTGTTTCTTCATTCAGGATTACACCAAAGAGCTGTGTGTACAAATGCATTTTAACAAGCGTGATCTCTTGCTGTTTTTCTCTCTCAGCATTTCCTCTTTATTTTATTGTCTCTGTCCCAGGCCCGCTCCATGTCGGGAGCCCATCAACCCCTACTACGTCAACACCGGTTACGCTCTGGCGCCGACCACCAGCGCCAACGACAGTGAGCAGCAGAGCATGTCCAGCGACGCAGACACCACCTCCCTCACAGACAGCAGTGTGTATGTATTTTCTCCCCTCGCACACATTTCATGCTGTGAGTTGTTGTACCAGCTCATAAAGACAGAGCGAGGAGGCATTATTGCCTTTAAGACAACACTTGATACTATACTCAGGATCCTCAGTTGTTATTAAAGAGTGAAGCATGCTGCGTGTGTTCAGCATTGCTCGGAAAAACAGAAATAAGTCTTGAATTTGTTTCAAAAATTGCTCTTCTTGACTGTTTCTTAGCTGCGCTTGACCTCTGGGATCGGAGGAGCGAGTGAACCCCCATCTGCTCATTACTCCAACATTTAAGCTGTTGGAATTGATCTCTAAAGCTCATTAATGATGCTAAGGACTCAATCTTTAAGGATTGTGTCTGATAGAATTTACAGATTTGAAAATACTCACCTCCTGATCTCCTTTTTTTTTTTTTTTTTTAAATGGGACACACAAACCATTTTAAAATGCTCCTAAGAGATTCTTTACAGTCTCCTTTCACTGTAACTTTGTTCTGGCACTGAGCACGAACCCAAAGGCCGCCGAAAGGCAATGTTTCGCAACCATCTGGGATCACTATATAGCGAACAGGACTTGTAGATCAGTTTTCGGATTTTTTTTTTTAGAAAAAAATGTTTTTCGAGGTGCAAAAAAGATGGCACGGGGGAATTGTGCCAAAGCAACTTCAAAGCTCGCACAACTGGACCAAAAAAAAAGTGTTTGAAGCTGAATGGATTAGAGGCAGTTATCAGCTAATTGGTCCAGAGCTTCCAGCACAGCAGAGTGTGAAACCCAGCATGACCAGTAGCACATGGAAAAAGCCGGCTGATGGATGTGTTAACATGTAACCGTAAGCTGCCAGACCACTAGCGGTGCAGGGGGGGCGGGAGGGACGCAGTAAGCCGGAAGAACGCCCGTCCCGCCGCACCGATTAATCGAGAATTACAAGGTGGTCGTTTTAGGCACGACCAAAAAAAAAAAAAAAAATGCTGTGGAAAGCGTTCAACTTCAAAGCTGTCTGTTGTTGTTTATTCATGAGGATGTTTTATGAAAATGTCTTTGTTGTTAATTCCAGAGACGGAGTTCCACCCTACAGATACCGCAAACAGCATCGCCGGGAGATGCACGAAAGCGCCAAAGCAAACGGGCGAGTGCCACTACCTCATATTCCAGTGAGTTATTCATGGGTTTCTCTCCCCTTTTTTTTCTGCCTCCACACCTCTCTTTAACTGTCTGTCTCTGCCTTATTTCCCCCCTTTTCCGCTGCACCGTCGGAGATGTGCATATTTAAGCCGCGGCGTGTCGCGGGGGCCTGTGATGGGAGTGTAAGAATAGCTGATGGTGAAAGAGAAGGCTGTCTAAATGTAGCGTGATGCCCTCCTAAGCTGTGAGCACTGAAGCCGAGCAGACATGAATCCTCCCCTGTGACAGCCGGGTGCCTCCTCCCCTCTGCAGCTTACGCTGTCTCCCGGTAGGAGAACCCTGGCCCTAATTAGGCCTCGGAGTAAAGAGTCAAATTAAAACTCCCCACGTAGCGTCCTATTAGGATGCATGAATCGACTGTATAGTAGAGCACAAATCCCTCAAGCACGACTCTAACGTTTCCCTGCCCCGACAAATTAATCACTTCTTTGGCAATAAGAAAATTGGCTTTTTTTTGTGGTTTATTTGTCCCGTTTTGTTTTCCAACCTTTATTCTGTATAAACTGGTTCCAAATCAGGAGTTAACGGCTTTGTGTTGTCACGATTGAAGTACATACTCTCTAGTTTATGTTCCCAAAATGATCTTTAAATGCAAAAGAAGATCTTTAAAATCTAGATTGAATTATTTTTACTTATCAAATGGATGTAATTATGTTCAGTGTATGTTAAAGTAGAGCTTGCGAGGAGATGTGTTTCTGATGGGAAAGTGTGGCTCCAACCACACTTACAGCATTTATGATTAATAAGCATGAAGGCTGCACATTGTGGAAGATATTAATAATACAAATATCTCCATATCAGATAGTTTTCAGAGTGGAAGGAGTGGGACGAAATATCCAAACAGGAATATATTAAATTCCTCTCTGATGGAATACATTATGGATGTACTGGCGCAAAATATACCAATATTTTGTATTAAAACATTAAAATGTTGGGTCTTAGGTCCCATAAACAACACAAATGAAACAAATGAAACACACAAATGTTTGTATTTTTACAGCTTTCAGGTCTTTTAATAAAATATTACATCGAGTGAGTTTAATAACCCGGCCTGTCACATATTCATAAACGCTTTAAGGGGCGCTGGCTGCTCTCACTCCATCTACCGCCATGCGAGCTTAGTTCTAACGCTGACTTTGTGTGTATGAAAACAAACTGTTTTGTCTTTGAGCCTCACACCGAACCAATTTGTAACGGATCAGTTTTAAGAACTTGAAAACCTCTTGAAGACGATGTCTGTTTAGATCGGATAGATTTTATTGAGTTGAATCATTCCTTTAAACATTTTACGCCTATGGAGGTTCTGCTCTCTGGCAGTTCGGCCTTTTTTCGGACAGTTTATGGTTATTTTACGTTAGAATGATGAAGTTGCATTGGAAGAGAAACTAAGTTAAGACACCGTTTATTACATTGTTTCATTTAAGTTGTATAAATGCATAATTCCTGCTTTTTAGAGCTACTTCTATCTACTATCATGCCTGTATCCGAGCCGAGCGTCTCTGTATCCTGATACTCCCCCTAACGTACACATTGAACCATTATAGTGTCAGGAGTTACTCTGAGACCCCCACCTTTTTGTTCTTTGGTGAAAATCTTGCATGTTCATTTAAAATGTGTGTGTATTATCCCGCCTGGTGTTTGACACCATCTTCTTTTACGTTTCCTGTTTCCGTCGCGGCTGAGGCAGAGAGGGCTTCACAGTTTAATGTTTCTTCCCCCCCCCCCCATCCTTTCAGCGCACCAACCGGATCCCAAAGGATATCCACGTGGAGCCGGGAAGATTTGCCGCAGATCTGATCGGCAGACTGGAGGGCGTCGTGCGGGAGAGGGAGGCTCAAGAGAAGCTGGAGGAGCGGCTGAGGAGAGTACGACTGGTACGTGCGAGGAGATCCACTGGTTCTTGTAGGAGTTGATTCAGAGGAGAGCAGTGCCTCCACTAAATGAGTCTAACGTAAGACAATAAAGGCGGAGAAGGAGAAGGAACTCGCTAAGTTACATCAAGTCATTTGAAGCCATGTTGGGGACACAAGATGGAATAATATTACTTACGGGATGTAAAAATAACTTTAAAGTTTGGATCCCCAATGAACAGTTTCATGAAATTAGTCTGATATAATCCAGAATATAATTGGCATAGTCAAATTTGCCCGTTGTGATTTCCCAGAGCCCTCGGTATCTTCAAACTCCTTATTTCCCACGACCGACGGTAGATGTTGGTGTACATTGATATATATATCTATATATAGATATACATCTATATATAGATAGATATATCTATATAGATAAAGATATATATATATATATCTATATATATATATATATATATATATATAGATATATATATATATATATATATATATATATATATATATATATATATATATAGATATATATATATATATATAGATATATATATATATATATATATATATATATCTATATATATATATATATATATATATATATATATAGATATAGATATAGATAGATCTCAAACAAAGGAAAGTGGCACATCTTCACATTTAGACCACTTTGTTTGTTTTTGTGCTTTAAAAATTCAAAAATAAATGATCAAAAATAGTTGCTAATTAGATTTTACTGTTGAATTAATTGAGTAAAAAGCTCAAAAAGAGCTGTTTGCGTTATATTAATGTTTATATTGAATATTACATTTACATCCTGCTGTAGTTCTCTGGTTTGACTCCTGGTGAAGATCTTTGAGTGAAAATATTCTGCTGATAAGGATCTTCATTGAATTATTTCCATAAATCTTGATATTAAAAGCAGTTTGCCATAATCAACGGGCCTTTAGAGTCTAGTTGACCAGAACCGCCTGTAATCATCATTCCCTACATATTTTTACCTTAATAACTTATCTTTATTTAAATAAAAAAAGTAGAATCAATTGTATTATTTAGCATTTCCAGACTCGGACCAGTAGAACCGGCATCAGCGAGCGAGATGCCACCAAAGCCTTGTTTGCGAGCCAGAAAGCGAGACGCATGTCCGGCCGTTGGGCTTAAAGTTTCAGTAACAAAGGAGACTTAAATCCGTCTGGCCTTAATGAAATTAATGAGGCCAACCATTTGAACGGGGAATAAAAAAACCATTATGAATCACTTGGAGAATTGCATGCTTGGCCTGTCGGCGATCTGGCTTCGTGGATGAATCAGATGGAGCACCTGCACACTCGGCCACTTGTAAGCCCGGAACAGCGTGCTGCCTGTTTGATGCCGCTTGAACGGCGATGAAACGGTTGCTGCCGCCGCAAAAAAATGAAATCCCTCCTCAGTACACAGACCCCAAGTACTTAGTCTCAAGGCATGTGGTTGTGTGGTCCGGCCCCCAAAAGAGGAGAAGCTTCCATCCCACAGCTCAGGGTTTGTTGTATTAAAACCTCGAGGCGAGCATGAAACGCCTGCCTTCGTCGTGTGACGCTCAAGTGAGCGTTTTGGGAAGGAAACGTGAGCTTTTTAGCTTTTTAACCATGTCGGAGGTATTAAATTTATATGATTATAATGGTTAAACATGTTTGTTGGGATGAGGAAGAGACTCTCATGACTTCACGAGGATGTGAGTTACACTTATTGTCACACGGCTTCACTTAAAGTCATTTCTTTTGTTGGAACAATGGACCGTTCGGCTCAGCTATGCGCCAGATAATTCACATGCTCAAGCAGCAGCTCATGAAGGAAAATCAATGACAGACAGACTCGTGTGGGCTGGACGGTCATTGCCTGTCTGGATTTTGTTTTTGGGATGCTAACAAGACGACAAGCGCGTGAAGCCGTGTGTGTTTGTATTCATGAGCTCGTGGAGATTGTCAGTGAATTCCCCAATCCGGCGAGCTAACTTGTAGAATGTCAGATTTTGGCTGTTCGCCAAATATATTTCATTTTCAAATGGGGGGGCGGGGGGGAGAGGGAACGACGAGCTCAAACGGAGATAACGTGGCGCCGTGAATAACTTTCAGTGGGCTCGGGCTCACGCGGGTATCTGGATCTGGTGCAGAGAAACAAAGACGCATCAATTATTAAAAACATGCCAGGGAAATATTGGGCCGCATACGCATCTTTGACATCATCGCTGGATTTAAGGAGGCAGTGAAAGGAGAGGTCCGTTCATGTCGAACCGCAATTCAGTTCCTGCAAATGGATGATGCGCTCAGAACAATGGCGAAGGCTTACGGTTTGACAAGTGAAGGTTTATTTTGTTATTCACACAACTGTCACCGGCAGACTTAATAAACACCGGTGGAACCCCGACCTGCTGCCGTCCCACTGCACCACCATCTCTCTTTGTTCTCTCTGACGCTGAAGACTGCCCAATAGCACTTGTTATTCGTGCTTTGTGTCATGTGACAGGTTTTTGTTTTTTTCATACCAAAAGAAAGACATTTTGAGGAGTAAAAAACACATTTACAGCTCCAATGAGAAAATGCTGTGAAAACATTTATATTTTAATACAGGGTGGTGTGAGGTCCTGTCATGAAAACTACAATATATATTGTCCTAGAAATAATGAAACAAAACATTTAATAATGGTATAATAGCATAATAATGCCAGAGCACCCTTTCAAAACTGTTAATCCTTAAGAAATCAGACATTTGGAAATTAGAATGAGAACAAAATATTAAAATATTCTAAATAAATAGACATAAAAAAAAAACACACCAAAACGATAAATCCAATGTCGTCATGATTGGGTAAACCCTGCTGTTTGTTCTGGCATCGAGTTAGCTAAAAGATAATTGACATGTGTACGTAAACACAAAGGGCAATATCAAGGTCGGCAAAAATGACGAAGGTCATGTTCGAACATCATATGATGTCGCTAACATGTTTATATCTTGACAAAGGATTGCAACTTCCCCATTGCCATTTTACATGACTGAGTTTCCTCTGCTGTGTTTGATTTCATCGCTGCACATCCTCCAGCGCCTCCATCCTCCACCTCCTACATCCTGCTTATCAGGCGTTGTGAAGGCCTGCAGCGCCCAGCGGTCCCCCACGGAGCAGATTCTGTCGGAGCTCATCAATCGCACTTGTCCTCTGCGCGAAACCCCACAAATGTACTTGCGCGCCTGCACAGTTCCCCCTTGAATCTGACCGATACTGTTGCATCTCTTGGTTTGTCTCCAAACCTCTGCAGTAAGACGCATATGAGCAGGTGGTGAAATCTGCCATCTGCAGGTGGAAGTAGATACAGCAGATGCAGCCGTAATAAATCCTCACTTGTGTTAAATGTGTTCAGAAGTGAGCTGTTGGAAGAATGCGATGCATTCAGTTGTGTTTTATTATATACACACGTTTCAGATATTCAAACCCGGTCTTTACAACGTGGATTGTTTTTGTTCTTCCAGGAAGAGGAAGGCGATGAAGTCGCGTGCACAGCCGCAGCGTTATCCAGTCACAGGTTCCCTCCTGGTGCTTATCCGCAGAGTTACAACTCGCGCTACGCCGACACCGCCTACAGCGGCCCGGTTCTGAGAGACGCTCACGAGGAGAACCCCGAGAGCATCCTGGACGACCACGTCCGGCGGGTCATGAAGACCCCCGGCTGCCAGTCGCCGGGCACAGGCCGCCACTCCCCTAAGTCGCGCTCGCCGGACGGCATCCCGGGGCCGAAAGGGGCGGGACTCGGCGCGGCGCCCGGGAAACATCCGTCCAGGCACGGCCCCAAGGGAGACGGCGGCGGCGCAGGCGGTGGCGGCCACCCGCACCACCACAAACACGTGCACCATGGGAAGCCCAAAGAGCAGGCCGAGGCCAGCTTCCCCTGGAGCGCCGAGACGAGTCTGTACGGATCAAAGTCCCGCAGCTACGCAGACGGCATGGGATCCAACCCCGTTGAGCACGCGGGGTACGGGTAAGCTAGCACCAAAGCACTCGTTTTCCTCTGAGGTTTTTTTGCCTTTTTTACCCCCTCACTTGTCTCCCTCCATACAGAAGCAAAGGCGGCACACAGTGCAAAAGGGCGTTCAAAAAAGGGGAGGAAGCGCGGCCTTGTGACGTGCCGGCGCCCCCCGAGGAGATGGAGAAAAACCAGAAGATCCTGTTGTGGCTGATGGAGGGGCAGAAAGAAATGGTTCAGCACAAGAGGAGCCCGTACGGGTCAGTGGCGGTTGACTGATTGAAACCTGATTTAAAAAAAGTTGAATGCTCTTCTTTGCTTAGTTTGATTACCGATATTCCCAAAAAAAAGTCCTGCCTTTACATCCTAGGAGCACCACGGGGTTCAAGAGGACCGCCGGCCACGAGGCCCAGCCGTGGAACACGGTGCAGCCGTCGCACCCTTTCATCCAGGACCCCACCATGCCCCCGAACCCGGCGCCCAGCCCTCTGATCCAGCTGGAGGAGGTGCGCCGGCGGCTCGAGGAGGAGAAGATCAAGTCTGGAACGGTGCAGCCCAAGCAAAGGTACGCGCACGGACATGTCCCATTACTACAGAAATCCATTGAACTTGAGGCGCAGAAGAAGAAGATGAAGATCTGTAGCCCGTGTGCTCCTCACAGCCGGTCTGTGTCTAACTTCTGTTGTTGTCGGGTCCTTCAGGTACGTGATGGAGGTGATCCAGAGGGGTCGCACCGCAGTCCGGCCTGCACTGTTCCCCCCGCTCGGCGCGGTGCCCGCCGTCTCCGACAGCGAGCTCTCCCAACCCGAGTAAGTCCACCGCGTTCCTACCAGTGTCGACCCACTCCACTCCCTCTTCTCATTGCTGGTAGTGTCGTTTCCCACGGCCACTGAAGGAGCCATACAGAAATCTGGATGCAGTTCCTTTCCCTCCCTCCTCTCTGTGTCGGGACATCATGTTGTCTCCCGCTCCAGCCTTGAGTTTGTTTGTAGGTGGCACCTTGTCCAGTTTTTCCTTTTGTGGCAAGTAGTAATTTGCATTTAAAGTGGTTTAAACTGTTGACCTGCAGCCATCTGTGATGTTAACAAGCAGCCAGTGAGAAAAAGAGCTTTTTCAGTGTCCATGTTATTATTCAGAATAACTAGGATCAGACCTGATGCTCTAACATATGGGATCCCTCGCTGGGTATTTCCCTGTGTAGACCAGAAAGAGGATCGCAGAGGAGCGTCGTGGTTTCAGTGTTGGAGCATCAGCCTCTTGATACGTCAGAAACAAGCTTCTGTTTGATGTTTAACTGCCCTCTTCACTGAAGGAGGGAGCAGGGGAGCGGCGTAAGAGGCAGATGAAAGGCAGAGTGTATGCTGAGCAGCCTCCAGTCAGACCTGCTGGGGCCGAGGTTAAGGACCCGGCGCCTGCCTGCTGGACCACGACAGACTGGACCTTTCAGTCTGGTGCACCGGCTCAAATGTCAGGAAAAGAGAGAGCTGAAAGATGAAATGTTTGCTCTGGAAGGAAATGATGTTTAGAGTTGCATTGTGGGCAAAAAGGGGAATTTAGTGTATGAAGGCTTTAACAAAAAGGTCAGATGTTAGACGTAAAGGAAGGATTGTTGTCAGTATGCCTTTTGGTGACAAAGGAGTTTCCCCAAAAATGAACTTTTAGCACAGCAAGTGATGTTTCTGCACATTAATCGACTTTCCAGAAGCAAAAACCAGATGGCGATGTGCGGTTTGTTCACGTTTGCTCAAACGTTCTCGGGCTAAAAACATTCGGGATGGCGAAGGAGAACATTATCTCACCGTGCGCCGCGGCACGCCCGAAGGCTGCTGCTAAGGTCGTCATGCCGGGGCCTCTCTCCCACGCAGAGGAAGCCATGAATACCAGAGCGGATCAGTGACTGATCGTTACCCGCATCAGCAGACCTGCACCGCTGCATCTTAAAGCTTAGAAATACTTCTATATGAAATATATATTGTGCCCTTATTTAGTTTGGCCACAACAGACTGTTTTCTACTGATCTGTGGATGTTTGCTTCGGTTCTCCTCTTCAGTTCATTTGTGCAGTTTCCGCTTGCTCGTCCTCTTGGACCGCTGCTCGCCATGTTCCTTGTTTACGAGTTATTTTAGTTTTCGATCTATACCCGTCGTCCTCACACGGCCTCGGTGTCGTGTCTTTTTTCCGGAAGTGATTATTGGAGGAAGCTGTTTTTTTTTCCTTCACTGGTTAGTCAGCAAGAGGATGTTCGTGCATCCTGTTCCTCTCCTCTGTCGCTGCCTGTAATTGCACATATTGATTCAAGAGGTTGACTTTTAAGCGTGACATGACGTCGTACCTCAGCTGTTCCTCACTCACCACAAGCTTATGCAAACAGCAGCAGGTCTTTCTGCCGCAAGCGACAGCTGCTTGTGAGTGTCAGGAAGGTTTTAAGTTTAGATTCATGGCCAATATGTGAAAGAAAATCCTCTTCACTGTGATGGGTGGACTTTAAAAATGGGTAAATATACTTAAATATCCTCAATAGGTGTCTGTCTTTTTCCCTTTGCAGACACAAAGCCGCTAAAAAGCAGCCGTGTGACAACATCACGGTGGCGTATTACTTCTGCGAGGAGCTGATTCCCTACAGGACGTCGGTCAAAGGGAGGGTCGTCACGCTGGGCCAGTTCAGAGAACTGCTCACCAAGAAGGGAAACTACAGGTGAGGCTTCTGCTGCAGGTTTGTCTGAACGAGAGGACGCATCGCGCCTACAACCTGAAGTTATTCTTCAGTGGTCAGTATGCAGGATTGTCTTGAGATTGTATGTGTAGAATGCAACGTTTAGCAATGTTTGGAGTCCTTAAAGAAGAAAAGAAAATGACAGTGTGATTGAAGGTCCGATTTTACTATTGAGATGTCTGTCATCTTTGAATGGATCCAGTTAAATTGAACTTCTGGAAGGTTAAAGTTCTGCATCTATTTTATGTGACCAAATATATCGGCACGATGAATTATAGCTTGATGTACTTATTAAAATGATGTGTTTATTCCTCAAAGAAAATGCATGCTGTGCTATTACTTCGTGAGTGTTGAAGTGTAGTGTTCATTTACGTTAAACAACCATCTTGCTCTGTAAAAGAAATACTAATTATTCCAAAAAAATCCTTTATTATGCAACTGTTGAATTAAATAAAATGCAGTTGTAAATTTTTTTAAAAGGAAATCCCAAGGTCCCAGCTTTAAAGTTAACTTTACTCCTCTTCATTTTGTCTTTTTTTTCCATTTTTAGATATTATTTCAAGAAGGTAAGCGACGAGTTTGACTGCGGGGTGGTGTTCGAGGAGGTGCGCGAAGACGACGCCGTCCTGCCCATCTTTGAGGAGAAGATTATCGGGAAAGTCGAAAAAATTGATTGAAGGTCAGGTTGAAAGAGGGAGGAGTGAAACGGAGCAGCGACGCGATGGAGAAGAGGAAGTGATGCGAGAGGAGAGGAGATCCGTCCGCCTGGCGGAGGGAGAGTTGAAGAGCAAAGCCGTGGTCGCGATGGACGACTTGACTTGACCGCTGCAGTGACGCCGGACTAGAAGAAGAAGAAAAGAGAGAGAAAGACCTCATTCACTTCTTTGGAGTGTAATGTCGCATCGTAACGTTTACTAGAACAATGAAGGAACAAAAGTGCTACTAAAGCGACATATTTTTGATATGAATCATCAGATTGTTTCTAAAAGTAACCACACTTGTCTTTTTGTTTGTTTTTATATATATATATATATATGTATTGGTAACAGATGTGTACAGTTTGTGTTAAAGGATAACAATATTTTATATCTATTTAAGTATTTAAAAATGCTCATTTTCAATCCAATCGGAGCAGGAGCGACGCCCGCCCCCTTGATGAAGACGATCAAAACCCTTTTTTAGGGCTGAATTTAGCTTCTTTGATTCATTGTAGGAGCCCCTTTAGTGCTTTGAATAATCCAGCTCCAGTACTGTACCACGTGGCATTCAGACCGTCTGCACTTTCATTGAATCAGCCGCCACCGACTCGTCTCAAAAGAGCCAAGCGCGACCTGAAAAGAGGAACCTTGTGTTCGGTGTCTGAGGACGGTTCTCCTTCATGTTCAAACTTTGTGCTGGTGTTTGTTATGAATATAAAGAACACTTTACGGTAGTTATTATTTATTATAGGGCTGTTTTGGTGGGTTGCACGACTGCATTTAGCCGCTGGATCTTTAGTGTGTACTGCATGTGAATGTAGCTGATGGCTATGAGTGTGTACAGAAGAGAATTGGCTATACAAGGAACTTAATTAGATGCAATACTACAGATTTTTTTTCAATAGATATGATTGGAAAGCTTAAGGTGAATATCTATGCAAGTCGGCTCCCCTAATCCAAAAACTGCAAAGGGCTCCTATATTTATTCACTCCGTAAACAAGTTAGGAAGCCGAGTATCGATCTTTTATTTAATCAATTCTAAACGTTTTGGTCCTAGAATAGTAAAATCAATAATTTTTTTTGTTGACAAAGTTTTCCTTTGGGGACAATTTGCGGTTAAAAAAAAAGGTAATAAATCGCAATATATCACAATACTCAATGTATTGCAGTATCACGATAATATCGTATCGGGACTTAAGTATCGGGACGATACCTCTGGTGATTCCCACCCGTAAGACGGCACACATGTTGACTCTTCCTGGCTTTATGGTCTCAGTAAGGTGATGTCACCCTCAGACGGCTTCAGCTGTGCCGTTATTTGCCTTTTCCCACTCAGTCATTTCATCCACATGACCGAGGAGTATTTATCAAAACTCCCACGATGTAAATATTTCATGAGAAGTCAACCCCTACAATATTGTTGCGATATCGAGGAATCTGGTCCGAAATATTAGATTTTCTCCACATCGCCCAGCCCTATTAGCGGCTAATTATAAGAACAGACGGGCTTTTGAAAAGGCCGTGTGATAAATGTCTCTTAATTCAGCCGTTTGTTTAGATTAAAATGAAGTCGAGTTGAGGTCGAGGGCAACGAGCCAAAGGTTGTACAATCATGGCGAGGGCCGTCTGTGGATCAGTGATCTGACCTTTCATTAATTACTCTGTGCCGATGAACATTTATGAGAAGAAAAAAACTATTATTCTGAAGAGGTCGGTTCGCTTGATTTTCTTTTAATTATTTTAAACACTGAATGTCAAAGTCTGGGGTTGAGGTTCATGAATCGACTGGGTTTGTGTTCTTCTCGTGCTCGCCGGGAGAAGGCCGGTGACCGTCAGAGGTTGACGTGTTGGTGCCATGCGGGTCACATAAGGGCTTGTTAAACATCCTGCAAGTGTAGAGGAGGCTAACGCGCTGAAATGGTGAGTTCATCATCTTTACATCTTGTTTTTCTTCATTATATCCGCGGTCCCTAAGACCGACCACCTTGAACCAAGAACACCGCTGAGCTGATGGATCGGTGGAGTCTCACCGCTGCTTCTCGTGTCTGGCAGGAAGCGTTTAGTGCAAGTGATCACGTTACACCAAAGAGAGAATTAAAAAGTAGACGTCGGCCGGCTGTTGAAGTCCACTTTTACATTAATGTCCCTCTTCAGTCTGTGGCAGCGCTTTTTTATTCGGTGGCTTTGTTCATTTAAAAATAAAAAAATCAGTTGCCTGAAAAGAGCAGAATGTTCTTTGCAGTTTTCTGATGCATCTTGTTGGGAACATCCGCTTTGAAAGCGTCGCATTTAGACCTCATTGTCGCTCTAAAAAACATATTTTAGCCATTAGTATTTCCTGTCCACCTCTGTTTGACATCGTAGAACACAACACAAACTGAAATGAAACTAAAAATCCAGCTGAGGAAGAAGGAACATGACATTCAAGGACAACGTGTGTGTGTGTGTGTGTGTGTACCTCCCGTTCCTCTTCACAGCAGGATTCAATGGAAACGCATAAAAAAAGTGTTTTTGTTCTGTATACGAGGCAAAAAGATGGCGGCCTTGAAACCAGAGCGCTGCATCATATGTGCTGTCAGGAACATCTCCTTGAAACGCTGTTTTAAAGCTGCCTTTTCTCTTTTTTTATTTTTATTTCTAACTTAAAATGAGTTTAGCTTTAATATATTTACTGCATTTGCCTCCAGTGGTCCTCCGGTTGTTAAGTTATACGATGTTGAGTACGCGATCAAGTTAAATACTGTAAGTATTATCTTGATTCTCATTGTTTTATTTCTTTTGAAATGCATATAGAATATCAAATCTGTTCTGATTCTTACTGTGAACGCCCCAAAAGTCCCCTTATTTAAGATCAATGAAATGTATATAATACACATCAGAGTGCCTTTATTACTATGCTAATGATGTCTGCCGTGTGACTTTCAGACAGATGTGGGGACATAAATACCGGGGATTTGCTTTATATTTTTTGTGTAGACTTTTTTTTTTTTTTTTCTCGTTAAATGTTTGTCATTATTCCACCTTTTCGATGTAAATATGTACAACCTTAAATGTGTCATCAACCAGCAGCCCAGTCAGCACATGGAGCACCCTGGACCTGTTTCTGTTCACTCACTCGCATGGTTACCTTTTACTAAAGGTACCTGGACAATAAATACATGCAATAAAACCAGCGCTGGAGTCGTGTGATTGAGCTCGAAGTGTTTGTCATTTAGAGCACGGAAGTGTGTGTTTATTACCTTTTTAAATGTACTTGTGTCCATCAGGATGTGAAGTGGGTATTCCTTTAAACACACGTCTGCTGAGTCACCGTCAGGAGACGCTGTGCCGCTGCGTGGGCAGACGTATCCGCAGTGTTTTAAACTGGCTGCTCGAATATTTGCTGTTTGGATTTCCTTCCAGGTGGATTTTGATTTTCTAAAACAATGTAAAATATGCTCAGATTATCAATCTGGGGTCTTTTTGTTGATACACAAGCTCCATTGTATGTACAATGGAGAAAAACTGGTGTGTAATACTGCAAGTATATGAATACAGCAATGCTTTTGTCAGTGTGTCGTAGGCTCGATCGTCAGGCGATACGTTGTGACTTAAACATTTATTGAAGTTACATTCATGGAAATGATTTGCCACTTTACAGGAATCCCAGAATGCTGCAGTGCTGGTTTCAGACTGGAGAGGGCGCTGTTAACTGCTCATATTCAGTGATTGATGCTGTACGAGGAATGAGTTGTGGGTCTGTGTATTCTGACTGCTTCAAACCACGACACTCTCTCTTTCTCTGGCTGTTTACACATTGATCCTCATATTGGAGAAATGATTTCCTGCAAATTACCAGGAATTGTGCCACTTTCACAACCCAACAATGCCCGTTTAGGGCTAATAGGATAATGCAGTGTTGTGTCACTTACTAATCGATGAACGGGCTTGGATAAGCAACGCAACAACATTTTAGTCAATGCCTTCCAGCATCTCGTGGAGTCAAACCAAAGTAATAACCGCGAGAGCGTTCAAGATAAAAATATACATCTTTGAGCTGTCAAGTCCTGGCAGCAGGACACGTGAGGACCGAGCTGCACTGCAGGCGTTGCTTCACACCTCTCAAGGCCACCTGATGCTTGGTCATGTTACTGGATGAGATTCCTCTGTAAATTCAGGACCACACACAAACACACACTCGCCATTAAATCACCCATTGAAGCTGCATCATGTCATTCTGGGGATTATATTGTTAAGTTATAGCGTATACATCGACGGATTGATAACGCTCACGGACGATTACTGCCTCAACAAACAGGCAATGTTTGTGAGGAGATGGTGGCAGTGAGTTGTGTTGTCTCTTCACGGACATCTTACTTGATGCGTAGTAATGCTGAGATCTGTGTTTCTTTGGTAATATGATCTTGGTCATTAATGCTATGAACCCCAATGATTAAAACTCGGGTAGATAATGTATTTTAGAAACTTTCTTTTGTGTTACACTCGCTGAAATTTCATCTTCGACAGCAGGTAGTCAACAAAAACGCTTTGACAAGAACAAACGAAGCCTATCTTTTTGCTGCTGCAGGGCCGTACAGAGCCCGTCCACTCATTTCATTTGCATGCATGTAATGACTGGACGGCCTACCTGCCCGTCTCCCCATCACCCACCTGCATGCACTCTGCATGTGCACTAATGGTGCGTCACTCCAGTCCTCCACAAGCCGCCGGCCTGACAGCTTGTCAGCTCTGACAGCCGTGCTGGCGGTGCAGAGGCCTCACGGGGCGGGATGTCAGCGCTGCCGACCCAGAGACTTCCTCCCCAGGTTTAGCGCCTTTTTACGGAAGCCCATTTTCGCCACAAAAAAAAGGAAAAATAAAAATAATTGGGACCAAAAAAAGAAAGGAAAAAAATTAGGACAATTTTTTTTTTTTTTTTAAATCAACTTTTTTTGTTGTCTTTTTTTTCAAGGCTTTGTAAAAATGTTATTTATTTTTTATTTTTTTGGCACAATTTTTTGAGTAGCAGCACTGGGCTGGTGTTTTTCAGTTGGATCCTAAATGTTACTGACTGCGGCCCTAAAGGACCTGCTGACGCATGGAAAAGCATCACTGATCACTAAATCTACCTTCAGATTTGAAGATAACACGTTTTTTCCTTATGTAGATATTTTCAAAGAAAAATGGCTTCTCGGACATCATTTATTTGTATTTTATCAAAACCTAGAGAGCATCAGTGTGACTGCGCTGCCGGCTCTTGTTTCTCACGAACCAATCACGTCCACGTGTGACTTCAATTGAATCTTCAGCCGCCCTTGAAAAGCAATGATTGCTTCCTCCGAGGTCTCCCCTCAGTGCTCCTATGTGCCGTATATGAGCTTCCATTATTAGCTTTCCTTTGTTGCGTGTTTGTTGAAGTTTCACCGTGCGCCATGAAGTCGCACCTTGTTTCAGAGACAAAGGATTCACATCTGGGTTGAACAAAAAGCCAATTACAACCAGAAAAAAACAGACTTTTCATTTCTTGGAGGTAAGAAATAGACACATTTTATTTTTTTTAATAATGACTGCATTAAATAATCTCAGATCAAAAACATTAATTGCAGTGTTGTTTCCAGGGCAACCACAGCACCAGCGCTGACTTCCAGTTCCTTACATTTCCTCCAACGACGTCTGACTAACAGGCCTCACTTAAACGCTGCCGCATCGCATTTACATTCACAAGAAGAACTCCCACTCTGACCCACGGTGAGTCCTCTAAGTGCAAGAAGTGTGTTTCGGTCCACTTTGTTCTCGCGGCAGCAGAACTGCTCTCATCACGGAGGTTGCGTCGTCTGCTGCTATTGCACAAAGAAGAGACGACACCCAGTGCCTTTTATATAACAGTGTTTTGTCTGCCGCTCCCCATTGTTCGTGCAGCGGTGTTGTTCCTGACTGAATCTCTCTGGAAAGAGCTTTGATGCTTCCTCACCGCCACGCTGACTTCTTTCAACCTCTGGTCACAAGCAGGTTTTAGCAATAAGAGCTTTCGTATGGTGTTGTAAAGCTTTTTTTATTGTGTTGATTCAACGTCTTCTGATACCAGACGTCAAAAGAGAGATGTGGCGAAAGAGGTGCCGATAAAGATCTTTCACGATGTGAAGGTAGAGCCGTCGTTCGCCGGTGTGGGCCGACTGTGGCTCAGTGGTTAGCATGCCCGTCTTTCAATCTCAGTGGTCGAGGTGGTTTAATTAGGCGGTTTGATCCCCGGCTCCGCTTGACCACGTTGTTGTGTGTCCTTGAGCGAGACTCTTAATCCCTAATTGCTCCCCGTTGCTGTGTCCACGATGTATAGAGCAAAAATGTAAGTCGCTTTGGATAAAAGCGTCAGCTAAATGTGAGAATAGAATTTCAATAGAAACCCTTGTTTTCTTGCATGCGGGTTGTTTTGTCATTATGTGTGTGTTCTAAGCAGGTTCATCGTCACCAAATGTTTCATTTGTACTTTTATTTTGACCCACGTGTGAGGCAGATTTTTTTGTACATAATATCTGTAGCTTTGGCTCATGGATGCATTTACTGACCTTCGCAGTGTGAAACTACTACGAAGAGACATAAAATAACTACGACAAAGGGCAAAACAACCCCAAAGACAGAAAACAACCACAACGACACACAAATCCACCACAAACGTATCACAAAGAGACCTAAAACAACCAAAGAGACAAAAGCAAAACAGAGTTTGTGTCTCGCTGCTTTGCAGGGAAGACGGCGGGGCCTCTGAGGCCAGGGGCCCATAAACCACCTGCGTTGGGTTGTTAAATGTAAAATATGATGCTCAAAGCATTGTGTACCTTCAAATGAGCCACTGATGCTTCTCTACCAAAACAAAACACAGTTATCAAGCATGTGAGAGAAATCCACACACGCTGTCAACAGAAATATCCTTCAGTTGATCACGAACAGGCTGCCCGCTGTTCTCTGTGAAGCTTTTTATACTCATTATGGATCACAGCCATGTTTCCTTCTGTTCTCCCCTTAAGGACCGGAGGTAGCTCCACCAGGTGATGGATGTTATTGTCTTAACCCGCCTTCCACCTCTGACCTCTCAGTTATGAACAGATCTCTCGTCTGCATCTGGAGCTCATGTCTTTACGTCCTTTTGTTTGTACAATATCGCCCGTTATTGATCATTTCCACGCCCCGCTGCGCACGGAGGGATCCGACACGGAGAGAACGGCTTAAGTGAAAAGTTTGATCATCACTGTGTACATTTTGTGCGCTTCTTTTACGACAACGCCAGCTTCATTTATTCACCGTGTCTTACTTTAAGTGCAGCGTGGCGCCGTCTCTGCTCTCTCCTCCACCTCCCAGAGATCTCTGTGACCTCTCAAGAGGCCTCTAGACCTCTAGTCCTGCAGAAAACAGAGGCTTGAAGCCTCAATAGATAGATAGATAGATAGATAGATAGATAGATAGATAGATAGATAGATAGATAGATAGATAGATAGAAATCACTACAATCTCACAGCTGAAAATATTTTATTTGGTCATGTATATTACATTGTGTTGCAAAACATTTTCATAAATATCTATTTTTATATATATATATATATATATTCTTAAAATCTACAACAAACAAACAATAATTGGTCAGTGCAAAGGAGGACGTTCTGTCTGGAAATGAGTTTCTCAAGAGGAAAATTGCGTTTCACACAATCTGAGCATAACACTAAAGAAAAGGTTTTTTTGTCTTTTTTACAGCTTTGAGGTAGAAAACAAGCTTACAAAGAAACACAGAGAGAAATATAGATTAGAGATACGAGGATCTGCTTGTAGCATGTAAACTATGATCATCATTTCACATCTTTTACACACACAAAACACACAAAAGACAATCCTTAATTGCTTAAGTGCACTCATTGATAAACGTAATAATAATCATTTAAATATATATTAATTCACACCATAGAGAAACATGCCATGATTACAATCATTGCAAAATACAAGTTAAGCAAGAACACATGACCGGTTTTCTACAACGCGTCTCTCCCCAAGAACGCTTTCATTTTCATCAAAAACTAATTCACTTCTCGCCCGACGAGTTCCACACCTGGTTCTTGAATGCTGGTATGAAACTGAAATATAACTGAACACACAACTTCATGATATTTTTGTTGTTGTTGCGTGTCATAGCGTGACCGTAATTCAAATATTCCAGTCATATCTGGACAAGACAGAACGGCATCTGCATGCAAGAGTCGAAGGAAACGGAGCGAACGGCTCCGGTTAGAAAAAAACCCCACGAACCTCAAGAAGAGACGAGCGACTCAAAGAGCTCGTCGGACTCACGGATGACGATCGGGTTACCGTGAGGGAAAGATGGAGGAGATTATTGTTACTGACCCTCAAATCTACGGTTGAACGTGGTTTTAGAAATGCTGCAGTGTCGTGACGACCTAACGAGGAGGAAAAGCTGTTTCTCCAGACTTCACGAGCAGGTCAATGATCCCGAATCTGACTCAAAAACCTGTTGGAGGTCGAATAGAAAGGGCAAATAGTTCTGACTCACAGTCGCCGACCTTTGAACCTCTTTGGAAAGGGGAAACAAACTGTGACATGATGGGACACATTCGGTTGCTGCTTCTCAAAAAAGTGCTAGAATTATTCTCAAATGCTGGAAAAAAACTCAAATAGTGTAGTGTGGTCGCGTTTATGGAAACCTTTTAAGCAGAAGTGGAATATAATATTCACAACTAAGGCGTATCATCACCTGACACGAAGAATTGTTGTGTTTTGTGTGTCCGTTAGCTTAGCTTGAGCCCTTTTATATTTACATTTGGAGCTGCTCCGCTTCACAGAGAGATCACAAGATGCCGGCCTACTTCAAAATTGTTGCTATCGACTGGTATGATAAGTTGCGAAACAGAGGGCAGGCAGAGTTGTTGTTTTTTTCTCAGCGGTTTGTGCGCTGGTCCTGCCTGAAGGCCGAGCTCTCCGACACCGCTGGAAAGCTAGCGTTGAGCTGAGATCCCCGCGAGATGAGACAATCCTACACACTTTTAAACAAACACCAAGCTTCAGGCGCACAGTTAAGGCAAATGGTGGAAACGGAGACATTTTCATTCTTTCGCGAATATGAGCAAACTAACATGAGTGTGTATCTGTTCGTGGAACGTTATGGGAGGAAAATATCTGACAAAGATGCTGTGGACTCACTCTATTGGCTGTATTCTTATTTATCTGCGTGAATATGTTTCAATTGATCTCCTTTTCCGCCACCAACACTGTGACAGCCGTGGCTGGTGATTCAACACGTTTCTCGCCGCCATATTATTCCTGCACATACGGCAAATACGGCAGCGACGACTGCGCGAACATTGCTCGAATCGCTCGTCAAGTCTGCTGCCGCCGAAAGGGCAGATTCAGCGTCACCGTGGCCTCCCTCGGCTCCCCGATCCGCCGGTTGATCATCTCGCACTCGTTCTGCCGCACGTTCTCCTCGTTCATCTGCGACACCTCCGTGGACGCCGCCTCGAACCCGGGCACGGTGTTGGCCACGTGGACCACGTGCACCTTGTTCCTCCCGTTTTTGCTCAGGATGCAGCTGAACACTTTCTTGAAGCCCTTGCGAAAGTGCTTGGACACCAGGGCGTACACGATGGGGTTGACGCAGGAGTTGGCGTAGGCCATGCAGTGGGAGAGCAGCCGGAAGGCGTACGTGGTCTGGTTGAACGGGAAGTCCCCGTACAGGTAGCACAGGATCACCACGTGGTACGGCAGCCAGCAGATGCAGAAGAGCACCGTGACGATGATGATCATCTTGGTGACTTTGCGCTTGGCCCTCTTGGACTCCGACATGCCGTCCAGGGGGTCCACGGCCGTCCACAGGTACTTGATGGTGCGGGTGTACGAGAGGCTCACGATCAGCACGGGGATGACGTAGCCGAACAGGAAGGTGCACGTGTCCAGCACCTTCCGGTTCTGCTCCTCCCAGCCGGGGATGCACACGGTGCTGTTGGCGTAGTCGATCAGGTCGTAGTAGCTGAGGTAAGGGCCGGCGAAGACCAGGGAGAGGCCCCAGATGACGACCATGGCCACCACGGCGTTGCACGGAGTCCGTAGCTCTCGGGAGCGCAGCGGGTAGCGGATGGCCAGGTACCTTCGAAGAGAGAAGACATGACACCGTGACATGTGGTCCAACGCTCGCGGACGTGACGCCTGCAGGCTGAGAGAGAGCTTCGTGGTAAAACTTTGCTTTAACAACGTGTACTTACACAACGCTGGAACTATTATGAAGGAAGCTAAAAAGTTGAATAGTTTTCTAAGTTAGTAATCAGTTAGTTAGCGCAGTGAAACCAGAAGCGCACGATGACAGTACGCTTGTTACGAGCATTAAAAAGTCTGCTATGTGCGCTTGTGATAATGATTTGTACAGTTGTTCTGTTGTTGCGTTACATTGTTAGGTTTTTATTTTAAAAAATATTTGTTCATTTCGATCTTTTTTTAACCTTAACCAAGTAGATTTATTGCCTAAACCTTACCAATAGTTTAACAACTTTAACCACGTTGCATGGTGCGTTTTTTGCACGAGTGACGCGAGGCTGATATGAAATGTATTTATGAATCTTATTTTTGTTTCGGACACGTCGACATTCAACGGATCCTGTTGTTTGCTGTGACGGACAATGACAAAAAAAATGAGAGAGAGAGAGAGGGAGAGGGAGACGGAGAGAGAGAGAGAGAGAGACGAATTTTATTAATGAGACACTAAAATCTGATTGTGTGTCAATCAATAAAAAGAGGATCCGATTTTTAATTTGGGATAAATGAAGCTGAGGCCAAATGTTGCTCAGCTGGCACATTATGAATGAAATGTGACGTCAGAGGCAGAGGGCGTTGTGAGGGGAAGACATCGTGACAATTGATTTTGGTTTTACTCCCCCATTAGTTTGATTTTATGAAAGGAATATCCACTGAGGAAGCCGCCACCTCCACACACTCTCACACCGAGAGCTCCTGTGTGTGTTGGAAGATAATCAGTCACAACACAAGCCGTTTGTGGGTTTTATTGAATAAAAAAACACCTCGGGGGAAATAAGTCAAACTTTCCTGTAATAACCACAGAAAGGTTTTTGCAGGATGGATTTTCAATAGGATCGCAGGGTGAAAACCAGCACAGAACACGACTGCGCTCTTCATGTCGCTGAGCGGGTCGGCAACAAAGGAGCGAATCCCGCCACGCGTCACATGGCGTCGTGAAGAAAGAGCCCGATGTTTTTTCATGGCACTGATCTCTTTCAATATTCTGACTCCACGCTGCGTCTTCACACAGGACCGCCGTGGTTATCGCCTCCTCGTCACCTGGTTTGTTCCTCTTGAACATGCACAGCCGTGTTTCCCATTATGAACACGCTGCTTCATGAGCTCGGGCTCCCTGAGGGACCAGGGGGAGTATTTGAGGGCGCTTGCAGCTTCTCTGTTTTCCAAAAAGCAAGGATTCGAGGCGAAGCCGCGCGGCCATGACGTCTCCGTCTGCATTTACAGGACACTTCAGCTGGCTCTGGAGAGTCACAGGCATCAGCCTTTAGTGTCTGAAACCTGACTGAAATGGAGCCAAAGACACTTCACATTCAACATGAAAGGGGGAAAAAAAAGCACACGGCGGCCCGGTGACTTGGACAAGTGCAGGCACTCAGACGTTATGTTTGACGTACACGAAGGCACGAGCCAATGAACCGTCTGTCAACGTTTGACAAGAAGCTTTGCTTTTACTGCTTTGAGAGAGCCGCCAATTATCAGAGGACAATTAAAATGTAGAAAAGCAGACTGGTAAACATCTGTTATGATACGAAATACTGACTCACCACGATGAAATTGAGCCATGGCTGAATTTCAAATTATCCCCGTATTACACAAAGTACTGGCTCAATCCAGATGCTATCTTCTTCTCAAATGTATCACTGAGTGATTATATTGGATTTTTTTTCCAAACATATAAGACGTGTAACTGCAGCCTCAACAGATGTTTGTTTCCACAACAACAAATCTAGAAATTGACTTTAACATTTATGGAAATTGGAAGCAGAAATTATACATTAACTTGCGTTACCTCAGTTAATTCAAGTATTGGTGCAAATTAACTGGATGATTAGAAGCTATACTGGCAAACTGTTTGGCTTTATATTGAATCATTTTCACATGGGATATCTCTCTGGCATAAAATCACAGTAAACATGTGATCTGCCTTTGGGCGGCTCACTGTAGCGGCAAATATTTCCCATTAAAAGTGTGTAGGTGTGTGTGTGTGCTGCTGTTCATTCAGGCTGAACTGTGATTGTATTCCTGCAGGGGATTCCTGGTCGAAAGTGTAACTCCAAGCTGCTGCCTTTTTTTTTTTTAAACTGGTTACACAGAAACTGAGGAGGAAGACAGCGGAAATCCATTAACATCGCGACCCGGTTGTCCCTGCTCTCTTCCCGTCCGCATGAGGAGGAAACGTCTCGCTGGCAGGCTAAAAAAAATCTATTGAACTCTTTAAATTGTTAATATAGCCAGCGCAAGCACAGGGTGTCAGCTGCAGAGGGCGGCTGCACACGGCTATGTCCATATTGACTGAGCTGACAATGTTGCCCGACAGATAATGACGGCTGAGCGCTCGCCCTGCGAGGGATGTCGTTTTAATTAAGGATAATGCATAATTTTCTCATAAAATGGTTGATTACAGATGCAGCATCTAAGTGTTATGTGTCTCTGACATCGCTGTGTACCTCCGGGGTCTTGCTGTTCTTGAGATTTAGAATCGTTGACACAAAGTGTGACATTTAATTAAAATTCAAACTGCCTTGATTCATCTTTTTTTCAAAGGTTTTATCCTTTTCATTGTCATTTAGAACAGGTTTTTACTGATTCAAGGACATGGTCTTTTGTAGGAATTCTTTCATAGATTATGTGTCTTTAGTACTTCTGTCAGATCGAGTGACAGTTTGAGACATAACTTGCAAAGGCAGTAACAAACATCGAGAACCAGCAAGCGAACAAACAGTTTGAAGATGTAACCTTGGGCTTCAGGAACATGTGATTGCGTTGCATTTAGACTAAACAATGAATTGGTTAATTGCAAAAATCTTGAACAGATCATTACATTTCAATTAGCTGAGGCTTTTATCCAAAGCAACTTACAATAAGTGCGTTCAACCATGAGTGCAAACTCAGAACAACAAGAACCAAGAAAGTACAAATTCTTCAAGAAGGCCAAACTACAAAGTCTTTTAAGTAAGAGCTATTTGAGTGCTACTAAAGTACTACTTTCTTTATTCAAGGTATGAGAAGATGTGTTTTTAGTTTGTAGAGACTTTCTCCAGATCAGTTGATACTGGAAATAAGCGTTTCTGTAGTTGCAGCTCAAGTAGTAACAACCTCTTGAAACAGGAAGAAAAGGGCTTCATGGGAAATGCAACAATCACGCCTCTGTTCTCCTATTTGTTTACAATAATTATGTCGAGGTAATTTGAAAGTGGACATTTCAAATGTCACAAATAGCCTGATGTGTAGGTGGATATGATTACAACACAACGTATTTATTGTGTTTTATGTGCTGCAGTCTGTTTTCGTGCATGATTCAATACTGCCTCGTGTGGGATCAACATTGACGTACCTGTCCACAGAGACAGCAGCGAGTGTGAAGCTGCTGGCGTACATGGTGAGGTTGATGAAGAAGTGGACCACTTTGCACATGAAGGAGCCGAACACCCAGCCCTCCAGGGAGTAGATGGTGGCTTGGAAAGGAACGCAGAAGATGATGAAGAAGAAGTCGGCCACGCTCAGGTTGAGTATGAAGAGGTTGGTGGTGTTGTATCCCACCTGGCCGCTCCGCAGCAGCACGGCGAGCACCAGGCTGTTGCCGATGGTGCCCAGCAGGAAGATGAGCGAGAAGACCACCGACACGATCACACTGGTCGGGTTCAGCTGGTAGCTTTCAGATACGTTGCCCAGCCCTCCTGGCCTGCTGAAATCCTCAAAGTCAGACATTTCTGAAATCGGAAATTGGAGAATTCATAATCACTATCTTAGAGGTTATGATTGTTTTACCGAGTCTTCCCGGTGGACATTTTCCATCACATAAACTGACAGTACTGATGTGCAATCACATTTCCATTAACACCCAGCACCATTCCTCATAAAGGTGCTTAATTATATATTTAGAACATTAATATAGCAAAGCAAACAACCATTTGCTCTGTTCAAATATATTGGAGTAATGTCTTCCTGAGCGGAGAATACAATTATTCTCTCTCTACGTTTGTTGTAATACGAGCTTCTTCTCACTTTTTTTCGTCCGTGCTTGACTTTGAGTGCCTGTCAGTGCATGAGAGACGCTCCTCTCGCTAGCTTGGCGCTAATAGGGCGTTAATGGCCGGTACTGCTGTCCCAACCAACGCTGTGATCACGGAGGCGTCTCTCCCACCCTGCGGTTCCACCTCAGGTAAGCACCGTTAGCGCTGTTAGCGCCGTTAGCTGCTTATCGAGAGCTGTATGACAAGCTAATCAAAGCGTAGCTTCAGCTAGCTCTGACCAGGGTCTGACAACTCTCCGATTCAGATTTCCCTCGTGGTTTTGTGGATTCGGAGCTGGTCGTGGTTAAACGTTGTGTAACAATACTCGCGAGTTTAAAAGGAAATACCTTTCTAAAACATTGTGTTTCTTCGCTATAATCTGTAGAGCTAACATTAGCAGAGTACGTTAGCACTTACTTGCTACGCTAGATACCGAAGGTATACTGAAAGTATACATATGCTGTTTTTTTTTTCACGATTGTACAAATGAAAACATTTTTATTGTCTTCTGTCTCAATTGCCGAAATTGTTGTTTTTTTTTACATCATACTACGTAATACTTGTTTAATGAATTCAGTTAGTGACAGTGTGGGCTCCATGGTAACTCTTGAAGCTGGACGAAGTAGCAGCAGGGGGCGGGCTTACTGAAGGCTTACTTTCTTATAGCGATCCTTTGAAGACTGTGCTCATGCACTTCTCGTTAATATTGATGCAATGACAAAAGAGCGCTCTCAGAAGAGGTTTAATGATGAGTCTTTGCAACTTTTAGAATCATACTAAAAAGGTTGACAAGCCCGCATGCACCAGAAGATCTCTTTATCCAATTAGTCCCCAGTGGAAGAATGTCACGCATATGATTAAGAGAGCGAGAGGCGGTTTTTAATTGGCTGGTGACGTGTTGTCCAGTGTGTCCAGGGAATATTTACGCTGTTTATTCCAAAAATAAGGTTGCAAAATAAATCTACATGGAGCTGTTACCAGCCTAAATTAAATAGTAACGCTACATTCACACTTTGCATTACGGCTTCTATTATTAATTTATTTTCACAGTAACACGGTGAGAAAAGAGAATCCCATCTAAGGTGAAGGTTGTATGTTTTCTGCCATTAAGTCATGTAATACATCCACACAGATTTGTTGAAGATTTTCAGGTAAGTGGGCTGAACAATGGGCCTCCTCTCCTCTCTAATTCAACAAAATTGTGTCTTAAACCCAGAGCTGTCTGAGTGCAGTACTCTGCTCGATTCACTCTCTCTAAACACAAGAAGAGCAGCAGTCCATTTCAGCTGGGGGATCTTTGCTTTCAGCCAGAAAAACATTCCCCATTCACGGTAAGCAGGGACTTAACTGCAATTTCTGACCAGTAATTGCACCACATTGAAGCTTCTGACGTGTTGCAGTTTTTGTAAAAGCCGGCGCTCTCAGGATGGAGAGTCGTTCAAAATTGAGGCTTGAGAGTAAAGAGAGGCTCTTGATGGTGAAGACGACGAGCTTCAGTGGAGAAAATCACACACGAACTTGATGTCTCCAAACATTTTGATTTAATCCCATCTATCCGGCAAAGGGTTCAATCGGGATGAAATGCAAACTATGTTTAAAGAGCAACTGGGACTACAATCCCTGTGTGGTTGGTCAGTGTGCTGTGTGTTAAGAATTGCGTGACATAGTAAATCTGAACATTACATTTTTTTACTTCCTGTCTTTGTGTGTTTTCCCGCCTTTTCGATTGATTAGTTTCACCTATCCCTAATTAGCCCTGCACTCGTCTCACCTATTGCCACCAATTAGGCTTTCACTATTTATACCACCCCCTGTTCGTTTGTTGCTATGCAGTCTGTTGGCCTGTTTCCTGCCTCCGTTTAGGCCGCTGAACATCGAAGACCATTTGTGCAACCCTGTCCTCTACCATTAGCTTCCCAAAAAACTAAGCTGCACTCTCAATGATGTTTGGAGGGAAACGTTTATCCTCCCGACCTCACAGTTTAAAACGTGATCAACGTTGTATATTGAAACTAAACAACAACAAAAAAGACAAAATTAGTCATGTTTTGGCTTCAAATTGCTATACATTTGAAACCACACAGGATATCAATAGTCTCCTGGGTCCTCCAGCACCATGACCTCCTCCTTGCATGAACTTCCGTGGACACAGGAACTTATTTGTGATATGTCAAAAACCCTTAAAACGTTATTCACAATGCAGTTTCTTTGTTTGGGTGGTCCTTCCAGTCTGTTCCGCTACCTGCCCTAAGACATCACCACTATGTTATTTTACTGCAATTCTTTCTTTGAGGTTGTGAAGAGCACACCTGAAATTACAATACTTATTGAAAAATGTTGGAGGCAACGATGGGCAGCGTGTATCTGACTCCAGTGTGTTTTAATCAGTTCTTCATGCTGATTTCTGTAAAACAAAATCGAGGGAATTCCCATTTTTCTGCCATTCAGCCTTCCAAGCGACGCGTGTTCATTCATCGCTGACAGCTCCTGAATGGACTCTCTCCTGTAGAGAAGAAACTCCCCGTCACATCACCTTCAAACAAGCGCCTTCATTTCGAAAATGTCAGTGTTGCCCGAGCCTTTTCATGTGGAAACAAAACCCAAATTGAGCGGCAGTAGAGAACGTGGAACCAATTCTGTTAGATTCCTTGTTAACTTCACATAATTGATGTTGTACTGGCAATTTCATGTGATGAAAAATGGAAACAACCCACATCCTTGATAATGCCAAATGCCAAGATAAGGCTACAACCATAATAAAGCAGACTAAAAATGAATTTTTCAAGGAATCACCCTAAAGCAAGAATGGAGCTTGATCTGAAGTGAATATGCATGAATGAAGGTTGCTGATTACCCCACCGAAATTAACAGACTGGCTTTTCAGATGAAAGACGTGCCGCATCGTTATGTAATGCCCGATCACACATCTGTGGCAGAACAAATGCGATCATTTACAAAAGTCATGGAGCCGGATTGTCAAAGCACTGAGACGCTCGCACTGCAGCAACGCAACTTGTTGATGAACAGAGTCAATGTTATTTCGTCTGTGTCGACGAGACGTCTTCTGATGGTGAAGAAATCAATCACAGAAGTGTTGTCTTTCCACGGCAGTAAAGCAAAATCACAGGAAACTGATATGCTCTAAATACGGACCATTACCCACTGATATCTTGTGAGAATATTTTAGAGCTTCCTCTGGCTTTCATACTCCGATCTCAGCAATAACCAGCGTCAAATGAATTATTAAACATTATTAAACTTTCAACGCCCTTTGAGTGTGATGCCAATCTATCTCCAGAATCACAATCAGGACTGCGAGCAAAATGAAGAGGATGCACTGATTACAGGCAAAGGAATGACACTTGAAATGGAGATTGAAGGAACGTGTTTTTTTAAACCTCATAAAGACGGTATATAGGTATCTCCGGCTGGTCGGGGGCTGCAGAGAATTGTTCCTCATAGAGTCAATGCCTGACTTCAGCAGCCTCTTTCACGGTGAGGCTCGTTCCCTATTATCCCCACATGGAAAAGACAATATGGGCTGGCATCCGTGCATCCGACTGCGGTGGGATATCAGAGCTTTGACTCAGACGAGAACATGTGCAATGAGTCTCAGGGGGGATCAATGCAAACAGGAGCTTCAAGCTGGTCGCAGAGTGTGTGGGACTTTCGGCTGAGCTCGGTGTGACTGAGTTTTTGCAATTATTGTTCAATGAAAAGTGAAAACAGAAGAGCAAAAGATGAGGAGGAAGAGGAGAAGGACGAGGAGAAGGAGGAGGAGGAGGACGAGGAGGAGGGGGATGATGGGGACGAAGCACAACCCAAACCAGACTGTGGGAAAACACCTTCATTCTCTCAGGAGAGTCTTCAGCATTAAAAGAAATGATGAGCAGGAACACACAGCACATTTACATCCCCATATGTTGCATGTTATCAATAAGAGGCAGAGCTAAAATAAGTCACATGATATCAAAAGGCAGATGTTGACACAGATTTTAAAAAAATAAATAACTTTAGATATCAGCGGAGCAACTTCAACATCTGCATCTTGTGATCAAATGATTCAAAAGAGGATGCTGATTGTGTGCCATGAATGTGAAATGCAAAGGCTCTCTCCCAGCATTTGCATTCTGCTCCAGCAGCAGAATCAGCATGCAGCTCATGGCAGATGCAGGATGATAAACGTACTTGTGCTGATGATGGGTGGACAGCATCCGCAGCTTCCTCTCAGATTAAGAACGAGCCTCCCAGCAGACCCGCTTCCTCGCTCATGCTCTCTCCGCCGAAGCCTCTGTTCTCCCTGTGTACGTCGCTATCTGGCCGCGTTGCTGGTATCTTACTCTTTCTCCGCCTCCCCCCCCCCCCTTCCCCTTCTCCAACCCAACCTCTCTCCCCCTCGTGAGGACTCCTCCGCCACAATCATTTGAATGTTCACTCTTCACTGCAGAGCCGGATTGCAGAGCGGAGGTATGGAGGGAGGCTGCAGCGCCCCGGCGGTCTGCTCACAATCAGAGCATCGTCAATGAGGTTGAGCACATACACCCAAGTCAGTCTAAACACGAGACCGTGACCTTTTTTTTTGCATTCGCATTAATCCTCACAGCTCGGCATGAAGGGAGTCCGTCTGCTGAGAGGGAACACATTTTAATTTAGCCATTTAATTCAGGGACAAAAGAGAAATACTGTGTGGCATTGTTGGAGCTGCAATCCTAAGCATGTCATTTATTTACTAACCCCCAAGTCTAACTTTTAGCATCAGATTCATTACTTCAGGTATTTTACTGTGTTAAAAACTACTTTTCATATTTACGTGCAAAGCTGAACACGCGGTTTGGGTAACAAATCGTGTGCTTCAGGCGATGTCGAAGGTGCATTTTAATTCATGACCACGGTGTCAATAACACAACCTCAAGCTAAAAATACACGTCTAATAGTTCAGGGATCTCAGTGGTAAACAGCTGTTGAGGGATTAGAGACAGTTTTATGATAATTGAACAGTTTTGGCCAACGGGAAAGGTTATTATGAAATACTTGAATGAAAGTCAACAGTTAACAGCAGATTACTGAATGCATTATTTTCTTTTTTTTTTTACCAGGAATATTATAATCACAAAGACCCCATCTAGTGCTCCTTTTTGTCTGGATTATTGAGCAACATCCACTCCCTTAACAAACAGTGTTCTCATTTGAATTATTCTAATTATTAAAAAAGCATGTTGGGAATAATCATGATACGGCAGCTAACGAGGATCCAAATAAACAAACTATGATACAAAAAACATGAAAACTCCATCATATCAGATGTAAATAAAAGGTTTCAGGAATCAGAGAAGGGTCAATCTGACATTTTGTGTATTCAAGAGCAAACAGGGGACCAGAATGAGTCACACTACAGAGACGAGGCAGACTGAAACCATCATCAATAACTAAAATTGTGCTGTGAGTCATGACCGATGCGTACAACACAAAAATGTTACAAAAGCATGAAACAAGGGGGGGGGGGGGATATCTCAAACAGTACAATACATATTTGAATGTATTTATGGGACTCCTCCTGACACACGTGCAGACTCCGCTTTGTAGTTACTTCACAGTATTGAGAACACAACGTCCGCATGCGGATGTGTGTTCTTTTTGCTTCCTGCGGCTCCTTTTTAACACAATCACTGTTCCGGTGCCTTGAACCTCCAGGCACCCGTACGCCAAACTATCTGGTGTTATTGCCACCTCTAACGAGGGATCCAGAAGCGGGTCAAGCTTCTGTCATTGGGAGAGACGATAACAACATGGTTGTTGAGTAAAGTACTGACTTTAAGCCAGATGAGGCATTCAAGCGCCACCTTCCCTGGAGGGGGGTTCTGGCGTGGCGGCGTCGTCTTCGAGATGCGACCTCCCGACCTTCGGCCTGACGTGCCGCTGCCCCCCTGCGGTTTCCAAAACACCAGTTCTGACGTGCGGCCCGAGCCGCCGTCAGCGGGCGTCCGTCAACGAACCGCACGACATCGGGTCGGCCGACGCGGCGGGACGGAGAACCAACCTGTGAGGAATACCAGCAGGCTTCTACATCCATTACGTTGCAATACCATGATGTATACTGCTGTCCCTTGAGGTCAGGGGGTCAAACTCATTGAAGGGGCCACATGCTGCCCATTTTGATCTCAAGTGGGCCGGACCAGTAAAATCTCAGCATAATTAACGCATACATAACGACAATGTTTCTCTATGTTTAAATCATTGGTGAAGGTCTTTGGATGATGAACCCTATTTTAAGGTCTTTCAACAATTAACTGGAAACATAAAGACCAAAAATTCAGACATCAGCTCTCTGTTTATCTGCCGGGGCTCTCCTCCTCTGCAGACTCGCATTGTGACACCACTTTCATGATGTGATCCATTTTTAATGACTTCTAATACAATAATATCAGAGCTCACATCAATTGCGACTGTGGATCAATGGTTTGCACAACTGTTTATGATCAGAGGATCAGAGGTTTGAATCCCAGCTCTGCTAATTTTGGTCTATATATATATATATATATATATATTTTCTTCATTTGGACTGGACCCCCTGGTGGGCTGGATCCGACCCGCGGACCGTACGTTTGCCACCCCTGCTTTAGGTCAACACTTATTGTACTTAGACATTTTTTTAAATATATGTTTGCCTTGTTTCTACATTAATTGACAGTGACACACACAAAGTTATAAAGCACTAACATCTCCTCAGTTCACGTGTATGACCAGTGTGATAAAATCTGTTTCTTCTGGTTATCGAACCGCACCAGCCCTCCTTTTTTTTTTATAAAGGAGAGGCGAGGCTTGGATGGTTGGACAATGATCAATTCTGGTCTCGGCGTAAAGAAAATTAACATTCAGAAATTCCTCTGGGTGTTTTCATGTGAGCGTTTCTGTGGCAACCACAGATTGAAAGGACGGCAAAAAAGAAATCACAGGATTGATTTTCACCCGGGAACAGAAGGAGCAGCACATGGCTTTTGTTTTTTTTACAGAGAGGTCTGCATAGAAATGTAGTGGATTATTTTTAAAAGCAGCTCCTGGCCAACAGATTAAAACAATATTCCTTAAGCTCACTTGAACCTGAGCGAAGTCTCGGGCGACGGCATCCGGAGAGCGGCCATTGTTTTAGTGTTAGCCAAAGATAATCAAATCCAGACTCCCCGAGGAACTCAGGCGTGAGACAACACTCATCAGTTGTTTCCACTTAGCGTCGCTTTCCACACTGAGAAAGATTGTGTGACAAGGCATCCTGTCTTCATGCTTTACGAATATTATATTCATTATATCTCAAAGAGGTGCTTTCGGGGGATACGCCGCGGCGTGACATGAGGTGACGTAGTTCCTGAGCTGGTAAAAGCAGAATGAAATGAGCCCGCGGGTAACACCTCCCGCGTCGACAAGCAATCAAATTACTCGTGTCGTAAAAGTGTGATAGAAATACTGATGCGATCATTAACTTCCGAGATGCGACGTCTCTCAGAGAATTCTGTGTTCTCGACTCAATTACGTTGAACAGACCATAATTAATAAGTCCTCAGCCGAGGTGTAAAAGTGAGCGTTCAATATTTATGTTTTACAGTACAAATCAATTATACGTTGTGAGTGACTGGTTTGCATTCTGCATGTGAATCTTCCCTCAGAGGAAATCAGAGGCGTCTAATCAGAGGTGTAGTGTCAACCTCACATGCTCACATGGTCACATGATCGCAACGGCGTAAAAGAAGCGCTTACGCTGTGCTGATGGATCAGTGGATCCAGTGGTGGAAGAAGTACTTTGGATCTTTTACTGAAGCAAAAGTACCAATAAAACAATAAAAAAATACCCACAATGGTCCTTCTTTCTAAGTGAAAGCACAGATGTAAAATCAGTTAACTAGGCTTATTGTATTAATTAAGAAAGAAAAAATACCTTTGTAACTAATACATCATTATACATTATATAAATAATGCTAAAACCGATGGATTAACAATATTAATTGTATATGTGTATGTGTATAAGTAAGTTGCATTTATTGTTGCAGCTGGTCCAGTGGTTCCCAATAGACCCCATAAGAAGAGGACATGGCCGTTTTGGTCCCCTTTTGGGTTGTGGACCGCGGTTTTGAAGCCTCGAGTTCAGCGTTTTGATCGTCGCCATCTTGTATTCTGGCCGTCGGCCCTTGAGCGTCATTAAAGAACATCTGGAAAGAAGGGAAAGCTGCAGAGAGGTGTTGCAGCTAAACACAACCTGCCGTGCGATGTATTTTAACTCTCTGCAAAAAAATTTGGTGAAGCAACGAACTGATCCCTGTGATGTGTGGCGCTCTGCAGATGTGAACACTCCTGCAGTGACATGCTGCTGTGGCAAAGATACATAAAAATACATTCTACTTTGACAGTAAAAAGACCTGCATCCCACCTCCCCGCTGTAATGTGGCCTACTTTAGCTATTGACACTAGCTAGTAGTAACTTTGGATCACAATGGGCCTTTAGCTTGATGTTGAACTGAAACAACTTCAATCTACAACCGAGCTAACTTGCATGTTCTTTAAATTACAATTGGCATTTAAAAAACAGAAAGAGAGAGACGTATCTGCCAAGATTATTTCATTTGAACCATTTTAAACAAGCACTCAAATCTATTTAAATTCTATTTACATGTTTCAGCTCATAAAGTACTATTTTGATTGTACAATGAAATTAAGATAAATAGTTAACCATTGTCAGTACTTTTTAAAAGAGGGTTTACTCCACACACACACACGTTCCTTTAATATCAGAAGGCAGTATAACACACATGTAGTATGTTTCCTTATCTGAAACATACCTTGTTATGTTTTCAATCTCCCTGAGGTCAACGAGCGCTCCTGACCTGCAGCATTACTGGTGCAAGGTCATCGTATTCCAACACTGCAGTTGCACAAACGCCACACCACTGGGAGGAATAATATTGGGTTTATGTTTATTTATTTTTAAGTAAAAGAGAAAGGCTTGCATAAACCCAGGAAGACGATCCTCGGGGAGCTGGTGTTGTCGACATGTAAAGCTCCTGTGGTTCTTCTGCTTCGTGTGCTTTTGGTTCCCAAACTTAAGTGACAGAACCTAATTAGTTTTGATCATCAGTAGTTTTTACATTGCCAGTTTAAAGTTTTACATCATAAATTCCTTGTTTTTGTTAATTAAAAATACCTCTGCTCTTATTATTGTGTAGTGTTGACTTTATTATAACGGCTTGTACTCCAAGCTCATATTTCGCAAGTAATATATATGCTATATGAATAATTAACTCTCCCCATCTCGCGAAAAAAAACCTGTTCACAAGCTGTCATCCCTCTAATCACCTGGCGTTGGATAAAATGGTGTTAAGAAAACAGAACATTTACCATCATAGGCTAGTCTCACAGCATTTACTCTTGTGTTGCTAACTTGATGCAGTATGGCTCATAATCTTATTCTATTAATTTAGTGGTGACCCAGATAATATAAAAAACAAGGAAAATGGACTTATACTTGTATTGCTCTTTTCTAGTCTTCTGACCACTGAAGGGGCTTTTACATTACATGTCATTCATCCATTCATTTATATGGGAGCAAGAAGTGCCTTGCCCAAGGACACATTGACATGGATTGAACCAGCGAGCTCTGTTTGAAGGACAACTCTGCTCTTTTTTTTTTTTAAGTCCGTTATACGGAAAGGCAAAAAAAGAGTGTCAGGTTAAGCTGAAGTCCCCCAAAAATTATACTTTAGTATAGTATTTGAGTAAATGAAACTCTTTGCTCTTCGTACACAGACAAAAGATAAATATAAAAGACAAAAAAAAGACTTTAAGAAAACAGAAAAACAGTAAACAGTTGTCCAGAAAGTGCAGGATGGAGTTCAATGGCAAAAGACTTTGCACTATTCAAATATATGCAATTGTAATACATTAATGTTAAACTCTAAAACAAGTCCCTCCTGATTGAAATACTTTCTACTTATGTCACAGTCTCAGTACGTCTTGGAAAGGCACCATTTTCAAGGTTTTTTTTTAAGAAAAAGAAAAGAAGCGGGGCATAAATCGTGAAGTTTGAATGATTCAGCAAAGGGACCTTGAAGACTTCCCACGTAGTTGGAGTGGCGGTGCGTGAATACTGTCAGCCACTCATCCTCCATATGTCTGTAGGGTCACAGAGAGCAGCGAACAAGCGACGCCATTATTTATGAAAAGAAATAACTGTGGGGAGAAATATGAGAGTGGAAAGAAACGAGGCAAGATGTTTGCATTCCAGTTGAGTCGAGTAAAGAAAATATTCAGTGACTCACTGTAACTACAGATATCAATCACAACATATAGTAAATACAACCCTTCTGAATTCATATTTACGGAAGCGAATGCACTGGATCAGTATTTTCTCAGACAGGCGACAACATGTCTCATAAATATTAAGGCTCGTGGTCTCAACTTGGAGAAGATCACATTTGATAGATGGTCTGTTTAACCGCTGGATGAATCGTAATGTACAGATATTCATGGTGCCCAGAGGATGAATCCTAAAATTTCCTCGACACATTCGCGGCTTTGAGTCCAACGTCTCAACGACTATTAAGCGCATTGACATAAAGAAACAGACTTTCGTGGGTCCCCTCAGGATGAATCGTAACAACTTTGGTGATCCTCTGTGTTTACCTCCAGCGCCATCATGAGGTCATTATTTAAATTTTCTTCACACCAGCCTCAGCTAGATTGTGCGTTTAGTCCTGATAAGCAAATGTTAGCATACTTACTGGAAGAGTGTTCAGAATGAGGATTTAATGGCAGAAATGTAATATAATATTCACAAGTATGTTTTCATTCGTGTTTAATCACCTGAAACGAAAAGCCTCGGTGTTTTTGTTACCTTAGAATAAGCTGTTTATGTCGACATACAGAGCGAGTCCTCTTCAGGGCCATGCCGCCACGCACGAACCAAAACACTGGCTTTGATGAGGGCCTTTCACGTTTTTACATTACCTGAAGGCCAACATGGTTCTCTGACTTGGAATTGAAGAACCACTAAGTCCTCTTATGAATGGCAAAGTTTATGGATTTCATTACCTTTTCATGTGAAAGCTAAACTAAAAGGCCGGGTTTTCACTACATTTTAAATGAACACGTATTGGAGCAAACCTCTGATCAGTACGCAAGACATCGCATAGAGCACAGCTGTTGGAAAAGCTTTGCTGTGAGTGTTGGGACTGTGAGTGAGGGGAGAGTCAGGTGAGAAGAAGAAGAAGAAGAAGAAGAAGAAGAAGAAGAAGAAGAAGAAGAAGAAGAGAAAAAGCGAGACATGTCTTTAGCCCCAGCAGCCGACTCAGAATGAGGTTTGACTGCAGACTAAAATACATATATCCAATGCAAAACGCCACCATGGGTAACTCCTGGGCTCGGCTACGTATATAATTATCCCCCGGTTGTCATAGAAACCAACTCGGATGATGTCACAAGTGCGCTTTATGTCGACTCCGACAGCTTTCTGTCGGGGTGCGATTCCACTGGGGCTCTTTTTCAGAGCGCCAGTTACATAAGACGAGGCATGTGAGGCTGAGCAGAGCCTCTGCAAAGCAGGCATCTTCTTCAAAGGGCTTTTGGTTGGGTTTTTTTTTCCGTTTGAGAGCCTGGAGAGAATATTTCTCTTCAGAGTTTAGCATCAGGAAGTTTAGAGGTATGTTAACCCACTTGGTTCTCTCTCCGTGGGGAACAGACTGCAGAGCAACAGGAGAAATGGCCGCATTGAGTTGATCTCGAGACGGCAGTGGGGCCATCAGATTGATCATATGATTGGTGTGGAAACTGTATTACAGGAGTGTTTTCTCCTCTCGCTGCAATAACATACTAATATCTGCTTGTTTGAGCATCCGGCTCCACGGCCAAGTCGTAATGACGTGCACTGAAGTCATGACTTCCTGGATTTGTCGGTAGTGTCTTCAAGAGGGAGTTGTGGGTTTTAAGCCTGCTGTCAATCCAGGCCGGGTTTGTTTTGACCCTCCGGTCTTTAATGTTGGGGGGGATCCTCCAGCAAACACAAGGAAGCGTTCATTTGCCTCGGAAACGCCACTTCAAACAGAATATCACTAAAAAACAACAGATGGACGGCGCTCACACTGTGCCATGAACGTAATATTGATTCTGTGTAATGAACAGAGCGGCAGAAACGGCAACAAACTCAGGAAAGTTAAAGAGATTTGTGGGAGAATTCACTTTGATTTGGATGCAAAGCGGACACCTCCATCGTCAGAGCAGCTGAAATACTGTGCGTATCAATCGTGTTATGGATATTATCTACTCGTTTGTTGGATAAACCACAACTTCTCAGCCACAGATTTGCTTTCCCGAGTATCTTTTAAAGACAGTGGTGACGGCTGAGGAAACACAGTGAACCCACAAAAGACTCTGGAGCCCTTGAAGTCTGCCCCTGGACTCAGACAGAAGAACACGGTGTACCTGATGCGTCATGATACCACTCACATGGGAGATGCTCCAACACAGCACACCACAGACTCAGCTGTTCAATTGAAAACTAAAAAATTGGATTAATTATTAAAACCAGAAAGAAAAAAAAAACCTGACTGCAGTAATGCTGTTTCTCGTGGCTAAAATCAAGTGTTGGAAATACGCAGAGATGAGCAAAAATACATCAAACTGTTGCTTAAACGGTGGCTGACGGTTGTTGCTGTAATCATGGTTTCTCTTGACTTGCTGCGTTCAAGCAGAAGGAAGTGTTTTTGTTTATTCTCAATAAATAATAATACGTTGGGTTTCATTGTGTGGCTGTGGGATCACCTTGGGTCTACATGAGTGATTCTCTAATGCATACAGGTGTGCCAAACCTGAGATGAACGTGTTTGGACAATATGATATCCCAATACAATGGCTTCAGTCTGTGGGGGTTGGCGCTCAGCAGAATCCTGCAGATGCACCGAGCGCTCCCTTTGACTTCCTGCCAAACCTGCAGTACGGTCGCTTCCTGAACACCGGCGTCTCCCTGAAATGGCTTCTGCTCCAGATTTTTTGAGAAAGCAATTATTGTTCAATTTACTAAATTATTTATTTATGAACTTGTTAAATTAAAGTTCCCCCAATGGGCCTTCTCAGACCACATCTTGTTCAATGACTGCCAGAGGAATAGTGCTTCATGAAAACAACTTCAAGATGCAGGAAAAAAAGGAATAAATTCTCAAGGTTTTGGTTTTCTACTACTTCTTTTATACAGTCCATGATGTATCCTAATGATTGAATGACGTTCCCTCTAGCGCCATCATGAGGCTAGCATTTTACGTGAAATATCAGACCAACTGCTGGAAGGATTTCCAAGTATTTCACCTGATTTTTACTCACTTTCACTTTTCATATATCGCTATCATCAGGACAAAGTTTAATGTTAGTTGATCACAAATTTCTTGCAAAACCAATATTCCCGTCAGCCTCAACCGTACTTCCTATTTAGTGCCGAATGTTAGCATGCTACACGCTAAGCTAGGATGTGGATTTTGGTTAATATCATACCTGCTAAACAGCATGTTGGCATATTGGTGATGTGGAGACTCTCCATCCGGTTGTGTCGCTGACATTCATCTCTTCTTTGACTTCACAGGCGTTCACTCAACACACCGGTTTGTTTGCTGAGCTGAAATGGCTGCTGCAGCTGGACACAGCTCTTCATGCTCCGCTACATCCTCTGTGGATGTCCGACCTGCTTCAACAAATCCATGCCGATGAATCCACTGTGTGGCTGAGCGGTGAAACGCAGAGAACAAGGCGAGGTCTGTTGAAGCTGCGTCTTTGTAATAAAAGAGAATTTGCTTTGTTTTATTTTATAGACATATATCTCTGAACACACACGAGCTGCTGAAGTTGACAGTATCCCCAGTATTGATCATGTTGCAGACGCTCCCCTGTGTCCTTGGGCTTCTTGGAGTATAAATCTGGTGATAAATGAGAAGCAGAGATAATTACAAGCAGCCACACAGAGTCGCAGCACTAAATAATGACTGTTTGACCCATGGAGGCTGACGTGTGGGCACTGCCGGCACCGAGGTTCAATCCTCTCTTGATGTGCATCCATATCTTCAGGAATGAAACGTTAGATGCGAACAAGTTGGTAAAGAAAACTGCCTCTGACCAAGCGGCTCACCTTTGAACATTTGAACCTTAAGAAAACTAAAGCACAGCTTTGTGCCATCGATGAAACTGTGACCTCCGCTTCCTTTTTCTTTTACTCGTAGTACACACTGCAGCTGCCCTTACATGCAGTGGGAAATACTACTTTTGTCATATTGTTGCACTTTGATCTATGACCTTTTTGCTCATATGGCTGCTGAGCAGAGGATTGTGGGACAGAATAATAAGCTTTCTTCAAAATGCAAGAAGATAAAGTATGGAAATCTGGTATTTTTTTCAATATATTGCATTTGACACTTGAGATACTGAGACATACTCATTTGTTTTCTGGCATACTGGGTATTGAAATACACTATACAAGATTTTCAGTAACTTACTTTTAACATATTGATGCAAATCTTTATTGTTGGTTTTCTGAGATACTTGTCACAATATTTTGTGCTGTTGTGAGCTCCAATATTGTGAGACAACCCGTACAAGTTAAGGGTCTCTGTATGCAATCTGACTAGTATAGGTGTACTTCATTTTCTCACTAGTCCAAGTATCTTCTTAGCAGCTAGTGCATGCTGGGAAATGCACTGTAGCTAAAGCCTCAATGTAATATGATCTATGTATGTAACCATTGTATGTTATTAAAAAAAGCTTCATTCAGATTCTTGTTTAAAATGAGTGGGCTCAGAACATTAAAGATGGTTGATGTGATGGGGGCGGGGCTTAGCGCAGGGTCATTTGGTAGTTGTATGTGCTGTGCCAACACTGAGTTGTTAGTATGGTTGTTTGATTCAGGTGGTGACTGACTGCTCTGTTCAATGCTTGCATGTTTATTTCCACCAAAATATATATTTTTTGACTTTTATATTCAGTACAACATACATCAGCGGTTTGCTTAAATCAATCGTCAGTGTGTCGAGTGGTGACCTTGTCGACCTCTGCTCCCTTCAGTCATCTGTACACTTTAATTCACTTGGTGGAAAAGGTATATATGGAATAAATCCATATCTCAAAGCCCATTTACTCGAGCACAATGTGCGTGTGTGCTATTAGCGTGTCTGTGTCCCATCGCTCTGACCTGCTTTACGCCTCAACACCACTCACGGTCAACGACTGAGCATTTTACAGTTCGGGCAAAAATAAAAAGGATGACGCTTGAGTCTGTTCCACTTTCACAGCCCAATGAGTGTCAAGTATACCTAACACTTAGGGTAAAAAAAAATCTACCCACTGAGATTTGAGAGCTCTTACCGTCAGCCTCTGGCTTCCTGTGTTTGAAATGGATGTAATTAATGTTATTTTTCCGCTGTGCTCTTATCATGAACCTCAATAATGTACAAGGACATGAATAGCACCCTTGGTCTTAGAATAAGAGCAGTACACATTTCAACGTATGACAATGCATGTGAGCATGCGGTGTGACGGAGCTGCATGCACAATGCAAGCATTGTTGCTGCTGATAATGCTCCCGTGTTCGGTTCTGCTCGAGCAGTGTGGGAACATGACGAGTAACCGACAGTGCCAAGTAATAAGTCTGGGATGCCAACGGTGTCATCTGTGTGGGGTGTGCGGTCTGTTTGTGCCAGACCAGGAGCTAGACCAGGTGCTGGTGCTGCTGAAAAGAGTTCCTCCATATTCACTCACCATCTGCTCCGCCCGCAGTGAAAACCTCACATGAGCCCTCTGCATTAGTGAATCTGTTTCAAGCACACATTGTTGTTACCATAGCAATCTATTGAAGAAGGGGGAAAAAAACAACCCCTCAAAATCTAAACCGGTGCAATTTTGCTTTTTATTTGTGGATGTGTGTGTGTGTGTGTGTGTTCCTACCGCTGTTGGCCGGCGTCACACCACTTTTCCGTCATCGTCGACCCGTCGAGAACCCATTCTGGTCCACTGCTGTGTTCCTGCTGTGATGTGTAATGACAGTTGCGGTAACCAGGAAGTTGGAGCTCTGTGTTTTTCCTCCTGGGGGTCTGCAGGTCAAGTCTCCACCTGTGACACCGACACCTGTTGCATCTGTGTGTGTGTGTGTGTGAACAGTTTTTATAGAAAAAAGAAGAAATAATTGTAACTCTACACAACATGGGACTTTTATACCGTGTGTGTGTGTGTGTGTGTGTGTTTCAATGTGAGGATGTGTACCTAATAAAGCCTTCTTTTTCACATGACTAAGAAAAATCCAATTGGAATCCTTTTACTTTTGCAAACTGATATTTCTGATGAGACCATCGCCTTGTTTTTTTGTTCACAGAAGTTGTACAGAATTTCAGGTTCACTCAGAAAACACAGCCAGCACACGGTCATATGTCGAACTTAGTCACTGTGAAAACATCTCCTGCGTCATGGCCACATTTCATGGTCAGTTATCTCCTCCCCACATGAAAGAATCTTTGCCGCATATTCAGGAACACATTTCTCCCGTTTGTTCCGGAGCGTCAGTCGGCCAGAGAGCCTTGAAGTGCAATGAACATATTGAAATGACACAAAGGAGCTCATGTAGCACGCCCTCACTTCAGCTTAACAAGATGCTCGTTTGCATCAGCTAAATGGATGCTGATGTGTGTGTTTGTGCATCGGGCTAGTGCTTCAACAAGCTTCTTCCCCACCTGGAATAAAATCCTCAGACGGGAAGCAACTGAGGCGAAAAGCATTGGTATTCTTAAACGGGTCGGAGGCTCGGTGTTTTCTACACCCGGAGAAATGACCTTTTCAACAATGGCAGAGAGAATTTCTATTTATTTCTGTTTTTCAGTCTCTAGAAAACCTTTTCATTTACTGTTTTTTTGTTTGTTTTTTCACTCTGGCTGAGTGCTGGATTGTATGGAAGTCCATTACCGCCACTGAAGAGAAAAATGAATAATTCTTTATCACAGTGTGGGCTACTTTTCTGGCAATAATTGCTTAATATCAAGTAGTTGGACGACCCTGAGCGTCCTGCATGCATATATATATATATATATATATATATATATATATATATATATATATATATATATATATATATATATATATGTGTGTGTGTGTGTGTGTGTGTGTGTGTGTGTGTGTATGGTACACTTGTGAAACAAATTGAATGACTTTGAGGTCACAATAATCAGCTATTTTCCAGCAGAATATTTCTTTTTTTCTCAGCATATTATACTACTGGATGGTAGCAGATGTGTTTTTTTTTCATAATTGTAAACCCTGTTGTCTGGAGTGACTGCATCCTAACAAAGGAAATACCAAGATGACATTCAATTTCTAAATTTAACTTGAAGTAATTGGTGCTCTTCACTTAGAAAGCGCGTTTAAGCAATAAGATGCCGAGTCCATTCATTTTAAAGTGTTTGTGAAAAATCTTCCACTTCCACATCTGTGATGAATATAAAGTATACAAATGTCTGTGTGTACAAAAAGGAGCTCCGAATCTTAGAACTGTAGCTACTGTCATCCTGAATATGCAAATATATCCTGTAACTGTTCAGATCATAATGCATAATTTAGTCCAATAATGAGGTTTATTTTGAATACGCATAATGAGCTGTTTACAGAGGACCAAATGTCACTAAACGACATCGGTGGTGACGCTGTGTAACGACAAAGTGTATTAATGATGGTTATTACCGCGGAAACTGGCATAATTATGGTAATTGGGGATTTTGTGACACATGCAAACTGCAGAAGGTTGAAGAGGTCTGATCCAGCTGCTGTAAGGCCTTCAGGTGTGCTTATTAAACATCATTATGTAAATGGTTTTGATCACATCCACTGCTTTCCAACAAAACATTTCAACTGCTGCTTTGTTGCTCACAGCAATACCTCAGTGGACCTCACCGCCGTCTCTCATGTGAACAGCAGCAAAGGCAAAATATTAGAACAAAAGGAGCAATCAACTGATTTTATGACCATGTAATCTCTGTAAGAACAATAAGTAGAAGAATAGCAGGGGTATTTCATCAACAAACAGATGTGAGGGAAGCATCCAAGCTGCTGTGACAGAGGAATATTCTGGAGTGTTGCTGCCCTCTGCTGTGCAAACTGTGAATGACACACTGCAACAAGTACGTTTTTTAATCTTTTTAGCTCTAGTTCAGTTTTTTGTGTGCGATCAACAGTCTAAAACTATTCAGATTATGATCCTGTAAAACATTAAAGAGCAGCCCTTCAAATTTTTGAAATTGGTGCTGGAAAGTAAGATTTTTTGCTGGATTGAATTCATTAAACTATTTATTGAATCAATACTCCTGTAGCAAGAGCGCAGCAGTATTGCAAGCATGTTGATGTATAATCGATTAATCTAATCCTCTGTAAATAACAATCCACTTCAAAATAACAAAATTATATCTTCCTGCCTAACACTTTAGAATATGCTCCCTCGTGTTAAATAAGCAGACGTCTATTATGAATATGCCAAGGCTATTGTGTCTTAATCTACAACAGTTCTGATTAAATAAATGTAGAGATGGGTAAACCTGGTTTCTTAGACACTAGAATGTATGTCCAGTATGTAAGCATCGGCTCAAAAACGCTGATCAATATTCTGGTCTTCTAGTTACAGTGTTTCAGTCTCCTTCATCGTGATGACGATGGTGTTTAAATAGTGTAGTCTTCCCCCTCATAAATGCTGTATTTTGCTGCATAAAACTGGGCTAAATGAGTCAGAAACGGTGTGCAAATTCAGCACCGTTGACTGTAAACAAACCCTCATGCTGAATAAATTATTTGACTTTTCCACCTCACAAGTCCAGGCTTCTAACAGGTCTGAGTCTCAGAGTGTGTGTGTGTGTGTGTGTGTGTCTTCAAAGATCCACAGTTTTGGGGGGTGCACCTTTTGAAATAATTTATTCAATATTCATATATGGTAATATAATGTTTCATGATCAGCATATAAAATATGTACATAGCCAAGCATTAGTAAAAATGACAGATCCTGCTGGGAAAGTATGTGCTTATAGTGTAGAAGGCGGTAATATCTGAGCAACTTCAAAGAGGATTTCTTCATTTAACAATCATTGATCCCGGATATCTATTTTTCCAGATGTGCAGATTCTAGTAGATAAAGTAGCACAGCTGGAAGTCCAAATGGTGGTCCGAGATTAAGAAAGGCTGCAGTTGGACGATTTGGACTCTCTTGCCTAAACAAGGAGAAAATACAGTTAGAAACACATTTCATATACTCATTAGAAATGTATGAAAAAGGCAAATTAGTCTTTCGTCTGCCAATAAAGAAAGTTTAGAGGAGATGTATTGCCATGACAACATGACATCACCTGTGTTCCTGTGAGCATGCTACTGATGCCTAAGCTTTCCGGGTACCTGTTGTCTCTGCTGCTGACGTCTGTACTCTTCTTCGCTGGCAGCGAGAGCCTGAGCGAGCGCCTGGTCCTCCAGCTCCTGAGGGCTGAGACACAAACAAAGAGAACATAAGAATCGCAGTCGCTGAAAACAAAACAAAGATGATCCCCGTGACATTTATTTTAAAAACGCTGCCTCCCTGTCTTTTGTACAGGAGATTCAAGTAACGATGATGTGCAGTGCACGATTATTCTCAACCTTGGAAACGGCAGCAAAGGATCCAAACATTATTCATTCAGATCACAAACGAGAAGGCTCTGAAGCTAGTGAGACAAAGGAGCTTTTTATTCATTTGACTGGATCTGGAACATCAGCTGCATGTTTATTTTCATGTTACTCGTGAGTTACTGTTGTGTAAATAGAGTATTTCTATGCACAGCTCTCTGTGTGTTTAGTGAATGTGAGGGCAAGCCTTCTTCTGCCCATTCCCATTTTCAAAAGCTACTTTTAATCAAAATTATAAAAGGTTGTTTGAATGTATTATCTTGTGTTTTACTTACGCTTTTTCTTGGTTGAGGTTTTACTTTTACTTGAGCAACACCTTATTAAGGCGCTGCATACATAATGATTTATTGGGGTTTGACTGTTGAGTTTGCTGGATGATAATCATCTGTTTTTTCAATTTCCTTGTCAAAATCAGTCCTTAGAATGTACACTTTACCTCCTGAATGAACATTGATAACCTGGATCACCATTGCAGTGTTAATTGTTTTCTTAGGTTGTAGTAATTCACTTGCACCTCTCTGCTGTCATGCAGTTCTACGGTTTTTAAGATGGTTGGTCGGTCAGACAGACAAAACACTCCACTCAGCACGCTGACGTTTTAGGAGTTGAGCTGATAATGGGACACATCTGGGTTTTGATGAAACTTGACTCACGTAAGGGCCGGCTGAACCGTTTGGCTTGAATCAGCCAAAGACATCTCCAGAGCCCTTTGTAAGGCCTGCTCCTCCGTCTGCAACGACAGCACAATGGTTTTCATATTTCATTTTCTTTGCTTCTGGGGATTCGTTTCATCTGATGACGTCGCATAAACAATGCCCATACCATGCCGGCCTGAAAGGATGCTGATGCTGGTGTCACACTCTGTGCTGAAATGGAAGTAGGAATCTGCTGTGTAGTGCTGAAGGGGGAAAATAAAAAAATAAAAAGTGATTATTTTTTATTTTTTCGGCATCTATTTGAAAAATGATTAGGGTGACCATTTTCTCTGCATTGCTTTAAAATGTGTAAAAGTGCTTACCTAGCACTGTGTCCTGTGCCGCCGTCTCTGCTGTTGGCACTGACACCATTAGAAAAGGTTTTGGAGTTTCTTGAACCTGATGAAGTGGAGGTGGAGGAAGCACCTTGGGCCCTCATTAAAGCAGAGTGTCTAAAACAACAAAAACAGAGCCATTCTTAATGTAATATTCAGATGAAACAACAGAATCATCTGAAGAAGTACCGTGACTGTACCCACCCAGATTTGGAGATAGGTTTCCCATCAGTCTTACAGTCATGGTCTAGTGGGTGCCGGTGCTTAAGACAGTAATTGGAATGACACTGGTCACAGGTAACTCGCATCATTTCCTTTTGCTTACAGCCTCCTTTAGAACATCGATTTGTAAAAATCTGGGAGAAAAGAAAAAGTATATATTATTAATCTTAGATTCAAAGGTGCTGTTTCTTTAAGGTGAAATGCTTCAGTTGTATATTAACCTTTCTCTTTCTCTGCGCAGGGTCCGATTTGCAATCCCGATCAATGTGTTCACCAACTTTAATGTCTGGCATTTCTCCCCTCCTGATGGGAATGGGGATGTCGCACAAAGGACATACTGGGACCTGGATGTCCTAATGGAAAAAATAAATAAAAGGATTTTAAAAAAAGACAAACATAGGAACACAGAACCTAAAATTGGGAAGGTAGTCAATTCAGGACAGAAAAAAAAGATGTCTGTTGACAATAGGGTTAATTGGTGGATGAAGTAAGATTTCTTTCTTTGTCACTAAATTTTCTTCAAGTTTACAGCAATCAAGTTGATTGATGAAAGTGATGTAGAGCGACAATATTTGTATTATAGTACATAAATTGCACAATGTTGCGAACAGTTAAATTACCTTCTTATAGGACGACATGCACTTGTGAGTTGCATAGGTGATGTGGTCCTTGCAGAAAATCTCTTTACAGGCATCACATCGCATTGGAAGGAAATCTGAAATGAAAAGGTTTTAAAATGTCAGATTCAGATTAATTCAGCTGAATAAACGAGCCATCGTTTTCCAAACAGGACTCACCTAAACGTTTGCAGGTTTTCTCAGAGCAGTGCTCTCCTAAATCCGGTAACTCCATCACACCGAAATACCTCGAGAGCCAAAGGGTGAAATCTCAAGCACCTGAATGAATAGAAAATGTTTAGTTTGTTTTTTAAACAAGACTGGCTCATTGTCTGTCTGGATGACTTGCTCACTTCTGACTGTGTAAACACTGGGTGGAGTCTTTGTATGCTAGCGAGACATTAGCTATGAAGCTGCACTGCCATTTGTTATTGAACGTTATAGATGGCTAGTATCGTGTCAAGACGGCTTATTGTGTAATGTTAGTAACAACATATATCTATAACTGGGCAGGTGATGCTGGTTTTGGCTTTCAAACGTTATTTTGGTTTCGAAAAAACGGACGAATTGTGTTATGAATCCCTCCAAAGAGGTTGCTAACTTGCTATCTAGCTTGGCCATGCTAACCTACACGATTAGTTAACGTTAGGTGGTTACATAACTGGCCACAGCTAAGATTATCTCTGCTATATAATTACAACCAACGTGACAGCAAACAGAAATAACTCAGACTGTGACCAAAGCCTCATAAGACGACGTTTTGAAATCGCCATCAGTGATATTTGTTTATCACAACAAACATGCTAGCAGATAGCGTAAGTGTTGTTCAGCAGAAAGCCAGCTATCTATTTCAATCGCATTTTTTAAGAGAGTTCAAACACACACTAATTCACACATTTACACTTCTACAGACGAAGCCCCTTGAGGAAACACAGTAAACACCACCGGCTGGCATCCGGTTGTTGTTTTTAACGTTGTAACAGTACCATTAGCCGACGAAGCTAACTAGCTGTTAGTTAGTTAACGTAACGGTAGCGTTACTTGTTGACGTTAATCTAAAGTGTCATTTTTACTCACCAAAATGTCAGTCTGTTGTGTGTAAATCGGAGGCGCCGAGCTCTAATAATCCAGTTTCCTCCCGATGTTGTCGTTTCTTCCTGACAGCCGATCGCAGAGCGCCGCAGCCCGCTGAGCTGTCTCTTTTCATGGATTTATTTTTTTTGATGTGTCACGCGGGCTCCTCCCACTAGACGGAACGTAACCTGACGTCATCAAAACGTCATGAACGCCATTAAAACGTTTAGTCACGCCAGGTGTGTTGTTTAACACAGGCGGTGGACACGACAGGAGAAGTCTGGAAACATCCAGAAGTCATGTTCAGAAAAGTCTAGAAAGATCAGAGAGAAAAATGTAATGTCATGTTGCGGACATGTGTCGCTCCTGTGATTTACTAAAGAGCACAAACTACTGATTGTATATAATTAGCCTCTATCCTTCCTCCCTATACACGTCTTCTCCATTTTGCTAATTAAGTTAATATACAAAGATTTTAAAAGCTACTTTTTCTTTTCTTTTTTTTTAAACTCATAGCGGAAGTTTTTATGCCGTGTCATTAAACTGTAATACAGGCAGTACAACTCGTGTATGTAGAATGATGAGTGTTGGCTGCTCTCTACTGGTCAAAGTGGGAAATTGCAACACATTAAATTAGTCAACTCATCATTAACATGCATAATTATGATAATTATGGCGCGAAGAGTGAGATTGTCTGGGGTAATGATATAGGGCAGCAAGACAGTATCTATAAGTCGGCATCTGCAGGTGCTCATGGTCTCCTGCTAATTTAATATCTTTTAGGAGGTAAATGATCATTGATACTGCAGTTCGTCTCATTAGCTGTACTGTGTGCGAGTGTTGCATTGTGGGAGACACTCGTACTGAGGGGGGTTCAGTGTTGTAAAATGTCCTACTAGAATTTGACTTCACTGCGTTTGCTGTTTTCAGTCTTTTTGCTATCGGTTGTCGTCTCTCCACCAGCAGGTTGAGGAAAAGTATTGGACCTCCAGAGAATACTGCCCTGGTTCCTGTTTAGATACAGACATCTGGAGTACTTCTCTGTAGGTCAGCTGTGGGAACTATTTTGGTATTAGTTTAAATCGATTTAAAGTTATACATGAGATCTTAATGCTATTAGACTGGGCCTCGTGCTTCCTCCTCATAGACCCAGACAGACATTAGTATGGAACTGGGAATGTTGTCCAGTAAATATGAACCACTAAACACTTTTCACTTGTTGTTATGTTCAATCTTTCACTTCACAAACTGCACATTATTTCCTGGATTACAATAAAAAAAACGTTGGCTAAGTTTCTATTCTTTTCTACAGTATGATTGATGAGTCGCGATACATGACTCTCTAATTTTCCACATGTTTTCTTTTGTTAAATATTTATAGAGTTGGAATGCAATTTACTTCATTTTCATAATTTGTTGTATTTATTATTTTAAACCGCTTTAACGACATCCAACCTCTTGGGACTGTTTCTTCAGTAACATGTGAATTCCTCCTCGGGGCATCAATGTAATATCTGATCTGAAATATGCACACCAGTTAAGGGTTGATTTAGACTTAATAGGAGTCATAATAAATTCAATCTTTTAAGCCTGGAAATAGAAGGTTTCCTCTAGTGGGCCGACAGCTGATGAACTGCTCATTGAAGATTTGGCAAGCCAGATAGAGAAATAGTAATGTGCTTTCTATCTTTTTAAATATTAAACCGCCAAAGAGACTTTGAAAAAGCCTAAAGTCATTTTCAACATTCATGAAAATGTGTGTTACTCTGCGTTATTAAAAAGTGAGATAGAGCCGTATAATTCCAATATCACAATTTGACATCAATTTTTCTTAAACTCAAGTCCAATCATCCAATCTTTTGACAATTTACCGAGACTGATTCTTAAAGTACCTCTTGAGTCTGGACGGCTCTCTCCGATGAGTGAGTGTGATGGTGTGAAATGGACCCCAGCATTGTTTTAGACGCCACACGGGCTAAATCTCATGCACACCGACGGCTTAAAATGGGGATTCATCAGAGCAGAGAACTTGAGGCTGAGTGGTGTCTTTGCAGCTTTTACCAGTTGATGGCAGCAGGATTCCTCTTGAGCCGCTGAGGATAGAGATGGACCCCAAATAAACATAAAATACACGATGAAAAGTGTTTTCTCATTTTTAATCGTCACTTCACGATAAAAAGATTGAAGTTCTCTTTTAATTTCTACAACGGCGACAACGCTGCATAAAATAACAAGGTATTAAAATGACAACGGTCTATATTTAATGTGTTTAATGCATAATCATTCATCATAAGCCTCAATAGACTGGATGAATATTAGATTAATTCAAATGGGCCGAATGAATATTGCATTCATTCAAATATGGTGTGTGTTATTATATTGCTTTAAATATAATACACAGTGTATATAGAATGAATATTTAAAGAGGATGGTCATGACTTTTCCAGTGTTGCCATCACTCTCCTCGAGAGCCAAATTATAGTGGAGGGATCGATTAAGTAACTGAATTAAACGACATTAATAGAACATATTCCTCTTTTTGAGATGTTAAATCTAACATAAGAGTGCATCCGCAGGAAGAGGCAGAGGCGACACCTGCCTCATGAGCCGCCAACGCGCGTGTCCAGATGGCGGCACTCTGGAAACACCTGGCCCTTCACACAGGGCCCCCAGCGGCCTCACGCCTCTGCTTCAGTTGTTGTTCAGGATGCAGGTTATCAGTCGTGTGAGAGGACTATAGAAGCGCTCAGCAGAGCAGTTGAATCATTTCTGGAGAGTGTTTCATTCTCGGGGACTGATGCACTTTAGTCTCTCTTCTTTACCAGAGAAAGGAAGGAGTCACAAGATGTAAAAAAAAAATCTTTTGCGGTCATGTTTATTTAAAAAACAAGATGGAAAGATTTAAACATGAATGACCTTCCATGCAGATTCCAAAAATAGTAGTGCTTTTGAAGAAATATCACACCAGGTAACACCACTAATGTGCTCTTTATGACCATAACATCTCTTTGAGTGTTTAATAGTTTTCATTATTTCGGACCTGTATGTGCTCTCATGATGTCTTCCTCCAGTCAGCAAAGCGGACAAGTGTTTATTTTTATATGACAATAGTGGACAGTTAGAATGTTTCCCTTTGACATCTATATGATTGAAATAATCCGCTTCATTGATTGCTGTGAGGCCAGAGGTCAGGGCCAGAGGTCAGAGGTCAGTAGAGGTCGCGCTCTGGTTGTTTCTGACACAAAAGGCCCTCTCCAGCATCCTGCCACATGTTAGTGTCCCTGACATGGTAAATAAACCCCCCTCTGCAGTAGTTTATATATTTAAGAAGATCATCCCTCTTGTTGGTGCCACACCACATAGAACACACGCGGCACAGCACGCGGCCACTAGAGGGCGCCACAGGTCTGTGTATGCACACTGAAGCGGCTCTTTTGACGTCCTGGTTCGGAAGAAGAGGTCAAAGAGGCCAAAAGGTCTGTGGGCATTGGGGCGGCCATGTTTGTACGGCGCGAGAGACCGATGCATAAGAAGATGCAGGATGACAGAGCGACTGTTCCTGCAGAACGTGAACCACGTGATGAAATACACGTCTCGCAACACGTATCTTCTTTTGGAAAGAGCTGCAGCAGAACGCCAGTCTGGAGTTGGTTGAGCATGCGTCTCCAAAAGTTACTCCTAACTTCAATCTGTCGTGTTGGGTTCGCAGTGTTGCAGCAGCTCTACTGTACATATCTCTGGGGTTTTGGGTATTTTCTGCCCAGCAGCAGATGGCCGGCCTGCAGAGTACAGTCACCACTCAACGGCGAGGGACCGCGAGCTATCTATCCTGCCATCACTTCCAAGTTGGCTGCAGGCAGAATAAACCGCACCAGCTCCGCAACTAGTTGGTATTTGAGGATAATCATAAATAGCTCCTTGTCTCTGCTTCATCCTCCGTTCTTGTACTTGGATTAGTTTTCAAAGTTTAGGGATGAAAGTCTTGTGAAAGTTCTGTTCAGTGCACATCGAGGAGTTTATGTATTACACATCTCTCTCAGGAAACCGGAAGGGAGTTTATATTGTGTGTGTTTGATGCTGTCTGAGAAACTTAAAGCATGTCTTATGAACCTATATGGAGTCATGCACAGCAGCTATATGAGCTATAATAACGAGACACCCACAGTGACAGGCGGACTATATGCCCATATGCACCTTCATATTTCCACCCATCCAGAACCATTTGGGGATTACATGGAGGATGGCTTAAATTCGGATAGGCTACACTTTATATATATATATATATATATATATATATATATATATATATATATATATATATATATATATATATATATATATATATATATATATATATTCCTGTAGAGTTGAATTATTATATTGAAGTTGAATAATAAGCACTGAGTCAAACAGCACACCCTTCATCTGCGGAGCTGTAATTAACGGGGGCAAAATGCAGGCGGTGGCGAAGGAAGAAGAAGAAGAAAAAAATGCAAATTATCCTGCACAAAGGCTCCTCACAAATTGGCGTCACCATTTCTCAAATTATATCATTACTATATTTTGAAAATGTTAATCTGTTGAGCGGATTTCCCGGGGGAGTTGAGTAAATTAGTTCTATTTCCGAGACTGCCTCTCTGCAAAGGCACGGCAGCGACAAGCACCTCTGATTTGCTGATTACAATTAGACTCCCCAGTTTGGGCTCCTTCAAGCATTGATAATTTTCGGCATATTAAGCACGTTTTAGCAAAGGTGATAAGTCAGTTTTAATTGAAATGAAATTATTATTCTAATGGAAGTTTGGTTATTATTATTAGGAGGCACTAGTCATTCTAGCTTCATTTTTTAATATATAAATGCTGGGGAGTAAAAAAAAAAAGATTTTGAAGGGCATTAGGGTGTCAGGATTGAATGAGGTAATTTGAAGGGAATTACTTTCTCTTCTATCAGAAATGAACTGAATTAAAAGTCCAAATCAATCGCTTTCACTTCTCCATTCTACTTTGACAGCGGCACAATTACAGATAATTAGATGGGAGGAAACTTTTAATTGTGGGATTAGAGGGAGAGAGAATTTGTAGGATCAGAGGAAAAAATTTCGAGGCAGAGTTTCTTGCTTAAAATCGAATCAAAGGATTTGCGAGCTTAAAATGGCATCCATCTTTTTTTCTCCCCTACCCCTAATGTTTAATTGGAACTGCATCTAGTTCATCCAAATCATCCAAAACAATTAATTTAGATTTAATTCTATAATTATCATCAAATCGAATAATGTGCAACCTAATTTAGATAGTTAAAAATTAACGTGCGTGAAGTTAATTGAGTAATTAAACTCCTAAACTGCTGCCTATTAATTTGCCTGCCTAATTAAAAATGAATTTGATTCTGTGCTGCTAAAGTAAGCATCAGTGTTGGATGGGCGTCTTGATAAGACCTGTGTCTTCTTTGGTGGGGTTGGGGTGCAGGCTATCACTGAAACACCTGGCTATCTGAGTCAGGTGAGCTCTGAAATCCTCTTAGGAGACTCAGACAAGCAGACAAACACACAAGAAGTTGGCATCAAGGAGACTTATTTAGGGCAGGAACAGATAGAAATGCTTGACTTGTTTGTTTTAGCCCCAAAATGAAACTCTGATGGGCACAAAGAGTCCAGGAAACATGAGTGTGCTGCACTTTTACTCTCTTTATTCAAGAGTTCAAAAGTCCAAGTGTGTGTGTGTGTGTGTGTGTGTGTGTGTGTGTGTGTGTGTGTGTGTGTGTGTGTGTGTGTGTGCACTTTCCCATGTGGAGAGTAATGGCATTAAGAGCACCCTTAAGTGGTTATAACAACATTTAACATTCTAAATGATTAGAATAAACAGCTGGCATGAAGCAACACCAGCAGACAACAACAAGTGTAAATTGACTTTAAGTCAAAAGCATCATCTCTCCTCCGGCTTCAGTGTGTGTCACTGGTCACATCTTCCATTCACTCTTCAGAATACATGCATACATGTATAAATCTCTCGTGGCGGCATGATTTATCTCATGAAAGGTGCTCCGGGTGAAGGAGTTACACTGGATAAGCAAGTTAAACATCAAATAGCAGTGAGGTATTCATGTTTTGTTGTTTCAGAAAGTTGTTTTCCACACAATATTCTGTACAGAAATCCCATTTTAGGCTTAAACGTCTTGACAGTTCATGCTCCCATGTCCCTGTAAAGTCAGAGCCTACAACCTGCTGTATTTAAGAGAACCCCTGATCTGAGCTGAGCTCTATCTGTCATGATCTCTCAGCCCTCCTGGAATTCATCTGTTTGGATGGAAAGTTGAATCAATTAGTCTATAGGCCTCCCCTGTGCTCTTATTGATTCAGATCAACAATACATAAATGCAATAAAGACGAGGTGTCCAGCTGCAGCAGACGACTCAAAACCCTCCATGATGAAAAAAGTAAAAGAAAAACAGCAACATTTGTGTTAGTATTCCCCCTCTGAAGAGCTGCCAACAGGGCCAGTTATAAAAAGGTAACAAGGCAGAGCAACAGCGCCTGAACGCCGGCCTTGTTCGCCTTATTATCGGGTTAATTAAAGCTAGAATCTGACAATGTCACCCGGTTGTAGAAAAACGGATTTAAATGCAACGTCTCTGGAGACTGTGTCAAGGGGGGCTGCCTTTCATTGAGCTCCTGTGTGTGCCCGAGTTGGAAGGGGGGGACAGCCTATATATGCTTGGAAATGAACGAAAAGCAATTATTGAATTTTTAGATGTTCAAAAAAAAAAAAAAAAGAAAAAGAGAAAAGAAAGAAATGAGTGGGGAGGAATTATTCATAAGATCTTGTCCGCGTGCGTTAAAATTAAAGTTAAAATACAAAGAGGGAAACGCTTCAAAGCCAGAGCTGGAGAGGAAGATGGATAAATGGGCGAGATCATTTCTGAGGAGTTCATTAACATGTAAGGCTATACACGCTGAAATGCAGAGGCTTGTTATTTGGGCTTGGGGGTCAAGTGACGAGCGGATTATATACTTCCTCATAATAATATTAATTAAACAATTTGCATGCTAATAGGGTAACAATTATCGCAGCTTCTGTTGAGAGATTCAGGTTATTACAACATGCCAATCCGGGTGCCAAGGGGTCAGGGAATGAGTGGGGTGCGAAATTTCAACTCTGATTAACATTATGACAGCGCCAGACTTGGGATAAATAAAGTCGAATTAATTATTTGAAAACCTAATGAGCAGATATAGGATTTAGGCTGGTCACATAGTGAGTGCAGGGGTCTCACAAGTGGAGCTTTCCAATTTAGGTCCCTGACAGGAGACGTTGTGGATGCCTGTAATGCATATATGAGTGTTTTAGTTGCTATTTTGTCATTGGGTTATATTGTCCTTTTAGTAGTCCCTTTATTTGACTCGTATATTGTGTTCACGACACAGCGTTGGTCGTAACTGGAGCCTTGTAACAGTAAAATATTATAGTTTCCCCTCTCGCTTTGTGCCTTTTAGCAATAGCTCAGCTCTCCCTTTGCACACAGCAATATTTCAACACGCGCTGTATTTGTTTTACGCACTGCACGTGCACCTGTCTGATTGTAAAGCTTTAATGCATTTAAATGATGATCCATATGTGACGTGGGGTTTATCTTAACTCAGTGGCATGCCAGAGTGTTAATGCTCAGGGACCCGCAGGGGAAGGCTGTCCATATCCTTGAAGGAAGGAATGTAAAAACAAAATCTTATTATCAGTTAATATTGTTTTCCCCCTTGAAAAAATTAAAAATAACAAGTTTTCACTTGTTTTTCCTGCTATCCCAAAGAGGTGTACCAATAAAAAAAGCTAATAAACCACCATATTCAACACTAATAATGAGCATGGACATGCTATGGCTTTAACTTGTATAAAGTGTGATATTTCGTGCTAAACATCTGGTCTAATATTCATATATTTGCAGGTCCGCCACTGAACAAAACGTCCGGAAGCCTCTGGCCTCACCGATCCGCCTGCAGCCTCCTCTTCCCGGGCTTCAGTGAGCCCTTCCTCCCGGTGGGTCCCCCGTGTAGTTGCGATGTAGTTCTTATCAAAGCCCTCCTGTCTTGTTGTGACAGCTCTGATATTGTTTATTGAGGTGGATGTCAGCTTTAATTAGCAATCGATACGGGGAGAGTTTGCAGAGCGCGCCTCTGACGTCAGCGTCCATTACCGCTTCTCATTGGGTCTCATATTCCCAGAGCCTGGGCTAATTATTGGGAGGTTCATGTGGATAAAGTACAGCTCATCCCTCCCTTCACATCATGTCCCCTGCTCGTTGGCCACACTCGCTGCATGCTTTTTAAATTCCCATCACCGGCCTCCAGACGTCGTTTCCTCTTGCCTGCGGGATGATGGACAGCAGGATACTGGATCCACCTCACGCCCAGTTCGGGGGCTCACTCGGCGGGATGGTGGGCTTCCCGTACCATCTGAGCCACCATCACGTTTACGAATTAGCCGGGCATCAACTCCAGTCCGCGTCCGCGGTCCCCTTCTCAATAGACGGATTACTTAACGGCTCCTGCACGGCTTCGGTGGGTAGTTCCAACCCCCTCTTGTCTTCGGGCTGCGGGATGAATGGAGATAACCATCAGTACAAGCTGACAGGTAAGCCACATTGTGTTTGTATACACGCCGCGCAATAACACCTCCTCGCCGGCTGTTTGCACGCAGAAAGACACAAAGACACAAAGACAGGATATTGCGATACAAGTTCTCCTCTCGGCGCCGCTGCTGTTTAAAGGGCACGCGGAAGAATCCGCATCCAGAGGAGCATCCTCCCGACTCCCACCTCGTTCCCGTCTCCGACAGCTGAAGATGTACACAGCGAGGAAAGAAGGGGAAAAAAACAATGTTCCCGTCAGATCCGGAAATAGTCGCGCGAGGGAAAGCCTGTGTTAACATGCGAGGGTTTCAGGAAAGGCGACAGATTTGTTAGAAGCTGCAGGCTGCGTGCGCGCGCGTGTGTGTTTATGTATATGCATGTGTATGTGTGTGTGTGTATACAGACTGCAACATCCCAAATGCAATCCCCTTCTTCAGCTGTAAAGTTTGCAGAATGACCCACACGCGCATGAAACCAGTCCAGTTCGTATTGTGTTGAAATGTGGTAATTTAAAAAATATTTATACAGATTTATAACAATATTGCGAGCGGCGTTTTTGTTTACATTGTTTTCCTCATTCTGCTGTCAGACTCGGGGGACCCAGACAAAGATAGTCCTGGTTGCAAGAGACGGAGAACTCGCACAAATTTCACTGGCTGGCAGCTGGAGGAATTAGAAAAGGCTTTTAACGAGAGTCACTACCCCGATGTGTTCATGCGGGAGGCGCTGGCTCTGCGGCTGGATCTCATAGAATCAAGAGTTCAGGTAAATATGCGGTGTGTTCAGTGTGTTCCCTCGTACATCACTGTACGCGTGTTTGTGTGTGTGTGTTTCTTTATTCCTTTGTTTATTATTATGTCATGCAAAGGCTCAGCGTTTCAGTTTATTGGTCCTATAACTGATAGATAAAAATAGTAGAAACCTCCAGGTATTAAATTTGGTTCATAACAGGACACCTTGTAATAATAATATCAATAATAATGAAGAAATAACCAAAAGGACCCACTAGATGGATGTGTGTTGTTTGACCTTTCCATAGGTTACGTTAGTCCAATAAATCAATTTTAATTACACCTTCATTTTGAATTTCTTTAACGACATAATTTCCTTCACAAATCTTGGCGTTATGTTTGTCAAATATATTAACATCTAAAATCTAAAAAAAATACCAAATGTATACAGACCTCAATTATGAACTTCCCAATAAACCTTGTCTCATAGAATAATATTACTGTTGATAAATTTTTAAAGTGAAATTGCTTAATTAGCTTTACATAGGAAATAAAATATATTTAGACCTCTAAATCCAAACGATATTTTAACTAAATGTAAAGCTTCTCTTGTGAAGCTTCACTCTAATTTATTGTCGCTTGTGTGCACAGATTTCTAATCAAAGGCCTAATTAAAGGCCTGCATGGAAAACAGCGGAAGGTGCCACCTCACTATTTGCTTAATTACCGTATTGTTAAAACAGACACTTTTTTTTCTTCCTCCTCTAATTAATTTTGCAGTGACAGAACATTACACACTTTCCCCCCTTTTTCTCTCTCTCTCTCTCTCTCTCTCCTCCTGTCCCTCTCTGCAGGTCTGGTTTCAGAACCGCAGAGCCAAGTGGAGGAAAAAGGAGAACACAAAGAAAGGTCCGGGTCGACCCGCGCACAACGCGCACCCCACCACGTGCAGCGGGGAGCCCATGGACCCGGACGAGATCGCCCGCCGGGAGCTGGACCGGATGGACAAGAAGAAGCGCAAGCAGGAGCGACGGCTGCTCAAGTCCCAGAACAGGCTCGCTGCTGGGGATTTATTTCACACCCCGGGCTCGGACAGCGACAGCGGCTTGTCGCACGTGACCGACAGTGACCACACGGGCCCGCCTTTTGACTCTGTCGGGGGGTCGAGCTGCGACCAAACACCTCACCCTCTCCAGACCCAAAACCACAACCAAAGACACTTGGACCGGGATGCCGGCGGCTCCGAGCTGGACTCGCCCGACGCCATCGTGCACCGGTCCAGCCTGTGCTCCGGCAACGGCGCCTCCAGCGTGCAGAAGCTCAACCCTTTCAGCGTCGAGAGCCTCCTTTCGGACTCCAGGCCGAGACGCAACCCCGCGGCCTTACCCTCCTCCCGGCCTTTGATAGGGAAAGGACACTTCCTGCTCTACCCCATCACGCAGCCGCTTGGATTCATTGTTCCTCAGACTGCTCTGAAGACAACAACAACAATAGCAGCAGCGGCGGCGGCGGCGGCGGCGGCAGCGGCGGCTCTCCATGACATTGACCCCCCAGCGGAGAGAAACCAGACCAGCGTCCGCTGCGGCGGCCCTGCCGGATGTAGGAGCAGCTCTCCGGACCCTGCAGACGCCTCCCGGAAGGGACAGGTGGGATCCGAGGACCAGACTCGTTCACCTCACACCAGCCCGCCCCGGGCCGCCTTTTCCTCTGGCAAAAGCACTCAGACCTCTGTTATTTGCAGCGAACACAGTCCGACACTCATTAGTAAGCCTGTCGATGCGGACAGAAAAGAGCATTTAGAGATCAAGGAGCACCCCGACCACCCCGAGTGTGTCCTCAGTGACAGTCCAGCGGAAACAAAGACAGACTCTAAAGAAGATGTCGACATGGAATAAATGATTTGGGGTAAACTAAAACAAAAAGAGAGAGTAAAAAGAGCAGAATCACACTGATATAGCATCTAAACGACATCTTCCATTAGGCCAAAGCTTCACCAGAAACCACATCTTTGCATCTAATCTAGGTTTCCCCCACTTTGCTGTTAATTTGACGATGTTGTCTCTCTCTCTCTCTCTCTCTCTCTCTCTCTCTCTCTCTCTCTCTCTCTCTCTCTCTCTCTCTCTCTCTCTCTGCGCGTGTGTGTATGTGTGTGTGCGCGTGTGTGTATGTGTGTGTGTGTGTGTGAGAGAGAGTGAGGAATCTCTAGATATCCTTTAATGTGTGATAACTTGTCGAGAAAAAAAACACAAGACCACGAGACCAACAGAAATCCTCAAGAGCTGTAAAAAGGTATTATACTATTTATATATGTACGTTTTTTCTTAAATAAATCTATTGTATACAAGCACCTCAAACCGTGTGAGACCTTAAATAGCAGCACACACAGTGCAGGACTACAGTAGCCTACAGTAGGAAGGGCTTTCTTAAGAAATCTCATGTTGTACTTTGTATATTGCCTTAACAAATTTATTCATCTATAAGCCCCCACTGAAATGAGGTTACGAGCCTGAGGCGAAAAGGACCCGCTCGACTCCTGCAGAGTTTTGATATGAAAGTAATTATTTTCCCGGTGGCTACTGCAGGGGGATTCAGTTTATTTTAGCTCAAAGGGGGTTATAATACATTACCGATTTCTAGTGATATGAAATCACATAAACTTCCAAGAATAATAGAATTAGCATGAAAAGGCCTGGGTGTCAAATTGAAATAGGAAAATAATAGCCCCGGCAGCTGGGAGTGTGTGTGTTTGTGCATATTGGATAGGAGATGGGGATTCGTGGGGAGGCATTTTCATGAGCTTTCCCCCCCCCCTCCCCTTCTTCTTCTTTTTCTTCATCCCCCTCTCTCTCCACTTTGTCAGGGCCCCTTGTAGCAGGGCTATATTAAGATAGATGTTCGATGATATCCCTCATTGTTCTGTCGCTTTACATTGATGTTTCTGTGTTATCAGCCTATTGATCATGCGTCGGCTGTAATAGGACGGGCTGAGGCAAACGTGCCTATTTACAATAGCAGAACACATTTGTTCTAATAGGGCTGGTGGTCCCCAGGGAAGACACGCGGGATCCGGGACATCTGCTCCCCTTTTTCTTTTTGTGTGTGTGCAATATTAGCTGTGTTGACCACAATATCACGTCGCCCCAAAAGGGAGAGATGTCGAGGCTCTTGTGTGCAGTGTAATAACATACACACACACACACACAAAATAATAATAATAATCTTAAAACAAAACAACATTAAAAAAAACTTCCAGTCCAGCTCTGGCATCGGACGCACGCGCGCGCACCCCCCTAGAGCCCTTTAGTGGTCTCGTTGGGTCTTGATTTGCAAATAAATTGAAAATAATCAGAGGGGCGAGCTTTACGTCTGAGCCGGCGCAAATGAATTTCTGAGCCAGTGTCCCTTTCAAAATATTTACATAAATTTCAACCCATGCAGCTGTTTGCTCTAGGAAGCAATGTCTTATGAGGTGGACGAAGGGGGGCAGCCAACACGCACGCGCAGGGAGCACGCAGCAGATTAAGGCCTGCATGGGGCGCTGGGTGAGAGGGGTATCCTTATTGTGTTTGATGGCGTTTTAACATTTATTAATTCATTTATTTTACCTTCTATCGCGATTTTCGATACTTTCGTCGATACTTTTTTAAAAATTATTATTGTTTAACTGAAGTTCGGAAGGGATTTGCGATGTTTCAATGTTCTCACACATTTTATTAAAAGGGCTACACTATCCTAAATGTTTTCCACCATGAAAGTGGGAAGCGAGCAGGATAAATCCTATAGGCTGACAATTCTTCCAAAACACAGAAACACAAGGTTTACCGACTAAATTGTGGGATAACCGGGGCCAATTTGAAATAACCCCTGAGATTTATTCGGTGTGTATTTTTTCATGCTACTCTTAGGCTATTTGGGACGTCTGCCCAGTTCATCCATAATTCATTAGCACACTGAATAGGAGTATCGCTGGCTGCACATTGGTGGCCTTAAGGTGAAATTAGCGATTTGCTTAAGTAGTTAAGCTTTTCTTGCCTGAGAGCTGCACGCTGCACGGTTCAAGACAAACTATCAATCGATATGCTCAGGCAGCCTCCAGGAGATGTGTCGTCCATGAATCATACTTTATGAATTCAATTTATACCCAGAGAAATTTTCAATTTGAACGCCGGATCATTATGGGAGAGTGTAAATTGTTTTTGCTCTATTATGCATCGGACGCCATCATTTTTCTTTCTAATTACGGAGGTGTCAGGTCGGGCTGTCATGCAGACGCTGATTTTCAATTTAACTGATCATCATGCATTCATTTTCCCATTTGATAAATCTGCTATCTCGGAGCTTCTCCATGCCCGGAATGCTAAAAGAGAGGCACAGACTGGCAAAGTAATAGGAGGCCTGTATGCGGCAATAAGTGCAGATCAGGCAGCTAATTTAGCACCTCCTGGTATTTCCATTTCCATTTCTCATTTCCAACTCTCAGAGGAGGAAAAGCAGCCCAAAGGCAAGAGAGCTGGTAGGCTTTTCTCCACTATCGGGGAAAGACAGAGAAAAAAATCTACCAAAAAACGGCTTGTTTTCAACCACACATTCCCTAAATTAGGATATCAAGCTTAATTAAGGCTAATAGAGTTTTCTCAGTATGTGTTAGTTTTATTTAATAGAAACAAATTTGCGCAATTAATTATGGCCATGCCATTAAGGGTCTCATTTGCAGCATTCGAGCTGCCGTCTTCAGGAATAAGCCTCTCATTTTCAAGCCAAATGACTAACCAAACGCTTCCACCAGACATTATATGTCGGTTTATTTCCCATATTATATCCCTGTAAACCACGAACATAAATAGATCTGCTGCTTTGCACCGGATGACTGAATTCAGAGTGAATCTGTTATTGTAATTTAGCGTTTTGAATTCTACATTTTCCTTTAAAAAAATACAAAATGAAAGTATTGCATTAACTTAACGTAACGCCTTACATAACACAGACAATACTGTTTTCTTTTTTAATATCACGTTGAGTAAATTGTTTTCGCTCCACGTCCTACACTTCACTTGAAACAGATTATTTAATTTTATAATAACTGTGACAGGAAGGATTTTTAAAATATTTTTTTTTCCAAGTGTCATGCTCAAATCAACTCAAATGGACAACTTGTGTTGTCTCCACAAATCCCGTCTCTCTGTGCTGCTCTCGTGCGCGTTGTGTTGCTGTGTGAGATCTTAGAGGCTCTGAGGGCTCAGTTTGGATAAGAAAGAACCTTGTCCCCTTTTTAAAAAGGCTCCTCCATAAAATCAAATGCCACTTGACATTTGGCTTCTCCTGCAGCAACCCTGCCATGCCTTTTAGGATTATTTTACATCTACATACTCATTAATGCGCCGGTGGATTTAATCACTCTTATCTTTCCCATGCATACCTGGGATAAGCCTGACATTACCATCTGCATTGATTTCTGGACGATCCTTAAAATAATTTTAATTATCTTGGAGGAGTTCGTGAAAAATCCCTCTAATCAAAATTGAGTTAATACCACTTGAACACTGGCAGCTCAGGGGTCTGAGAGCTGGTAACGAGGGGAAAACCACCTCAGGTTTAAGTGAATTTAAAGAAATATAAAATATGTAAACAGTCTTTGTTAAATAAGAACAATTCTCCATAATAACATCTGCATTTTTTATTTTTTAAGTTGATGATTACCACACCAGCTAAACTCCCAAAGTGTGAAACTTATATTTGACTCATTTAATTGACTTTTAAAGTATCATCCACGATAATAAGAGGATAAACAATATGGCAACTTTAAAGGTGAATTTCTGCCTTCATGGTAAAACATCATAACTCCTGGTTTCATGTTTCCTTATGTAGAGGTTTTTATGATCTTTGTGCTCTTAATAAATCTCTGAGATTTCTGAAAACAATTCAGAAAGCATAAAAACAAGGCATACAATATACATGGACAAAAAAAAGCAAATCATTTTCACTATATCAGCAGGTTGGTCTTTATTGTGTTTAGAGGAAGGATGCAAGTGTTAGTGACATGACAAATTTTTCATGACACAATTAAAATTGGCATTCCATATTATCTTTCCCCAAAAAGTCATTGAAATTGAACACATATCACTTTGTAGAGCAAACAAGTGTGTTTTCACAACATGAAGACTTTGACCATACAGAACATTATATTCTCATGTTGTGTTGTGAGAAATGTGACTACAAGACAACGTGGACAATCTAATATGAGCAAACAGCTGCAGAACTCTGTGAAGCTATTAGGATCAATATTTGCAAAAGGGAAAACACGTTTATCTTTTCCACTCACATGAGTCAGACACCCACCATTAGTGGAAATTATAGTCAATTTAACTTCTTAAAATATATATTTTTCCCAGACTACAAACTTAATATAAAAGTTGGACAACTAACACATGAGGTAATACAAATCAATACGTCCCTCAGTGACCAATCAAACAATTATAATCTTCTTTTTACTTTGAAGTTACACGATGCAGAAGACTGAGGAGGTTCAGTCAGTTTTCTGAAGTGCAATAACACACCATTCCCTCTTCTTCTGAAAAAAAAAAGTATTTCTCATTAAATATAGCACATATCTGCATTATGCCGGCTCCATATTGTTTTGAAATGGCTGTAGGGGAGGATTAGATATTCGGCTACTCTTCACAATAAGAGCACTTGCATTTTTCAACGATGATGTGAGAGGTGACTGTAGTCTTTTTCACAACGGCTCACCTGTTACTGTCCGTCTGACCTCAATATCTAAAGTGTCATATTGAGCTTCTTACAATTCATGAGACAAAAAGGAATATTAGAAAAAGCAGACAATGTGTTAAAAGTGTCCTGGTGGTTTAAAGCTATAAGAGGGTCTTCTTGTGAGGCTACTGGCCGACATGCTCGTTCATGCACGTCAAAGCAAATGAACTACACCTTCGAACCGCTTATTGTCTCTAAACCTGACGGATTCCTCTGTTTCAAAAAGCCACATCTCAGAAATGTTTGGCAACTCCTCCTCTGATGTTTCACAGCATCCAAAATGACTGTAAATCCTTGGAAGACCACATTTCATGTGTAATTCTGAGGAATACTCTGATGCCACATCTCAGATTGTCAGCTATCACATCTTCATCAATCGCAAAAGGCGTGCATACCGACGCCACGAGGTGAGTTTGTCATCAGTCAACATCTCGATAAATAGACAAATAAACCAGCATGAAATGTATTCCTCTGTGCTGAGCCTCGATGCTCATGTTCTGGTCGCCTCATGTGCAGTCGGTGTGCCTTGCATAGATTTAGTTGGCATCGTTTTATTCTGATTCAGGATATTCGATGAGGCAACAAGTCTTACAAATCAAATTTCTTCCAGACAACCTCCACACAAAGATGAAGGAGCAACAAACCAAACGGTAACACAAAGGTAACACACATATGTAACTCTCAATAACTCAGTACGCTACTTTCTGTCAAACAGACGTGAAGCATAACATGGATTAGCTTATAATTAGCTTACAGTTAAAATCACTTCATGATGCTGGTAACAGGAATGTGATTATTGTTATGTATTTATGTATAAGCATGTTGATACTGTTCCAAACAGTCAATATGGCGATATATATATATATATATATATATATATATATATATATATATATATATATATATATATATATATATATATATATATATATATATATATATACCAATTATCACCTTCTATGGTGATTCTATTTCTGAAAAAAAACATGTTTTTCACAATTTACAATAAAACCTTGGTCTTCGTTTGGCTCCAATCTCACACATGTGTAGGCTGACTGGCAGACCATTAATGTACAGATCAAGTATTTAGAGACTTTTCAGTCCTGTTGGTTACATTTATCATATAATGCACACGACAGACAGCTTTTTATTTTTTTTTTTTTCACCTTCGCTTAGTCAAAGCTACAGAAGTATTGATAAAAGATTAAACATTGTCTCAATGTTCAAATGCAACAGTCCTGCATTATTAAAATTGGCTTTTAGAAGACAAAATGTTAGAAGCATTCTTCATATATTGATCATATTAAAATCCACATTCATAGTAAAAAAAAAATAGCTTCCTATAATATCGGCTTCTGGCTGCTAAAGCATGATTAAAGTACGGCTAATGCTGCGGTGGGACTCAAGTGTGGACACATTTTTAGGAGACAGGACTGCGTATTTCTTGAAAACAACCCACATGAGCTGCCATGAAGAGCTAGCGGATGAATCAACTCATGGTCAGCACATAGTCAACAGATGCAGAAGGCTGTCCGTTGGGAGAGGCTTTAGTTTTACGATAACGTGAAGGCAATCCTTGAGGGAAGAGTGAAACTGACAGAAAACCTCGAAGGCAATAACTGCAATCGGCGTTGCTTCTAAAAGGTTTGGTTAGGTACGTGATGACCAGTGGCTATATGGTCAGCCTGCTGAGGCTGGAGCTCGGGCCCTTGAAACAGCAGTTGGAGGAGGCAGAAGACTGCGTGAAGGAAGCTTTCCAACATTTACAGCACAGAATATCCTTAGAGGTATAGAGAGAGAGAGAGGACCAGGAAGTGGGTTGCAGTACACTGGACTCATGAAAGAGACACTTGGGTACAGATCGCAAAACTGGTTAGTAGTCACCTCCATAATATATAATACAGATGGACAAGAGCCTGCCCTTTCTTCTGATCCCGAGGATCTGCTGCATGGGAAAAGAAGCATCTTCTGTATGTCTGAACAGACGTCTTCTCGAGGAGGAGTTGACACGATGACCGCTGAGCTGATTGGACGTGTTCAAGAAGGTAAAGCAAAGCCTTCGAATTGAACAGGCCATGATGAGTCATGACAAATAAGCATTTGTTTCCTGGCAAAAATTGGTTTCTAGTTGCAGATTCCTTCAGCTGCTGCCCGTACAGATTGATGCTCCAGCCTTCCAGAGTTTGTTGGGCCACAGCCAAGAAGACTAGACCTGCTTTAGGTACTCAAAGTATTCACAAAGGATACTCTGACTAATCATGTTTTCTTATGTAAACCACCCTACACAAGCAAGACATTGGTTCCTGGTGATATAGAAGAGAGCAGGGCTTTTCTGCTTGTGCCATTCATCTGTCCAAGCAGGAACTAGCTGCTGCTCGGAGCAGTGGGCAAATTAGTGCAGCCAGGTAACCTCAGCGCTTGAGGTCCCAGTATAGGATGTAATCGTTCAATAAGCCTATAATTTCTTTGAGTCTTTCTTGCTTGGATCAGTGTGAATCACCACCAGGGTGTATGTGCCATAGCCCAGAACATGAACCCCGGAGAACATCCTCAGCTGTTGCCGGAAATCTTTGGGAGCGTGAAACTGTGTTTTGTTCAATAACCACATCCCAAAGGCATCCAAAGCAAGACATTGCTGTGATCCAAGGAAGAAGAGGACACTGCTCCAGAGCAAAGTCCCACGTGGAATTCCCAGAACGCCAAAAGATGGTTGAATTAGAGGAATGCACAGATTCTCAGAGACCGACGTATTGACTAACAGTCGGGAGGAAAAGTTTCGAAAAGGTGCTGTTTGAAGTATCTACACAGTTGGTCAAAGTTTAGCAAGTTGTTAACCTAAAAGGTGCATTCAGTTTGAATGGGATTTGTGTATGTGTGTGTGTGTGTGTGTGTGTGTGTGTGTGTGTGTGTGACATCTAACACCGTCTTATTTAAAAAAAGCTCTCCAGCTCAGCCCACTATCAGAGTTGAGGACGCTATTGTGGTTTTGCAAATCAGCTTTTTGTGTGTACATGCACAGCAATATAGTAACCTAGAAACTGGACTAGACCACAATAGACTGTGGTTACTCATAACCACGGCAGATACAGAAAGATATTCATGGTTTTGTCTGAAGTTTTGTATCTTATCTATGCTGGTTTTGTTTGCACATTTGCACATTTCTAGCGCGCTATCGACAGAGAGTTTAGTCCAACAGCAAATTAAACGCCCTCACAAGCAGAGACGGGAAGAGCCCATCATCACAAAGTAATATGTTGATAGTGGATGCATCTGCAGTGACGAGTGTAAGTCCAGTGAACAGACTGTGGGTTCCAGGAAACTCTCAAAAAGTTCATTTTTACAATTCTTTAGTGTATGTCACAAACATCCAACGTTTAAAAGCTGGGCAGCTGTTTTCACTAACATCTCCACCTTTATCTCATCTGGTAGCTACTGCATACTTGGCTGAGTAATACTTTGATATATGATACATATGTGATTATATTGTGTGACGTTTGACTTTGAAGTCTTCCTGTCAGTAATGTTTCCTATATAGAAAATTGTAAAAAAGAAGATGCCATAGTTTTTGTTTTCCAGACTCTGATGGAAAGTTCACATAGTTCATTGCACCACACTGATTACCATATAATCCTAATATACTTTCATTAATATTGTGCAAATTTGCAAATCAATTAAAATGTGGTTATTTTTAAGCATTTCATTTTTTTGTCAAAAATCACAATTAACACCATATCCTTTGGTTATTTGTCTTCATTAACTATTTTAACCTTTCCCGCCTTGGATCCATGATCGAGCCTTTTAATTGTCACCTAAAAAAAGGTAATTAAACAATATGTTCTAATGCACCAGGGAGACTCTAAAGCATGTATAATATCACATTTAATATCATCAGTGAAGGTGTGATATCAAAGGAGTTGATCTTGAAAAACATACAATACGTTGATTGTGTTTTAAATAAACATATTCCTCATAAAAAATGATGTGCGTTGAAACAAGGATTTGTGGCATTAAGTGGAATACTCACATGCTGTGTTCACGGTTTTGAACATATTCAGATACTTTATATACACATGCATGAATAAAAATACATTTTATACATGCGTTAGACTGCTCCGTGTATGTAAACACTTGCTTATGTAGTTGGCATATGTCAATTTAATATGGGATACTGAAACAAGTAGACTTCATCTTATTCCAATTATTGTTGTTTTTGTGCGATTATTGCCAGTGTGGTTTTCACAATAGTGTTTGGAATATCCCGGTAATGCACGTGTCCGTGGATATTTGCGATCGAGACGTGAAGGTGCACATAAACAGCACTTAGGGAATCGCACCTTAACTGGAATATCAGCTATTATCTGGAATACTGTGTGCATGTAAATGCTGTCATCGGGGGCTTACCGCTCAGCGGTGATTTGTATGAAAAAGACAAGCGTTTTCCTTCCATGACTTCCCAGGGAATCTGTGCCCTGGAAGGTTAATGAAGTGTGAAGTGTGAAAACTTCCTGAGATGGGATGAGTTAAATAGTGTTCTCAGATGTTAAGGCGACACTGTCCAAGTGTATTTGTGTGTGTCAGTTCTTTATAAGTCTTAAATCTGGCTAACATGCCCCGCGGGCCATCTGCTACCACTTTTGGGGCTGATGCCATCTTGTGTGTTCCAGTCAGTCCACATAAATGGGTATAATAACACAATCTAAGTCATAATTCAAATTGAATGCATGGAATTCACTAACATTTGTTTTACTGTTAAATGTCTATAATGTTAAATATATTGAAACACACATGCAAAGATAAAAAATAACAACACCAGCTGTCTTTTATGTGCTGGATTTGACAAGTTTGTTGCAACTGAGATGGACAGTGATCAAGATTAATAATACAATGCAATAAATCTTTCAGCTAAATGTCTGTTTTTCCGTCAGAGAAAGGCATATAACATGGAACAGATACAGTGGCTGTCAACATGAATATGATCACGCTGTGTACACAATGATAAACTGTCAATACATTGAAGTAGTTATGACATTTACCAAAAAAATCCTTAATTTGCATCTATAAATAAGAATATCAACAACTGCGTTTGCCAATGTACACCATTGTTAACATTTCTCTCGTTATTACAGTTCAAAGTGCTGAAATGAACCACTTTATATTTCTCACTATAGCAATGAAAATAAATAAATTATTACATTTGGATATATCTTTTCGAATGATGTATTTGAACCTAACAGTATGACCTCTATAATGGATACACTATGAGCCTAAGGGGCGACTTCCTTAATAGACATTTTTGGTTGCAATTAAAATGGTTCTTGTGAAAGGCCTGACATGTCCTCTAAGGCGAGAGTCTCAGACCCGGCTCTTTCCTTTCGCCATTAAAGTAGTACTGCAAATGTTCTTAGCACATCAAGGCCAAGACCCCAGATCTCACTATTACATGCACATTATTTAATCCTTGGCTCTGTGGTAGTACTGACATGTACAATTTCTGTCATTAACGTGCCTGTAAGCTCAGGGATGGACCAGACCACTTGAGGTCCGGTTTTTCATTTAATGGCCCAGGGGAAGAAGGGTTCAACTGGGCCTGAAATGTTTCTATAAAAGTGCTCTGTCGAAGGGAGCGTGTTACGGCTCTGCAGCTGGCCCGATCGATCACATTAGGGCTGAGGAAGTGGCAAGATGTGACAGCCCAGAAACATTTCAATACTGACACAGTGTGTCTGAGAGCTTCAGGCACACTTCCAAAGGTAAAAAAAAAACAAGAAGCCTTCTATCAGTCCTGTAAATGGGTGTGAATAGTCATAAAGGAGCTTATTGTGCAGAGGCTGGAAGCAAATTAGAGGCGATAGTGGGACAGAATCAATGCTGTTTACCTCTCGGAGGTGTAAGCATATCCCTCAGCAGCACAGGACGGCCGAGGATCCCTCCTTCCCGACGTGGTATTGACAGTTTGAGGAGAACCTGAGGAAAGGACATTTGAAGACATAACATTCATTTCTCTGCTATCGATGAGTAGACAGTGCTTTCAAAATAAGTGATTAAGACAGGGCCGATATAATTAAAGCACCACCCACAGCGTCTTAAGCCGGATGTATAGGCAGCTTAGAGTAGTGCATACATTCACCTTCTCCCTTTCTTTAGAGGCGCACAGTATTCACTACACAGCGTCTGCTCGTCTCTCAATGCACAACATTTAAACATACATGCATTACATTTTGGGTCTCATCGTAATGATTTAGGAAAATTTAAACATGATAAATTTGATGATAGATGACCACATGTTTTTGGGATTTGAACCAAAACTATGTTCTCACTATACATCAACAGTTATTATTGCTTCAACATTTCTGAGAATAAAATCAAATGTAAAACGTCCTTCAACACCGTTAGTCCAACACCTCTGAGGTGGTACATTTCAGATTACATGGATTGAAACAAAGTGTGAGTAATTAGCAATTCTTCGACAAGAACCGTCCACTCTGTCATTCTGTCGTCAGAGGGGAAATGCTGTCAGAGAGTCCAAACTACATCCCAGCCAGCAGACATTCAATCCTCAATGGAGGAGCAGTAACTGCAGTAAGTCTAAATGTTCTCCATCTCCAATTAATACATTCACTTTGTTTAAGAGGGCATTGACCCAAAGGCGAGAGGTTGTTACACTGTACAAATTGTTGAGCCGCGTGAAGCAAATGTGTGATTTTTTGGGCTGTATAGATGAAACTGACTTGACTCATTTCTCTCTCTGATGTTGTACAGATGAGAGAAATGTGCACGTCACGATCAACACACTTAAAAAGATTTTTGACTGGCTCAATGCTTTTATTCTGAAATTTGAGGAGGTTCAGAGAGAAGGCCGTGTGCCGCAAACAAAGCTACGGCTGAGAGGATCGGTTCAAGTATCCTAAATTAGTACCATATGAGATGATATGCGAAATATACAATATCACAATATCTTTGACAAAATACATGTAATATTGTAAAATATTACACATTTTTGTTAAACAATCGTCGGTAATGTGGAAATGATGATTAAGTGGGTAAAGGCAATAATAGAACAGTCTTAATTGCATCTATTTTAGAGCAATAATCAGAGAGGCATGTGAAAAAAAGTTGATACTTCATTGAGAAACCAACAAAACAACAATTATCTTTTTACTCAATTACTATCCATCTCTGTATTTACACACGTGTGATATGATCATCATGGATACATTCTATGTGTTTCCTTCCAGGGTGAAACATCGAAGACAACATACACCAACGCTTAAACGTCCATGCGTTGTTTATTCTGTCACAACAGCACCTGCAGCTGTTGAATCACTTCTCTGACCGTGCCACACACGTGTGGCAGTGGTTTTGCCGTCAGCAGCGGCTGGAGAATACACCAAACAAGTCAATCACGAGGAAAGTCACACACCGGGAGAGCGATGACATTAAGGAAATAATAGTATAACTTCCAGCATAGAGGTGAGCTGACCTAGTTCCAGCAGTAGACTCAGTGGGCCTCGGAGGACCGGTTTCTCCTCCGGAGAGAGGTGACTTTGTCCTTGATGGAAGGCAGTCAGCGGCGTCTCCAGCACAACACGAGTTTTCTCTTCAAACAGGCAGTTATGACGCTAAACAAGAGTTTATTTAGGGTTTGAACTTGTTTTTTTGTGTGTGTCTTTCAATGGTCTTTGAAATTCGACTGGAATCTGGTCACTGTTTGTTTGTAACACGTGTGTACTTCAGTAATACATATTTCCTTCTATAGTTTTAATAAAAGCATCATAGTACTGCAGGTTTGCTCAATTGCAAAGTTGCACGTGGAGCTTTAGTTAAGAGTTTTGTGAGTTAGACCCTTTTCAAAACCAAAATACTGTAAGCCAAAAGTGTAATGACTGGATTGAAGAATGTGTTTGTCTGATCTAAAGTTAGCCGCAAAACATTAGCATGTCCGGCTAACTCGCTTATTATTTAAACCGTATGGGGACCACAAGAGACTACGGGAATTGTAACTACAATCCCAGAAGCATGTGGCAAGGTCTGAGATACTATGACTGATTGACTCGGTGACGGCAGACCCCAGGGCTGCGTTTTGGGCCTCTTGCTGATACAATGTCTGTGTTACTACTGTTACTTCCCTCTCGAAGAAGGTACCAAAACACCTGGCCAGCATTAAGAGGCGGAGGTCACAAGGATCCTAAATGAAGTATCCACCCATGACTGTCCACTGCAATTTCACGTATTCATTCGAACGATTCCTCAAAGGAGTGTTGTTATGTTTCAAGCTATTCTCCATATTGTCTCAGTGGAGATACCTGCTGAGTATCTACTAAACAACTGTTTAAAAGTTTAATCACTTGGCCAATGTCATTTCCAAGTATCATTAAAAGTAGCCTTTAAAAAAAATAATTGACTGTTCTGTCACAGATCTTACAGCATGTCTGCAAATTCGAGATATCCTCCACTGCAAAAGTGGTTTCCCATTAACGAAGAGAACATGAGATGAGAAAATTATTCTTTGAATTCTCTGGGCAGATAATGATTCTCATCTTTATCAGTGGTTTATCTTCTAAGGTCAAGATTAAAGTGAAAAGTGATGTGAACCCCCAGTGTCTCCAATTAAGACGAGAGAGAAAGAAAGAGCGAGGGAAAGAGAGAGAGCAGAGGTGGACTCTGCTACATTACTCTCTCTGGTCCCTAAAGTATCCCTGAGAAATAGAAAACACAATTAAATTATGACACCTGACATCTAGACCTCACATCAGTGTGAATCATAATGGACTAACCACTGAAAGTGAGATCCTGTCAGATGATTAATGCGATCACACACATTAGCACCTTACTAACTTGATATTTCTTTAGTTTTCTTTCCTGGTCACGATAAAGACCTCAAGATGAATGTCTATAGGAAGTGCATAGTTGAAAAAAAGAAATCAACAACATTGCACTGTTATGTCTCCGTGTGGTATCTATTACACTCAGCAGGCAGCCGATTGCTCTCAGGCTGAAGCGCCGCGTCTATCTGTTGCCGCATTGCAGTCACTGTTTGCAAAACTAATAAAAAGCTCCTATATGGAAACCTCCATAAGACCTTTTTTCCAAATGTAAATGTATATTTTCATACCAAAAAATACAGGAAATAAAGCTGCACTAATAAGTTGCACGGAATTAGGTGAAAAGGAGCTTCATAGTCATGAAGAGAAGTTATGTTGAACAATAGTCAAAGAAAAGACCAGTCCAGCCCTTTACTTAATGTGTCAACTTGACTGTAAATTATCTTTTTATTTAAATAGGTTACCAGAGTTGCAGCGGTTAGCACTGTCCCCTCACAGCCATTAGGTTCTGGGTTCAAACTTGCTGGCCGGATGTGGCTCATAGTCCAGATGAAGGTTTAAAAACGTTCAGAAACATGCAGGTTAATCGGCAACTCTAAATTGGTAAATGTCTCTCTCTCTCTCTTTCTCTCTCTCTTTAGCCCTGTGATTGGTTTGCGTCCTATCCAGGGTGCACCCCACTCCTCGGCCGATGGCATTGGCTCCAGCCCCCTTGTGACCCTCAAGGTTAAACGGGTGTAGATGATGGATGATGTAAGTTGCCAGGACAGGACCTTTGATCTCGGTAAAGATGGCGTTAAGACGCTGGTCGTATGGCAAATTAAATGACCCAACTTTAATTGATATTTAACAGTAAATCAAGTATGCCATTGATTCCAGTGTAACACAAGCAGAAGTATTTTAGTCTGCAGGGCTACCATAGAATATCACATATTGTAGTCTTATTTTTTGCTCAAACATGCTTTGAATGGATTCCTTTCAACTGACTGAAGGCAAAAACAATGTACAGAGTTGTACAAGCAGGGATGCTACTAGAAGTTCTGCCTCCTCTGACAAAATGTCCACCCTCCACCTCGGGGGTCCTTTTAAGAATACTCAGTGTATTTTCATGAGACCCATACCTGCACCCCAAATTAAGATGCTTTTAGCACCAGCGGGAATCGCCGCCTCGAGCAGCACCTCCCCGCTGAGAGGCTGAAGGAGCTCTCAATCATGGGATGGAGGAGAGTTGTGTCCATGTATATTTTAATGTGTAACCAATCCAAAACCTTATCACTGCACTACTTCACTATGCCAGTTGGCTGGACCAGCTGAGCTTTATTATCAGCTGCCAGTTGCAGCTAAGCTGAAAATCATTAGGGCATATCATTTAATAGCTTTTTTGGCATTAGGCTGTTGTTTTCACAGCAAAAACTAAAATCTTCTTCTCATCTTACCACAACCTTTTTTTTCTTCCCTTCGCCGTCTTATTCTATCATTTAATTCTGTCTGTACAAATGAATCAGTTTTTCCAGAAAGAAGTTTGCTTCACGTTCATTTTAATGTGGAGCGGGTTGAGACTTGTTTTTCTTCATGTCGCATTTTGAATTGCGAGGGTTTCTCTAACGTCCAACTGCTTTGAGAAAGGAGGTCAACGGACCTCTAACAGAGAAAATATGGTCTACAGTTAGTATGAGGGCAAGAATTAAAATCCACAATGTCCTGCTGACATTGTCAGAGCTACTGACGGTATGATGTTCGGTAAGATATCCTATTATTTACAACTTTGGGGACCGTTGCTGTTAGCATGCTAACCATGTTAGCTCTTGTAGTTTACGTTAACAAACCCATGCTATTTCCTGTCCCTCCTGCTTTTGTCCTCTCACGCTATTATATTTCATTCAGCAGATATCGATGTGACTGCAGCATTAGTTTCATGTTTAAAAAGGTGTGTGACATGACGGCAGCAGGACATTGTGGATTTTAATTCTTGATTGTGTATAATAAAACGATGCAAATACACAACAACAAAAAGGGAAGAAGTAGCGAGAAGTTGCTACGCTAAAAAGCAGCGAAAATAAACGTGTATGCTACGGACTAAAAGATCATTGATCCAAAGATGTGCTTCAACTTTTTCAACATTTTCAATAAATGATGAACTTTAAACCACATTAATTCTTTTTTTTCCTTCCAATGAGCAGAACGAAAAACACACAAGAGCACACACACACGCTCAAATAACACATAACACCTACACATTATGCCCACATTGTAACAGTGGGTGCTTTGTTATCGACATGAGGCTTAATTCAAGCAGTACATTTCAGTGGCAGCACAAAACAAGTGCAACACATTTAATTGCTGTATGGTATTGTGTCACTATGAGAAACCAGAACAATTTGTTATTCAAATAATACCCGCTCAAAGATGATAACATCAAGGATAGGAAAAGCAGTAATGTTCTTGACATAATAGTACTTTAAAGTGTTAAACTTTGATATATGAAATACACACATACAAACTAACTCTTCACTCGACAATATGAGAAAAATTGCAACAAATTATTAGCTTTTGATGCATCCAGTCTGTAAAATGACTGCTTGTTAGTCTTTGGTTACATTATTATTACTTTGTACACAGCAGCAATGGTGGAAGGAGTATTCTGATGCTTTAAGTAAAAGGAGTAACTATAAGATTACTCCATTACAAGTAAATGCCAGGCGGCAACATCGAGGTAGAACAGTTATGCCTCACAGGAAAGTTGCTGTCTTCAAATCTTGGTTGTGCTCTAAAAAATGTTACCATTCATGTTATTTTCACATTCAATAGACTGACAAGTGGATGGTCCGTGACCCTCAGTCCTACAAGTTGCACTGAACGATAGTAACAAGGTTTTACACACAGTCTTTTGGAACCGTTATGACCGAATCAATTAGTCTCCAATCAGCACGCTGCGCTAAAGAGTCTCATTTTATATTCGTGCAAACAATAAAGGTGACAGGGCTACGTGGGAAAAGAAAAGCAATCCTTTTGCTCCAGTGGCCCATTGCTGATGGATGATTCCTCCAGGTAGATTTTTTTTTTTAGTTCAGCTGAGCTGCATTGATTTGGCAGCATCGGGTGGATGTCACACATGCACTGAACAATGCTCAATGACTTTGCTATCCTATTCCCATTTAAATTGCCTCTACATTTCCTTTCTGACACCTGTTTAAATCAATGCCTTCCTCTGCAGGTCATGGGCTGAATGTACTAAGGCGCACACCAGCCGCCTCTCAAATCCACTAAAATCAACACAATAATTGAAATATTTTCAAGCTGATTACACCGAAGCCCGGGGCTTGGCTGGTTGCTAAGAGTATGCTCCCTAGTTGCTAGGGGGAGTAAATCATCCTGCATTATTTGATTTTTGTTACTGATATGAAACTGCTAGTCCCTCGATTAAATGTCTCACAGTCAAACACCTTGGGGATGGACAGGAGAGAAAAAATAAAATAGTCGCCGCGAACCTGTAAAATAGCATCTCTAACTCCTCTTTTCCATGGGGCTTCAACACAAATCTATCCGCTTGTTTATGTTTGTTCCTGCTGAAATAAACAAAGCTCCGGTTCCGCTTTCATTGAGGGAAAACAGAAAAGACAGCGAAATATCCAGAAATCCCATATCGCACTTTGGTAAGATCATGAGTAATCTATCTGTCCCTCTTATCAAAACAGATTGCCGAGTCGACGCTGCGTTTTTTTTTGTTTTTTTTTGGAGCAATCTCAGTTTGATTTGGGCGGTAACAGTCTTATAAATAATAGTCAGTCAAATACATGAAGGGAAACATTGACTGAATAATATACTGTCATAGAAGATTCAAAGATGAATCCCCTTGACTTGCACAAGGCTTTCTACATGTGTCACAATTTATATAGGATCTTTTTTTCTTTGCTGCAGACATCTCAGTCAGGATAGTCGGTGGTATTATATTTAGCCGGCCATTGTTTGCTGTACGTATGAATCAGACACATGCACTTTTCCTCCCTGGAGCACCTCAGTTGATTATAACAAGCTCTAATACATTTATTTTCTTCACTTTCCTCACTGCACTGTGGATGTGATGCTCACTGATTACAACTGGACCTTCTCTCTCTCCTTCCATTTAATATTAATACTGCATTGAGGAGGATTTTCTCCAAAGACTTGTCAGACATTGAGGGCTGCTCCAGCCGGCCTTGTCAAATGAGATCAGTGCTCACCATAATGGTGAGGTCAAGTGGAGGGGCAGCCTCTCAACTCCATAACAGCCTGACAGCGAGCATTATATTATGCTCTGTAAGTATTAAGTATAGAGCCCACAGACGTGCGCTGTTCTACACGTTACAAACTACAGATGCACTTGACACACAGCCAAGGTGCGCCATATCATTAAAAAAAAAAAGTGTCAACGTAATCCTCCAAATGGGTGTCAGTTGAATTAGTTAATCTACTTATGCAACATTAGATTCTATCTATCAAAGGAATAAACTCCCGTGGAGAGAATACAAGCCATTTAACGATATTCCTTGACCTCGGCTATGAGCTATAGGAGCAATATAAAAAAAAGAAGCTGGCAGACAGCTCCACTAAAGGGAGGGTGAGCGGTGATCAGGGCCCGGCTGCTAAATAAACGCTTAACCACGGACCAGAGTCCTTTCATTAGCAAGCAGTCAGGTCTCGATCGATAAAGCAGTCCCACTCCTTTTTATTTATTTATTTTTTTTATATTTACCAACCGGCCCATTTCTTGTAGCGGAGTTGTCTTTAAACTGTGCCGCTGTTTAACTGCTTTATTCAGCCTCTGTATGAGACCATCTGGTGCCCTGTCCTGTAAGTCTCTTCTAAAGCCCCGGCCTGACAAGCAAGAGATATGTCAATGCAGTCCTCAGCACAAAGCAACATCTGCCATGCCTGACGCCCACTATTGTATGGCCATTTAATCTGTCCCCCTCCTCCCCTTAACGGCACACAACAGTTCCTGGTATTATGTTTTGCCACTCAATTAGCATTATCATCCCGCTGAAATAGAAGCCAATTTACCTTTAATGACGTGATTGTTAGATGAGTGACAGCAGTCGGCGCCGCCACTATCGCTAGATAAACGGAGGCCTGCCCCCGTTTCCCTGACTGGTCGTGCCGAGGGCCGGGGAAGTCAGAGCCAGCCAATCCCGACGGCCTGACTTCACCCCTTCACCACCAACATTGTTTCCTCCGGTTCATAGAGGCAGTGTGCTGGAAAATTGAGTCCAGATTCATTAGGTTTTCAGTGTGCCGCTCGAGTCAGTTAAATTGATACATTTCCTAACAAAATTGAAGTGCTTTTGTGGTGCCTGCGGATGGCTGGTGACCCCACTCGGCCCACTGAGCAGCCGAAGCAAGCTGATGGATCCATTAGACCGCTTAGACTGCTTATTCCTCTCTCTCCATCTCTGACTGACACTGTAAATCTGAACCAATTTCAGACTCTAATCACCATTACAAACCCCTTCCACTGTCCATTTGTTACTCTGCAATTCGAATACACTGCCTAGATTGGTTCCGAAATACCAGTTTAGAGGGGCCCTCCTGCTTTCCCATGGTTAAATGGCTCATGACTGGTCCCTTTTTTCCCAGCTGAAGCAGAAAAGCAGTGGCTACTGGAGGAGGAGGCGGAGGTGGAGAAGGAGGAGGAGGTGGAAGGGGAATAACATCCAGTGAAACAAAGGGCCTTGAAGAATTCCCAAAAGATAAACTGGAATTAAGAAGAATGATAGATAAATGAATAAATACGAGGAAAAAATGGGTAGTGTGAAATTCTGTGAGATGACAGACAGGCCTCAAGGCCACACTGCCGGCTGTGGTAGAAGGGTGTCCCTTGAATAACAATCACTGTTACACCTCCAAAACATTTCCTCATCCAATAGCCATTTCTACCCAAGCTTTTATCTGCTCAGTCAACCGCACAGCACTAGCGAAGCGGCTGGAGGATATTATTTCCCTGTTGGCCCCAGTCATATAACTCTGCTTAATATGCACTCTATAATTTAAGAAACTCGAATTATAACCCGAATACGTCCGTGCTTTATATTATCTATCTAACCTTCAACTTTGTTCAACTTTGAATTAGTGACTCTGAACATTTTCACATAACAGGTAAAAAAAAAAAAAATGCTTAAAAAAAAGTCTGAAAGTAAAGCCTCACATGCATTATTTATGCCCTTAAATCATAGCAGTTCAATTGAAGGGCTTATATTGAAAACCGGTGAGCTCACCCGTCAGTCTCCACATCTAATTAACTGCTGCACCTCATATCCTCTAAGTGCAGTGGAAACACATTTTAATTGATATTGAGATGTTTATGCCCTTAGAAAGTAATTAAGATTTTCAATTAATCCTGTCTTATTTCTGGACATCTTGGTTGTGTGTCCTTGAGCGTCCAGCGATTAATTCCCCAAACCTTCTCCAAATGAGGGAACTTCAATTACTTTGCACTGAATCGCAACCCTGCGAGTGACCTCATCCAAGGCTGCATCATCATTTAAATTAAAGGCAATACAAACCCAATTAAATCATAGGAGGCTGGCGAAATCATCAGTAGCTGAAAGGATGTTTGGTATATCCCACATAGGTGTTAGTGAACTGGGGAATTTCCTTTTTACTGTATGTCTCACGGGGCTGAGAAGAAAGGCTATTATGAACCCCATCTGCTTTTAGCTTATCAATACTTCTGTAGCAATCAATTAAAACACCCATTCCACAGAAAGTTGTGTTCCCTTTGGGATCATTAAAAGCACTCCTTAACGTGTACAATGACCTCTCCCCGCTCCCCTGCGTCTCCATTTGCTTGTTTAACTTTATTACGTCCAAACGTGCAGCGTACGCCACCACAGAAGTGTTCACTCGCCCACAGGAGAAAAAGAAAAGGCGGACTTTATCAATCGACTCCAAAAAAACCCCCACTTGTTTCCTTTTCCCAGATACACTCTAACCGATAAGGGTAAAAACATAAAAACATAATCTGTCTTCTACAGTATTTTTATACCTTTGGAATTACATCTCCACCAAACCTCAAATGTGTTCTTACAATATGACAACACTCTGACTGTCCAAACCTCTTTTGTCATGCCGAGAATAAATAATAATTTCTCCTTGCTGCCCTCGCGGTGCTGTTTTGCTCACACATGGAATCACCTGCCCATCTAGGCAACAAAAAGCCTGCTTGGGGATTATGGTGACATAATCTTAGCAGTGGCCTGTGAGTCGGGGGCTGAATGGGTTTGAACCCTCTATGCCACGCTGAGATAACATTTGTCACCAGGGTTCCTCGGCGCCCTATTCATAGATTAGTGGACTGTCGCCTTTTCAGAATGTGAAATGGCTTTGGCACTGCTGCATGTTTATTTTCAAAACCTGTGCCTCCAAGGATGAGGAGAGCGTCTTGTCCCTTTCTTGAGAGCGCCACCGCTTGGCCTCATACAAGCGCATAGAAAGCAGCGGCCTCTGTTGTCTATGTGTATCCATGCGGACAGCGAACACTGAGGAATACTGTGACATCCCCTTGTTGCTCAGTTAGCCCTTCGACATAATACATGACATGGGTGATAGGCTAAGTGTTATCATTTCACATATTTTGAAGTGAAACAAGCTTGATTTTTGTTTGCCCTTTTTTGTCCTTTAAACCCAGAAAGCTCATGTTCTCATCCCAACTCGTCACTTTCTGACGTCTAAGGATGTAAAATAAGTAAAATAGAAATAGTGAAACATAAGTACGAAACACATGGAACTCCAAAATCACTCTACAATACCTTCGGACATGAACACAAGTCCCCCCCCTCCCTTCTGCCAGGTTAACTTCTGTGTTTATATCTCATCACACTCCCTGAGCGCTTTCTCTAAGCGTCTAGTAAGCGTGACAAAGTGTTTGTATCTGACGGCCTGGGAACGAGAACGGGCTTGCTCAAATCTTTCGAAGAAATTCTTTGTCATTTTGGGAACAAGAATTTGCTTTGTTGAGAAGCATCGGATAAGAAGTAGGATAACACTTCCATTTGTCTCTGTTAAATATGAAGCTACAGCTAGCAGCTAGTTAGCTTAGCTTCACACCCAAGTGTTGTTTGTTTAATCACATAAAACAAAGAAACAGCATGTCTGTGTTTTATAGGGGTTTTGTGTTGGAATATTTCTTCACTGGTAATCATAACTTCATGGGAGAAAAAAAAACCTTTTATAATGACAAATATATATATTTTTACACTTTGGTAGTTTTAAATTGAATTTGTTAATTGTTGCTGTTTCGGTGTGCTGGCAGGAGATTTTGTTACTTTTGAAGCCAGGCCCTTTGTTTCCAGTCTTTATGCTAAGCTAAGCTAAGCTAACCAACCGCTGGCTGTATCCTGTGATTAAGAACGTTATCGATGTTCTCATCTTACTCTCACCCAGAAAACAAAAAAACATATTCCTCAAAAGTTGGACTATTCCTTTAAGCAATGAACTCAACATGTTTTTTTTCCTCCCATCAACCAGCATCAAAGCCGTCTGAGCCACGAGTGATTGGCTCCTTATTTATTGAAATTCATTCAGAACAGAAGATTTGGGGATGTTCACCGCTGCAACATCTCTGCTGTTCCTCTCTAAACAGCCAGTGTATTATTCGAGCACGCTTGAAGGGGTCTTTAATCAGCTCGAGCGGTCCCCACAGTTAGCATTTAAAGCGAATCTTTGCATCACAAAAGAGGTGGGATGTGTAAATGAGATGTGACATTTTATTTGTGCGGGGCTATGCTGCAAATAAATAAATATCAGGCCATGACAGACAGAGACTGCTGGGAAAATCTCCTCTACATTGCACTCACTGGTTAACTGTCACACCATTAAATTGACTTTCACGTTGACATGTTGCCTTCCGATTGGTTAGCAGATGTAAAAAGAGGGAACACTTGCCAAACAGTTTCCAAGAGCATGAAATTGATATTGTGAATCATATGTGACAGTGACTCTTCTGCCCTATAATTGATCTACATTAAGGCTACAAGGCTTCAGCCTGTGATTGGAAAGCGGGGCACATCATGAGGCGCTGTGTATCCCCGGCTGGCAGCCAGAGGAGTTTATTCTTGCACTGGAAAGATTACATCTTCAATTTTACCTGGGGTGTATAGACCTCAGTGGGCCAGAAGATATCTTCCTGTAAGTGGGACCTTACTTATTGCTCTTTCAAGTGGTGGATCTATCCATTCACTCTAATTAAATTGAGGTTTTTAATCTGGTTCCTCTAATCCAGAGTCAAGTGTGTTGGGACTTGGATGATGTGATTTGAAAGGGAATACTCTTGAATCGCAGAAACACAGTTATCTCCTCTCTACCATTGAAATAAATTTGAAAATGAGGGTTGTGCACTTAAGCGCCACACACTCGGATGACCTGAGCCGGATGCTTTGATGTACAATGTGTTCCAAGTAAGGAAAGAAGGATATAATGGAAAGCAAAAAGCCTTCAATCAGCACCTGCCATCTTCTTTAATTGAAATGAAATTACAAGAGAATGTGCTAGAACTAGATCTCAGCGTGCAGGGCTTGAAAATAACATTGCTTTCTATTTTATTTTTTTTATTTGCGTTTTTTTTTTGTTGTTGGCAAAAACAAACATGGCATTATCATGTTGCAAAAAACCTTTTCATATGTGCCAGATTGGTGAAAATGCTAAATCGGAAAATTCCTGGCCAACCAGGGAATTGTAGTGCCAAAATCCTTCTTGGAGAATGTTGGGAAAATAAATAGATAGATGTTTGAGTTGGATCTGTAAATTGAAGATGACCTCTCGTGGCATTTCTGGAGTCCATCTGGCTAAAGGTAAGCCCTCCATCTCAAAAGCAGCAAAGCATCCACCGCTGCACGATACAACCTCTCTGCTGGGGGAATTCATGCAGTTTGCTCTTTAAGATCCAGATCAGGACGACGCTTGATAAAGCTTGTTCTAGCTGGCTATCCAGAGATAGGGGTCTTACCTATGAGTCATTTCCAGCATGATCACCCTTATCTGAGTTTAGCTGGGCTCCCCTGGCCACTCAGAGGCCTCCGTTTAACCCCAGCCCTCACATGGCTTCACCGCCAAACGCGAAAAGAAAACCCCACTCGCAGCCAGAGATGCTTGTTTGTTAGGGATTAAAGGTATTTTCCCTGCCTCTGTCGCAGCATCCTTATTTGGCAACAGCGTCCCTCTAATTCAGGTCATGGTGCCATGGCTCTCATCAACAAACTGTAGGCCACTTTCCAAGTCACACTGGCTCACATTATCCTGTGCAAATCATGCTGGACAAATATCGGAGCAGCGAACTGCCCCAGTGAGGAAAATAAATGATGGAAATTAAAAAATTAAAGTTTAATGGTCGATATTCAGTCCTGATGTGTGTTAAAAATCATGAGAAAATGAAAAAATCTGCTTTGCGATCACAGCTATGGGAGGAATGTTGCAGGGATATAGCGGAAAAGAATAGGACAATGAATATATTTTAGGCAATTACCTCAGAGAGCAGAGTTCCATAATTTATGTCTGCCAAGATAAAAGTAATCCACAACACAGAAACTAAAGAGCTGATCTCATAATGGATATTTTAATCAAGTCCCTCAAAAAGAAAGAAGAGCCTATTAAATTCCAATTTTAATTTATGAATAAAGAAATGATTTTGCACCTCGGTGAAATTACCAAAGGCATGCTGCAAGATATTGTGCAGGATTACACGTTAAACTTACTCAAATGACTTTGTAAAAGCTGGCCTTGTTTTTCCTTTTAAAAATACTATTTGTTGACCCATCATCTGCTGTCACTGTTATGCAAGAAATGAATGAATTGCGAAGTGGGAATAAAATGCCTTTTATCAATATTTCATGAAGAAGCTGCTGAGCCCTGTTATAGCTATAGTTTGAAGTATTGTTTCTGACAATATATCTTGTATATTTACATTTCTTCCCCATGGGAACGCGCATGCATGTAGGGCTCCCGTCCCCAAAAGGAATATCACAGTAAACTAATCATGAAGCTCTGACACCAGCATCTCTCACGTCTGTGTATCCCAAAGTGGAATACTCTCCTCTCTAGACTAATTGCCCAATGTTAGCCGTGCTGTGCGCATCCACAGAGACATCACTCGACATGTCTTCACCACTTTATATTAACATTTTTGATAAAAAAAAAAAAAGAATCATCATTTCAAGTTTTCTTTTTTGACAAAGTCAACATATCCTCTTAGGCCTTGATTTGAATAGACACACAGCAATACACTAACCCTGATCCCATCTAGTCAGGCTAACACGCATTACTGTTAAAACATCCGTAATGGATGTCTAAACGACGGCTCGTAAACAAACAGCAGCGGGGCGGGAATGGTCCTCGGAGCAACACATGCCACTCTGGGGGGTTGCGGATGGGATCTCTCCATGGTGACAAGATGTGATCAGAGACGTCCCTGCTGAAATCTATCCAGGTTACAGGAGTCTGAATTTATTTTAAAAACATTGTGGCTGTTGACCTTAAATGCATGCACTCTTAAAAAAAAGAAAAAAAAGAAAGGAAAATAAAAGGCAATTCTGGAAAGGATGTAACAAAGGCAAGACCTTGGAGAGAAGAAGGAAGAGGGTTGAAATGGAGGGAAGGAAGGAGGCGTAAGCGGGTGTGTAGTGGTCTATGTAAGGCCAAGAGGGAGAAATAAATGGGGAGATGGGGGCTAAAAAATAAGGAAAATGACAGAAGAAGGGGAGGAAGTATTGGGGTCACACTGATGGGCACTGAATAGTGTTGTGAATTGAATGAACTCATCTTTAAAAAGACTACTGTGTATTTCCCCTTTTTATTGAGAGAATAGTCATATTAACATCCTGTTCTCCGTGCAAAGCAAAGCCATATCCGATGATGATTGGGTTTGGGAAACGCTCTGATGGAAAAATAGAGCCCATTGCATCCACATCACCATCTCACACCACATTGGCATATGCGGCTCACTGCTTCCCACTTTTGGCCAAAATTGAAGAGCTTGCACAGAGGAAAATAAATAGATGGTTGAATGGCAATGGCCTCTGCCACTGAACCTTTTATCAGTGGGAATCTAACAGCCGTGCCGTTTCAGAATTTCAGTTTAGCTTCCGATTACGGTATGTCCCGGCATTTTATTCCCTACATCTCTATGCTTCATAGCCTTCAAACACTTCTCGGTAACTGCCTATTATCCAACAGTTCCACTCCACTGACCCTGCCAATAAAACTTTTCATATCCTTATAAATGAACTCAATTGCCGCGTTCTAAACATTTACACTGCACTAACAGATCATCTCCACACCTTGGAATTGACTAAATTCCCTTTTCCTTATGAATATATAGGAGGAGATTAGAGATATGATAGCTTTTCAGATTGCTGCACCCAGTGAAATTAGTTTAGTGAGCATTTACAGACTAAATTGGAACCATTAAATAGCGGATTGAATTGATGGCACATTCATTGTCTCTCCATCGGTATCACTGTAAAATCAATTAGCCGTCACTTTTCCATTCTCAATAAAGTATGATTGTCAGCCACGGATGAATAAAGAAGACCCTGACAGCCACTCAGACCAGAACACCATGTGAAAACAAATCTGTGCACAGGAGCTGGCAGGGGCTGGCAAATGTGATCTGTAATTGTGCAAAAAGCCACAATTGTCTTCATCAAAAGGCCACTATGCATAGGATGGGCCATTAGTTTAAGGATGTACGACATCAAAGTGATATCGAGAACAGGAAAAGCTGGGACACTAGTTTCAGTGCAGAAGCAGCTAAAAAAATCTTTATTGAATTTGTATAATTCATCCAGAAATGGTCATTATTCTCTTTAGCCGTTAAAATGTAGAAAGCGTTTACGATAGCTTTGCAATACTGCGACAGACGAACAAATGAAAAACGTTTTTTTTAAAAGTTCCCAAATGGTTGGAAATCATCAGAATGAACACAGCAGCACAGTAAATGTCGTTAATGATAAAATAAGATGTTGGTGTTTACTGTCATATGGATTAAAATGCCGGGAACAATGACAAACACAACACCACAGATGCTCATGAAACATTACGCCACGGCGGTGTTCCGTCGTGTGATATTCCACTTCTTGTTTTCTTTATCAATAAATGGAATATCATTTGTTTAACCAAACCCTCAGCTGTTCAGTTTTGGTTGCAAATCAAACAGCATTATGTCTGTCAATTTGCCGGAGGCGCGGCTAAGTGTCCTCTGAGATCAAGACTTTCATCTAATTTTTCCTTCTAATGAAATCAAATAGGGTTTCCCAGTATCCCTTATCACAACGCTTCATGCAATATCGGCACAGAGAGCTCCGACAGCTGAAGCCCCCCCCCCCCCTCCCGCCTGTATTTTCTCTGTATAGAGTAACATATGAACATGCATATGAAAATTACCAAAGGCAGCAGCATCACATATGCTATTATGCCATAGATGGCACAATGAAACAATGCCAGATTTTCATTAAGCCATTTAGATGAATTGATAGAACAGCTGAAGCTTTTTTTTTCTTCTGGATATGGCAACAAAAGATTGCAACATTGTGGCCGCCAGCCGGGTGGACTGCGAGCGCTGCAACTTTTAAGGCCTTCCAACAAATACTAGTCAGCGCTCCAATACACTGATGCCAAACACTGTTGTGATTTCAAGATTTAATGCAGAGTGACCAATACTCCCGCATTTTTGCACAGAATTAGCTGGTTTTGAATTGGTTTTAAATCCCATCGTTTCAAAAATTGAGGCCAGAAATAACCTTTATCACAGAAAATGTCAAAATCAAAAGGTTCATGCCTGCATTTTACTGTGAATAAACAGAAAAAAAGTCTTTCACCAACGCAAATGGAAAATTCAAATGTTTTTATTCCCAATAATTACAAAATCTCACCAGTGTCCTGGAGGAAATGATTATATTCGGATAAAATGCAAGCCATGTTGAATGGATGATACAAATATAATATGTGCCATAGCATTTACAGGTATTAAATTCACTGTCAAGACCACATTGCAGTAATTTAAATGAATACCCATCTTCCCGCTGCAATTACTGTGGTGAGCATTGTATTGGCAGAGGATTGGTTATCTGCACACAAAGTAAAGGGCTTTAAGATTCTCAGATGAAAGGTGAGATGGGGTATTATTGCTTCATGTTATCAACACTTCAGCTTCCAGTATATGTCCTGATACATAGTAGATGCTCATCTCAGAGGTAAATACTTTGATTTCATGAATACAAATGGTTGTTCACAATAGGCAGGGTAAGAATTCAATCTATATCAATCTGATTCGGGGACTACTCCAGGTCCTTAGAAGAGAATGAAGGGATCCAGTGCCAGCCTTCAGATATGAACTCAGTGTTTGGTTAGGGGAAGAAGGGAAGGTATAATAAAACGCCAATAGCGGCTGAGCTCTCCGGTATAGTGTGAGATTGACAATGTTTAAGGAGGCAGGCCCGAGCAGCGCCGAGGTCAGAGGATGTCCCAGGTAGCAGATCAACCCCAGACTAGCCGAGGAGCGCTTTAATGTTGGGGAACTAGTGGAAGGTGAGAAAAGCTTAGATGGGGCTTTCTCATGAACCTGGCTGACCTGGGGGAGAGGCTGCAGGGGAGGCCCGGGGCTCCGGTGGAAAAACAGACAGCTGATGTTTGGTAGCAGGTGGGGCGGCGCTCTGTCCACAGGTGCTGCACAGATGCCTCCGAAGCAGAGCAGGCACCAGTCATCCAGGGACACTGGGACCCGCCGGAGTCTCCTTATTCGGGCTCACCCACAGCCCTCGCATCTGCTCAGCCATTCTCCAGGAGTAATTACACATGGCACCGGGTGGGCACATGATGGATGCTGGGAAAAGCAGGATAGAAATCTTGACACGATTTCTACTCAGAGGTTCAATGGCAACAAATTAAGTGAGATTCTTTCTGTTTAATTTATTTTCGTCGTTATTTAAATGTTTGCGACGGAGAAGTGAGGTCGGGCCCAGCTGTTCTCCTTCCACGATGTTCGGTATTTCAAAGCCATAATGTAGAATAAATGAAATGTAGGAGGAAATGCTGTCCAATTGGTGTCATAATTGCTATTTGGAGGATTTAAATTACTGAGTGCAGCCATCAGATAAAGGAGTGCAGATAAAAAGGAGTTGGGCTGGTAATGGAAATCTGTTTGGAGAGGAATAGTTTCTAATAAGTAATTTTGCCTAATAAACTATAACCGATTTAATCTCCACCTTATCAGGCCAAGATTTCACCACTTTCCTTTTTAATTGGCTATTTTGTAATCCCCGGTTCCCAACAGAGCGGATGGTCTGTCTACCTCTCCTGAGAGTTAGCATGAAATCAGTTTAAAACACTGTGTCAATCTCATTCTGAAGTGGCCATCTGGCCAGTGTACAGAAGCTGGGGATGGCACGCTGAACCGCGGGGTCTCTGTGAGGCAATCATCAGCAGATTTACACAATGTGTTAATGCAAATTTAATAGAGACTTCCTATCGGCCACTTTAATCTTCCATGTGTTCTCAGTGTCAACCGGACCAAAACCTACACTACACCAGGGCATCGTCACCTCTTTACAGACGACACATGCAGCGCCATGTTTCTTATTCTAGACATGATCGGAATATCGGTTATCAACAGTAAACAACATTTAAAGTGAAAAAAAAAAACACAGTAAAGATAAAAATTCAACATTAAAGCTTGTTTCAATTGTTTTTTTGTTTTTTTTACTCAACCTAACCAACTAGTTTTGTAGCCGTTTTGTTTTGTTGTGTCTTTTTTTACAGCCTTAACAAGGAGATTCAAACTGTGACTGTAATTTGGAAGAAATGATGTTTCACTGGAAACGTAATTGAGAGTGCGGTTTAATTATAAGTATAATTTGTTATGAGACAGAGTTTTAATTTTACTGTCCAACTGACAACAAAAAATAAAGCAAATACTTTGTTCTTTAAACACAACAACTCTGCTGAGCAAATAACATCAATGATATTTCAAGTCAGTATAGTCTCATTCAATTAAAAAAAATCAGCCTTTTAATGAATTGTATTTTATAGCTTTTTACTAATTGCATCCTGAACCCAGTGTAAGAATTCCTCTGGAACTCGTCTGTGTAACATCTAGATGGGTTTACAGAAATATGTCTATTCCCTCTATTCATTAAAGTGTAATATATCACGCAGGGCCATAAGCTAGTGATTCTGGGTTACTTGAAAGGATATTGCTTTGGGCCCTGCTTAATTAATTCACACACCCTGCTAAGATTTGTATGGTCCCTCTCCAGCTGTGGGCCCCTAATATTATCCCCACCTTTCACCCTACTATATTTGCATTGGCCCAAGATACAATCTTTAATTTCAATTAGGGAGACATTGGGCATTTTGAATGTGTGCATATTAGACACAAATCAATGAAGGCTAAATGGAAACGCTAGAACTTGTAATGCCTAAAAATGGTCACAAATAATAGGTCTAATACGGCAAAAACAAATAAGAACACACTTGTCATAGGTGAGCAAGTTGTAGTCGCTAAGAGTGTTGTGCCTCTGCTCATTCGTAACATTCAACAAAGGTCACAAAAGGTCACAGGACCTCTTTAACTAATCATGTTGTGCAGTGAAAATCAAAGAATTTGCAATGCACTTCACTGAAAAATATTGAATCGTGCCAGAGTTTTGGACATTTTAGATTGTGTAACATTTGGATGGAAGAAGCGATACCAGTCAGGAGAAAGTGCATTGTAGCATCCTGAACCTAAACGTCTTTAGGACTCAAGACAAAGAACAGCCGTACAGCCCGAGGGCGGCTGAATGAATTCGGGCCACAGCTTTATTGTAGTGATGTTTTTTTTTTTTTTCAAAGCTATAATATGTAGTCTGTTGTAGACACCAGAAATCATCCTGGCTGCTCTCTCTGTGACCTTTTCACATGTTTTGCACTCATCTCTCTATGAAGGGGCACATCAGTGTGACATCACAGATTACAGGGTGTGGAAAATCCTCTCTTATTTCACATTACTGCAGAAATTATGCAATCGGTTCTTTGTATGTGCTTAGATGTTTTTCCAGCAGTGGAACATTTTAAAGCTGAAAGGCGGTATATGTTTTGTTAAGCATGCAGTGTTAAAAACATATAGACGCACGCAGTCCTTAAAGTATAGAACAATTCAACGTTTTGCTTTGTTTTTTTGTGGTTGTTCTGCCTTCTACTCTGTGAAACCGTTACACAAAGCTTGTTGTGTCCAAAATGCTGAGATGATATTTTAATTTCAAACTATTGAAAGTTGTACTCAGTAAACAACTTCATGAGCAATGTTTACTGCCAACTCTTCCCACACGCTTGCCTGAGTAGTTTCGATCACACAGTAACATGTTACATAATATCAGCAGTCAAAGTCTTTCAATATACTTTCAAATAAAGCTCTTTGGTAGCATGCAAGCACAGCCAAACAATGGGAAGCTAAAGCAGCTTGTGACCTAACTATTTGCTATGTCAATATATAGTGCTCTGATCATTTGTCATGTTCATACTGGCCATTAAAACATGACTTCTTAAAGCGCTTTCAAAGTAAGTGACGCGGGATAAAAACCCACATTCTCACATTGTGCAACACCTACACCAGAAACTATATGTTTCAGCCATGTGAGTGAATCAATTAACTAGAATATCTTCCAAAAACAACAGACTTAGTATAATATTTGTACTAGAGTTAATTTGCAAAGATAGTGGACATGATTGACGTGGCTGCAGGTGAAGTGAAGCGGGGTTGTTGCCTCTTAAATGTGTGAACGAGATCTGTTACAGAAGCGTTTCTTTTCCTTCTTTTGCCTCATAGCCAAAAAGCATCCCGGCTCGCATTAACGCCGACAGCGTTGAGTCAAATAACAGAAGATGCTGCTACTTCAGTTTGCATGTAATCTTTCTTGTTTATTTACAGTTAGTTTTTCAATTTAATGTATTAAGTAGTCTTCCACCACTGCTGCATTTACTCATGTAATTGTTCTTGAGTTTAAGTGGAAGATAACAGCGTTGCTACTTAGTGAAAGCACATTCTGTGCTGTTGCTCACAGACAGTAAATAGACATTGTCTTGCCAAGCCCCTCTCTTTATCATTTGCGTGGCCCGTGTCAGCCCCTTTGTTGTTTCATAATGCAGCTGCACAATGCCACTACACCAGTCACATGTGCATCAGCAGTCTCCAGAGGGAGCATTGTGAGGTAAATGCATATTAATGAAGTTCCCTGTGAACAAGTGCACTGCCACTGGTGTTGGGAGATTCATCAAGGCAGCGGAGGATGTTTGTCTCTTTCTTCAAATGCTGCCATATTGATGGAGTAAAACATACAAACTGAGCAGATAAAATTCACTTTTACAAAGGAAGTGAGTGGACAACAGCCTCCAGCGCTGACACCAAGGCTCCAAGTCATGTGACAGTGCTGCTCATGTGTAACTGAGACTGAACAACTTTACGAGAAACAATTTGATACACCAGTTAAATCTCAAATGAAAATATTTCTTCTAATTAGCTCAAATATTAAATGCACTAAATTGTTTTGTTTCAACACTCCAGATATTTTGTTCATACTCACTACTGGACCTCTTAGCTTTAAGGCCCTCTCAAATAGTTTTGGTCATGCTGAATTCTGAAGTAATTAAAACAGTCAGACACACACAGAATGGTTTTTAACAAAATGACATTGTCCTATCTGAATAATACAGGGGACTGAATTTGTATGAACGGCTAAGAACAGGTAAATAAAACCTTTGATTTCATTTCAGCTTGAGTGTTTCTTAACAAAAGAGACATGGCCAAAGAAAGACAATGGATCTCAAAATGGAAATTGCCCTGGCTGTTTAATTGGATGGCCACTTTTACTTAACTTATCTTTGCAGCCCAACTCATTCACTGGAAGTGAGCTTTTCCAATTAGAGAGAATAACCATTTATTCTCGGTTCAAAAGCATGTCTTTCACTGTTCCAGTGTAAACAAATACGACACCAGGCAACGTCCTCTCTTAACCCTGCTCGTGCCTGTCAAATGTGCTTTTGTACGGACTTTACCAGGTTTATAAGACACATATGTCATTCAGAATCACGCTTATCTGGAAAAAAAAAGTTCAAGAACATAAAACGTATTCTTATTTATAGCTCAGAGAAATGATTCTGGCACCAGCAGCCACCCTGGAGATCATCTCTAAGTAAGTCAATACCACATGAATCATGATGAACGGCGGTTTAAATGGCACACCGTTACAATCTTAACAATATCGCAAGCTGAGTTAAGAACAAATGATTTTATCCCGTATAGCCTCAGAATAGTGGAAAAGGCGCCTACATTATTGCCCATTTTTTTTCTCCTGGAAGCTATAGAGACTGACATTAATCCCAACTGTCTGTAAAATTGAAGCAATAAAAACCACAAGCAGTGGCATCCCATTTTGCCATGGCAATGCTCCTCAAAAATATAGATCCACAGGCAAACAGTGATGTAGTTGATTGTTTCAGTAAAGATTCCTGTACTCTCTGCATTCCCTTTGTTGTACATGAGAGAGACATTACACCAGTGGTGGAATATAACCTCATTTGCTGCAAAGAGGAAATTTAATTAACAGAGCAAACAGCGTCTGCCAATATGCCTCCGTAGAGACCGCGGAGGATAAGAAATACCTTTCACAAGAACCTGCAATACTGCCTTAAGACTGGACCAACAGTTGGACACATGGCACTAACCCTCTGTGAGGCTTTTAATTCACCGCTCTAAAACACCATTAATGAAGATCAATACAAAGGTGCACTATACATACAATCACTAATGCACAAAAGATCACAAGGTCATGAAAGCGGCATGAAGGAGTTTGGAAGAGCCAACAGTGTCCTTCTGTGCTTCAGCATCACAGTAAAACTCTTATTAGTCTTTTTTTGTTTGTCTTAATTTGTAAAACTGCTCACTTGTCTTCATCGCTGTTCTTCTTTGCTGCTTTTGTTTTGCCAAAATAAATTGAAAAGTCTCAGAGGAGCTAAGTGTGTATTGTTTTAAAACAAAAAACCCTGCTTTAAGACACATAGTAATGATGGCTATATTCACACTTCACATTAGCCAACTGAAACACTTCGTGAACATGCATACCAATATTCAGGACAAGCAGGGGACTGTACAGCTTCACATCTTTCAGACTGTTTCTTAAAGGTGCAATCAGTGCAATCACCACTAAACATTGATAGCAACATATCTGCAGAGCGCAACACGTCATACTCTGAAACCACGCCCACCGGAGGGGAAAGCCAAGGATGAAATGCGAACAAAATGCCTGGAGCTAAAAACGTGAGATTTCACCGTGTCAAAGGATTGCTTTAACACCTTTTGTCTTCCAGGGGCGCAGTCGATAACTAAAACGATGATGTGATGAGACAAGTAGCTGTTAGGGAGCTAATATTAGCGACGAGTTAGCTTAACGCAGTATACGGCAACAGATTAATTCTTCTGTCGGAGCATTTGATTTATTGATTGCTGGCAGGATGTAATGAGCGTTTCAACATTGTTAGCAATCCTAGTTTAACACAAACTTCAATTATAAATGTGAATTTAGCACAAATCTATTTTTGTTGAAAAAATGTATAAGGATTAAACCGTTAACAAAGATGATAATGAATCAATTTTTAAATAGACATTTCCTTACTCTCTGGCTAATTGAATGGACATGTTTATGGAATATATATATATATATATATATATATATATATATATATATATATATATATATATATATATATATATATATATATATTCATGCGCAATATAATGATACACATAGTATAATGATACACACACACTGTATGGAACGAGGATGTTTGATTAAATTAATGCACCACCTTTGAGCTTTGCTAATGACTGTAGGAGCTGTCTTGATTTTTCGCTGCCTTCACAATGTGCTAACATCTCTCGACTTGTGTGAAAGCAACACCTTCCCATGGCAAGCAGCTATAGAGGTGGCGCTCTATTACCCATAGCCCATTTATGGTTCGCATTAGTATGACTCTTTGTGCTCTGCCTCAGACTCAAAATACTTCCAGAGAGAGCTTCACTGGTGCTCTGGTGGTTGAGTGGACTGACTTGTTTGCCTCAGGAATTGTGTGTGTGTAAAATACACAAAGCGAATGGACTGCGTGGACTGCAACACATCACGTCCTGTCAGAATATAAAAAAAGAACAATATTGCCACACTATATGTCACTGTATCTAGATTTTTTTCTTCTTCTCTTTCTTAATCTTTAATGCAACTGCATAATTGGTCTCTGTGATATTAAATTCATAGCTAAAGTGAGCGGCATTCAAACTTCAGTAAACAATTTTAAGCCTAATTTGGTATGAGACATGACTGGCCCAGTGGCAGTGTGCAACTCCAATTATGATAAGGATTAAGCACATGCAATCAAAAGATAGAACAAGATAATGTGCACAGATACATTTGGCAAGCAAGCAATTAATTCGACAAGCATGACACCCTTGCCTGCGAAAGACGGGGCAGAAGCTGATGTTTCAACACTTCAATATCATTAATGCTTCATGACTACTGATTCCTCCCTGTTCCTGTGAATCGGCCGCAGTCATCACATCACAAGAAGGGCAGTCCGTGGGATTTGGAGGAGGCAGACGGAGCTGTCACTGGAGTCCACTGCGTTTGGTGGCCGCTGTCTGTAACTGCTGTCTGTGCCCACTGAACCCAGGAGGCTAAAACTGACCGAGTTCACCAGTTGATTAATGAGTCTGCTGCCACCAGTTGTCAAAATCTGACACTGATTATGGGGCTTCAAGCTTCTTCTTTTTTTATTATTGATGATTCAATTTGGTGCGCAAAATGAATTATCATTCACACAGACTGGTTAGGAACACACATTTAAGGGGATATATGATTCAAAAGCAAATAGATAAAGAGGTTTGGCAGAATGGGCTGATGTGGACAGATGAAAGCTCTGATCTTGACAGGCTGATGTGGCTCCTTGAGAACATATAATGACAGATCTAGTGTTCACTTTGCAGGGGAAACGGTTTCAGAGTGGTGGTAGTGGCGATAACATATGTGGAATCTGTTTAGCTGCTGACTGGCCAACTGTTAGGAGAGATGATGAGATTAATTAGGAGTGGGATGGCTACTGGGGGAGAGATGAAGCTGTCATTATACAGTAGGTGTTGAGTAATGATGACTGCCTTGTCTTTATCCTCGGTGAGGCCGTCTCCGCCACGCTTTTAACTCTGACCCAATTAATACCCCAGGTAAACAGGCTCGTGCCGCGGTCACAGTCTTATTCCTCCTGAGATTACCAGTGAAATGAAGCTGTACATGTTATCCGCACATCATGGTTGGAAAGTCAACTTGACAGAACACGGGGCGCTTGATAAACAGTCTATCTAGGGCACACACTGCATAGCAGGCCTCTCAAGGGGGGGCAGACAAAACCCAAGACATTACAGAGGAACCCAAAGCAAATTATCCTGACATGGATGAAACAATAGCAAATTGGACAAATGATATAATTTGAGTCATATAGGCCCCAGCAGAGTCTGGTTGTGTCTTGCACTCGGAGGGATTTGGAAACAAGAATAGTGTTTGATGGTAAAGGTCAGGAAACAAAGGTGTCTCCCTGCATGGTTTCCATAGTAGGAAGACACGGCGTCTCTGTGAAACCCCCCAAACACCAGATGTATTCATTATCCTCTTCCTGTTTTGTAATGTGCCTCATATGAGAGGAATACCGCTTCCATTATTCAGGAGTGTTTCCTTTGGTCTTTGCTCGAAATACAGAGAGATGTGAGGGATTGTCTGATGTAGCAACCAGGAGACAAGGCTGTCACATTGCTTACATGCTATAAATACATGTTTTTTTAACATCAAGCACTGCTCCAAACCAATGCTACTACTTGATATATTTACTGCCACTCAGCTTCATGAAATATGGGCAAATAAATCAATTTACAGGACACCTTCTGATTCCAAACACGCTACGTCTCCACTCGCCCTGCTAATTAGACCTGATTAACCATCAGGGAATGGAGTGATGTAAATGTGACTTTCCACTTAAAAATCAATTATTATTATTTATTTTGCGTGTCAGAGTGTGGAATAAGTTCAGGGGGACAAGGGTCTCTATGGGATTTGAAATTCCTTCGCTGGCGTACGGACGTCTCCTCGGTGGAGGAGGCAGGTTGGGGAAATCTTCGTCTAGACTGAGTGTGCACTTTTCAGCAGGAGGGAGTCACAGCGAGTCATTAATCACCCGCCACTGACACTGAAAACCTTCTGCCCCTCATAAGGGCAAAATAACCTCTAACAATGAGAGGAACTAAGTGGCCAGAGACAATGGGATATTGCGTGGTAGTTTATGTTCCTCTCATAAGCAGACCAGCCAGCCTCAGACGATGGAGCAGCCATTCGATGCAGCTCCCTGACTGTATACAGCAGCGGGGAGCAACATTACATAGTCCTCCTCAGTGAAGCGGCCGACAGATTTCAAAGTGCAGAGTGAGACGCGTGTCGTTTCTCGCAATGAAACTGACCCCCGGTTGCATCGTTACATGCACATTTAGGGGGTGAAAAAAAAACTAAAAACGAGCGATGAGAAAACTGCGGCGTTTAATGGCACGAAACGCTTTAAAATATTAAACTTCAGCTGAAGTCAGGAGGCAACACTCCCCATTTCAAACATGATACCACTCTTGTTGTTTGTACTTTTGATCTATTACCACAAAAACACGTGACGTGGATAGCAGTGGACGCAGTACTCATATCATTTACTTTACAAAGTAAAAGTAGCAATTCCACCCTGTAAAAACATCTATAATTGATCTATTTATAACAACAATGTATCAAATGACTGAAATGTATTGAAAAAAGCAATGTTCTCGCGACTTAAAGAGCCATAAAAGAGTTGCAAAAGCCAGTAACAGAGCTATCATTTAAAAGAGAATGGATATTTTTAACTGATTTGTTACTGAATTTTCTTTTTTTTATATCTTCGGACAGAGCCAGGCTTGATTGCTCACCTTTGTTGCTGTCTTTGTGCTAAGCTAAGCTAACTGGCTGCTAGCTTCAGCCTTATAATAAATAGACAGACACAAGTGGTGTTGCACTCTGCCAGAAAGCAAAGATATTTCCCTAAAATGCCAAACGATTCCTTTAAATGCAGCACTTGGGGAAATACATTCCACTATCCAAAGATGTATGACATTTAATTTTTTTTCTTTTAATCATCACCTTGCCAGAAACATCATATTGTCAAAGATTATGAGACAACAGAGGTGAATCATATTGAATTTCAACACTCTCATATTCATCATTTCCCTCACCATCTAAGTCTGTATTAGTGAGCGCACACAGCTGTCACCGGAAAACAAAAGCGCTGAGTTTGTTCTGCTCCCTACATTGTGTTGTCAGTATCATCACACTGCACCTCTTCAGTGACAATAAACTGGGGTAAAAAAAGGACAGATTTGACAGAGTGAGACACCAGAGTGATTTTCGTGGAAGATATTGTGGTATCAGCCAAACAGAGAAAAGCTTATTTGATTATAAATCCTCAAACACACACACAGTTGTATGAAAACCACGAGTCAATTCATTCCTTGCCAGCTGGAAAACAGTAAATCATTTCAATATTTGGTCATGTTTATAGTGTTTCCCAAGATGTAATAGGAGTGATTTGTGAATTCTTAAATTAGGAGATTTTCCTCTTCAATTGACTGTGATAGTCCTGCATTGCAAGCTCACAGCAAACTCAAGCCTGAATGATTAAGACAAAATAAAACACTAAGAAATGGGGCCCAGCTATAACAGGCATTTGCATCCCACATCTCATGAAGGCCTGAAGCTGATTGATTAATAGAGACAGAGCATGCCAAGCCAAATCAGGGCCCCCGCGCAGGTTAAGTGGTGCTTAGATTGTTTTATATAGTCTATGATTGGAGGATAAGGAAGGAGAGTTTGATCTTCCAGACTTGCTGACCCTCTAATCACGGGAGTCTTTCGATCCAACCTGCCCCAACAACTTCAATCAGACACACTCTCATGAGTTTGAAACTGGCAGCAGCGACAAAAGAAACACGAGTAAAGGGGGAAGGAGATTTACATTTTTACATCAGATAATTATAGGAATACATCTACAGTTATGTATTGCAAAGATCTGCATTATGTTGTTTTCATTGCAAGTTGTCAGCTAATTGATTCAATGTCGAGAAAACTGTGTGACGGCTTGTTTTCAGGGCTGCTTTTCAGGAAAGATTGGCGTGAACTGTCGTCAGGCATGTGTTGTGTGTGTCGATGTGAGGTTCAAACCTCTTGTTATACGACTGTGATGAGGTGGAGAACTCTGATACACGGACACATGGGAATAACACACGGGACATAAACGTTAACTCTTTTAGTGAAGTCACTTGTTACTTTTATTGTAGCCCATTTTTGATAATAAAAAAGTTGAATTTACACTTACGTGTCAGAGAAATAATCTGAATTTATGAACATTTTGTAAGCAACTAAGTGATTTTAAAACCTGAAAATGCAATAAGTAAGTGAAATAGCAAGAATATAGGTGAAATTGCCTTTGTAAATGAATAGTTAATCAGGAAATACAAAAGGTTTTAAGGTTTTTCAGTAATTTGCGCAGTCCAAAAACTCTCCGGAGTGCAACATAATTATCTACATCATCAAAAGCAATTATGGATGCATAAATTGAATGCATGTCGACATCCCCATTGTCCCTTGCATATTTGTCCCTTGCACAGATAACACAGCATTAACATTACAATGGAGGGGGAATAATGGAGTTGCCCAGCTGGGGTTAAAGGGACATGACAATAAGTGTGACCGGCCTCAGTCAGATGCTGGGCAGAAAAAAAACAACAACTTTTCATCCCATTCAAATGTGGGCGTGTCGAGTCAAATGAATCACGGACGTCGCGGCCTCGGAGATGAACTGTCGAGCTAAACATGAACTTAACACCAACATGAATGTAGCCAGTACCTGAAAGAGAACGTCAGCATTTCAATGCATTGGTTTTGCACATGTTGGCAGCTCTAAGCCTGAACAATAAACTATTGTTCTTAGTTGTTTATCTCGCATCATTATTTTATTGATACAATTACAGAGTCTGCCAAATGCCATCAAGCCAATAAATAAACAATAATAATGAGCCTGTATATGTTTAAGTGTTAATATGAATAGGCCACCAGTATAATCATGGGCTACCCCGTGTTTCTCTTTGATCAATTTGAAAATGTATATGCCCGATGAATGCAGATTGTTAAAGTGATCAAAGTGATCTCACAGAAACACCTAAAATGACCTTTAACAGCGCGTTCGGTGCTGATGGCTCGTAATGTATAAAAATACGTGCCGTCGCCACAGAAACTATTTGAAGTTATAGGTTCAGGGATTACGACTAAATACAAGCTGAGAAAGAAATGTTTAATTTAGACAACAAAAGTACAAAAGTAAAGTTGGGTTTAGGAAAGAAACGATCATGGTTTGGGTTAAAACAACTACTCACCTGGAGTTTGATCCACGGATATGTCCATTAAATCTGAATTAGTGTCTTCCCAACATGATTATAGATCCTAATTAACTGTTTTTGTGCTGCTGTTGCATCATTTTAAAGATTGTGGTCATTTCTAACATAGAAGTGTTCGATTAAACGGGGTTTTTGAGATGGCGATCACAAAACAAGGGCATTTTGTGTTTCATTTGAAGGCCTTTTTGCAATGCCGGCGATGTTAGCATTTTTCATAAACATCCGCACTAGCATCTGGCAGTCAAAGTTAGTCTTTGCTGCTATTCATCGTGGGAACTAATTGATGAGTTCAGTCCGCAATGCGATTACAACAGCTTTGGAAAGACGTTTGTTGGTGGATTCTCAGGGAATATTATCTAATCTTGTGCTTAGAACGGCTCCCCTGTCATCATAAGGTCAGTCAGACAGGCTCATGTGTCGTTCCTCATGCCGAACCCAAACATCAACCCTAAATCAGTTTGTTATCGTGTCCAAGACACAATTCACACACAGAAATATGCAAAGCACAGCTACTGCTTGCAAATAAATGAATACTGTATTCAATATTTTGATAACAGCGAAGAAGGAACAGTAACTGTTTGCTATTAAATAGAATTATTTTTAAGCCTCGTGAGACACTCGGAAATTATTTTTCTCATCTTTTATCAGAAGACCGAATTCCTCCACGGACCCTTAAGAGAAAGAGTCCCAAACTGACTATTTTCGGACTAACTACAAATGATTTTGATTTTCCGGCACGCTCCAGCGACTTCGAGTCAACTGTCTAATTATTTGTCGGTAGAAAACTTCAGGCTGGCCGTTTGCTTCTTCACATTCATCCTTCGTGAGCCTGCAGAGATAAAAAAAAAAAAAAAGAAAGTCAATTCAACAAAAAGAAAACATCAATTTGAAAACGTTGAATATTTGAGCTCGTCATTCCGAAAGTTGGTATTTGTAAGACAGCCGAAAACTTATATGATGGATTGTCAAACATCAATTTGTCCCCTGATCCAACATCCTTATCCTCAATCAACAGGAAGTGATAAACGTCTCCAAATGCTTGATCCACATTAGTATCACAGTCTGCTGCGGTGACTCATTTTGGGCCTTTTATTCCTGAGCTGCAGTCGGCACACCAGGCCCTCCTCTTGTCAGCTGAGACACTCTGAGAATCCCTGGCAGCTCATATATCAAGGGAGCTCCTCACAGCAGTACTCCTCTTCCTTTTTCAATGCACAGGGTAAGTATTTTAATTAGTTGGCTAATTGTCTAAGTAATTGGAAGACAACTTAGCTCAAAGAGTAATCAATCTCTACAGGGCTGTGTTCTATCACATCAAAGGATCTGTAATTAACACTGCAAACCATGGGATGGTCTTTGACTGAGCTCGATAGCGCGGAGGCGTATGATCACAGATAACACCGAGGTTGAGGAGACGGATCTGGGAGGCCTCCAATGAGCACGGAGAGGTGTTATCGTGTAGACACAAGCAGAGTCAGACCCAAACACTTTAAAGGCAGAGGCAGTCAGACCTGCAGACGCCGGCTGTGATGCAAGAGTTGCACTCTGCAAACAAGAGACGGGTAAAGCCACCGCTTATTAAATACTGTGTTTGTCCACGTGTGTGTGTGTGTGTGTGTGTGTGTGTGTGTGTGTGTGTGTATTTGGCTGACACACACATATGAGCCGCTTTTATTCTTTTAAATTCGGGAAAACAGTGTTTTTTTTATTGTCAATGAAAATAAAATAAAAAGCATTCAATGTGAATGCTGCAAAGCTTGAATGTTCCAATGTGCATTCTTCCCTTAAATTTCCCCAATGAATATCTGTTAGCGTGATTTTGACAACAGAATTGGCAATTCATTAAATGTTTTCATATACAGAGTATCAATTTCACTTTGCAGCAAAAGCTCACGCCAGGCATTAAAAAAATTACACATTTGGGATGAACAAGACTAATCATGTCTCAGATTCATCCATTTGAGGCCCCTTAATTTCCCCGTTGTAGAAAACAAGACGTATAATGAACAATTATACATAAAGTTAATTTCAGTGTTGTGTAGAAGACTTAATTAAAATTACTAATGAAAAAAGGGACTGCTTACAGTGTGGAAGTTTACCCATCAATTTCAAAATGAGTGAAAGCTTTGTCTTCATTGACCGTAATGAAAATGCCCTAAATGGCAACGCACTCTATTTTTTTGTTTACAAACAATCATTATGAATAAAATTAGTAACCGCAAACCCATCTTGTTGTTCATTCTGAGAAAAAAAAATCGACATAATTGGCCAGATTGTGGAGGGAAACAGCAGCTAAACATCAATACAATTACATTATTCTAGGACAACGTATCGTATTATCAATTAACAAATGTATTCAAAATGCAGAAATGAATGTCATGCTTGTGGCAGCAGCCTAAAATGGATAATTATGATGAAACATCCAGAGGAGAGCAGTCATTGGAAGACATGATATTCCCTGAAGTGATCCCCCTCCCCCCCTCCGGCCCCGCGCTCCCCGCCGCAAGGCACAATCCGCACAGTGGCACTGACAGATTGACAAATAAGGTTAATAAGTACTTTCCACCTCTCCTCAAGGCTAATCAAATATTAATCCTTGAGGTGTGGTCAGCAGAAAGGGGAAAAAAAACACACACACAACAAACAATTGGTGGAGGGGAATTGATCGAATTGATTCTCTCTCGTAATGCTCGGGGTAGAGGAAGATGAAGAGGAGGAGGGTGCTGAGTTGGAACTGTAGGAATTCATTTCAGACTGAGGACGGACAAATATTTGGTTATAAGCGCTTAAAGCAATTTCAATTTTTAATCCATCTTCACATTCTGGCGGCTCGGTGGGCGCAGTTTATACGCCACATGCTCACAGTCTTGAGGGTGTGAGTCTGGCTCTTGACCCCCTCCCCCCGCCCCCACCCTGCTCACACCCAGTACCTCTACACACACACACACACACAAAGCAAAAAACAATAGTTTTTATGTCCTTTTGCATTTCACACGACAAACCTTTTTGGCATAAATGCTATGTAAACTCTTTATAATCTAGTTTGAAAGCGATATTAAAACAATGAAGTAGAGAGTTTAGTCAGTAAAAGATGGCAACAAATGTGAATATGATCCTTATGAATGCCACTTTGTGCACCCAGGTGCAAGAATAAAACTACGGGACCCTTAAAAAACATATACTATTGGTGACAAAGTTGAATTTTGCACAATCTTTCCCCCCCTCGAATAGTTTTTCACTAATCGGAAGCCTCGGGACACCTCGAGGCCGAGAGGACCATGTGAGAAGAGCCACACACTCATGTACTGATAGGGCAAAATTGGATCCAGTGAGAATGCAAAGAAGCTTATCAACCAACACTTCCAGGCAGTGCTCTCTGCAAGAGCATATGTCAACATCATTTATTAGATGTGGCTAGGGACTAAATTATGTATGATCACAAAACGGGGGGAAAAAGGGGAGAAAAAGGATCTCACACACAGCAGGTGGATAGAATAATATTTGTAGAGAATATGAAATTATTAATAGAGACCCTTAAGGGAGAATATTTGTTAACATTAACCAGTGAGTCATTTGTAATGCTTCCAGTCTATGATTAATCATATTGGACGTTTCAGAGTCGTATGCAGTTAAGTGAATGTTTTATTTGCTCCAATGTTTTCGAGAAGAGCATCCATATAATTACTGTCACATACATTTCTATATTAATGTGTGCAGATACAACGAGACTTAAATCAAACATTTCCAAATTGCATCCGGTAAATGGAGTAAGAAAAAAAAAAAAAAAGTGGATATGGAATTTAAAAACCTGTTAACTGTATTTCCTTCACTCCAGCCAAACATATACTAAGTAGCTTTAATATTGCCAGATGAGCAATCTCTCAAGCAAAATACTCTTCAGAGATACTATGTAATTGACTCCACATCTAACAGTATGGAACAAATCCCACAAGCAGAGGGAGTTGACAAATTGCATTAAAAACACTCAATTGGGCCAGGATTGGATAGAAGCTCATGTTCCTCCTTATCCCATTAAACATGAAACAGTTTAATCTCTAAAACTTGCTGACATACGAGGAAACGCTTAAGCGTGCAGCCTGTATTTGATTTGTAGGGGAAAATCAACGCACAACAACACGGCCTGTGAACTGCTGTGCACGCCTGTGTGTGCGTAACATATGTAGACAAGAAAAGCGTTTACACTTGCCTCAACGCAGAAACAGCATTATTTTAATCAACGTCAATTACAACATCGCTTAACGGCGAAAAACCAGTGACATGCATATCATTTGTTTCAGCCTGCTCAAAGTGGGCAATATTAAAGAGACTCAAACTGTCAAATCATCCAAGTTTCTTCTTCAATAGCTTACCCGATTTGAACATGTTCCGCTTCTTTTCAAGACATGTAAACAGGTTTTGACATGGGTCTAGTTAAATATGTAAGACATGCTGAAAAAAAGGAAAGGGAAATGCCTGTGCAAAAAAAAAAAAAACCTGTCAACACACAGTACCTGCTTTAAATCTGTTCCCCATTTCAGGCAATCTGTGGGAACCAGGCCTGTGGAGTCTAATCCTGTTTTCATCCGTACCCCCCCAAACACCCCCCTCATCTGTATCACACTTTCAATTCCACTTGCTGGTGCCTTTGTGTGATTTTCATTTGATCTCGCTTTTAAAATTCAAAATCTATTCAAGGTTTTTTTAGTTGGATTCACGCTGTTGCCGTGAAGCCCTATTTATGGGCTAGATTTGGAATTGCAAATCAGGAGTGTGTGATTTAGAAGGAACGGGAGTCCAAAATTCCCCGGCATCACCTTTTATGATTCTGTAGGTTTAAAATGTTAACAAGGGTGTTTTAGCGAGCTGATTTGTGCAGTATCAGCCTGCCTATGGCCGTGTGTGTGTGTGTGTGTTTGTGTGTGTGTGCGCAGAGGAGTCTTTATGATTGTGGCAGACAATAATCATGGCAAACTTATTTACTGAGTCTTCTAGTCCGCGGCACAGAAGCACTGTGGTGTTTTTAATTCGGTCCCACACCCCTGGTACTACAGCACATACCAAGCAAACTGATATTCATGCCCCATTTTAGCTGTTTGTGTATGAAAGATTTATTACATTTCTTTTATCAGCGCACCAAAGAAACAATAGATTCTCTTTTCAAACTGAAAACTTAAAGGTGCTAGATTTCAAATCAGAGCAATGATAGAGCAGCAAACATCTATTTGCTGAAGAAATAGTGGAGTAAATGTCTCCATGAGCAGAAAACAGAGTGACTCTTTTCCTGTATGTGTTGTAATCTGAGATTCTCTGTGCTTTGTTTGCATAGCCGGGCTGGTCGTAAGTGGATGTGAGTCTCTGCTTGGGCCTAACGCGGCTAGCTAACCGCGGCTAGCTAACTGCAGCTGCTCTGCGCGGCGCTGATGCGACAGTTACTGCTGCTAGGGCCGAGCCAAGCGACGACATCAATGCAGAAACATGGCGTCCACCTTCCAGTTCACCACCAGGTCAACACGGTTATCTCTGAACTGTTGCTGTTGTTTGCATTTTCAGGCACCATGTCGTTTGTCCATCAGAAGCGCCACCAAACACATTAAATTTCAAATCTGCTTTACGTAGCTTCTCTCCAGTTCAGTGACCCTTTGCATTGTAAAGCAATATCACGCATATTTGCATTTATCAGTATACTTAATTGTGTAATTCTACATGACCGTACTGGACAGTTATGATTGCGGCATCTCTTTGGATGTGTAAAGCAAACATGCAGCGACAGGCCTCGACAAATCATAGATGCTGCAACGACCACAAACTTGTTGGCGGTCATCACTCGCTCTCTCAAAAAGCTAAAAAAAACGTAGAACTTGCCTAACAACAAATGAAACAGAAATAGCCCAATAACCAAATATAAACACATGGACATGGCTTAGAAATAACCTTTTCATTTCAATCACTGCTGCCAAATGTCAGCACTATATTACATTTAGTTGCAAAGAGAAATATCTTTATGTCCTGAAAAACAACCATGTTTTTTTGTATTAAAAGTAAGAAGCCTTGATATCCATAATTTGCTTGCGACAACAGAAGAGTATGGCTTGAGAGAACAAAACAAAAGAATCAGCATGCACATTTGGATTGATTTTCCCTCAGACTTAACTCAACCACAGTGATGCCGATGGGACAATATCAATATCGATCAAATTAATAACTTCCCCACTGAAAGATCTCAGGCTGTGCTGCACCTGCATCCATACGAACTAGTGAGAAAACAAACTTTGGATCTATTGAATAAATTCCAATGTGCATTTTAAGCATAGGAATTTAATATTGTTGGAGACTCTCATCTGCTCTGCAAATAAATGGCTACTTCTGCACTCAGATATGACTCTAAAGAGCACATCACAGATGATCCGCACTGGGCCGATTCATATTCCTGAATCACGGGCGTTAACATTAAAAAAAAGATACACTTGGTTGTTTTTCAAATGTCAAAGCGTAATAAACAACTGAATCTTTTTTGTATGTGTGAGTATCTCAGGCATATGCTTCACTCCGTATATGTGAGCCTTTGATCATCTTGAAGTCGTGTTTGTTGTTGGAATAAATTATAACTGATAATCGTATTATGGGAAGACAGTATATCTGCTTATCGCTGAATATTACTTCCCCTACTCGATGCCCGGTGACGGATTAAGGTGAGCGTTATGAACTCAGCCGTAACAAGCCCCACTTCCTGTGATTATCTGACACGAGATGCTGACAGACGCTCGCTGTTGACATTTCTGTTGATATTGGCAGTGAAAAGGACAGCGGCGGCGGAGACTTACACCGCTTACAGGACTTACACACTCGCATTTCCCTCTTTGTCAGCCTGTGTTGTAGCGTGTCATCGGCAGTTGAATGAAGCCGTGGTACTGACCTGACGTGACAGACCAGGATCATACATCAGGGCTGTTTCCTCCCTGTCATCACAGTCGTGTGGTCAGGCCTGACACCTGGAACAGCTGAAACATCACAAATGCAAAAATGTGAAAGCCCCCATTGTAGAGCGGCATGTCAAAAAGTAGGATGTGTAATGGATAGCGGGTCACAGTGTCGCTGTTTTTTTGACGTTGCAGTGTGATCCTAACGTGATTGGTTTCTGTTAAAAGTTATTATTAGAATAACACAGACCCTACTTACCATAACATAACAGGTGAGGTTAATGGCAAATGATTTGTTGCATTAAAACCACAGTTTTTTGCACTTTTTCTTTTGGCCCTAATGGATTTTATTTGACTGAATATTCTCTGAAAGCATACATAATTCTGTGTGAAAGCAAATCTATTTTTCATGAATACAAAGCAATATTAAAAGCACAACTTAAGAGACTATGAATTAATAATTTTGTATTACTTAACATGAAAAATGCACAATTATGAAAGAAATTACCACACACTCTTGTGTGGTGGCATAGACGATCTACTGTGTTGTGTTCTAATCTGAAACAAATCTCTGGTTGTTTAGGCAATGTCAACACGGTAAAAGAAAGGGACAAGTTGCAAATCACAAATACACATTCTCCAAAAAAAGAAACACATTTTTATTTCTGACATATGCCAAATATACTAAATACTCACTGCTGTTCAAGCCTCCCATCATCAAACATAGATATTGATGTCATTGTACCCCTACCACATGTCTCCTGCACTTCCAGTGATATCATACATTAAGTCTACAATGCTCTGTACAGCTGAATATTGTGGTTCAAATAGTTATAGAGTTGCAAACTATGTTCAGCTTCGTGAATATTTGCAGCTGCAGGACCGGGCATGTGGGAGTCTAAATGAACTACAAGTTCATTGTTTTATAGAAACATGTCAATAGTAATAGTTTTGGGGCCGCAATGAAGGTCTTTGGAGGTCCAGATCAATTCATTGTGTCCTTTTCTTGTCTATTAGTTGTCAATAAGACAAATATGGGGTGACACCAGCATCTTTAATGTGCAATTTGCTTCCAGCAACACCAACGTCACTTTTGGCCTTCAACAGCCTCCTAAAGCATCCATAAAGTGCACCAGACCAACGACCAGAGACTAATTGATGCGTTTGTGATTGTAGCAGCGAGGTCTGTAGCGGCGGCTGTGGATGGATGGCACATCTCGTCTGCCACTGAAGCCATCGCTGTCTTCTCATAATATTGTATCTTAATCATGCTATGCAATTTCACATATACAAAAGCCCTGCAGAGCTACTATACAGCTTAATGCTAGTGTTATATGGACAGGATATGTTCAGTGTAGTCCCCGAGTCTCTCCTACCTGAATCACACACAGTAATGGCTGTGACAGCGGCTTTCCCCATGACATTTGGAGGTTAATTTGCACTAGTTTCATGGTCATCTATCGATGGGCGGTTCTGAAATTAGCATTCACCACGCTTTTTATTGACAGAAGTGTTTAATAACCCATCAAATCAAACAGGACGGTCATCCAGGAAGTGCTTCTGTGCAGAGAAAAGTGTGCTCCATTCAAGCTGCATCTAGTTTGAAGCCTACCGTGAGATGATTGGACTCCTGATGCCGAAGTTTCTGTGAATTAATTTTCGGAGAATCATGCCAAGCATTGTGGCAGATTTATGCCAGGGAAGCTTTGTGGTAGATGTTCTGCGGGGAGTGATGCCTGATGTTGGGCTAATGTGTGTGGAGGGATTTGCAGATGATGAACCTGCATGAGCTGCTTCAAACCAGATGGACCTGGTCAGTGTAGTGGAGACAGATTAGGGAAGCGGAAGGAGAGGTTTCTTGTTCCCACCACAGGCTTCCCTTTATTTTGACATATTTACAGCCTCACTCAATCTGTTATATCCCCCCTCCACCTCACTACCTTTACAGTATGTTCTGCCCGGCACACGGCCTGAGATTTACAGTGTTTCTTCTCACTTCCTTTCAGATCCCTGTTCCCCAACTTTGTCGTCATTGCTTTGAGCATGAGTGAAATTGTTTACTTTTGCACCCTGACTTTTGCGGTTGAATGAATGATGATTTTCTTTCTGAGGGGCTGCAGAGGAAGTATTGTATAGGCTAGGGAACAATGCACCATGTTCACAAACTTGTATTGCATTTGGAGAGGCCTTATTCGTCTGGCAAAGTGCTTGTATTAGCTGTAAAAGCTGAGGAAAATCATGTGCATTTTTTGTCTCGGAAATTAGTTCAAGTCCATAAAATACATTGCACATTTTTTTTGTGATCCCCTTTATAATTCCCAGCTTCCTCCTCCACCCTTATCTTACTCAAACCACTGTTGTGTGTAATTTCACATGCACAGATTCACACGGCATGTCACCAACTCAGAGTGAAATATACTTATGTTCAAAGGAGTCCTAATGTGGAGTGATGGGTGGGCCTACAGTAGCCTCAGAACCGTTGACACACAGCTGTCTTTGCCATAAATCTTGCAAATCCACTCAAAGAAAGAGTGGTAAATTGCTTCTGCTCTGAAAGTAAGTGTAGAAGGAATCTTCCTGTGTACACCAATATTGAGCAAATCATTTAAATCCAAGGGAGGAAAAGCAGTCGGAGCTACAACCGCGCTTCTTATTACGCGGAGCAATTCTTTTAGATTATGTGTGTGACCAAAATGTAAATAAATACACAAATGTGACTTCTAACGTATAGTTGCTGGACAAGGTTAATCCTGCAGGTTAATGAATACAATGCATTCCCCTCTTAATGGCATGCATGGCCTTGTCAGAGTTCCTTTATCTACAAGCTTTGTCTGTGAGGCTGTTATATAATTATATCATTGCATTTGTCATTTGCGTTCACCCTTGGGGTGAAGAACAAATTAAAGCACTGAGTATGTTAGCTTTATAAGCAGAATGTCTGCAACACAAACCATAACAAAAGTTCATATTTTCTGTGTAATGAATGTTACATTATTTATACTATGAATTATGGATGAACTTGTGCAGACCTGAGCAGCCCTGAATTGGATGGCTTGTAATCAATCCTTGTCTGATGGACCTCTCCAACAAACACTTATTAGTGGTTACTCTGGCTCAGTCATAACTGTACTAACTGGTATACCGTGCAATAATATGAACTGTAATTACCTGCAGGTATAAATTACAGTTGCATTCACAGAAAAAGCGTCGCGAGTAATTTGAGAATAAATATTAAGATATTGTGGCGATTTAAAGATTGTGGCAACGGAGATTAAGCCGTTCACTGATTTAGAGGCATTGAAAGGCTCACTGAAGGGAACCCGTTAATACTTTTCACAAAATACTAAAGAGAATGCACATTAAATGACAGCATCCTTTGAATTAATACACTTTGTAACTTCACAGGCAGTGGCATAAGCACTGAGCTGAGATAGGAAGGAAACATTATTCATGGTGTTTTTCATCCTAACTCCACTTTATTAGCTTATTTCATTCCCCATTCTCCTCATAGTTGATTCAATACATTTCCTATTTGCATAAAACTGTCCGGTAAGATTATCTTCACTTATTCGATCTATCCTAAGAGTCACCTTGTTCAGGATCTTATATGAATAATGAGATTTTAAATTGGAAGACACTCACACAGAGAATGAGGCATTTACAGTTAATTCATCTCATTGAGTTACATTGCTTAGAGGTATTGGAGGGTTTAGATTTTCATTCAAGCATCATATTTAACAGTGTCTGCTTCTCCCACTTTACTGCCATTGAAATTTAAATGGCCTGAGCCTGACAGATCCAATATTGCGGCCCACTGTTGCTATTTTCCTGGGAGCAAATATATTGTCAAAATCCCTATATTCAAAGAATGAGAAGGCAAAAAAAAAGAGTGATCACACGGAGCGCCTCACTATTGTGCTTTCCCCTTTTTACAAATATTTCAATGGGACCCGAACCCTATCCTTTATTTGCCTATTTATAGAAACTGATACCCATCTGAATGTTGCAGGAATGATTTCACATTTCAAGAATTAGCTTTTCAAAAATGCTTTAAAGATAATAGTAGTATAAGTCAGTGTTTTATGTAATAAAGACAGTTTTTACAATAGCATCACATCCTTTTTTTTCACATGCATGCGCATTCACAGTGATTTGACAGAGAGAAAAAGACAGAATGAGAGAGTGGAAAGAGGGGAGGGGGAGGGGGTTAATTGGCTTTTTATGACTCCAATTAAATAACATTATGCATATACTGGCTTAACGGCTTATATGTGGCCTCCATTAACAATGTCCTCTTGATTGGTTCTTGGGCTTAAGGTCTCCTCCAACTCAGGCAGCGCTTGTCATAGTGTTTAAAGCCATATGTGGAGAAAAAGCTTGTGACAGTAAGATATTTTATATGTGTGTGTGTGTGTGTGTGAATAATTTAAAAGGAAAACTACAAATCGTGAAAAGATCAATGACCTTTTCTTTACCGACACAACCCGAGACGAGACCGCTTGAAACGTTACCTGACCGAGATGACAATTGAATCAAATAAATCTAATCATTAAGGTCTTAGTGCGTTATCTTGAAAGCAAAAGAGAGAGAGAGAGAGAGAGAGAGAGAGAGAGAGAGAGAGAGAGAGAGAGAGAGAGAGAGAGAAAACAAGCATGTGCCTGTCCTGAAGCGGAGCTCCTGAGGTGTTAACTAATCTCTGGTGGCCAGTCTATGCACTGCCTCCTCTAATTGCTCCCTGTATTTCAGTCTGGTGTGAGAGCAGCCATTGTAGCGAGCGCCCAGTCAGCCCCCAGAGGTCTCACACCTTCATTATCACTCTTTATTGCAGAACCTTATACGGGCACTCGGCACCAAACAGCCTGCCCGTTAAAAATAGAGCCTTCTCCTCTCCTCTCCTTTTGGTGGTTTCAGTTTTAATTACTAACACAGAGCCAAAGCCAGAGTTCTCAACAGGCCTGGTGTTTTTTGTTCACTAATTAAAGCGAGGATGGAGTTTATTGAAGGGACCCTGACTCTGCTCTCTCATCTATTATTAAGAGGGCAGGACAAATCATTTTCAAATTTATATGCTGAAACCTGTCCAGGGACAGGCACGGGGCGGTAAAGGTTGGGGGAAGGTGGGGCGAAATGGTGGCGAACACAAGGGAAGGCGGGCGAGACCGTGGAGGCGATCACGAAGAAGACGCATAAAATGCAGTAAAACCAAGTGTTATATAACAAAACACGCAGTCGTGGGAGCGGGGGTTGGGGAGAGGGTGAGAGTGGTGGGGATGGAGGGGGGGGGGGTTGTAGATCAATGCTAACTGCTGTACCTGTGCAGCGCTACTGCGATGCAGCACACCTTAATTGTGACCAATAAGGGATGAGAGTCTGGTAGACCTGCACCAGTAGTATTAGCAAAGATAATGGCATTGATTGGAGGACCCCCTCTGTGTGCTCTGTGTAAACAGTGGGCATAAATACCAAAACAGCAGGGTGGTAATGTGAGAGCACAATGTCCAGCCAGATTGATGTTCTTAGAGATTCACTAACCCCCTCCGTCAAACATTCTTAATTGCCTAAACAGCCGCGACCCTGACAGCTGCACAGGTACCTCGCTGAAAGAACAGGAAGACAAACCTCTGACTGGAGGGATGGGAAAAGGCGAGACAGCTGGCAACAACACATCAAGTAGAGCAGTAAGACAGTTGAAATGAGACTTTACACATGCACTTTTATGCCATATAAATACTGTAAATGAAATGTTTGTACAGATTTTAAAGCAAAAATATGTCAAAAGTCATGAAACAAAAAAGTGTCCATAGGAGCAGACTAAGAAATTGTTACTTATGACTGCTCATAAGTAACCTGTTTCATTGTGTTCCTTGTATTATTTTGAAATACAATGAAACTAAAAATAATGAGAAAAAAAATCAAAATAAATGTCATCAGCAGAAATGATTCAACTCATGAATAAGAACAGTTAAACACTGTTATGTCACACTGTTACATGCAAGCGAGTGGTTTATCAAGTTGCAGCTATGCATTAAATTGGTGTGAAACAGTCACAGTATGGGAGGTATCCATGCCGAACAACACAACAGGGAACAAACCCACATGGAAAATTAGCAACATACAATTAGAGAAAGAAATTCTTCATATCTGGAAAGGAATTCTTCATATGTGGTTTCTAACCTTTATGAGATGAGGTAGAGTGAATTGAAAAGGAGAAATAATTAATTTAGCCGGGTGAAGAGCAAGAGAATCTTCCCTTTGCCTAACAAGCAGCTCGCATCCTCAGGGCAATTAGTCACTGTCATATGAGGGCAAATGTAGAACCCTCTGCATGCTTGTTAAGTAAAAACTTACACAGAGGTCACTGACATGTAAGAGAAATGCAGTGTAACCACTGAGCTATAGAAGATTTCCAGAGTAAAATGAGCCGGACAAAACTTCCCTATTACAATCCATCTGTGTTCATTTAAATATAATCTAGTTTAGTCTTATTGACCACAAGCAAAGTTGGTAAATGTACTGCAAGAACAAAGAGCTGATCACCTTTATTCATTCCTGACACATTTAATTTAATGATGCTGGCCAAAACACAAGCCAAAAAAATAGAATAAAATGTTTTTTTTTAATTATTATTATGTATCTGCATGGCAATATTATGTAGCTTTGTTCACTTCATAATACAGCATTTTGGAATATTTACAAAACTACCTGCAGAAAAGCAGCATTTTAACATACAACAGAATGCTGTTTTCATGTTACGTTTTATTCTGTGTTTGACTAGCTTTTTTCACTCAACCCTTCATGTGCTGCATGTGCCTGACATATTTCCATCTAGACAATTTGGCCCAATGCCTCGCCCAGTTAACGCCAAATAAATCTTCCCATGTCCAGCAAAACTAAAGAATAAAGGGGAATTTCACAGCCCTTTAATGTGGGATTGTTTAATTTCACCATTTATATGCATTATAAATGTACATTTCTTTCAGGGTGGATTTTTCCAATACATACAGGGAGGGATATATAGGTCAGAGACCCCAGTGCCTTATCAGTAATTCGCCATTGCCTGGTTATTAAGGACAGCTTAGGTGGAGAGGGCTGGAGTACCAGGAGGGGTTAAGGTGAATTGATTGCCTGTGGACATGTTAAACATGACCCTGTCAGGCCTCCACTCCACTCCTAAAATGCACCAACCTGTGCCCCTCACTCCAAGTAATCAGCTGTAGAGGATTTAATAAAATTCAGAAAGCCCCGAGAACTTCCCCCCAGGGACTCTAGCAAGTTGGAAATAATCGAAACCCGCGGCAAGAGACATTTGCGCTGTGTTACCGTAGGAAGCATAACAAAATGCCTGGTGCTCTGAACCCTTAAAAAAATGTTTTCAGGGAGGAAAAAAAGTTGTGGTTTGTGAGCGTAATGGAAGCACACTGGTTGTTGTTCACTGTTTAACAGATTGGAAAGTAATCACCAAAGTGTCTGTTCCTCTGCCGACTGGGTTCAGATGCAGCAGCTTGCAGCAGAGGGGCAGTGGCAGGGTAATTACGGGGTAACTTGGGCTCAATCTGTCTGTAGACACCCTCCCTCTTGGAAGGGGGTGTTTCCCTTGATTAGCCCGACTCAGGGTGAAGCCCCCTCTGCAAACGGCAGATTGAAGTTCATCACAGGGGTCTCAGCTGCCAGTATGTTGCAATGAATTGCTTGGTGTAAGAAGGTGTTGACAGGAGCAGCTGGACATCAGAGAGTGATGAAAAGAAAGGGAAATTCATGGAGAACCCAGACAGAGAGGTCCACTGGGGGAAAAGACAGAGAATTGGTCATCTGCTGGCCGGGAGCAGAACTGCAGCCATTGTAGTCTGGCCTCGGGGTCCGTGTGTGCGCGTGTGTGCGTATGTGTGTGTGTACAAGTTGTCTTTGTTTATGCGAGGGCCATCATTGTGGAGAAAGCCTGCGTTTGAGAGTTAAGAACACTGTAGTGTATGAAGTTCAGTCACGCTGATTGATTGGATCACTGCAGCCTCTGGCAATTACTCAAGTGATAACCACCCTGAAACAGATATTTAAGTCAAATGATAATGTCAACCATTCAAAAAAAATGATGACATGCCTGAAGCATGTTGATAAAGTGACAATAATGGCGATGCTGCATCCTAAATGTTTCTTTTCTCTTCATGTCATCTCTTGGCATGTGGAGTGAACACTGGCAGGAATCCATGTTGTAAAAAGTGTTGAATGTGTCACTGCTTAAGACACAGATCACATCAAACCTTGTTTAGCATCTAAATTATAAATAATGACATTGGACAGGCCTTCAGGGTGGCTGACGGCAACTGGAGGGCATTACACACATGTGTCCATTGTCTCACAAGCGCGGCTCCTTAGCTCAGCAATGGTGACTAATGTTAGTGAAAATGAGAAATGTGTGTGTGTGTGTTTTGATGAATAGAGATTGTGCCCTAAGGTGAGGACAGACTATATTGGTGTGATTCTACCATTCACTATATTAATGAACTGCCTAAAGGTGCAAATTAGGTTTTAATGGGTGTTACTTTACTAGCTTGGTTCTACGGCGCACGCAAAGCCCTCTCGCGCAATGTTCTTGCACATTTTGAAAAAAATAAAAATAAAAAAAAGCAATTACACTTTGCAGCCATTTCGGTATAATGCCAAAATAAAATACAAACATTAGCAGCTCAACTTCTAAAGAAAGGAAAAAAAGCCTATTCATTTTGCTATGACACTATGTTCTGACTCTTTTCCCTCCACACTTGAAATGCCTCAACTCATACTGCCAAATTGTGTCTTCCACCAGCTTACTGTGAACAAAGCCAAACCATTTTGCATGCCTGCGTGTTTGAACCCCTTCATGCTGTATAATTTAACTCTCTTTATTTTGCAGCGGGAGAATTTGGAAAGAGGGAATGTAGATTGCCACATTTCAAAGAAATAGGTGGAAAAAAAATAAAGAAGTTTATTGGGTGGGTAAGAGAACAAATGCCTTTTTAAGTCAGTGGTTTGAGAGAGCAGCGGTCCGCCTAACATGGTCTCTTAGCATACTTGACACCAGCCACTACTTAATTAGCTGCCATCATCTCTGAGCCCCGGAGAAAGAGGAACAGCCTAATGATTAATGATAAAAATGCCGGGGAAAAAAAAACCTTTGACAAAACACAACATGTCATCCTGTGTCCTCTACGGACGTGAACTACTGCTGTGCTCCTTGAAGCCAACCGAGATTATTAATGCTCACAAACGCGATTAAACTCAGATTTGCTTCTGCTTTTCTAAACACAGATGGAATTTTAGGACACTGTTTGCATTTTTAATTGCCCCTGTTCCCCCGCAATCAGTAAACAATAAGATATTTTTTGACAGACATAATGGCTGACTGTGCAAAGTCTACAGGGAAATCTGAAGAGTCATGTTTCTGTCTGCATGTAATGGTCGAGTATTGCATTTTTCATGCTTTGACTCCTGAACTGAATCTCTCGGCATACTGAAAAAATCAATTACTTTATTGATCTATAACTAATTAAGGGAAGATAAATGGTTCCACCAAACAAATACAGGCTCCATAATGAGCCGATACAGTGCAAAACATATTAATTGACTTCTCCATAATAAGAGGCTATTTTTCTACATTAGACCTTGCATGGTGTTCAACACGCACTCGTGTGACTGATAGATACCTGAAGCTGGAACATGAAATCATTTGTATTTAGCTCCCAGTTAAAAAGATGCCTTATCTCCACAACAGCATTTTGTGTGCTTTACACCAGTGTAGCAACCAGATCCCATGGTAAAAAAAAAAAAAAGAATACAAAAATCACCTCTCTGGTGTGCCTCGTGTTGTGTGTAGTCACCAGCGATCAAAGGCTAATTAGTTTCAGCTGACACGGGTATGGCCCTCAGGTCAAAGATCATGACTGATGTTATGGAGATGATGGTGGAGAGAGGGAGAAACAGGGGCGAGCCCAGGGATCTGAATCCTCATTAACCAGAAAGTGCTGCTCTTACATCAAATCCCGGACTAAACTTAAACCCAACACATTTCCTATTCTAATCACTTGTGTGAAAATCTGAACATTGTGCTAACATCTCGTCCCTTGTTGTGTGTTTTAGTAGAAAACAAGAGATATCACATATAATACATTTACTGTATGTCTCCCCAAGGCCTGTTAAAAATACAATCCATGAAAATATACACTTTGTAGTTTGCATTATACAGTAGCGCCAGCTTATTCCTGGTTATGAGTCTGCTTATGAACGACATAGACGCATAACCAGGGGCTCCCTCTACAGGCCGACTGCTGAATCCAACAGCAGGCGGCTCGGTCTCTTTACTGACAACAGGCGCTCTCGCAATGCTTCATTTGTCATAGCAGATGTTCAAAACTATTTTCCCTGGAAGCCTAAAATTTGAAGAAGTAAATTAATATCCCCTCCCCTCCCGTTTTAAGTCCCTCAGACTCAGTTCATAGCCTGCACTAAGTGCCCTTGTTGACTCAATTGGATTAGCACTAATATGTAAACACAGGAGGTAAGAGGAGTAATCCTCTAATGAGAGGAGAAAAAGTGAATAAATAAGTTGAAATGCCATGCCTTGCCTTTAACTGAGGCATCTGCCAGGTAAGCTGGATGTGTGTAGATTGAAAGTAGGTATTAAATGTGGTCCAGGGGATATTCTGAGGTAAACAGTTGTGACCATTCAGTGACAGCGTAATTACTCGTTTGTAACTTAGTTGGATAATAGGAGCACCGCCTCGAGGGGATAAGACAAAGACTTGTTAATTATTAAAGCTTACATCAGCCAGGCACTAGAGAGTTGCAATTATTAATGTTGTTGTTCTTGTTTGTGCTTAAACACTACCTCTGCTGTTAATATGCTCATTAACCAAAATGAGTGATTTTATTACTCTTGATTTGGTTTGGGGTTTGTTAAATGTGTCAGGGCTCAGCTGTCGTTTACTGAGAGATAAACTCTCGTGGACAGGTGACGAGAGAAAGCTTCCTGATTCTTATTTTCTCCGATTAATTATTTCAAAAAATATATATATATATTATTAACTACATAATAATTGTAAAAATTACATTTTAGAATATTAACTTTTTGCTCTTTGTAGAACTCATTTGTGGTGCAGTTAACTATATTAGTTATTAAAAAAATATTTTCATTCAGTTTAATCACGCGGATACACTGCAAGGCTGACTCCAGGATGGTGACACTTATAGTACCGCGAAGAATCACTCCCGATTTAAACATAATATTGCATTGCGCTCAAAATTAAACAAGTTCTCTCTAATTAAGCAAATGTTCTCTCCCAAATTACCAAGTGCCATATGAAGTCCTCATTGAAATGCACTGTTATAACTTCCTACGAAACAACGCTTTATTAATATCTGTTGCGTAGACGATCATGGCTCAAAATGTGAACGTGTTTCAGCAATTCAATCCATAAATGTAATATAATATGAATATATTCTTCAGCTATAGACACATGATTAGTATTGATCTTAAAAAAAATAAAAGATTTATCAAGCAATATAGAACTGTACTTTCTTTTTAAGATCACGGCAACTCCACAATTGCTTTGTCTGTAAAACTCTTAGCAATAAATGCTCCTCTTACATCTTGCCGATAGTGATTTCAGGTGTCCACACTGTTGTTGCTGCTCATGTCGTCGCTCTAATTGGACCTGTCTGTTGGTCCAGGAAAGAAAAGAGGATGTGAACACTGCATGCCTCTTATAGTGCAGCTGGAAGTCTAACTTATTATAATTAAATATTATTATTTTAACTAAAAGTTAAATATATCTGTATCCAACCATAATGAGCTTTACTTTAAGTTGTGTATATCTATTTCCTCAACTTGTTTCCATTGTTCTTTATTTAGTTCATCACTTGAGACTGTGAGCCGTATCTCCTGTGACTCTTCATTCTCCTCCAAATCTATATCGCCTTTGTCTAATTTGGAGAAACATTAGATGGACATATTCTTCAAATACACAAAAACAAGCACAAAAAAAAGTGTTAAAGCAAACAGGCAATTATATTTGTTCACTCTCCATTGTGAGCTAAAACCATATGCAGCTTGAAAGGGTGTTCCTTTTCTAATGGGCCCCGTGGGGACGAAGGGGTTAATTGATGCAGATGTTGATCGCTTTTACACACGATGCAGGGAGCATCTCCCCGGTGGCTCCTATTAGAGGCAGTTTTAATGAAGTGCTAAACAGAAGGCTTTCCTACAGCGTGGCCTGTCCTTAGGAATACTCAGCAAAGAAAGCACTTCACAGGAAAACAAGGTCCCCTATTGATCGTCATGCCAAATAACTGAATCCTTTCCAAATCAATGCTTATTTCTCAACTTATGGACCCCTGATAGAAGACAACGTGAGAGAAAGTCAATCAGAGAGGCGCTCGGGCACACGAATGAGTGTGTGGTTGTCATGTGCAGAAAAGAAAAACAGCCGTTTTTAACTTGATGTTAATGCTTCCGATATTTCAGCTACAGTTTAATGGGTAAAGAGGCTGCGTATCATTTTGGATTTTTTTAAAAATGGCTAAGATAATTGTATATATTTTCATACAATGTCACTTTTTGTTAATTTCTGAAAAAGAAAAAAAGCACAGCACATAATGTGTACTAGTCAGTGGAGGTTGGTTAAAGTGATGGTAATGTAATGGGGCTTCTCACGCAGCGTTACCAGCCCATAGTCACTAAATTCTGCTCATTAAAATGACAAACCCAAACACAAAGTTACTCAGGCGTGCTCTTCAGCTGTGTATGGCATCTGGCCCTGATGCACCTCCGCCCCCCAGCTCCCTAGAGCATCGCGCACAAATACACGCACACACATGCATGCACAAACACGCAGACGCACACACACACACACACGGAGAGTAACCCCAATCAAATTTTAAAACAATCAGCGTTGCTTTCATTTCCAATTTAGTCACCTGCCACAGGCTCTTATTAGTGTCCACTGTGATACAATATTAGAGGTTTATAAATGAGGACGGGGCCGTCCTCCCCTTCAGTCTGAAGGAGTTTCTGCGTTTTCCCCAGTCAGCTTCTCACTCCATCCGTCAGCCTCCTCCATCCTGATTATCAGGAGACACCAATTTCAAAGAGACATCTTAATAGTGATGTCAACGTATTAATTAGAAGTGTTAATGAGCTAAAAGCAACCCAAATTAAATTAATACAGCACTAGACAGAGAGCGAAATTAGCTTCAATTTCTGTAAATGATTCTGAAGTGTGCACAACATATCAGCCTGTCTGAACATTCCCATCCCCCAAAGCTAATCAAGAGCTACATTGCAATTAGCTGCTTAATTAAAGCAACACTCTGCTCGGAAAATCCGGCACAATTAAGTAATGGCTGTTATAGCATGAAGACAGACTGTATTTTTCTTCCTGGAGGAAAAAAAATAGAAAACAACATATTCTATCCCTAATGGCCTGCAGGGGATTGAGCCAGCCAAGACGTGCCAAGATGGAGAGGTTTCCATCTTACGCTTCAATGAGGATCTTTGCTCCAGCTGGAAGCCTTGTGAATCAATGACAGCAAGGCAGATCAAACCGTCGTGCCCACGATTGCTGAGACATCTGAATTGGCACTGACTGCGGTGACCGTGCCCCAATCACCAGCTCTGTTTTAGCAGCTCGATGGCTTCCAGTTGGACAGAGGAGAGCCAGACTATTGACACTTTGCACATATTTCAGCAGTGGACCTGTTACTGATCCCTGTGGCTGCGGACACTGTTGTCCTTCAGTCCCTGCTGGTGTGGCTAAAATGTACGAGCACTGAGGGATAAACAGTCCCGAAGCCAAGGGGGAAACAGTCTGAAGTTTTATAATCACGTTTAGTTTAGACATCTGTAAATTCACACAAAAAAAGGATGTACTTTTTTTAAAAGACATTTTCAGGCGACCAAAATGTTACTTTTCACTTTTCTGAACTGAAAAACACACTCTTGAAAAGGTTTAAAGTTGTAAGACAAAAACACAACTCCCAGACCACAACAAGGTAGTTGCCTGTCAATCACAAGGTAGGCCCGCCCTAAATAATTTACTTAATGAACTTCATGCTGTATTGAATACTTGAAACTTCTGATTGAGGTCATTTTAGAAGTGAGAAGTAGTTTCATTGTCTCACAAACTTTTATACAATTAGACTTATTTTTGCAACCAGAGCCGTCGCCCCCTGATGGCGATTAGAGATAATGCAAGTTTGACTTCACTTTTCAGACCTGTGGCCTCCATTTCCTTTGTGTGATGCATCGTGGGACAAAAGCATCCATCAAAACCAGAATATACAATTTTTTTTGTCACTTTGTACATGTGACTATACTACAAAACCTGTTTGAAATCTGTTTGTGTTTCATGTTTCATCAGCACTGGAACAGTAGCTTTCCAAAGATGTGTCATAAAAACTTGGTGGTGTCTAAATTCTTGGATCTTTTTATTCCACTGGAGAGTAACAGCTTTCACAACCTCCTAAAAGATTGCGATAACTGCACCAACTGAAAACCGAATTGCATTTCTGACAAAACAAAAACACACTGTGTTAAGTGCAAGTAACGAACCACCCTGCTACTCAGTTCTTTTCCGGTTTTTAAAAAGTGCCTGAAAGAGTGGTGATCTGTGATTAACAGCCGCATCAGAGGCGGAGTCCAGGGACTGTGGTGTAAACGCCATCCTCCAGCAGGTGTAGGCCACAGCTGAGCATATGCCGCCAGGTAACCAGGCTGGTTTGCTCTACAGAGACTTTGCACTGTGATCGTTTCCCTGGGCCTGCTTCTGCTGGGAACCGGTGTCACTCACAAACACCATCTGCCTGAAAACAGATCCGCCTGTTTAGAGCATTTATCGGCGGGTCAAGGAGTGGTGCCTTCCCCTCGAAGAGAATAAAGCCCCACAACACCTGCGGAAGGAAAACAAAGGGAGAGGATTCTTTGCACTTCTTTTATAGCTCCTAATTTATTTTTTAAGAATCAGCCATGTACACGTAAAACCGTAAAAGCACCAGGCACAAGAGATGGCTCAGATCCCACAGAGCTCCAGGATACCTTTCCCTTTGCTGAAGAGAGGGGAAAAGACACCTGAAGTGTTTGACGCTAAATTAGCTTTTCAAAGACAATAATTAGACTTCTCCCCCTAAAGGTAAATTACCTGCTAACCAACTGAACTGTGTTCTAATTATAGGAGCCTGCCTCTGAGCCATTACCAAGGATCATTGTGCCTTGCAAGAAGATGTAAAACACATTATAAAAAAAAAAAAAAATGCATGTTGAGTTGGTAAAGCCTGCAGAATTCAGAGTGGAAACATGTTCTCTAACACAGAGCTGAAAAACTGACAGATCACTTGCATAGCTGCAATAACCTTTAGAGGATTTAAACAAGATAATTTCATACAGCAACCAGATGGCAGCTATCGTTCGTTATGTGCATTTTGACAGAGGAGGTTGACTGAGCAACACTGGATGGGTGACAACTAGGTACTTATCTGTGCTTTGCATATTTTGCGGTTGATGTCGTGACACCGCAAATTGATTTGTAAGACACCCAGTCGGTGGAAGGATATTGAATATTTACACTCGCCGTGTAATAAAAACCTATCGCGTCTGTGATGGGGAGGGACTCGTTGGCCTTTGGGTCTATAGGCAATATCTCATTGTTCTGCCGGGTTGAGTGCTGAGCCTCCCGCAAGGCGGCACTGTGGCTGTGAATCGCTGCTAAGCCACAGCAAAGGGCCACACATTGGAATTCATCACCCGTGCTGATAGCCCGCCACTAATTAATATGTAAATTTAACACTGTTTGTTTGCTGCTGTGTCAAACTTTGATGTGAGGAGTGACTTCCAGGTTAACAGAGATTTAGTGGAGATTGAGGGCTGGAGACCTGCCACATATCCCAACCAGCCTGTGATCTAATATTTTATTTAAATACATCGACTAATGCTGTATGTCTCCGCAGCTTAGAACCTGGGAGACAGGCTAATGATATTTTATTAAGCCAGAGTAATTGAGGATCCCATCAAAATATGTAATTAAACACTTAAGCATAATTATCCAACACAGTAGGAACCCGAATGAATTAATTAAAAAAACGTCAATACATCAATTTATTTGAATTCCTTTGTCCCTTTTCTACTTGTAATAATTAACATTTTAATTGCCTTAATTTGTGATGAGTAAAAGAAATTCACTCTTAATTCGACACCAGCAATAAAACACGAAATCTGAGCTCACAGGAATTTATTCGCAGGGAAATGATGATGAATGTTAGCCACAGACAACTCACTCATCGCGGCCGAGAGAAGGAAAAACTGCTAAAATGATTATTTATTTTTTTAAGTAGTGTGTGCGCGTGTACGTGCGTGCGTGTGTGTGTGTGTGTGTGTGTGCGTCTTTGCATGCCTGCACGCTTGCCTGGGTATATGTTCATTATCAGCTGGCTGCCTGGTTTTGATGCATACCTGGAGAGCAACTTAATATCCTCAGGCCACTACTACATGTCAGGCCATGAGAAAGATACACACACAAGACAGAGGAACATCTCTGGCCCCGGTGGAGCCATTTACCTTTCTCCAAGTAGGTTCAAGATATTAATTAAGATAAATCTAACTCAATTCACACATTCTGCCATCTGCCTATTTATCAGAATTATGTTAATCATTTCTGTAGGGCAGAAGAATTATTACCCATTTTGTACGTAATTCGTATTAACATTCAGAACTAAATGATTCTGCATTCTGCTCCATATGGACTCTTTACACCGTGACATCTTTTCAGCATACAGTAGTAAAAAAAAAAAGTGGCACATTTATAAGACATAGCGCATGACAGCGCTTTCCCTCTGGTGCTCCCACAAACAATATGGAAATATAGCAATTCTAATCATACACAGCCTCTCAGGATTTGTTCATCATGATGCACCTCGTGCGTTTGAACAGCTTTAAACAAAACAATAATGTTATGATGATCCATTCTGTCTCGGTGGCTGTGATTTGATGTGAGTGGAGGCTGCTTCCTTTTTCTCTTTTTTTGGGGCCAATAAATGAGCTAGTTAATTAAACTCTGAGGAGATAATTAAGATGAGACGGCTGCTTGAATCACTCCGGTCATTCTGCCATTATCTGGGGCAGGCCGACAGGTGGCACGGGCCCGCGTCAGGTGACAGCTCAGCCAACAGATCGCACTATGTGAATACGGGCACATTTCATAGCGTCCCCCTGGTGCGAGACACTCCCGCAGACACACACATGTCGTCATGAGAATCTACTGTAGCTCATAGAGTTCTTGGACTTGATTGTAGCTTTAAGTTTGCGGATGCTGCTGGCTGCTGGGTCAGAGTCAGGGGGTGGAAGGAGAGCGCCGGGGCTAAAACACGGCAGATCATACTCCTGCACAAGCCAAGGACTAATGAGGGTGAAGATGGGGCCAGGCAATGCTATGTGATTAAATTTAGATCTGGAGGGAGATCTTGACCCATGGTGGCCCACGTCTAAGTGACATTTACCCAAGAGAAACACACTGCAGCTGAGGCTTATTAACCTTTTATAGATCTAGGAACTGCCGGCTGTATTAATTGGCAATTGGATTATTAAATTGACCAAATTCAGAGTGATTTGATCCAACAAGGTTTACAATGCGGAGGCTATTTTGAAAGGTCCGTTCTGTGACAATGTGTGCATCCGATTCATGCGAGAGGTGCACTCTTCTAAAGCACATTTCTCTGGGAGAATTCTCAGTCAATTATAGGATCGCAACAAGCGTTATTTGAGTTAAGTCATTAGGTTAACTGTGAATTACACTGTCAATAGTAAAGAGCTTGAATCACTTCCCAGGAAATAGAAGTCGGAGCAAAAATCTATGTCATGATGGAAATTGTGTTGACCACTTATAAGCTGGATGTGCGGTGCAGTGCGACAATAATTAATTCATCCCTCTTGTTTATTGTTCAATCTTTTCCAGATTTAAGACCAATTAGTGACTTAATCGAATCAGCTTGATAATATAATGGATGAAAACGTTGCTTTAATTACACCGCCTTCTTTTTATCAATAGATCCGAGTTGTTTATACATATTTTGTAGCAAACTCAACTAATTAAAAAAATTAAATTAAGAAAGTGAATTGCAAAAGGAATGTAATTATAAAAGTGATGCTCCCACCACTAAGTATACTATGGCTTTTAAACAAACATGTCCTATGAATGAAACTGAAAACAAATAGTTTGCTTCAATAATATTGTTGATGGTGAAAATAAGTGACAGAATTTTTTTATTTTTTTATTGTCATTTTTTCAATTTGATCCATATATTACAACTTGGTTTTCAGAATAATCCTGATATCATCCAGAATGGTAACTTCACCTTGACAATGATGTGTTTGTAACTGTGACTCTGGTGTTTAACATTGATTCAGTATTATGTTGTGTATAAAAAGCATGTTATAAATGCAAATAAAAAAATGTAATGTCAGAGAAGACAATAATGCTATTCTACATTCAGACCCTTGAAAAGCTTGATCTAAATCATCAGTTTAACTGTGATTATTATGTGTTGATGCACAGTGTATTTACTTCACGAGTCTAATGTAAAATAAGGAAGATGAAGCGTCTGAGTCCCTACAACAGATTTTCCCAGCAGCTCGAAAACTTGTGTCTGTCCCGTGGTGTTGGTGCAGATATTCACTCGGAGCAAGACGGCCACTTTTATGGACTTCTTACAGTCAGTTAAGATGACCGACAAGCACTGGGAACATTAGTTCTGTGGCACAAGTCCCATACATCAACCGTCTTGTGACGAGTAAGGAAGGGATCAACATATTCTAAATGAGTAGACATAATCCCACTGAATGTGGAGTTAAGCCATTTCATAATTAGCAGATTTTCTAATGTATGCCAGGCTTTAATGACCTTTGCAAATGAGAATGGTTGTTTGAATTTCCATCCTTCACATCGTTTTATCCCTGCCATATCTGCCTGATAGAATGAGTGCACCAGTTGATGATATGCATAAGCTTAATGAACAAGTGCACACACTTCTGAATGGAAACTGATGGGCTCAAGCCAGGGAGATTGGAAATGCATTTCCACACCTTGCATATCATCATCATGCTCATAAGTGGTGTCTCTCTGACCCGTTAACAATGCATTTCAAGCCTTTTCCTTCAATTAGGTACACTTCTCACTCTGATTTCGCTCATCAAAATAGCATTAGCATACTATAGTATAAAGATATAGCTGCCCCCTATAGCTGCACAAGCTTTTAACTGATGTAAATGATAAAATGAGCATTTGTGTGTTCCTGTGTTCATTGGTTCAGTCTCACAACGATCAACAGTGTTGTTTTCAGGCACAGCCAAACAATTAAAATACATTTCAGGTGTTGGTGGTCTCAAAAAAGAGCCACAAATTCTGTCTTACTGAACACAATTCCTGCTGAATGTATAAATATGCAAGTGTTGGCTAACTTGCTCGCTATATCAACTTAAAAGCCACGCCTTATTGTCTCCGCCCCCAAGAGGCCAACACAGTCTGTTGTTGCAGGTTTAAGTACACGCTTGGAAAAAAAATTGACAACGACTCCCTTTTAATAGTAGATGTAAATCATACATTAAAGCTGTAATCTTTAACTTATTTTACAACAGAGATGGTGGAGCATCTCATAACTTTAAGGTGTTTATCTGCAGGCAACATCTCATGAATTTACCAAGTACCATACAGGCAAATTGATCATTTATGATATAGCGACTGCAGGGATAACAATGTCACACTTTGTTAATAGTGTTTGATTAGAGCATCTCTAAATGAGGTTTGTTGCTGTGGTTTTACCACAATCATTATAGGATAGATCAGCATTTAGAAACAACTCATGTCTTTACTTAAGTTGTGTCCAATTATGGAACTGTAAAAGAAACATTCACAGCAGTTAACAAAGTTCCCAATGCTAAGTTTTCCAACATGTTTATCATGTTGGAAAACATTTAAAAGAAATATGTGGAACAAACAATAAATCCCCTCAGAAATCAATCTGCTATCAGGATTGTCCTACCATTGACATCACCACATGCCTTTAAACTGCACACAGAGATATAAAAAAATATCAATATTTGTTTTGTGAACAATCACTTTAAATGTAAGTTATGCAGGCAGCGTAACGGACCAGGAAGTGTCCACAGCAGTTTCTGCTGTATAGAAATTTCAGGACATCCAACTTTCTGGCTATGTTAAAGCTAAGTTTCATGAAGTTCTACCACCGACTGATGCATCCAGCGTTCCACAGTGGCGCCTCTTCCCTCATCAGACGCCTGCAAGAAGCCACGTGGTGGGCTCTGCAAAAGCCACCAACATTCATCATGGCTTTAACGCTATCAAACTCTAATCTGTCTGGGATTTCATGTGTGTTAACACAGCTACGAATGCAGAGATCAAACACTCCAACAGCACTACACAAATGTCTCAATATATTTACTAGACAATAAACAACCTATTCAATTCCAAGGATTTGCATGAGAAACGTGAGCATTAGTGAACAGAGACAAGTCTTCTGCCTTTCTGCTGAGGGAAAGCTTCAAACATGATCCTTTGTCAGACGGGATGGGAGACACAGACACACAAGCCTCTCGCTTTTTGGCAGATCTGGGCTCACAATGCCATAGATTAGCAACAGCCTGACCACAGAGCTGAAATAAGCTAATTGCTTAATTAGTTGACCCAATTCTTTAAGCTTCTTTTAGCATATTAACAAGAGCTATGCAACAAACAGTTGTGTTTCACAGAGGTGGTGTTTGTTTATGGAATTACAATAATGAGGATCAAATACAAAACATACGGTCAATGGTGCTCCTTTCATGGCATCGTCGCTTTAGAAAATCTATTTATCATTTGATTTCAGCAACACTGAGGCGCTTTTTGTTGACGTACAACTCAATTCAGCCTTTGTTTTATGTGCATGCAAAACATCCTGCTGCGCATTTGTCATTGACGTCAGTTTGCGTCCGCTCCGCTTCCACGTTTTTGTGTGTATGGTTTTGTTTTTTTTGTCTGTTAAACAATTAAGCTGCTTCGGGGGAGTAGTTTGACCGCCCTCTCAATATTTCTGGACATTCGAGCAACAAGGGACAAATGAGAGGACGGGAGGGGGAAAAAAAAAAATCTTATTAGATTGAATGATGATTGAAATGGATTAATTTACATTTTCTGCATGCATACTTTACATACATGATCTTTGCTCAGCACAGGGAGTTCTGGGCAAAAGAGCACTATTTGTATGAGATGAACTCATCTATATGCTAATTCATTGGCATGTAGACCTGCTTCATTCCTTCCATTCAGGACTGTTTACCTATTAGCTCTTATAGATGCAAAGGGAATTGGCATATTAAAACCAAAAAAAGCTAAGGAATAGAGGGCATTAGCAGTACATCACCTGTTATTATATTTATATTAGGGTGGCGTTTCTGCCCTTTATTTAAGCTGAAACAACAACTTCCAAGACACTTATTACAAATAAAATAAGCCAACTCTTTCACTTAGCTGAGACTTGTTGCCCCTGACAAAAGGCACAGTGGGTTTTCAGAAGTCCTTCAAAGAAGTAGAGCAGACTCCGCAATACTGAAACCCATATGAGCGCTCGTGATTCAAATGAGGAATGATCGCAGCCTCAGAGAAGGAAAACAACTTTGACTGTTTCGCATCTCACAAGTCCATTTCCAGGTTTCAAGGAGCTATAATGTTCTTTTGTGCATCCGAATGCCATTCATAACATAACATAGCACAATACCTGACTTAAATGTTGCCTAGAAACATTAGCGTGGCATAAGGAGACGTTTCACGGATCAAGTTACAAGTGATGCCTAAATGCTAATGCAATTTCATATGAACCAGGCTGAAAGAGATGTAATCAACCCATTCCTGATTCAGACCACTGTTGTGTTGAAGAGGATGACAACCCCCTTTCTTATTGTCTATGTAATTCACCAAAATTGCCACTTACAGCCGCTAAGAGCAGGACGTTTCATCTCCAAGCTTCCTCTGGTCTTTGGTACTCATCCCATTTCTACTTCCTCCAAAAGTGCCACCACTTCATTAACCTTGCCAGGCATGAGATAAGAGAGGCAGTGCATCAAAGCTGCCTGCCCACAGAGAGAACAGAGCCCTGCATGGCTCCGCTACACAGCAGCCATCACACACACTGGCAGATACACAGTCCACAAACCATCCAACATGCAGAAAGGACCTTTTGTGTCCCAAACTGTCATTCAGAACAGTTTTTTTGTGCGTCTGTGTGTGCGTGTGTGTCTGTCCGCGCAAGACATCATTATGTTTTAAATATTACTCTAAGTAGGGTGAAAACATGTGCTTGTTCCAAAGGTTTCAAGGGTGGGGGTTTGATTGGGAATGGAACACAAAATAATTGGTCTGGGTCAGACTCTCCATTGCCTCTGACCCTGCAGACACTTTTTTTTATGGCGTCTCCAAGCACAGGAGGTCAGGTGCACGGGGCTGTCATCACTACCTAAAACCTCCAAAATGAGAAAATTAAACAAGAACAGCACCAAAGCCAACTTCAGCCCGATGAGTAACACTCCAGACTTCCTCAAAGCATGAAAGTAGATGGTAGGAAATGTATTAACTGAGTCACAATATTGTTTTACTTCCACCACATACAAATCTCTCTGGTGCATTTAATCCCTCTACCCACAGTTTCCCAGAAAGGAGGATATAAATTATTTTCCTTTGGTGGAAACTCTAAATCCCTGTCTGGATTCTGTTAAAAGGCTTAAAATGTCACTAAATGCCAAGGCTGAGACTCCTGCTAACACGTAGGTCTTTAAGACAAGATGTTAAAGCGTTGAAAGTTACCTGAAATTGATGAGGTTAATATTCTTATCGCAAACCGAGGCTTCTGTGAGAGTGGATATTGAAAATAGCCAGGTAACCCCTTCATATTAGAGGCTATCACGAGGATTAGCAGCATAAACACCAATTACACATTTAATTGTTTATTGTCAGTTGTATTTAGAAAGCCTGCCACAGTGCATGAATTAAAAGGATTGGGATATAGAGAGGGGGGAATTTGCCACAATATAGTATCATCATATAAGTATGTATTTCAGTGGAGAAGACAAGGAAGTGTTCCCAAAATAACAAGTTAAACTGCTGAATGCTAGGCTGTAAATGAGTAATTTACCATGAATATCCCTCTCTATCCCTTTACGGCCATATGAATTTCCAAACCACGTTATAGGCGACTAGCATGGAAGGGTCTGTCACTGAAAATTTGAAATAGAGGACAAAGGGCGACGGAGCAAATAGGTTTTTTTAGACACCATCCTTCCAGTTCCCTGCCAATGTGAATCAGAGGTAAAATACAGTGCATTAAGTCGACCTCTGAGGCAGCACAGAGGAGGGTAGAGTGAGACATTCTGCTATCTATTAAGACTTGCGTTATGTATATATTGTGTTTTGAAGGAATTTTACTGATCCACAAAACCAGCAGGAAAGGATAAGAGTGAGTCCCTAAGACCATGTGGTAAGCAACTGCAGTGCAGAATCTCAAGCAAGTTGAAAGTTGCTGTGCCGTTAAGGAGAAAGTCTGGCAGAATCCTGCATGCCCGCTGATAACATGGTTGGATTAAGGATGTTTAAGGGAAGTGAAAATTATTCATTTGAGATGGATGAAAGCTGCACTTGTCAAGTCTACCAGTCATGCACTTTATACATTTCATTTCCACTAGCCAGCATGCATAATTTCCCCTCAATGCAAATTTCTACACACTGAAAATTGTGAGCATATTTACCCCGCCGCCTTAACACATTCTCTGACACAGAAAATGGATCATCTCTATTGAACAGGGACCAAAACAATGCAATTTTGTTTGCAGAGGTGTGAGAATCTAATTTTGTGCAGGAAGATAAAGTCACAAGACTCTGTAGAATACAAACAATGGCTTTCATTTGAAATCATGCCCGAGTCAAAAAGAGACAGCGTTTGGTTGTGCTGCTCATCAGAACATGGAAAACATTTTAGCAAATTGCCAATTATCCCAAAAAATATTTTATGTTATAAGTGTAATTACTGGTTTTAAGTCCTAAAAGTCTCGGCCTTAGTGTTGGTCCTTGCAACTGAATATGTATGTATGTGCATATATATATATATATATATATATATATATATATATATATATATATATATATATATATGTCTCTCTCTATACAAATATTATGATCTCTCTGATGAGAATTAAGTCTGCAGCCTGGATGGCCAATAAATTAGAGGCACGCTTCTCGTTTACTCATCAGAGCTAATGAGCCTGATAAAATTACCTCGAGGATCATAATTACAGGCTAGTGGCAGAGACTCTGGCAGGGCCGGGAATAAGACGACACACACACACACACACACACACACACGCTCTCACACACAGTCACTTGCACGCACACACAGAATTTAGATTGTGTTGCAAGTGGCAGCGTACAACAGCTAACCTAAAGCATCACAAAGCACTCACGTCGTATTAATAGAATAACAGGCTAATATCAATGTGCACAAGCAACGATTATACATGGTACATTTTCCTTCAGAGAGCCTAAACAATTTAGCTAATGAGACATATAGAAAACGGTGTTATTTGACAATACCACTTTTTTTGTAAACGCACTAGATTAACATAATGTAAGGTGCTGAACAATATTACAATATGCACCTTTATGTCAGTTCAAACCGATTTTACCAGCGTTTTAGAAAGACTAAGCACTTCATGGGTAATGGCATATTTTAATGAACGATGGCAGCCTGGACACAAGAGCTCACCTCAGAGAATTCCATTTCATCACACATTCACAGGATGAATTGTTTTACTTATGAATATTAATGTCCCTCTAATTTGAGGCTGTTGTTAATGCTTGTCGCTAGGAGCTTGGCAAATCAGGTCCCATTCCTGTTAAAACCATGTATTAGACACCCCCCTGACACTAAGCCCTCGCCTTTGATTCTTAATTGCAGTAGTGCAAGCATTTGCAGTAGATGGGGCGCAAAGCTTTAATTAACTCTAATATCACACATTCAGTCTCGACTGTCAGCCACATCACGCGTGGCATTTTGTACCAATATCATCCCCAACTCTGCTCAGCTAGAAAGATGGCGTTCCAAGTTCATGATCACAATTTCATGCATCTCAAAATGAGGGATATGTAGTTTATAAGTAGCTGTAATATATTGACGGCAATGAATTATCTTGATGTCGTCCTATAAACATTTTTTTGGGGGGAAAAAACGTATTAAAAGCATACATTGATGCAGCTCTGCGATTGCCGCACAGCTTTGACGCAAAAGGAGTCGCAGCATTGTTGGTTTCTTACTGAAAGCGACGTCTGATCTTGGCAGTCGTCGAATCATTGGTGAAGCTTGAAATATGGGAAGTGGTGTGATAAAAAGTTCAAGGATGTGTTTAAATAGAAAGATGGGTGCCAAAGGAAGCTGTTAAGTAAATAAATCAACCTCTCATACACACTAATCTTCAAAGGATTTATTGGACTACAGATTTCAAGTTTAAAAATTCTATAAATGGAGTACAAGTATATTCAGTAACACTTAAAATGCAACATTACAGTACATTCCTCAAACACTGCGGATGCCATTTTCACACATGAATGACTCCACACAACCTTTGAACATTTTAATAGCTCAGGTACGGAGCATTCCTGATGCAGATATTAGTAAAGAGTAATGTTTAATTAAACCTGGTTTCAAGATAAAGAGCTCAATACAACCTATAGTTTATAAGCCTTCCCCGGCCATAAGCTACTGCTCTACCTAATCCTCTTTCACATAACATTATTGCATCAGCACAGCTGAACATTTTTGCAGCATTTATAAAATTAGCAAAGAAATTAACTGTCCGTACTGTGGCAAATTGGATTTCTGAGTTCTTGCCTGGTGATAGAGCGAACCCAGGCTGCCACCTACAGTACGGCGGGAGAGAGGAACCAGCCTGCAACATGTGTGGCGCTCCATTTTACACTCCTCAGCAAGCCAAACTAAATTGTCAAGGCTTTTTCCTCATGCTAATATCCTTCACAGGAAATTTGTTAAAAATGTATTATTAAATAAATACTGAAATAATTTCATTTCGGATCAGGACTGTTGAAGGATTAAACGTTCGGTCTGTCTCATATTCGCATGTGGAACAGCCAGTGTTCTCTCCGTAATTTGAAAAACCATGATGGCTCATGTTTTTAACTCCCGACAGACAATTTGTTTGACCCAGTGCAAGTGGATTCTCTAAACATTAACAATTACATTCCAATCATCCAATAAATATACAGAATCTTTACATAAACAAATCCATGACTGAAGAATATTCATTTTGTGAAACTCTACTGAAGTCAAAATAGAAATAGGAAAATAGTAAGTGCTGCATTTCATGTAATTAAACATAATTTAGGAAGAAAAAACTGTGACAAACAATTCTGAAAAAACATGACACCCATTGTGAAAACAAAGATTGAATCATATGCGTTTGGAAATTCTCACTTCAATTAAAGAACAGCAAAGAACTGAAGACAAAAACATTTTAACTTAACTTTCAGGTTGAAATATTCTGACAACAAGAAACACAACTCATGATTTGATCTCTTCATTTGCCTTCTCATCAGCACACGACATACTGCAGCACTTTAATGTAAAAACCTTATAACATTTTAAAAGGGCTGACAAAAATGTTAATTTAGTAAAAAAAAAAAGTGCCTTCATTCAACTCGCCTTTTACTTCTTCGCCTGAACAGTTTGGAGATGGAGGACTTCCTCTTATACTTGGCTCTCTTTACTCCTATTCGCCAGAAAACGTGTATATTAGAACAATGCATTCAAATTGGAAAATCTCAACTACAAGAAAAAGCCCTTCATGCAATACTTACCAAGATTTTGCATCATTTCATTCAACTGCTGATCCTCCTCCACTTCCCTGAATTTGATTTAAAAAAAAAAAAATACAACTGTAGTTTAGCATTGTGCCGTATCATTTGCATATCAATGTGTTATATTACGAGTACCGCTCTGCATTACTAATCACTCATGTCATGTAAAAATATATATTTAAGAAGGGTTGTGTGGTTACCTAAGCCTGTCTTCATCCAGAACCTCCACTATTGCATTTCTGCCGTCCACTATCTCCATCAGTCTCTGCATCAACTTCCTCTCCCGCTGTAGCTCCTGTCTGGACTTTAAATGATCTGCAACACCACGTTTACAGACGTTAGTGCTGAAAAAAATTGAATCAAACAGAGGTGATTGTTCAGGAGCGAGTGTGATCTCTACCTGGCTTCTCCAGCAGCCTGCGAAGTTCCCCCTCCACACCTGGCTGCTGCTGCTCCAGCTCCTGAGTCCCAGCTCTGAGCGATGCATTCAAGTTATCACACGTGGAACACAAAAAAAAACCCTCCCTAATTATGCACAACACATGCATCTGGAAACAATATTGAAAAATACATTTGGTTTGACAGTGAATAAATTGGAACTATTTCTGGTGTTGTAAAAAAAAAAAAAAAAATGTATAAGAACAATGAAACTAATTAAAAAAAACAGGGTTTATTTGGATGAATGGCATTGGAAAAGTATTGCAATAGGTCATTTTCTATGAATAAAAAGAAAACAGCTTTGGCACAAAGTTAAACACAGATTGCAGTAAAAAAAACTCCCCAATAGAATGAGATAAGCTACAGAACAACTCACATGTACACAAGCTCTGACTCTTTCCGAATGTACATCTGCTTCCTTCGAATCAAGTTGAACCAGTCGACCATCAGTGGGTCCGTTAAAACGTCTCCCTCTGAGAAACACAATGCAACACTTTTTAAGGTTGTGAGATACAATTCGTGACCCTGAACAGTCTTGTATCTAGTTCTAACAATCGAGGCACTCTAGTGCACATGCAGCCAGAGCCTTTTGGAAAATGTGCAATTACTTAATGGTTCTTACTTGTGAGCGAATTAAGTTCAGATGACAATATTTTAATATCATTTTGACTCTGCTGCTATACAATTGCAGCGACTGAGGTTATGGAGAAAACTGAGGAATAATTGTTTATTCCAAATTTTGGTTGTTTTACTTTACTTTCAAACCTACACCTGAGGTGTAGCTAACTCTCAATCTGATACTTAAAGATTACCTCCATGTTCTGCAGAAGATATGTACAAAGGTTAAGTGTGTGTCTATGGCTAATTAATATATATATATATATATATATATATATATATATATATATATATATATATATATATATATATATATATATATATATATATATATATATATATATATATATATATATATATATATATATATATATATATACACACACACACACATATATATATATATATATATACACATACATACATACATACACTATCAGTTATCCTCACACTGTTTCATAGACTTTAGCAAAGAACATAACCTTCCTTTTTCTCATTAAAAGCTTGGGCGATTAATAATTTGGGTATTTTAGAAAATAAATTGAACCCAGGGTCAAATAAAAGTCAATAAGACAATTGATTTCAATAAATGATTAATCTCTTGCTTGAACACATTCTCTGGTTCCAGTTTCTCGAATGTAAGAATTTGTTTGTCAAACATGAAGATAATCTGAATATCTTTGGGTTTTAGACCGCCGGTCACACAAAACAAGCATTTTAAATGTCACCTTAGGAAATTAAAATGAACATTCCTCACGATTTTCTGACATTTTATGGAGAAAAAAAATTGATTAATCTATAATTAAAATAATCATTAGTTGCAGCCCTACAGTAAATACACAGGACCCGGCATTCCTATCTATAATATAATTCCTCATCTAAACCTCCAAACATGGTCTAAATATGCAATTTAATATGTAGGGGATGTAGAGCAACACACAGGGAATACATGATGAAGCACAGATTTGTCTTCATCACTTATTTAATAATGATTTAGAAAACTCCAGTAGGGATTAGCTTTAATTTATTTATTTAAAACCAAAACGTGAAGCTTTGACAACGATCCTGATAAATATAAAATGTTATAGGCTGTTTAAATATTTTCCTAAAGCGGTATTCCTGGTTAGGCAGCCCTTCAGTCCACCACCTCATTATGATATGCAATGCAACACAGCACGCATGTCATGCTTTACAAAGTCACACTTGAACACCCGAGTAGGTGGATCAATAGATTGTTTTTTTTTAGGGAATACTTGCAAAACCCAATTAGTGACTAACCCATTAAAAAACACCCCAAAGTCACATTTACAATGAGGACAGATCGGGACAGGGAGCGAGGACAAGACAGTCTACACTCTGCCATCACCAGAGCAAACGTGATTTTGTTTGGACTTGAACAAGAGTGCCAGGGTTGAGTTTTTAAGTTGAGAGCTAGATGATCTCCTAGCTAGTGTGCAATTGATGTCAAATCCTGGCCAAGCGATTGCATGCTCAGGCTTCCTGGTTGGCAAATAGGAGGAGAGGGCGGGGAGAAAAAAAAAAAGTCTGCAATCGACCAGAATATATATTACTATACCCAAGTCATGTTGACCTTGAGCAAAGCAATCAGGCCCCCTACTCCCACTACCTCAAAAGAGAAGCAACATCCCTGTGGGCTGTATGTGCCTCTCACCTCATTTGGCTGCAGAAACAGTAATAGAAATGGCAGGTAAATCCCCCAAACACACACACACACACACACACACACACACACACCAAGCCCCAGCTGATGGCGAGGTAATGTGCGTCTGTGCGTGTCCCGTGCGAGGCAACCAGGACACACAACTCTGCAACAGAGACGCTCCGACTGGAGCAGCAGTGGGATTCAGCAGTTTGCACAAATACAATAAAATATCAAAAAGTTTGTGTCAAGTTTATTGACCGCGAGAGAGCAGAAATTGACTATTGAATCCACAACTTCTGCCTCAAAATAGGCGAGAACGAGGAAGTGCTTATTTTCACACAGCACAGCTTGTTTCTGACACGTCAACATAAAAAAGTGTGTGGGCATGTCTAAACGAGGAAAATAAATGAACTGGAAACTAGAATAAACCGTCTTGTGGTTCTTCCTGCGGTCAAGTTGCAGTTTACGTCCATGACTGTCAGAAACATCATCACTAAATATAATTCTCTGAGATTGAACCGGACGTACGTACGTACAACCCGAAAAACATCTGGCCACGTCAACAGGACTGAAGTGTTGCAGAGGAAGAGTGACAGGAATAAAGTACCTTCCTCACAGCCGCGGAGTTTCTTTTCCAGCTCCACGCCCTCATGCTCCAGATGAGCCAAGTTTCTCTCGATATCACTCAGGTCCCTCTCAATCTGCTCCACTGGAATGTGATAAGACTTCACCTGATAGAAAACAAAAGAACTTAAGAGTCACAGTAGAAGTATAGATATAACTTCAATTAGAAGATTCAGACTTTGGACACTTAAAACGTAAAGAAGGGCGTCCGTTTTTTACTGGGAATATAATGAAAGCATATTTGTAGAGCTGTTAATTAATCTCTTAAGAGACTTAATGGAGGGAACTTACAGAGGGTGACCTCATTTCAGTCCTGGAGGCGTTGGTGGGTGACAAATACTTTCCCTTTTTAGCACCTAAGAGGTAGATAAAATAGGATTAGATAGTTCTTTCATGGCAGCTTTGCAGAAAAGCATTGTCACATATGACTTCATCTGATTTATTTTCAGTAAAAATTTCACCGCGTGTATAAAATCAACATGATGGCTTCGGCCATGTATGTGGTTCTGATGATGACATTTACGAAGAAAAAAAAGCTGGAAACCAACCTGACGGATTTCTGTGATTGGCTGAAGCAGTCCATGAAGAACTAATAGATTCCACAGCTGGCCGTCTGTTTGGGGATTTCACAGGCGAGGAACTCCCATGTTTAAAAGCTAAAATAAGGACCAGAAGGTTTACGTGGTGCAGCTCTGCAGAGAGTTCAACCTGCGAATGTTTGTTCTCGCCATGCAAGAGGCGAGTTGGGATCGCAATGGTGGGCTGTCAATCATATTTGGGATTTGTGTCGTAAATTCTGTTGTGTAGTAACATAATATATAGTACACACACAGAGCACACTTTTACAGATGCTTGATATTTATTTTCTTTTTTGCAAAGGTCTTTAAAAAAGGTGAAAAAATACCACACTAAACTATTTTTACACTGAACAAGTATGTTTAAAGCTGAAAACAATAGTTACGAGTATATTCTACGCCAGAATGCACCTTAATTACAAATAACACTGACGATAAAAAGTGTAAACCCTGAAAACGCAAACTACAAACCGACTGTAGTAGAAAATGATTACAGTAGAGAAGAGACTCACCAATGTTTCCAGACCCAAGCTGAGGTTTCTGTGGAGAGATTTCCCTGAAGTGCTCAGGATGGACCAGAGCAAAACTAACTGGAGGAAGTGCAGGCGTTGGAGCTGAGGGAGGCTGCGTTGTTCTAATGGGGACGGAGGAGGAAGTCGTGCACTTGAATCCAGATTTATGTTGCTCAGTGAAGGCTCCAGCATCAGCATCTCTGTGAGAAAGACAACAAAAAGTACCCTTTAAGCGTGTTACCATTTAAAAACAGCGTAAAAGTAGCATTCATCTGATACACATTTAAAGCACCTACTGTATTAAACTGAGCATAAAGAATGAAAATATAACAGGCCTCACCTTTTATTTTGTAATGATAAAAAGGAGGAATCATCAGCAGGGATTAGAAATGAGAGAATCTAGTGTTAGAGCGGGAAAAGTTCAGGCCCGGCACTCCCGTGGGCTTGTTAGGATGGGGGACAGAGCGAGCTGCTGCTCTCTCAGCCAGTCAACATTCACACAGACGGAAGAAGCTCGGCGATGCTGCGTTCTGGAGAGTGAATAAGCTGAATGGTCAGCGTTACTTGAAGACAAAATCGTGTCCACCTGTGTGACATCCCCCACGTCCAGCTTGTGAGTTATTAGGCCATAGCGAAAAGGAAGATGATTGAGGATACTTACTTTAAAGCGAGCTCCAGTTTCACAGGTTTGAGCTTCAATTGCCCCCAGACTGGATCTGCAGACAAAAGAAGTTAAGGGAACGACTTAAAAGCAAAGCTTATCAGTACTTCATCTGTCACTTGAAATTGAGATCTTTCATAAATTTCAAAACCAGCGGGACATTGTCAAATTAACTTTTATTTGACATCTGCTTCAGCAATTAAGTGTGCACTCAAAGTAGTTAAACTTCCTGTACACAGTAAACAAAAGACTCCCTCGACTCTTCCCCTTGTCACACTCACATGAACAGCCCATAATAAGTGCAGCTACTGGCTTCATTATCGAGTCTCTCACAACAATACCCTCAAGTAAATGATTCCCACCTGCATATCCCTATCAAAAGACCCAAATTAGGCTCTAATCTGTGTATTAAAACAAGCTGATAAATTCACACACTGTTAAATTTCAAGTGATCTAGATTTCCAAACCAGTTGGAGTTGTGGTCAATATGTGATCCATATTAAAAAAAAAGTAACATAATTACTTTACACAAGAGTTAAACTTTTATAATAATAAAAAAAAGAGATAAAACAGTAATTGTGTTTCTGTCTGAAAAGCTGCCGGCTGTCAGGATGCTAAACACATGCATGCACATCCATCTGAGGAGTGACAGTTCAACTGTGACAGTTCAACTAGAAAAGTTCATTAAAAAAGTGAGAGACAGAAATTAAATTGTCAGCATCCAGCATTGTGGCCACATCGTGGCTGTAATAAATGGGGCAAAGATGACAAAAGGGGCTTTGTTTTCAATGAATGCGTCGTGAAGACCGACAGGAAGAATGGAGGGGGGGGGAGGGGGTGGATGTTGGCTGGATGTCAAATAATGGATCAAGAACAACCGAAATGTATTTAGCAGCGCTTGCCTTTGGCAGTTGTGTGTACAGTTGTTGGCCTTGTGTCGTCTTTGTTGATGGTCTTCAGACACGGCGCTTCCTGATTGTTTGTCTGGCGGGTGGAGAGTTGTCCTGCCCAGTTTCCTGCTGGGACTTGGCTGCGTTTATCTTTTCTCAAACCAGCACCGTCAGCTGAACCTGGATCATTTCCAAACCTGCAGGGAGGGGAAACCCTCACCATCAGCCTTAATAACACAAGTCATTGCAGAACTATATTGACAGTGGGACGGGAATAGAAATATCCAAATATTACAGTACTCACCGTCTCTCTGCTGATCGAATGGTGAACGGACGTTTGTTGTTATTGTTGCAGTTCTCCGCAGCCAGTTTATTTCCCGTGGTTGTCCTGGCTTTGCTCTTATCATCATCAGGACTCAGTGCGACCTTTGAACTTACTAGAACACTTGAGGGCTCTGTGGGCTTCCTGTTACCTACGGAGGCCTTCGTGACCGGCTCTGCAGCCTGGAAAAACCTCTGACGGGCCGTCTGCGTCTTCTGGGCGGACGCCGTCCAGGACTGGGAAGGTTTAGTTGGACTGACTGGCTTCAGGACAATATTCAGAGGGGCTGACAGCACAGAAGAGGGGCGTGGTGCAGGCTGGGTCTGGCTGGCAACATTTAAACGCCCGGCTGAACCGGCGGGTCCGTTTTTGATCCCGGACTCGGAGGAGGACGGTTTGCAACTGTTCTGGTGGGCGTTACAGATAAAAGCGTCTGGATTCTTCCCAGGTTTGTAGCCTCCTGCATGAAGGACGCTGGAGCATTCACTGCATCTGGTGGGAGTTTATTAGCATGAAATAATGACTGCAATGAACAGCACACAACAGGAAAGTATCAATGAATATTGATTCACTTCTTACTTGAAACAGCTTCTGTGGTAGAGTTTGCCGTCCACAAAGTGCCTTTGAACCAGATGAACATGGCTCTTGCATGCAACACATTTGCTATTGAGAGTCCCATTTTTGTTGGTGTTTTCAGCACAAGCTGCCTTCTATTAATAAAAATAAATAGATACAACTTAGCAGTGGTCGATCCAAAAAAGGTATTTAATTTAACTTATTAACATTAACTAAGCCATTGATGATAACATAAATACCCGTAAAACAGCAACGATGGACGACTAGCATCATTTTAGATGTGTGACAATGCGTTCTGACATGAGCACTGACCTGAACAGCAGCTCTGGCCGGCCTGGGTGAGGTCTGCGCAGTGAGAGTGGAAGGTAAACGATTCTCAATGGCGTTTTTAGACACAAAGCTTTTGGCAACCACTGGGAGATTTTTCTTCTCTAATGGCTCCTCCTTGGAGCCCTCTGCTGGTCTTTTTACGCCTCCCACTGAGGAAAAGGTGAAACACCATCAGTGTCAATCATCACACTGTAGCACAAAGGAGGACTGGCAACTCAAACATTGTCTGCTCAGGATATTTGAAACCAGCCGTAGTCTCACTGGGAGGCCGTCCTTTGAAGTAGTTGTGGTACTGGGAGACGTAAGTCAGAATGCTCAGCCGGTCTGGGATCCTTAAAGCCACCATATCTTCTGCATCTAACAGAGCTGGAATCCCCAACTTCTCCTCTGCGACCTGAAAAGCCTTCAAAACAAAATTACACCGTTTAACAAAGAACCCTTGGCTTATTTATCAATGCACCAACACATTTTTCCCCGTGTGAAAAACATGCTATTCACTGGGCTCTGTAATGTCAGCGTCTACAATTACAACGCGTGCAAAAATGTCAGACAATACAATCTACTTTAAATAGACTAGCAGTATTCTGTGGCTGGGCCCGGAGAGGTCTGTATAATGAATAGCACACTTCCTGTGAGCTCGGAGGATAAGAAAGGGGATGGAGGGAGCAGGATATCGGGGCATTGTTTAGGATCAGCCTGGACATGCTCATTAAATTTAAAGCAAATCCCTACTGAATACCAAGTCCACTGGTATAAAAGAAAGAGCAAAAAAGGATAAAGAACGTGCTGCTTTTTCCTAAAACATGTAGACAATTTCTTATTCAACAACTCGTAAAATAACCACCTGTGAGAAACACGACACTTGTCATGAAATATAGAAGGGTGTGAATTACTGTAACATTTACACCTTCGTGTTTCGGTCCGGGGAGTATCGTCAACAGCTGATCAAAATTAAAAAAAACTTGATAAAAACGTTATTCTGTGGCCAAAACTGTGAAGTTCTTTGTCACACTTAAGAATTTAAACCACGGAGACCTCGAGTGAACTGTCATCCTGAGGATCGAGTGGCAGAGGATAGTAAGCCTCATTCAAAATGAATAGCCTGGAGAGCCTCTCCCATGAGCTCATGTTGGTTGCTGACACTGACCGGATCATCCAGGACAACGAGGAAGTCGCACAAAGTGCAAGGGCCCGCAACCGTCCGCAGGAAGCCGGTCAAATGGCAGAAGAATAAATAATGGAGAGTTGCGTTGCTACTGGTCGAGTTGGGGGGGTGAACACAATGTGAGGTCAAGTGGGCCGAGGCAGAGTAAAGATTCAGAAACTTTAAGTTTGACAGTCTTGGAGCTATGTACTTTCTACCGAGCAACTTCTGCGGAAAACTGCTCCCCTTGTACAATGTTGAAACAGCTCAATATTGGAACAATATGCAGCATACAGTAAATACCAAGTGGGGAACAAACAGTGCGTATCTGTGGATGTGCCGTCACGTGTGAGGGGTTATTAATGAAGTGGATGTTTTATACTCCACTATAAACAACGCAGCGAAAGGTTCAACAACTTGACAGCTTACCAGGCTGTTGTTCTCAAACACATCCTCCTCTTTCAGTGAGTCATAGTCTCTGAGAAAACACAAATACAATGAACAGAGGGAGTCATAGTGGTGAGAACATCACGTAACAAAGTATAAATAAATATTACAACTATATTAAAAGCTAATATAGCAAAAGGTTACACTATCAAAGCTAATCTTAAACATGGTAGGTTTACTTATACACTACGTTCTTAACAAAAAGCCCTAACTAAATAGGTCTTAAGATTACAAAATGAACCACAATGATTGTATTTTTCATTACACTGTGTGCCAAAGACACGTTTAATCCCTTGTAGAAACTACAATAAATGATTGCAGTGCATCCAGGTTGCCTCAGGACTCAACAGCGGCAGAATACCAGCGACATGTGAACCGCATCTCAAAGGTTAAACTCACATGAGGTCCGGTCTGTACTTGTGTATGAGCGCACAGAAAGCCAGTCCGTTCTTGAACGAAGTCGTCATGTTGGTGATGGCCACATCTCGGTAGCCATCACACTGCACCCTGCACCACTGCTCCAAAGCCTTGATGGCAGCCATGCTCCCGTCCCGACGGACACACACAGACAGACACACACACACACACGAGCGCGCAGAGGTCCCGCAGAACAACGACGTGCGCAACAGGCGGAGGTTTCAGTGTGGAGGAGTTGGAGGAAAGAGAGGTAAAAACAAAGTGCGTCTGCTCGGGCTTTGGCCGTGATCTGCGGGCTGCAGCTGCGTCCTGTTTCCTTCTTTTCACCTGAGCGACAGACGGGACGAGCTGCTGGCGGCTCTGCGCTCGTTACACTAATTGACACCGACTGCTGATTCGTCATTAGCAGTTTTATAAAACTCCACCGAAAGGCACGAAGTTTATCTGGTGTGCGTAATTCAGAAGGCACTTTTTTTTTGTTGTTGTTGCAAATTTGCACACTGAATAAATTCAGATATATTCATAAATTTGACTGGAGCCCCCTGTGTTGAAAACACACCCCTCCATGTGACCTTTAGGCACAATGGAGACAGATTTAGGTGATTCATTGTACCGTCACATTTCCATGGCATACTATTGTATTTCACTTTTTTCATGACATGTTATGGCTTACACTACTATGACATGTTTTATGATATTATATGGCACTATTCCACAACTTTTGTCTGTTTTGTATGCCATGACTAAAATTTCATAGTGTTCTATTAATCCTAAGGAATAATAACATTTTTACGATTTATGATACTGACATTTTAATAACATAACATGTCTTACTATGACATTTTGACGACCTTTAATGACATACTGTACTATACTAATATATTTTGTAGGAGATTTTCTCACACTTACATATTACACTGTGCCTTTTTAATAGTTGTTTTTGACACACTGTACTGTAAACTGATTTTTTACAGCATACCATACAATTGCTTTGTGAATGTTTTCGACATACAATACAGATTTCTTTTGGCATATACTGTGACGTTTTTCTTAATTAATGCTTTTTCTTCATACCAACAGCAGACTTGTTTAATGATATACTTTACGATGACTTTATTCAACTGTCTAAGCTATTGATTTTTTTTACTTTTTGGGACAAGCTATAATATGACTTTTTCCAACATCATACAATTACTTTTTCATGACTTTTCTTTGACACACTATTCTGACTTGTTTCGACAACTTTTTTTGTTTCATACTATACTGTGACCTTTTGCTATTTATTCCAACATACTGCCTTTATGACTTTTTCAACATTGGGTACAATTACTTTTTTTTTCCTTCCTTTTTTAAAAACTTTTTATAGTACGACGTTTTAATGACTTAATACGCAAACGAATCTGATTTTTTATAAAATGTACACAGTAAAAAGGTACATTGGACTCTAATCTTGGTATAAATATTTTTAATTAAATGCACAATAGCATTCCTCTTTGTGTCCTCGCTCCAAAGGAGGACGATGCTGTAGGATTTCTGAAGTAATTAAAAACCGCAGGCTTGCTATCTCAGCCAGCACATCATGGTGCGTGTGCAGTATGAGAACAACAGAACTATGACATACATTTCCCCCCCATCATCTTTGTGTGGGGCCTAATTGGGGCCTAATTGAGGCCAACCATTGTCACGTAAGGATTCTGCCCTAATTAGCCCATATTACCGTGTCCCAAAAATGTTTAGGGAAAACTTGTAACTTCATTTTTTGGCAACTTTAAAAAGGGTTGGATCTGAAAGTTTGTTTGAGAAAGAATTTGAAAAGTCCTCCTACTTGAACAGGAAATTCAATACGTTTATTATTTTAATGTGCTGCTCTGGCCCAGATTGAAAAGTATCACATTTGACCCAAATACCTTTAACTTGAGACTTTGAAATGTGAACGATCAACACGAACCTCTGCAAGACGTGCATTGTTTATTTGACACAACAGGATTGTCAAAAAGATTTAATCCACCCTTTAAAGTTTCACTATGGTCCACAGAACAAATTAGAGTTGTGACCACAGTGAACATAAATGTACGCATTAGTTGGATTTTAAAAGCACTCACTGTCTGAACTATATCTCATCCGTCTTGTCTCCGGACATCTTCATACCCAGAAGGGGGCAGCGTTACACTGCACTGTTAGAGAAGCGTCTCGCTCCTCCAAACCCGTGGTCAAACGGACAATACACACCACACAGACGGTGCTCACATTGTGTTCATGTAGCAAACTTTATGCTGGACTTCAACTTGACACACAGATCATGTTGTATTTTGTCTTGACTCAGTGAATTAGGATGTAAAATATTGTGTGAAGTATAATTGAAGACCTCAAAACTCAACTTTTAAGATGTGAGAATCAACAATAAGTATCACATAATAATAAAAGTCTGTAGTTTTAGAAATTGGATTGATTTTAATTTAGCAAAACAATAGTTTGTTTTTTTAATCAGATAAAGGATTGATTACGTTTCTTCATTTATTTACCATAGCTGTCAGGAATTAATTTGTTCATCCCTATATTAAAATGTTGGACCCTTAAAATGGGCCCTCAAATATTTTTAAAAGACATCTCTTCATAAAATCTGTGTCACGAGACCAATGAAAAACTGATTGCACCATATTTTTTATGCAAATAGTCACGTGTCATCTTAACCGACTCGTGCTTCATGATAATTTCATTTTTTTTTCCTATTCCCATCGCTTCCTGTGAGGACGTGTGGCTGCATGCAGACATCCTGCATGTCTGTGAAGGTAACCCGAGAGGTCAGGGATGAGTCTGCCATCCGATTTCAGCTTTGCCCCAAAAAACATTACTTGTCATTTGTCACTGTTATCTGTTCAAAACCTTCACACAGTGTGTGCCGTTCATTCAGAGTCGACAACCTCAGCAGCATTTAGTTGAAAACATAGAGACATGAACTGCACATTCATGTGAGATAAACACTCACTTCTGCAAGGAATGAAAAATAAAAGTATATATAGTTTTATACTTGTATACAAAAGATAAATCATGTATTTGTTTACCACCTTAACTTTAAAAGAACTTTAAAAGTTCCATATAAACAAAAACGTCCAGAAATGTCATCAAAGAGGTTAATAAGTCGGAAGATGAGATTGAAAATAGTGTGGCAAGATACATACTTGTTTATTATTTGATAGGAAAGCATGTAAAATATTACTTTGAGGTTTTATACTAAGCTAAATAATGAAGCTCCTCATCCCAAATTGGTTTAAAAAGTATGTTACTGCATATTAATAGTGTCTACATTGTGTTTCTATTATTATCTGTACAAACAGGAAGAAGGAAAACTATCAATTGTGGTGCATGGCATCATCTTCCTGTGTTTTGTGACTGCGTTTGGCCTCCTGACATGTTTACAGTGCTGTGGATCTCGGCCTCGTGCTCTCTGGCTTTGGCCCTCAGCTCCGCGATGCTGCAGGAGCGGAGCTCGTCTGGGCTCGGCCCCTCTGGCCGCTCCCACTTCCCCGACCTCCGGGTCGCCGGCTGCATGCGCACGCTCAGCGCAGCACTCACAGTTTTTGTCCATGGATAGTTTTCTCCTTCCTGTCGCTTCTCCCATTGCTCGCCGGTGGAGCGTTCTGTCTGCTGTTTCAAACCCCTGCTCGCTTTCTCAGACGTTTCCTCATCGTCTCCTTTCACGTAAGGCCCTCTGAGCTGGCCCTGGAGCTTCAGCTGCCGCCGCATCTTGGCACGGCGATTTTGAAACCAAACCTGGAGAGAAATAAGGGAACACTAAATGAAACGATAGGAAAGTATAAATAGATGAAAACACTTCACAAAAAATATATTTTTGCTCTAATTTACGGTCAAAGTGCAAAAACCTTTTCCACACTGATGTTATGAGCTGTTATTTAAGGATACTTTCAAATTGAAGTCAACTGACGTGACGATTGAATGAGCTATGCTGCACTCATTTATTTCATCCATCATGGCAGTAAAAAAAAATCCCTGTTTCAAATGCTTCAAAGAAATATATATATATATATATATATATATATATATATATATATATATATATATATATATATATATATATATATATATATATATATACTTAATTCAACACAAGTTTCAACTGGAAAAATTATATCCCGGACACTTTTTTTTCTCCTACTTTGGCATCTTGAATGTAATGAGAAATGTGCGTGGATTTAAATAAAGGTTGTCACTTGATACAACTTGGCACTGATGGACATGCAAAAACATCAACAGTGCTGCAGAGCTCCAGTTACACACTGTATTCCAAACCATCTTTTAATTTGAATGAGTAGGGAGCGAACATTTCCAGAAGGAGTTCAGTGAGCCGGTTACCTGAACTCTGGCCTCGATGAGGTCCAGTCTGAGGGCCAGGGCCTCCCTCATGAAGATGTCTGGGTAGTGGGTGGTCTCGAAGGCCTTCTCCAGCTCCTCCAGCTGCCAGCTGCTGTAGTTGGCCCGTGCTCGACGCTGCTTCACTGGCCTCTGTTCATCTGGAAAGCACAGCCCGAGCACCAATTACACAATCGCCAACGGGTGACAAGGAACTAATGGCTCTGGATTGGATAATTAGCACGGCGATCATTAGGCCCACTTTAACGCGGCTTGATAATTGATTGTTAGTTACGAGCTGTTAGCCAATCTTTTGTAAACATTTACACTGCGATCAGATGGTACTCACTGACTGTCTTAAAAAAAACAGACTATAGTCAAACTGTGCCAGTTTGGCTCTGCTCAAGTCCTGTATCACTGGGCCCTTTCCTGCCACGGCAGCTGGAGTTTGAACTCACCTATGCCCTCTGTGAGTGGCCCCATCCCGACTGCCCGTGTGGCCAGGAGAAAAGCTTCCTTGCATGGCTCTGGCTGCAGATAATTCCTCAAGGATTCATAGCTGATGAAGGGCCCCGGGATCAGAAGCTGAGGTTGAGAGCCCAGTCTGGTTGGGAACGCGGGGAAAAAGTGAGCTGCAGGTGAATGAAAAACTGCAGGCAGCAGAGCAGATACCAGTTGTCCTGGGCCAAACATGTCCATGCCGTGAAGAGCCCCAATACCAAGTGTCAGTCCAGGTTGACTCCTACAGGGATGCAGATGGAATAGTGCAATGCATCCCAATGTCCACAAACACAAGAAGAGAGAGACAGTTACGATTGTCTACTGGATGTGTCTGTCCAGGTGGCGGTTAAACGTGCTTGCATATGGCTAAGTGCAGGGATTAGGTGTTGCTTTGGGAGTGAAGGTAACGCTTGAGTAGTGGAGGTGGTCTCACCTTAGCTTTCTTCCAAATCCTCTCCCCCGCCTCTCCCAGTCACATGACCTTCAAACAGACAGCAGGGCTTGGTTCATAGGACGGAGGTGAAAATGCAACCTGTGATTCATCCCTCGGTGGATTATCACTGTTATTCCATCAGTGTTCGTCATTATTTTTTCAACCGCAATCTGTTTCTGACATTTTTAGTCGTCCCCTTCATGTTCTCTCTCTCTCTCTCTCTCTCTCTCTCTCTCTCTCTCTCTCTCTCTCTCTCTCTCTCTCTCTCTCTGCTTACTCCGGGACAAGTTGCAACATCTTTGGCTTCTGAAGTTTCAACCGGTGAGATGGACAGCAGCTCAGTGTGTGGAAACGGAGGTTTGAAGATGAGTAATGCTCACTGAGACACGTTGGCCCTCAAGATTTGCACAACTCTGAACTTGTAATTGTCTAACAGTTGTAAAGTACGAAGGGAACAAATTACTGCAGGAAGATAGATACATCGTGAAAACACAAGTTGTTCAGACCTGTGGGAGGAAAACAAGCAGAAAAGCAGCAGATCCTGAACAGCAGGTTCCAAGATAAACACACTCCTTCTGACAACAATGACGTAAACCTAAAAGCTAATTTACTGAATGTTTTTAATCCCTTTTTGTCAACTCTATTGTTGATCTATTTTATTTATTTTTTTCTAAAGCTGTGATGTTTATTTTCCACATAACTATGACAGGCTGTGTGACCGAGTAGTAGGAGCGCACACACACTTCTTTACAGGGGTAAAAATCCACTAATGACATGAAACTAGGTGAACGAGGTGTAAGGATAGCAAACAACTTAATGATTGTGCTTCACTGCTACAGTAATACAAATGTGCATTTTGCGTTGCATACATTTAATCCTTATCAAACTTGTTGTGTTGTCTTTAAAGTTGGAACTTTGACAACGTATGGATTTCTGGAAAATGTATCGACATCTAAAAAAAAATAAAACGGTCGCATTTATACCTTTGTTTAAGAAAATGACGTAACTTATTTATTGATTGATTTATTCACATTGTCTAATATAGTCAGGAATCTTGTGAACGGCCTTCTGGGTTTTTCAGACTTTTCATTTCCAGAGAAACAGATTCTTTACACTGTGACTCAACTTCAAGACGAACACACAAGATACTAATGTGGATGTACCCACGTGCACAGACCCAACATTACATAAACTGTCAACTCAAACTCATTCAACATGTGTTTTGTGGCATATTTTGGTACCAAACAGGGAGAGCGATTTCTTAAACTTTCTAAAATAAAAAGTATAAAAACATTCACAGACGTTTGGACTTAGTATTTCTTTTACATCCTGTGTTCCTTAATAACTAATACATACACTGCAGTGATCGGTAATGATATTTCTACCACCGTTGCGGTATGTAGACACTACTGTCGTCTAAGTGTTACTGTGCGCTTGCAAGATTTTTCCATCTCAGATCAAAGCGATCACATCAACACATTATCAGCCAAGACAGGAAGCTTATTAACACTGTTTTTTTTTCTATGAGCAAGGCAGCTGTAGCTTAGTGTTGATGGATCTCTGATGAGATCCATCAACGGCCTACGTGCATTAAACACAGGTGTGTCAATTAATCTGATTCATATCACCTAACAACACATCTCGCCTAACTGCCCCTCCGCTCAGGCGGCGGTGGAAAGATTCAGCCGTCAGTGTTGTCACCGTTAAACTGGCGGCTTTGATCAGCCCGGGACGTCTGCAGCTGGTCAGAACTGAGGTGAGTCACGGGACGGTCATTCCTGTGCAAGCGGGGCAAACTCCAACTCCCTCACCTGTGGCCCTTTCATCTGCACCTGTTCAAACAGCACATTCAAGCCATGGTTGACGCACTAAAGTATTAAGGGTTTGACCAGCTTAGATTCGGACAAAATGTACATGTTTTTACATCAAAAATAATTTGAAACATTCACGATTTTACCTGTGATTTGATTCCTGATATTTAAAAAAAAATGCACAATTTCACATCCTGACAACATCATGAGGCTCAAGTAAAACTTCCTTTCTATTCTCCAAACCCCTTCTTCTTCTATTTAGGGGCGCTGGAGCCGATCCCAGCTGACATTGGGTGAAGGCAGGGTTCACCTGCACAGGTGGCCGGTCCATCACAGGGCTTGTATAGAGACAGACAAGCATTCACGCTCACAATCACACCTACGCTCAATTTAGAGTCCAATAACCCGTGCAGCCCCTCCAGTGAAACTAACAAAACCTTTTTAGCAACTTATAAATCAGCCACATCCCGCCTTTATAATGACCTCAAAATGCACATTACAGAGAAGGTATATTGAATTAATAATGTAAAGTATCCAGGCTCTGCATGTCTTTAATGCAGGTGTATATCGGGAGGACGTCAGCATAACAAGCTGATTACGAAAAACTTTTAGCACTTCAGTCACTTTGTGTGTGTATGTGTGAGGCGTGACGCGAGGAACAGACAGACGGAGATTAAAATGAATCATGTCTTAGGTTTGCAAGTTGTGCGGGGAAAAGCAAAACAAATTAAAAGTGTCTTGTTTGAGCTGTGGCTAAATAAACAGTGTGTGTGGCGGGACTGACACCTGAATAGCCGTCTCCGTTTGTCCCTGGCACACAGGTAGTTAAAGGGATTTCTGCTCCGTCTGAAAGTAGACCCCCTTCTCCCAACCCCCAAACTACTGTGATTGTCTGTGGCTGGCTCCTCTAATGCTCATTGATCCAGATAATCAGGGACAAAATTGGGGGAAAAACCGGTGGGGGAGGTTCTGACAGTCGTAACTCAAAAGAGCTGCTTGTGGATAATTGAAGGAGGCATTAAGACAACAATAGTAATGGCTAATGCCGGGCCTTATTGGTCTCTCAGGTATCTCTAGGCAAGACTGGAGATCCACAGCTAAAATGGCAATCATTGTATCATTAGCAGAGCTTTAACTGCAGGGACAGAATGTGCGTTATCTGTGGGTTTAGCGAGCCACCAATGGGATGCCCTTCAGATGGCTAGTTTGAAATGCACTTGTTTGAGCTTGCGTTCATTCATTGGAAAGTAGAGAGAACACGACGTCTGAAATCCAACTCAAATGTGTGTTTTTGGATCTTAGATAACGTAATGATTCTGAAATGTTTAAATACTTTTAAGTCCCCGTCCATTCAAGAGCGGGCTTTGCTTATTGTTGCATCACTTTGACGTTTTGGCTTCCGCCGTGCGGAGTGACACGTGTGCCGTTTGACAATAGAAAGGTTGTTTTTACATGCATCTGCTGAAGAGGCCGAGTTTATCTGTGCCTGAATCTGAATTGAGGACACGAGGCATCACAGCTAGTTCGGAAGCCAAACTAACACAAGAAACTTGAAGCGTTGAATAAACTTTATTCTGGAATTTGTTGCAGAAAAACACGTTCAAAGAGTTGAATTAAATGATGAGGGCTATTTACTCCCTTTAGACACGGCTAAAGTGAATTAACTACCCCGCTGCCCTCAGTGAGAGAAGATACAATCCAACATAATGGAGATGATCGTGAACACTGCACATTATTATTCTTTCTCATCCACCACAGTGACACTTCAGCTTATGAAGCAAGAGTTCTGCCAAATGTCATGCGAAGATGGATGATTATCGTCAGTTCCCCTGCCATGGGAATATATCTATCTGGTGTAATTTGCAGGCTGGAACAGCAATGAGCACAGATAAGATCAATATTTAATGAAAGTGTAAGTGAAGCTTAAGGGTTGTCACTTATGCCTCGGCTGTTAATGACATGTCACATTATCATACTTATCAGATTGGGTCAATCTTAACTGCAATTACTGGCCTCATTTCTTTTTAATTCATTACAAATGTTGAATCATTTCACTCGTCCACCCCTGTGCAAACACACCGCGAGTGTCTTCTCCGACTGCTTGCATATGTTCTTTAGTGTCAACTGTCCGCACAAACTTCAAACTAAAATCTATTAATGGGAGCGTGGATTGGTATAATTCAATCAACACACCTAAAATGTGTTTTTAACTTGGAAGAGAAGTGTATTTCATGGCTGAGGAAGCCCCTATGCGTGGTGCCTCACTCTCCCTGGTAATAGTATCCCACAGTGAGCCTGCTGATTGTTTTAGTCCTGGATCACTGGCCATGGGATAAACCTGAGAGCCCAGCCTGCTTTTCATGTCAAAACCTTCAAGGGAAAGCGGCCACAATCCAAGAGCAATCACACTTGAGACATCAAAGTGCCAGAGAGAAGAGAGGCGAGAGACGGTCCACATTTTTTCCACGCGAGCCAAGTGCAACTCAAGCGTGGAGGAAGAGGAGATGATCTAAGGCGAGGGTGCCATTGAGAGGAAGACGGAGAGCAGACAGATGTGCATGGGCAGGTAGCGGCACATCGGGGCCCCTTCTGGAGCTGAGAGAGACACCGAGAAGCCTCCGCTGGGCGCATTCCTCCCCGCTGCTCATTCACTGTCCACTTTCACCTGGGCAGGAAGACCCGGTGTGAACCATACTTCACGACCTAACATTCCTGTGGTCAGTGTTGGAAGACGTATTCAGACCCTTTACTCAAGTTTAGGTTCTCCTGATACAACTATTTAAACTTGCACCATTGGAAGTGAAAGTCGTGCATTCGCCAACACCAAATTATTATCAGCACAGTCCAAAGGGAAAGTCCTCCTGATGCAAATAAATCCCTTCTGATGCAGGAATGTGTGGTTGGAATTTGCATTTTTTTTTTTTTTTGCAGTTAAAGGAGAAGCCAATTGTAACTACTTTGTATACAGTTTGATAGTTTTGCCAAGTTCCCAAGCGACGGGTTGGGACTTCTAGATAATCACAAGCTGAACTCAGGGCCTCATCAGATGATTAATCAGTAAGAAAACATGGAGGTAAAATCCTTGTTGGAACTGCTAGAAACTCGTAGATAGCTGAAACATGACAATGAGCTCCGACGAGACACTTTTCTTTTCACTAGGCAAAGTCATAAGGAAACCTCTTGTTTAATCAACAATATATTGTATTTTATTTATTCAGCATTGGCTTTGTCTGGGTATAATCATTCTGAAAATAAAGTCCAAAAACTTAAAAAAAAAAAAAATCCATCTGAAATTTTATGGAATAGCATGAAAAGTATTAATTAGCGTAAATGAATATTTTTACTTAATTACCATAAAGCAAATATTCAGAATGGAAAAAACTGTCCGTTTGCTCTTCGCAGCTGCATTTCAGGGCATCCAGCCTGGTATGATGAATAAAGGCAAGGGTTGTTAACTTGTCAGTGGCCCGTCACACTATTCAGCAACCCCCCCCCCGCCCCCCCATCCCAACTGTCCCTCCTAATACTTCCTCGTTAGCTGTCATTCATCTCTGTTCCGCCTCACTGCTGCCCAGCCAATGAAATGCTGGCGCCTGACCAAGAGCCCAGGCTGCTAAGACTTATGTTGTAAGTTGATAGATAACCGTAAACACAGCTTTTGGCTAGTTATAGGACACCATACAGGTGCAATTAACACATCAGACAAGAGATCAGCGGGTATGAGGCATGATGGGTAGGACATGTCTGGGTTCACATATGAACAAGTTAATTATATGAATGGATGTGTGAATACATATTCATTAATGGGGATTTAGAGGCATCATGAAGAGACAAAGGGCCCTTTTTTAATGTATTCACATTGTCTTGGATTTAATTCTATACATGACTGTTTTCACAATCCAGACAATTCATTTCTTTTGTTGACCAAATAGATAAAATAAACATGGCTTTTCAGTACGGCCTTGTTACAATAAAAGTAGGCGGTTTGTAAAGTAAGCCCTCTGACCTCTTGCCCTAAGTTACATTTGAAAGGAAAACATTGGATTTATGCAGTCTGAGACAACCTTTTATTTTTCACAAAGCCTGGGTTGCGCATTGAATTCTTTATTATTGTTATTGTTATTCAGAATGACAGATTTTCCTGACCCACCACCTGTGTGGGCATGTCACACCGTCACTGAGGATCCTTATCCATGCTGTGGCTTCATGTCCTCCTGTGTGACAACACACCAGCAGGAGTGTGTGCTTTTAAAGGCCCGACACACACACATCACGCCCCCTTTGCTTTGAGTGATTGAACAATTACCGCCACAGTTCATTTACTAGCAGTACGGACGTCCACTTTCCTAGTTTACCGGCATTCCTATCTGTTGTTTAACTTTTCTCTGTTGACGTGGAGTCAGCGTGGCTCTGGGAAAACACTCACACTTTCATGGCAAAATGGTTTCCATCGCAGCATGTGCATCAAGAGCGACGGCAACGAAGAGCAACCGATGACGGCTGTTTACAGTTTTATCAGGATCCAAGAAATTATTGGAATTAAATGATAGGCCACAAAACTTGTGCCATTTATTTTCCCCTTCCATCTTATTTCAGGTGCTAAAATATTATTCTGAAAGGTAATAATTATTTTTGGTAAAATTTGAGGGTTTTTTACAATTTCAACATGCTTTCCAATTAAATAGTGATAAAATGTCTCCATTGTATCCCTGAACTCGGTGCTTAACTGCAGAAATAGGTTACAATATTCATTTTCTATTAGATGATGGAAAAAAAAGAAAAAGGCATATTCCAAAAGTTTTATTAATTCAGTTTACGTCACATTACTCATAGACGATGTTCAGGTAACAGTCAAGCATTGCGACTTCAAAAGAAATGACTTGTTTTGAGCAATTCAAATATTTCACAATTAACAATAACAGCATGTCAGCTCGGCTTCTCTTTCTGAATAATTTGAAAGGAATGAGAAAAATGATATCAGAATTGCAGCCAAACAATATTGAGGGACTGAGAAGAAATATTGCGCTTGTTGTTGTTCATTAATTTAGTGGCATCGTCAGCTTTTTAATTTTAACAATACTGCTCATACTTCATATTCTAGCTATCAAGCTACACTCGTGTGCAATTTTCCAAATACACATCGAGAGCTGGACTGCACTTCGTAATAATGTATATTACCAATTTAATAACTGCAGAATAGCAAAAACTCCCACACAAATGTCTGAAAATACAATAAAAAGTTTTAATTCAAATTTAATTACACTTTTTAAAATGATAATATGTATTATATTACATATTCATAGTAATTTTGGATATTCTGTGTTGCCTTTAACTGATAATATAATAATATCACCTAATTATATCCCCATTCTTCTTATCTATTTAATTATTTATTAATGTATCATTATATTATCAGTTAAAAATTACTTAAAACCCTTTAGAAGTAATACATGTACTAATTGTGCCATTATTGCGATAACAGCATTCTTACAATTTTTAATTATTATATTTTCAACTCATTTAGAGGGAATTGTAATGCATTCTTTGAAGTCACTAATTTATCCAGAAGTAATTAGATTACTGGTAGCTAGCAGCTCACTGGTGGATCCTTTAATATGCACCACTGAAGAGCCACAGAGTTTATTAATCCGCGATGATCAAATAAGAGAAATGTTTGAACTAGATGGGAATAAAACAAAAAAAAAAATCTAACTCTGGAATGCAGAAAATGAATGACACTATTGGACGTGGCGCTGTGGGCTTTGTTGTTATGTTGTTGCTTCCATGTGAAGGACTTTCATAGACTCCGAGATCATTGAACTGGTGTCAATTTGTCCGTAGATACCCACTAAAAACGCCTTGTGGAGCAAGATGTCTGCGTGTTCTGGGAAGGAGAAAAAGCACATAGATGTGTGACTGACGAGAACTCTGCGTGCATGCTTTGTTAAAACACATTCTTTCCTCCTGAAAAACAATATTCTGTGGTAAGGCAAGACTGGCACAGAAGCAGCTAGTTCTTACAAAAGCACGGTCAATAGTCATTTGAATAAAGAGTATCTTCTTACCTTGACAGAGGAGCACGTACTCCGGAAGATTCCTGAGAGCCGTTTGTACCACGTCAAAGTTACCGCTGCCCATACAGTACATGAACGTTGGCAGGAAGTCTGTCGCTAGGCTGGAGCAGAGAAAACATTCAAAAGGACATAGTGAAAAGTAAACGGGAACAAATAAAAGTATGCCGCGCCTTTCCTCTGCATTTATCTCCACACATTTCCTCTCGGTTCTTCGGTTTCTGTCGGCGGTTTGTCCCAAACTGCTATAAACTTACCAAGGGTTATTCTGTATGCAGCGCAGGGCGAGATTGAAGGCCATGCTCCGACACAACTCTTCAGAGGACATCATGAGTCTCTGCAGATCATTCTGAAAATAGTGGCAAAAAGGGGTGATTGAGGCGTTACGCAATGACGGGTACTCTGCGTGACCTTTTTTTTTCCTCCTGTTTATGTTGTTTATGACTCACAATGAAGTACTGGATGATTTCTGGGCTCCTCCTAGACTTCTCATCCACCTCTGTCAACACTTCCAACACATCTAAAGTAGATGTGAAAAAAAAACGCGTTATGACTCATTATGATAAGATTTACACAGGTGAAGTTGCGGCAGCAGTATGTTTGTTACCCTCGACTGCCTCTCCTCTCGACATCTTCTTCAGGTACATCGTCATGTCGGCCGCGCTCAGTGAAACAGAGGCAGATATGTTGACTAGGGGCAGGGAACCAGTAGACATGTCATCTGGTAAAGAGAAAAAAAAAACATTTATTTAGATAAATTGTAGTTTACAACAGTACGAGTGCAACAGTGACTCTTTAGACTTATTACATACAATATCACCAGGAATCTAGACTGAAGGAAAAGTCTTTTGATTCAAATATATGTGGGATCTGTGACATCATCCTGTGCTCACCATCTCTATCTTCTGGCGCATTCTCTGCAGAGGACCTTTTCACCGGCAACGTGAGTCCAGCCAGCAGAGACTTCAGTTGAACCAGGTCGGGGTTTTCTGCACACAAACCCCTGACAGTAGAAAGGGTAAAATTAATTTTCTAACAAAGCTATTGTAGCTGTAAATTCCTTAAACTCATTCATAGTTTTGCAAGTAAACTTATCACAATTGTGTTATTAAAACCTGTATTGTCTGGCAGGATATACTTACTGCAAGATGGCAGAGTGCTTCTGTAAATAGGGAATGGCGGCCGCTGCAACGTGGGTGATGTACTTCTGCGTGAACTGCAAAAACTTGTTGATGAAGACCAACGGAGAACGAGTCCTCTGGAAGTTCTACGGGACGAAAGATGCACAAACACATTGTGAACATTGTAAAACGTCTGATCCCAAGATCAAATCCTATGTTGAGGATTTGGATCAGCGTGTGAGTCGCCTACCCGAAGGACCTTCATAAATGACAGGAGGCAGTCTTGAAGCGCCCTCTGGTGGTCGCTGTGGAAAACAAGCGGCTGCAGCAGCTCCAGGATGGCGAGCACATTGCTAAAGAACGTCATGTGGTTCTGCTGCCGAAACTCCTGCATGTTCAGGTGGATGCGGCCGTGTAAGAGACCCGCAACCATAGGCAGGTGTCTGGGGGGAGAAACAAAGAACAGTGTTACAGTTTGTGTTTAATGTGTACGTGTGAAATACTGCTGCGGAGAGTAAGACCTAGTTTTTCACCTGAGCAAAAGGACCGGGTGCGACACAGCCAGCTTCCTGCATGCGAGGTTGGCATCAGACACACGGCCCTCAACAGACTTTGTGTCTCCTATATCAGCAAGCAGCGTGACCAGACGATGCACCAGGACATCAAGCTGGGACAAATACAGAACAAAATATTCATTAAGTGTCACGGTGAAGTCATTTTTTTATGAAAACAAATGCAGTAAAGGCTTTAGTTATGCCATGTGAACTATTTTGTGATAAGCTACAGACTCTTTTAATGCATTTGTTTCTCTTGCTTGTCCTGGCTTTACTCAGAAATATGTATTTCTTTAAGAAGTGCCTTTTAAATCAAACCAGATATTTTACTCAGTACAACATCTGTATTCTTCTTGCCAAGGTAATGAAGACCTCTTTACCTTGCAGCTGCTGCCGTCTGCAGCCCCCCCGCTGCTGAACGTGCCCTCAGGCAGCGTAACGTGCTGGATGACCTCGGGGAAGTGCAAATAGATCTGCAGCAGCAAGTTCTGGCATCGCTTACTCATCGCACTGAAAGACAAAATAAACAAAATGGGAGCGATACTGTATGCATTCCCTTTACGGAAAATACATTTTATTATTGGCTCAGACAGTTCAGCTGTTCACGTTAAAGCTTAGTAACACACACAAAAAAATAAAGACTGTAATCCCTGATGTTATTGAGTTGTGTAGCTTGGGGCTATTTAATTGACAGTGACTGGTCGAACCATTTTGTGTAGCCACAGAAAGTTTGTCACAGCTTTTAAACTGAAGTGAGTTTCCCTCCATAGCGGGACTCAAATTATAAAGCAAACAATGTTTGACATATAAATTACCTCAGGTTGTGTCAAATTCACTTTCTCCATCTCTTTTAGGAGCTTATGAACAGAGCCGACACAAGATCACAGATTAAAGAACGATATAAGTACTTTTCTATTCTTTGTCTGCCAGCGACAATAATTAATGTACACTAATACAAACTAGGCACATGAATAGTGTAATGTAATTCGAAGGCATTTGCCTTGAAGTCACTGTGGTTTTACAAAATCCCTTAAGGCTCTTGTCAGGCTCAAATGATGTACTCTCTACCAACAGAAGAGATTTATTACAGCTATGAATTAAGCAAATCAGAGCGACCTTGACCAAGAGTAAAGCGTCTGCTTGTTGTTTAATAGTTGGAGTGTAATCGGAATAAACACCAGCTTAACTGACAGCGAGGTTTCCCAAGAAGAATGCTCAACATACAGTGAAGTGTTTATTTAACATAAGGCCAAAACCCTTTACTTTCAACATGTTTTCATCCTGCCATATTTTCAGTAGCAACAATTTTACCAGACAGCTTAGCTGTACTTAAAATACTGTAATTCGGAAGCTAATTTTGCTTGACCTTGGCCAAAGTTTCCTCATTAAAGTGGTTTAATAACCAGAGACATATTCATGAAAGGAGGGTTTGCCTCCACAAAGAGTTGCACCCTGATCTCTGACAGCTAAGTCAGAGCAGGAATTCACAACACAGGCAAGTTTAGAGCTTCAGCCTTAATCCTCTTGGCTTCATTATAATGCACTGAGCTTTTAAAGAGATCACAGTACAGACGACTTCTGCTGGTTTTAATTTCACACCAATAGACCTAATTATCGGGTTTTCCCTGGTCCACGGCATTGTGGCTGACAGAGGAAGTCTGAAAAGTTCATCTGCACCAAGGAGGAAAATCTAGTGCGATTTACCCCCGAGTTTATCAGCACGTAAAAATGACTTTCCGTGATTGGGCTAATTAAACACAACAATACAATATATCAAAAAGGGATTGGTTGAACACTTTGATGACTCATACGACAAGAGGTGATGAGCTTCTTTGAATGCAGAGGAAAGAGTTGTAAGAAGATTAGCGTTACAACAGTAAACAAAGGAGATGACAACACATGTACATGTTACCTGTCCTCCCACTTCTTTGTGCAGTTGATGAGGTACTCTGAGACTTTCTTAATGTTCTCTAGCTCTCCGCTGCAGTAGGAGTGAAGGAGGGGCAGCCTGGACTGGATGAGCGAGCAGGAGGCCTGGTCCAATCTGCTTTTGTCATCGTGTGGCGAGTCGCGACTGTTGAGCTCCGACTCGGACAAGATGAGGTCCACCAGGCTGATGAGCTCCTCAGAACTGAGTCTCAGCACACACTTTTCTGTTTTCTTCTGCACAGACCCGAAAAGAAAAATGTATTTAGCGGAATGAAATTCTCTGGCTTCGGTCTCATCAAAGAGGCAGAAAAAAAAGGGTGACAACTCGGGACCTTGTGACTTTTGATCTTACTTGAGGGATCTTCTGATCGCGTCCCTGCCAGATGCGCGGGATGTGGCTACAGGCCCATAGGAAATCAAGGGCCGACGATGGGTCAAGTCTGAAAAATGGTATACATACACATGCTTAATAAAATGCAGGAAATAAATATTGCTGGCCACACAAAACAGTTGGGTTATAAACAAAAAAATAGGTGTACTTGTAGTCTCTGCGCTTGCTGAGAAGAGCGCTGATACACTGCAGGAGGGTGGACCAGTTTGACTGATGTGTAAGCAAGGCCAACAGATATGGTCTGTAGGCAGGAGTTCCTCTTGACTGATATAGAGAAATAGGAGGAAAGGATGCATCAGGAAGACCGAGGAAACAACCAGTGTAAAGTCCAGTGTGAGAGGCCAAGAGAAAAGCACATTAGCAATGCTGATCTTACCTTGTTGAGGGCAAACAGCAGTTTCTGCTGAAGGTCCGGACACACTGACGTAACCTCTGGGTCCAGATGCTCCAGCCAATCAACCAGCAGCCCAGAGCTCAGTCCTGACTTTGTCACCTCGGTGCTGCTGGGGAAGAGGAAACTAAAAGGTTTACATTACATTCATATAGTCTTAACCACAAGACCTCAGAATACAACTACGCTAAAGATGTTATGCTCGATGTTCATGTTTCGTACAGCCAACACATTCACACCCATCCTACTACGACACAAAATTCTGTTCTCAAGTTTTTATAAATATATATTTGTTCCAAATATAAGGCCCATCAGTTACTTTTCAAAAATCCACATGCACCTTTCTTCACACAGTCATACATTTGCTCCATCGCACAGCACTTAAAAAATAATAATGACACCTCACTTTATTAAAAGCCGTTTTACCTGTTAATTATAATTTATTTCTTCCAAAACAGTTGTGAAGAAAACGAAGAGCAAGTGACGTGAGCTGAAGCTTTCATTTAGACAAAATTATGACAGGTGTGTTAACGGCATACTAAATAAATCAGAGCACACAAGGCCAAAATGCCACCGTGACTAGTTGCTGATAAACAGCAGCATTGCAAAGGCATCCACCAGATCTCCTCTACCAAAAACAATGAGAGCAAAACAGCATTGCTGATCTGTTTTAACTGGATATGCTCTGGTCTAAGTCAGCTAAAAAACACACAAACAAACAGAATCCATCAGCAGCACATTAGCGTGTCCTTCACCGGTACACACGGCGTGATGTTCACTTCACCCGTCTCTCCTCTGCTCGGTTTGTGAGAGGCTTGGATGAGCCCAGGACTTAGCAGCGAGATATTAACGGTCATGTGAAAGTTTAGCTGTGATCTTGTGATTGCATAATGAATATAGTGTAAAAACACTTGGGAGTCTTTGGTGATACACAATGTTTCACGCAGTAGTAGCAAGGTTTCTACTGTTGAAGAAAAACTCTCTATTCTAACAACACACCAATAGTATTCTGCACGAATAAAATCACTCCATATATTTGCACTCTTTTGTAAAAGACCTTGCACGTGTCGGTTTGCACATTTTCGTACCCGCCCGGCCGGCAGCAATCCTCCAAAGTGTTCTATGATTTCCACAGCAAGTGAATCTGTAAAGCTGCAAAACCAATTAAACCTTTCCGGACCAAATCCATAAGCAGTTCCCCAGTACGAAGCCGCAGACAGCAAACACCCCTTTGCTATTTCTTTTTTTTTTTTTTTGTCACAGACAGTCGTGTTTGTCATTTATTCCTGTCAAATATAAATGTGTCTTGCATGACTTGAGAGGGAAGCAGAGTTGCGGTTCTCACTTGTTAGAATCCACTTCCTTTTTCACAGATCGCTCCTCGCTTTCCTGAAGCAGCAAGGAAATCACCGTCGCCACGGGGCCGGCCGTCCCGTTCTGTGTACCAACAGTCATCAGCAGAGACAGCAGCTCCTCCAAATACGGCGACCTCGCCTCCATCAGCCCTTGTAACACTGGAGTATAATTAAAACGATGTTTTTTAAGACAGCATGCTTAGTTTATTTATTTTTCAAATACTTTTAGTCATTCATTCATTTGAAAATGGAACTTTTGCTGCACTTCAAAATACACCAAACTTCCAACAGTGTAACAAAAATAATAGATGGATCATTCCCAGTCACTTCTAAAAAGCCTTTGCAATCATGCAAGACTGTTTTTACTTGATCTAATAATATTTTAACATTGTGATAAATTGCCCGTCAATCAGCTAAATGTTTGAAACACTGAATCTGTTGCTCAAACAAGTCCAACGCACATTCACATCATCCTCACGGTGACTCTGTACCTTTCCCGATGAGCTCTGGCTCCGCGTTGCATCGGTCTCCAGACTTCAGCATCGCAATGATGGCTATCTGCGGCACTTCTATTTCTCTGCGATACGCCAAAGCCTCAGCCAGGTGGAGGAAACCTGAACGCACTGCAAGGCACAGACACTGGTCTCTCACTGACTATACACAATACATTAATCAACATTCGAGAAGATAAAGCGTTGAAGGCGCTCACCATCATTGTGCCTGTGCTTGGTAGAGTTCTGACCAGCGAAGGATTTGAGCAGAGTCTTCAGTGGTCCGGCCTCCACAGTCGGATTGTCTAACCAAATGAGCATCTCGACGATGACCTTCAGGAAGAGTGAGGAGAAAGCCATGTCCTGGGACACGAGACGCTGGGAGAAACAAGAAAAAGAAAGTCTTCTATACAATGTCGTATGACTCAATATGGAATCATGGACGGATTGTCAGGAAGCCTTACCTGGTAGAGGTGAAGCTGGCGCATGAGAGGACAGGAGAGGGCGTGGCTGTAGTGCATTGATATGACAATAGGCCCCGCGTGAGCAGAGGTGAGCAGCGTTGCAAAGGCCTGCAGCAGCCGAAACGCGAGCCCACCCTGCTGAACTTGGCCCTGCTTGGCCCGCATCAACTCCTTAGCAAGAGCCTGCTGCAAGGCCAGAGAGAGCTGGCTGGGAGGGGGGCCGTGCCAGCGAGGGTCCACTTTGGACGGGAATATCTGAGAAGCAAAGGATACAGAAACGGGTCAGTTTGACAAAGTGATATCATACAACAAGGAAAAGAGAATACAATAGCGAGTAAACCCCACCTGGAGCAACATGCCAGTGAGATCGTCTTCAGGCCCTACTTCAGGAAGCTGGCTGGCTGCTCTCATCTTCACAGAGCTGTGGGGCGTTTCCACTGTAACTTTGGCCTTACTGGTTTCAGCAGAATCTGCCAAATGTAGTCAGGACAACTAATTTAGAATATTTTTTATTCATTTTGTCGCTTTACATCAAAGCCCTATGTTATCTCAGATAATGTGTGAGTATAAAAAAAACTTAATATTCTGAGTAATAATAACTTTTAATGTGAGCAATCCAAAAAAATTAACAAGGAAAATGTCTTAAAATGTCAAATGATACAAGCTAAAACAGCACAAACATAATCATTTAGAGACTAAAGTCACTAACCTCTATCTGAAGGAAGAGAGGAGCTCAGTAATGAATGGAAAGTGTGCCCTCCAGTGGCACCTCGCTCATGCTGCACTTCCACCAGGTGGGCCATGTAGTCTAATGCAGGATACATACAATAGTAGATGAATCATAAATAAATCAAGACTATTATTTGAACATTTTAAACCATTTCTTTTGTAAGATATCTGCAGCACTCTTACGCTTGTCCATGATGTTCTCTTCCAGCGTCTCCGTGTCATGAGAGACCGCCTGATCCAAGTACTGCAGCAGTTTACTCATGCTGGACACAGGAATGCCAAAGGACTGTACAAACAGCAGCAACTGCTGAGACTCCAGGTCCTGTAAAGCTGAAGGGAAACATGTATCATTCCATTAAAAAAACAAACATATCTACATGGTGACCAGCACATATTTCTGCGTACTATGGCAAGTTGTACCTGCATCAACCAATCGAGAAACTTCTGATCGGATCATCCTCAGTTTCAACCAATCAGGCAGCAGGAGGGCCTCCTCTGAGGTGTCAACCAGGAAGGCAGTCGGTAGAGGCTTTTTGTCGGGAAACCAAATGTCCAAAAGAGCGTAGAAATCACTTTCTCCTGTAAAAAAAATGCACAATGGTATTAAACATGTTCCTATAGCTTCTTCAACATTGCACTGCACAGTTCACGAGACTACCTTTGGGCGGCCCCAGAGTCAGCAGGATAACCATGGCGTGAACGACAAGGATGTGCATTGTCGCAGTTTCTCCTGTGGTCCAGCGCAGAAACACCTGGTCCTGAGATTCTGACTGGAGAAAAAAGATTGTCAAGTACAAGTTTAATGCTCTTTTTCAATCAAACTGGGATTCATCTTCGATTGCAGATCACATTTTAGTTAAAGGCTCAAAGCATATTTTTCAAACTTGTTCATTTCCTGTTTTGCAAGAAGTTTTCAGAGGATATGGAACTTGCATCTTATTCTAAAGATATCTTACATTGAACTAGTGATAGTATGTATAAATAGTTAGCCATAATGCAGTTCAGTTAGTAACACAACTGTTGGTAACGCTCACCCAGCTGTAAAGATCCTCGCCCTCTTTGGTCTTCCTCATCCTCTTGATGTATGCAGAGAAGATGGTGAGGAAAGCACTGAGCACGGCGTTAGACTCAGGTCTGCCCGAATGTTTGGAGAACAGGCTGTTCATGATGGTGGAGCGCTCGACGATGAGTCGGGCAACGTCCTGTAGAGCGCAATCGGGGATCAAATTCACTTCAGGTGTGCTCAACGAAAACAACAAAAACAGATTAAAGAAAAGCATGTAATGAAATTAATGTAAGTAACTCGCCGTGATTACCAGGGCCAGGTCATTGTGAGAAGCCTGCTCCTCTACTGGTGCATGCTGGGACAGGTAGATAAGATAGGCACTGATCGTCTGTGGATCCGTCTCCATGTGAATCGCCTTGAGGAAGACAACAGACAAGACACAGCCGACACAACTCCTTGTCGTTAATCATCCTAAAAGTTATACATGTTCAGTTATTGACAGTTCACCGTTGAGGCGACACCGACCTGCTGCAGAGCGGTGGACGTCATGCCTCTGACGCTGTCAAACAAGGGGAGCTTCGGGAGGTCTTGTAGCAGCCACTGGTAACCGGGCAAGAGCTCAGCATCTGTAGAGTCTTCTTCCATGGGCTGGTCCCGCTCATCTCCATCTTTTAAGCCTCCCTCGGTCAGCACCAACGACAAACCCTACACACAAACATAACATGTCAAAGAAATTGTGTTTAAACAATAACACAAAGCTCATCGAGATGGCTTTTGTCCGCTTCCAATACGGTACCTTCATGGCCAGGACTCTCGACGCCACCTGAGAAGAGCTGAGACGACGCAGAAAGTAGTCCAGCACCTCACATGTGGTCTGTTCGTCAGCTTTAGGACCCAACAGAAGATCCTGGAGACGTCCGAGTAGCTGCCTTTGCTTTTGCTGTCTCTAGCAGGAAGACCGATAATAATACAGGATTATTCAAGAGTCAGTAACCAGATGCACAAAAGCAGGTATCATTTTAGGATCTAAAATGAAAAGCAAAGATGAATTGAGACAAGTTGTCAATGTGAGAACAGGACAGGTACGGTCTTACAGTCGACATACTTGTCTCTTCTTGGCTTTTTGCTCTTTGCTCTCTCCCTCTTCGTCATCCTCTATTGGTAGATTGTCATCCGCAGCATCGTGCAGAAGAAACTCACACAGGCACTGCACTGGAAGCACATCCAGGGACCCCTCACTGGACTGGACCAAATCAGCCAACCACGGCATGGACTGGGAGGAAGCCTGTGCAGAATTAAAAAATGTACAGTTACAGGATGCACACAACAAAAAATGTAGAAAACATGCTATTTTCCTTGTGCTTTCTTTCATGGTCTTTATCAATGTTTTAGCTGCAAATGAATCAACAAGATTTCTCCACTTGAAGTTGAGCTTTGATCAAAGGTTTACGATACCAAAGATTCTGGGTTGTCATCCAAAACAAATGCATTGAAGCACCAAGCTAATATCTTACACAAGTCATATGCTTGTTAAGACACACTATCCTTATTTTGAAGGTGGTATAGCTGTTACTATGTGCAGGTGAAAGGTGTTAGAGCAAATGTTGGGCCATTACCTGTCTCTGGATGATGTTGAGGAGGAAGTCTGGGTTGCGACTGCGGCACAGCAGATGCCCCAGACGCAGAGACGTGTTGAGCGTTTTCACCTGCTCCTGGATCAGAGGAGGAGGGCGACGAGGAGGACCCCTGAACACAAACGAATCCATCTTACAGTCACACATTTTAAATCTAAAAATTCTCATTATCGACCGACAATAATGTGCTAGTGGTAATAGCTAGACTGAACTGTCCGCTGTATAAAAGTAAAACATTGTCAGTTTACTGTCCTTCCACTCTAAAGAAAGTGGAGGTTGTTGGAGAAGCGTTAAGCTTCAATTTGAGGTATTCCTCTTGGTTTCTTACTGTGGATCCAGGCTAGTCAGCTGAGACAACAGCAGGCTGTTGCTCTCTGTGATGGTCTGTTTGGTGGAGGCTGCTGCCAAGTGGCTCTCAAAGGCCAGGATCTCTTGTTTCTCTCTCTGGGAGACCTGCAGCTCCCTGTTGATCATCTCCGTCTTTGTGTCCTCGTCCGCAATGGTGCATGGAGGGTAGGTATAGTTACTACGGAAGCAGAGAGAGATGCGTGTTAGTTGTTTAGCGTTTTCATCCTGGAACTGTCCCGTTCTAGATGACCTTCACCTACTTTGTCATAACCATCTCCATGAGCATTTTCAGTGTAGGATAGCCGTCCCAGGCAGCCAAACCTAGCGGAGAAATCCGACATCATATTAACGCGGTTTATTAATACCTTAGTAGTAGCAACACCTATTTATTCAACATATAAAACAGAGTGCTGTACCTATTTTCTGAGGATTAAATGCAGCCACCACAAGCAGCAGCAGCCAGGCCTTCCAATACAGTGCAGATATTGCCAAATTTGGCGCCTGGTACCTTAAACATTGAGGGTCTTTTGTTATTTCAGACTGTAAACTGTATGACCTGAAGGTTTTTTTTTATTTTTTAAAGACGGTTAACGTACCCTGCAGGCAGCTGAATGTTCTCTGGGTGGTGGTATGTACATAGATTCAGCACCGCATCAATGAGCTGGATCCTCTCCACTTTCAGGACATCCAGATCTATTTAGAAAGAAACAACCTGTCAGCGCTGTGGTCCTAAAGTGCATTTCCTTTGTTCATACTTTCCTAACTGAGGCACATGTGTTTACCAAAATGTCCAAATATTCTGCCAGAGTTTATTATAGACAGCTTTAACTGTGACCGTGAACGGTTACAGCGTCAGTGGATCTTCACACACACCATCAGACTGAACTCCAGCAGCCCTCTTAACCAGGTGATCCGCCAGCTCCATGGCGTCGGCAGGGCCCAGGGGCAGATCCCGCGACAGCCCGATCACCAGAATGCGCATGAGCGTGTCCTCCAACAGAGGCACCTCGGAGCAGAGGCGAAGGAAGAAACTGAGGAGTAATTTATACAAAACAGCTTAGTGTAAGGCGACTGTGTTAAAAAACACGACTCCTTTTGAATAATGTAGGAATACTCACTTTCTGTCACTCTCTGGAGGCCAGTTGTCCCACTTGTAATACGTCTCAGGTTGCTCTGTGAACAGCACTTTGTGAAGGCTGCAGACATGAAAGAGATCATTCATATATAAAGTAGCTAAAACACGGTTAGCTTCAGCTGTTTTAACAATAAACACTTCAGATGCAAGCAGTTACTGACCAGTGGACATAGTCTTTTGCATTAACTTTGCTGATGGTGGGCACCACAGTGTGAAGCCACCACACTGCGTCTCTCTGGATGGAAGCGATCTGATTCTGAAACGACCTCAGGCTCTCCAGATCTGAAACGAACCCGACGTATGTTTAAGACGAAGCCTATCATGCGTATTATGCATGATGGTTAGTAGATACACCATTTGAACAAATGCACAGCACTGACTCTTCTTCTCTCCTTTGTCCCACGCGATGCCAGACTCTTTGACCTGAGCGGTGATGCCCAACATCATGGAGCAAGTCAGTAAATCTGTCACCTGGATAACAAAACGTTCCTATGGGAGAGACAAAGATAAAGAGTCCAGAGTAAACACATGAAGATGAAAGCAGAAACTACGGAGGGATTTTTTACAAGCATGTACTTTTAACTCCAAGTCCACATGGGTGGTCTCCTTTCTCTCCTGCATTAAACCAAAGCAGAAGGACTGGAAGTTGATCTCGTGCTTGGTCTGTTTGATGATCTCTCTCAGCAAAGCTCGGGAGGCACGGAGGTAGTCGTCCTTATTGGTTAGCAGGTCCTGGAACACCATCGCCAAGAACTACAGACACAACAGAAGAAAGAAAACACCTGCCTTTAAACACATACGCTAATAACTGATTAAAATAGAAACACTATGTCCAAACTAGTATTTGTTCAAACAATTTAAAATGCTCAACTTTCACCTTTGGACCCTGCTCCGGGCTGTGCTGCAGCACCGTGTGGAGGACCTGCATGTTGTTAGGATTCCTGGCATTGGAGAGCTCATTGAAGATCACCAGCTTCACCATCGTGCCCAGGTTGTCTCTGTTAGAATTGAGCAGCTCCCTGGAGAATCACAGCCAAAGCGCCAGTGAGTGTAAGTCGCTGCTTGTTACTTGTGTAACAACAAGTTTCTGAGTAAGACGAAAAGAGACTCCGCAGACCTGATACACAGCATGTATTGGTTCAGGAGGACTTTGGGTTTGAGTCGGATCTTGATCAGATTGGAGATGACCTCCATGTCATCTGCTCCCTGGGTGTTGCAGTTCATACATAAAGACATGAGGAGATCTTGAGCCGCTCGAGTCAGCTGTGCACACAAACAAAGAGTCAACAGTGATTAGAGTTATAAACATTAATTTCCATAGTCATGATTTGACATAAACAAAAACCAAAAAGACTGAAAAATATTAGCTACTGCATTATAGCAGTGTGTTGTTGTGTCTTTTGCATTGAATCAATACACTGGTTCCAATATAGCAAGATAATGCACCCCAATACTGCCACTAATGTATTGACTATTGTTTTTCTATTATAAACTAAACGTTGCTTTTCATTGAAGAGGTATTGTGACAAATTTACCCTGCGATTCACTCACCAAAAGCAGTATCTTTTACGACAGAAAACATGGCAAATGAAATTCGTAGAAATTGAGCATTACAAGTGGTTGATTTCGGGACATTTTGTACTCACTTTTGGGTTTTGCAGCCAGGTCTCCAGCCGCTGCACGGTCATGAGCCGCGCCTCTTTGTAGCCGCACGTGGCCGTGAGCAGACGCAACAGGTTTCGCGACACATTGTCCATCGGCTGCCGGCGGTTTAACTGATCCCGTAGGACGTCGAGCACGTAGTCCTCCACGCTCTCTGCCAGCTCGTCATACCTACAGTACGCCAGAATCATTCTAAATAATTTGTGATAACAAAATATCAAAATCTTATCATCAAGGATCAAATCACAAACAGCACAAATCAGGCATTTTGAAATGGTATCTTGTTGGAAACTAGAAACCCTGTATGGGTAGTTTTAGTACCTCGGCATCATCTGTCCTTCATCCTCGGGGCTGAGTTTCTCCTCAGCTATCAGCAGTTCAGTCTGGCACTCATCCTCCTCAGGGGTTGAGGGATGAGGGCTGCTACCTAAACACAAAATGTAAAAGAAAATCAGCAACCCCAACAACCAACAAACCAGCGTGTTTTCTCAAAAGAACTGTACCTGCACTGAGATCGCCACCGGAGCGGCCGGTATCAGCCTGCAGCAGCATACTTTTAGGGGGCATCTTTGTCCCAAAAGCAGTCTGGATGTTGTCAACAAAATTCTTACAGTGAGAACTGTCCACCCAGATTCTTTCCCCCAGAGAGTCCTCAATGTACACCTGAAAATACATTCTAGATTAGCATACTGCAAGACATCTTACACGGCTAAATTAAAGGAATTTATAAAATAGTTTGGAGTGTTTTGTAAATTCGCACTTTTACAAAGATCTCTGGCCAGTTCTCATCTTCCTCGTAGGCGGCCATCAGCAGATTGCAAGCAAGTACAGACACAAGACTGTTCCCCTTGGCTTTAAAGTTGATTGAAGCATCCCGCCGCAAGAGGCTGCACAAAGCCTTGTGACCAAAGCGAGACAGGTGGAGAGTGAGACAAATCCAGTCAAATGCCAACATCTGTAGGGTTCATGTTGTGGAAGATTTCTTTGTAGGTGAACAATCAGAAAACTTACCTCAATAATTCCTTCAGTAGAAAAAACGTTTGGTTTGATTTTGGCCAGGAACATGAGACTGAGGTACAACGTTATGTCAGGCTTCGCTCGGTTCATCTTGAGTTGTTTCACTGCTCCACACAGCAGTCCCTCAATACGATCATCATTTCCTTCAGACTCTGCCGCTTCGATATCATCGAGAAGCACCGCCGGTGACACTACAACAAAAACAAGGCGTTTTAACTTTTGCTACTTTCGATGTTTTTTTTTCATGTTGACAAAACCATACAAAGCCATTGATCTACCTTCAATAGGTACGACTGACGGCTCCTTTATTGAGGGCGATATCGCCCTCTTGTCTACGGCTGCAACATCAGCGAGTCGTCCCAGAGCGCTGACAGGAGGGGTGGTGGACAGTTTGGGCCGCTTGGTGAGGCCGGACAGACCCGATGACGAGGGCAGCGTGGAGGAGGTCTCTCTCTTACGGTCAGCCGGTAAATTTGTGGATGCTGGCTTCAGCAGGATCGCAGGGGCTTTGGGCTCTCCACCCTGGCTCTTTGATCCAAGAGCAATGAAATCTCCTGTTGGGGGATGACCTGGGAGGAGCAGAAGTCACGATACGTTGTTGCTGACATCATCAAAAGCACAGGAAGATAGCACTGTGGTAGGTATCGCACCGGCTGCTACATATACCTGATGGTTTTGCAGCATTGGGACGCCTGAGCGCTGCAGGCTTTGGACGATTCATCTTGACTAATGCACGGTAGGTTAGACAGGTGACATTAGATGGCTTGGAGTAGTCTGTGTATAAGAAAACAAGGAGACACAAAAGTCAGCAAAGGAACGTCAGCTGTCATAACTGCGGGAGCCAACACCAATTACGTAACGTTAATCACTTGGCAATGGAAACATACAGAGACCAAAAGTCCGTGTTCAATCTCATCTGTACTAAATAACGCTACATACTGAACACAAAGTGTTCCGCTAACGACAACAAACGGTGAAAGCTAGCTGTTTCGAGGCGGCTGTTAGCACCTTGAGCTGATATGTGTCACGTGTGAACTGGTGTTGATATCAAATTTAAAGCCGCTCACATGTTTATTCGGTTTCATAGAACGGGTTGTGGTTAGCCTGAGCGATGCACTTATAACAATAAAAAAACGCGTTAGCCAACTCGGAAGCTATCACCATGACGGCTTCTTCTTCTTCTTCCTTCTCCTCTTCTTCTGCTGCTTCTTCTCCTTCCTCTTCTTCTCTGAATCAATGCAGCTCGCTAACAAAAGTGAATTGGTGCATACCGCCACCTAGCGGCGAAAGTGTCAGTTGGCGTTGTTGTTAACGGCACACAGAAAGCAGTCGACCAGAAATAGTGCAACTTCTTCAAAGTAAAATACCTATTTATGTTTCGCATCAAACACCATATTTAAGAGTCCTCGCTCGTTATATTTCTAGTGTTATACCGTAGTTGTGTTGGTCATGGCGTGTAGCTTGGTTTTATTTTGGAAATGGTTACCGGAAGTACTACTCTTCATATACATTTCTAGCTTGATGCTCGAAGAGTGCAGCTGTAGTTACTGACGATGACCACAAGAGGGCGTACATGCGTTAGCAACAGCAGGATCAAAGAAAGAGCAAAAGAAAGAGCAAGGCCGACACAATAGCGCCGTACTAGCTTATTACTTTATGATTATGATTACAATAATAATAATGTAATAACTTATGAATCTCTTTGTCCACCAGAAGGTGATCACAACGTCAAACTGTCAGCTGTAAAAAGTATTATTAAGTTAACAATGGAGCGAGCTATAATTATGCATCACGGCCACTGGAGGGCAGTGTGTACAATGTCTATGGAGCAAACCAGTCGAACTGAAGCATGTTCCCTCCAGTGGTCACAATGAGTAACTGCAGTATAAAGTTAGACCAAATGTTAATTTTTAGTTCCGGTCAACACCTTCAAAATAAAACTCTAAAAATATATATTACGATGTAGGTGCGCACAGCGGCCATTGGAGGGCACTAAAGACTCATTACTTTAGTCTTAGAATATACACTACTATGTACCAACAGGACGGATCAAAACGGGATGTAACTGTAGAGTTTTAAAAGTAATTCAAAATAAATAATGATATAATTACGTTAAATGATAGAATCTGACAATTTCAATTAATTCAGTTTTGGGAAAAGTTGTTTTCCCCAATTGGTGGTGTCTCATATCTCATATACCTTTGATGATATCAGAGGTATTACTCAAGTGTTCCAGACACCTACATGTGGAAAAATATATCTTAAAATGATCTTAATCCTAATAGTATATGTATTGATACAGGGTTTGATGCGGCAATAGGTTGTTCCAAATCCATGAGATGTGCGAGATTTTTTTTTGTGAAAATATAATAAATAATAAAGTGCTATACAACTATTACTAAACAAAACGTGCATGTATAGTTGGGAAAACCTAATATGTTAACCACAAGCTTAAAATCACTGCAAGAGGATTGTGCCTCAATAAAATGATGACTCGTCATTTTTATTTTTTTTAAACAGCCTGTGTTGTTAATAGCATAGCATATATTTACAGTTATACTTTAGGATGAACGAGTAGCTGTTTTCCTGTTGTACAAAATTAAAAAACACAAGATTATACATACACACGATTAATTTTCTTTTTCACTTGAATTCAGTAGATTCACTTTCTCTTCTCGAAAGGCAAAGTAGACCACTGGATATTGTTTTAAACTTTCTATAAAATTTACTAATTGAACACATGGTGGCAGCAGTCTCTATTCTCGTGCCCTAAAATAGTCAAATGAATGTAGGGTGGGTAGTTTCTATGGTTTCTATCTTACCACAATAACTCATATGTTGTGTGTGAATACATAAGAAAACAAGACTCATAATCTCAACTGAATAATCTGCATTTTCAGTCTTTAATCATGGAGAAGGTTCAAGTGCTACGTGATGGTGAGTCACGCACAAGAATGTACATTTTCATCTTGACAGCTGTTTTCATTTAAAAAAAAAAAAAGTCAGTGCCTCCAGGTGAACCACGTCTGAGCATCAAAGCTTCGCCCCCCTTAATAACGTCCATATTTAACCCCGCTCTGTTCATTCCTTTAGCATTACAAAGCACTCCTAACTACCGTGAGTCCACGCGGCACCATTTCCTGCTTTAACTTTCATTTTGATGATCAAATAGTTTTTCAGCTTCAAGAGAATCTTCTGGATCTAAAGAGTCCAGCAGGCCCGAGTCCACTTTTTTTCAGCCGGTTACGTAAAGTGTTTTCTTGTGAAACACATTTCGGTAACGTCAGTGGAATGTCCAGTCCATGTTCCAAATTAAAGCTTGTGTCATAAGGGAGTTTTTTTTTTTGGAATCTGCAAAAACAACCCTTTTATTTCGGAAATTACATTCGGTCCAAACTGCCAGAGGCAGCTGTCTGGTGTCAGCGCTCACTAACACACACTGAGAGAGAGAAAATGTGATTCATCATGTAATGTTCTGTAGAAAGTGATATTCCTTTGCACAACATTGCATGCTACATATCGACCTTTAAGTCACTGAAAATGCAAAGTATCTGGAAGGAAAACATGATCCCTTTACAACAGGCCTCTTTGTGCCGGATCACATTTCTGAGTTCAGCAGTCTGAGTCACTAAGAGGCGACTTCAGTGACTCGAGGCCACTTTCTGTAATCCAACACGGTGAGACGCAGACCCCACGCCGCCTGGATCTAACGAGAAGAAACCCGACAAGTCGGCCGCACATGCTCCTCTGTTTGTGTTTTGTCAGACACGACGGGTGTAATCCGGGTCATCTGTGTCCACGGCGGCCAGATGGACAGTAATTGGGCGGCGTGGCGTTGACGGAGCAGCTGGATGTCTGACAGGAATATGAGCGGAGGCGCTGCAGAGACTTCACTCCACCGACGTGTGTGTCTGTGCTAGACACGCGACAATAAACACAACTTTTGTCTGCTTTCTATTGTGTTTGTTTGTTTGTGTTGTTTATTGTATGCACTATTTCCCATCTCATCTCGTTCTAATCTACTTCAACGTAACCGCATCTCTCATTTAGCGCAACGTAATCTCACATCAACTCTAATCTAACGTAATCCGATGTTCGCTTATCTCATTTGTGATGTAACATTAAGTAATGTAATGTAATCTCACATCATCACATTTCCTCTGTAATCTCAAATTCTATGTAATCTTATCTAATTTAAACATCTAATCAAATTCAATCTAATCTTAATCTCGTCTGATCCCATGTCGTTTTCCAATCTAATCTAATTGTATATGAACGGACTCATCATGTCACCTGTAACAAACTGATTTCATCGTAAATGCACACTAGTGTAAAATAATCCCATTTATTCCCATTTCATTACATTTAGTTTATCATAATTTCATCTCATTTTATCGTCGCTAATCTGATGTAACACAGTTTCATCTCATTTCATCGTTTCACAATTCAAATATAATATTATCAATCTCTTTATTCATCTCAACCGAATGCAATGAAACCTCATATCCTGTAATCTGACATTTAATCTCATGTAATTTAACTCACCTCATCTCATCTGAAATAACAGCATCGCTTCTCTAATCTGATGAACTCTAATCCCATCTCATTATAACTCTTCTCAAAGCTGATTCATTTCATCTGGACAACACAGAAGCAGAAGAGAACGGTTTCACCCGTCGTGTTTAACTCACGCTACACACAGGAGATGGTGTTGTTGTTGTTTGTGGTCAACAACAAGGCGTCACAAAGCAACACAAAGACGGTTCCTCGTCTCACAAACTTTCCCCTGTGCAGGTGAAGAGCTCCATCTGAGGGACTAGTATTTGGTATTTGGCACAAAGTTGAGGTTAAGAAGAGGTGATTCGTCAGGTTGTTTTGTGACTCAGAAAAGTCAACATTCAAAGTGTGTTTGTTGTTCTTTCACGTCAAAGCTTTTGGGGAAGCGAGACAGTCTGTACCGCTTTGCCGCGTTATTTATTTTGGGCATAAACAGTCACACTCAACACATCTAACTCAACATTCAGCATTCAGCCAACAGTCATCTGATCGTCACATTTTCACATAAAGGTCACCGCTTCCTCCTGCGTCTGAGTTGTGTGTCTCTGCTGCTCTTTTGTCTCTCCAGAGGCTGAACACATGAACACCAACAAGACCGGGAACGAAATCACTCAATGAAAAGTCTTCAGCCACGAAGTCCAAGAGTAACTTCTCCCTCCCTCTTGTCTCTGAGTCCACCTCTCCGCCTCAAAGAAGTTATTTGACAGGATGGATGCATGTGAAGATGGATGTGCGTCTTGATAAACCAACCAGATCATGCTGAGTTCCTCACACGTGTTGAGAGTCAAACTGTTTACACATGGACACTATTATGGTTCATGTAAGATATACAATATGGAGTTATTGACCAGGAAGTTCATGCTGCAAGAAACTTCAAGCTTCAAGATGTTTTTATTGTCATATGCACAGACAACATTTATTCTATACAATGAAAGGCTTATTGTACTCGGTCCTCCTGACACAGAAACGTATGGAAGACCATTCCCGTCAAAAAAAAAAAAGACACATAATCATGACCAAAAAAAAAAAGTCTGAAAAAAAGTCATACTGACAAAAAAAAAAAATCAACAAAAAAAGTATGACAAAAAATAAAAAAAGTTTGACAAAAAAACATTTTTTTTGGTTGACTTTTTTTTGTCGCCATGACTTTTTTTTTGGTCATACTTTTTTTGTGTGTGGCCATAATAACAGTATTGCACAAAAATATTGAGGTTGCGATTGTTGAAATGGTTGAAATCTCGTTTTGAGAAGACTTGAAGGGATTTCTCCAGATTTGACTCTTTTGAACATTGGCTTCCTGTTGGTGCAGTCAGCAGAAAAACATGTGAAAGAGCATTTTTCTCCCGTTTCCCCTCCTGTCCTTGTTTGAACTGCGGCCCGCCGTGTTTATAGAGTAAACACTCGGCATCTGTTTCTAACGGGCTCGTCTGCAGCGGCCCCGAAGCGGAGCGCTCTTTCTGTCGGATAAGTGAACGAGGGAAACCCGCGAGGGTGCAGCGGGCCTTAAAAGGCCACTGACTTAGCATATTTACATTCAGCACTTATTTACCCAGAATAACCTCGGAGGCCGCTGCCAGCGGAGCAGCTAAAACAGGAGAAAATCCTCAGACTGCGGAGCTACTACGCCGCCGCATACTTTCCTCAGGAAAGGAATGCTGCTCCCAAGTCAGACGGAGGGAGGGAGGAGGTGGCTGTTAAGTTAAATGTTGAATACCTCGCAGCATAAAGGAGGCGACTTATAGGAGGCGGGAGGGACAGAGGAGGCGGGAGGCGGCAGCCTGAGAGAGTTTAGGACTTTCTTTTGGAAATCTTGAACGTTTTTCCTCCAGTTTTCGTGGCTAATATTAGCAGCGTGAGCGGACTTTGGACAGATTAGTTTTGTAAAGTAAGCAAAAGCAGCTGGCCAGCAGCAGCAGGCTCCTCTACCTTCTATTTATGGCCTCCCCCCTCTCTCTCCCCCTCTCCCCCCCCCCACCCTCCCAGACTGACGTCAGCAGAAAGTTATTTTCATGAATGGAGGGGGCGGTCACGAGGAGTCGGTGACGTGAGCTCTTGCGGAAGCAGCGCGTGGAATGTTGGTACATTGTTGTTGTTTTGGAGTTGATTCAGTGCCGCTGCTCGTCTGCTGCTCGCTCCACGCAGACTGCGTCAAGTGACTGCGCCGCCTGGACCGGGGAGCTCCTGCGCCACTTTTTACGCACCACGGATCCACAAATACCCGCGTCCACAGAGGTGAGGCTGTGCGTGTATAGGCGCGCGCGCGCGCCCGAGTGTGTGTATGTGTGTGTGTTTTTCTTCTTCTGGGAAGATATTTTTTGACATCCCGTTTTGAATTGCGCAGGTTTGTCTCAGTGGCATATCGGCGCGTGCAGATAGGATCGCGTTGTTCGTCACGTCGGATGCGTTTTGATCCCCGTTATGAAAGTTGACGTTGACTTTGTGGATTGTTTCAGTCGCGCGGACACGTGTTGTGTTAGAGAAACATAACACAAAGACCCGACAAAGTGGCTCTGAGCTGGGATCAGTCGCGTGACAAAAAAGTAAGGAAAACTAGAGAAAGTGTTTACAAAAATAAGAATATTTGAATTCATTATTTTGCTTTTACTTTATTTATTTTTTTAAAAACTTTTTCTTGTAAATTATTTTGCCTGATATTTAAAGAAAAAGAATCACAGTGGATTTATTGTCTTATTTAGTGAAATCCTGAAAGACATAATTTTATAAAAATGAAAACAAGTAATCGTTTTATTAAATATGTCAGAACACGGGGCAAGACCATTATACATCCACATCACACACTATTTAAAGTAACGTTAACGTGAGGGTTACAATGGTCTCCTGCTTAACGTCATGACGTCACAAAGCACTCAGCGCCACAGAGCCAGTATAAATAGTTGTTGTAAGATTATTTTTTAAGCGGGTTTGGTTATTTATAGCCTTCTTTCTGACCCTCGAATGAGCTTTTATTGTGTTGTTGTTGAGGGAAACTAGAAGTGAAATAAACTCCTCGCCTGCCTGGTTTAATCAAACAGAACTAACTCTGTCGTCCACTTTAATTCTGCCTCTCTTGCTGATTCCTACGCGGGATTTAATTCAGGCTGCTGGGATGCAAAAACATCCCAGCCTATACCTTTTGACTTTGGAAACAACACGTGGTCTGCATGTTAGGCATGTGGGACAAAGGGCACGATGGGAAGTTAAGACCACCGGGGAGGCTGGCTGAGAGAAACAAGCAGTAAACAGCAGGAGCAGCACCCATAAATCACGATCTTATCTCTGTGTTTACAAAGTCTTTATGACGAGAGTAAAGATAAGGAAACATGTCCTGAAAGCTGGAGTTGTTTCACATCTTTATCTGGTAACAACACAGACATAATACTTGCTTAATTGTAATCTGAGTATTTCTTTTACCTCTTAGGGCCACTGTGATTCATTCATGGAACATTTTTGTCTTTAACTTGTTTAACTTCCGGCCACAGATTTCTATCTGAGGGGCGTTTGTGATGCTGTTGTTTCTGGTGTTTCAGTGTCTGCTGCTTTCCTCTGTCATGAGGTTAAACATGTGGTTCAATCACCAGAGCGATGATGTCTTCTTTGAATGAAGAAGAAACAGAGGCCCCGTCTCACTTCATCACCACAATACACACACACACACACACACACACGTGGCAGTGACGAGGCACAATGTGGGAGTAAATCCCCCCTCTGAAAACACAGGATACGGCGTCATTGCCATCAGACGTATAAGATTTCTCTACAGTGACGGATGAAAGCGACGCAGAGTGCATATTGTGTTTGTGGTGGAGTGTTGTGAAAGTGACATAGCTGTGGTTTGCGATGCTGTGACTCAGGGAACACGCTCACCATGATTTGTTGAGCTCCTCTTACTGAGGGGGAGAAAAAAAAAAAGATGTCAAGTCTTGACTATTGACTTTGGAATCCAGTGAGTTTATCCACAGCTGAACCTGCCAAACAAAGTGTATGCAGGCAGTAAGCGATGCACATGTGAACAGGCCCGCTGTGCCTCCGTCCAAAGGGACTCCCTGACAGTGATGCAGGGGTCTGAGCCCGCTCACCCTGCCACCCACAGGGACCTGCATCCAGGCTTTTTCCCGTCAGCGTGCCGGTGCTCAACCCGTCGCCTTCACCTCGTTGTGCTCCGAGGTGTGGCGGGTGTCAGGGTGACTCATGCGTTTCATTTGGTGGGATATGATGTGTTGTTGGGGAATGCCTTGTTGTTGCTTCTCACTGGAGGCTGACTTGCGGATTCCACCGTTGATCTTTTTCCCCACTGGCAACTTCCTGATTCCACAGCGACTCAAATTGCACGTTGGCAGCGACACAAACGAGCACTCACAGTGTTCACAATGAATGCTTTGCTGTCACTTCTTGTCTCTCGAAACCGGTGTTGTGAAGGAGACACTGCAGTCTGGAAGGTTCTGGATTATTATTCATTCGTACCAGAATTTCTACCTGAAGAACCTTTCTTTTGATTATGATATATCTTGTTAAAAAAGAGCCATGTGATGCTTTTTATTTGGAAATGGAAGACTATAATGTTCCTGATATTCACACATGAGGCGGCGACATTCTTGTTCTTCTTTCTTGACGTTTCTTTGAATCGGTGTCCGTGGTTGGGACAATATCCTTGCTCAGATATTCGGTGAGTTCTCCTCCCTTTTCCGCACAACAGTGCAGTTACCAGCCATTTCCAAGGTTCCCCTGTACTTTTCCTTCCTCCCAGTGAAACAACGGGATTTTCCAGGAAACGTCAGATGGAGAGGGGTGTGATTCCCTGCCGCTGGTCGTCGCTTTTTACCAGTAAACAGCATGACTCACTGCTCAGCTATGCTCTCCATTTCCTTCACATATTATCCCACCAAAATGTGCTGCGCTGGAGAAAGAGTCGAGAGCGCCGCGCAAATCTCTCCACCGCCCCTTCAGGAAAAAAAAATGCAAGAAAAGCAAGAGCTTTCTGAGAGGAATGTATCAGGCTGTCAAGGGCAGCAACACGTCTGCTCCTTGCTTAACCTACTCCCAAATTAAAACAAAAAGAGAAGATAAACAAAGAGTCCAGACACGCCAACTCTGCATTTATCACTGCAGCACGAGCACATAGGTCTTTGATATGCTGTTTGTTTGAGGAGGAGGCTGCACCACACACACCTGCTGTTACTGAAGAGCAGCCTTGAAGTTGACCAGATGCCTGACTTCATAAACAGTGAACAGATGATGCATAGATGTATTAATCTGACTGTCTCATAGATTTCATACATGCACTATTTCACGAGTTTGCTCAATAAGAGCTGGGGTGGATTTGTGCACATGTAAAAATCTGTCTTTGGGTCCTGAGATTTCTTTTTAGGCATTCTCAAAAATAGCCTTGAAAGGATCAGTTCATCTTCAAAGCAACGTGTACACCCAAAGAACAAAGTAGCGAGTTGACCAGAAAACATTTGGGTTTTCCACATCAAATAAGACACATGCTTTACTCACAACCAGAGCCATGAAATGTGTGTTTGGCATTTGTAATGAACAGTTAGTTAAGGAGCGTCACCCCAAGGCTCTAATCTGCTTCTTCTTTAGACACTTTGTCATAATCTTGTGATAACACCGCGGCTGAATACTGCTCTCTGGGCTTCCTCGCCATTAGAGAGCCATCTCGACGATGTTTTCTTGAAGGAAAGTGAAATGAAAGACAGACCCCTCACTCCTGACTTCCACACGTGTGCACGCAGGCTCCCTTTGATTTGTTTGGGCAAGTGAAAGATGTGAAGACGCTTCTGAATTCCAGACATTGTGTGAATATTGCAGCCGTTGTTTTACAAGCGGGGTGGTCCGTACTCCTCCCCCCGTACAGCCCGAGTGCATCGCGGGACATTTTCAGACAGAATGTTCCTTCTTCGGTGAACACTGGGTTGCATGTGAGGGTTTGCACATGTGTGTTCACTCAGGAATGTGGTTTTGTTCTTTTGGCCGCCATCTGTGGCTTTTTTTCCTTTTGAGGTATTTTTCCCAGACTCCTTTTTCTTCACCGGTATGAAAAAGCTAATACGAGTTGTTTTCGACCAAAGTGAGAAGCCATGATTTGTTGTAAAATAAATCTGAACCCGTAAACGGCGGATTTGGCTGCGTGAGATAATTGCTGTTTTTCCCCCTCTGAGGAAACTTTGGCTTGAGCTTGATCCGGAAAACATTGTCTCTCTGCGAGTTGCAAAAACATAAGCACATGCTTCAAGAATTTCAGGGAAACAACCTGGCCCCTCGGTTCAAGCCGGAGGCCCCCTTGTATGAAGAGAGCGAGGCCCCGCACCTCTTTTCCATGATCTTCAATACACCCGGGGACCCCCCTCTGATGCAATGCCACTTAAATCACTTTGAGCCGACTCGTTGTTCTTCATCTTTATAATGCTTCTGAAATGTCAATTATGCAATTTTTTTGCTGCGTGTGTTTTTTTTAAAATACTTTCTTTGGTCGCAAAGATCAATAAAATACACCAGAGAGAGGAGCAGATGTTCTCTGAATGTGTAAACATGAGTATGTGGCTCTGGGTTTAACATATTTCTCTCTAGTTTTTAGTGTTTTAATGTTCAATTTAAGACACAGTATCATAAGAACAATGACTAATGTCCAGGTTGCATCAAAGATAGAGCTAGAAAGTTGTTTTTTTTGTATCGACTGCACTATTTCATGCATTGATGAACTGTAAATCAACATTTGCAAAGTCCTTTATAGCAACATAGACAAAAGGATGTACAATTGTGCTAAAAAAAAATCCCAAATCAGCAGCCACACCCAGAGTATGTTCTCAAAGCTGCAGTGAACATCTGAGAGGATTTGCCCTCTTACTGAGGTATCACTTATCGCTTGCTTACTTAAATTGTTTAGCTGGCAGAAATTTGTGTCAGCACTGTGGGCTAAATATATCCGCCAGAGTTAAATAAGGGCATGGAGCGGCTCAGGAAAGCCCAGTGAAAGAGGATCCAAGCAGCGAGACACGGGCCTAAATCCACAGACTGCATTGTCTCGCAGCGAAAATACACCGGTGACTATAAAGGAAAGTATTTCCCTGTGACACTATCTCCAGGAATGTTCCACATGCTGCCCTGTAAAGTTCAGCATAACTGTAAATGTTATGCGGATGGTTTGTTTTAATGTGCGACGAGGAGGCAGAGTGCTGCAGATACCGAGAGATACTGATAAGCGGAAATAAACAGCGTGCGTTAAACTGGATTTTCAGGGATGGGAGCAGGACGGAGGGACAGATTGATGCTTCTCTAGTTATCGACGCGCCGGAGCTTCTTCTTCGTACTATGAATAGGCTGCGTCGCGGTTATGAATGAGACTTGTTTACCCTTTCCGTGACCATGTGACTCACACTCCCACGCCCATTTGCAGGGCGTTTCCATGGCAGCGGTCGAGCATGGAACAGTGCACTTGTAGTCAGGCCGGTCTGCAGGCCCTGAAATGGAGCCTTGGGGGCGTTGGGGGGTTGGGAGGGTGGATGTGTGCCTCTCACAGGATCACAGATCAGCGCGCTCGCTTTTTTTTGGCCACGGCTGCAGTCTGGAGAGCGTGTGCCTCCCTGTAACGAGTGCAGAGAGGTTGTTTTTTTTGTTTTTCTTTCTAAGAACTGCTCCCAGAGAGCTTTGATGCATTGTTGTGTCGAGAGTTGTGTCGTCTGATTCTGAGCTTGTTTGGTCTGCTGAACATGGCCAGGGCTCTACTCCTCTCCTCTCTGAACGCAGACGCTCTCGGTGCTCGTTCCATGTGCTCATGCCGCCCTCTGCTGGCATCAGGGGCCCTAACACGCAAACATACATGTTGACGCATGACGTCACCCTGGAATGGTGAGATGTCTTTAAAGTGAATGTTGTGGGAGGAATGCCAGTGTTATGTCTGTATCTGCAATGTGAGAAAGAAACATACACTACAGTATCTAGATGTGTACAAGTATGAGCATCATCAAATACTACAATTTTATATTTCAAAGTAAAAGTACAGAAGTATTCTCAGCAGAAATCTTCAAAATATGAAAACTGCTTTGCCCCGCCAGTGATCTAGAAGGATATATTATGTTATTTAGTATTTTTTTTCGATAGAAACATGATAGAACATGTTAATGTAATTGGTCAAAAGGGAGATCCTTTAAATTACATTATGCACATCATATTTAAACAACGATCATATGTTTTGTCGTTAAATTCTTAATCTGTAATGTGACTCATAGTTTAAATTGTCAAATGAATAGTGGATTGAAAAGTACAATCATGACAATCCTTTTTTCTTTCCATCACCTAATGTGTTGTGTTTCACTTTAACTTATTTCATTATTTCTTCTTTTCACTCCTCAGTGTGTCTTCTGTGAGATTCTGGCCAGTTGTCTGCATGCAGGGAATGACGACTAATTTTCAGACGAGCAACGCTTTAAAGGTAAAGAGAGATGAGCGTGAGACACGTGGATGTTGTCAACGTTCAGACGTGCTGCTGTTCTTCACCCTTTCCTCTCGTCATGTCCTGCAGGTCAAGAAGGAGCTGGGCGAGAATGCCCCGGTGGTCAGCGACGACGAGTTGGTGGCCATGTCCGTGCGGGAGCTCAACCTGCACCTGCGTGGGCTGACCAAGGACGATGTCGCCAAGTTGAAGCAGCGGCGACGGACCCTGAAAAACCGGGGCTACGCCGCCAGCTGCCGCATCAAGCGCGTCACCCAGAAGGAGGAGCTGGAGAAACAGAAGACAGAGCTGCAGCACGAGGTGGACAAGCTCGCCCGCGAGAACGCCAGCATGAAGCTGGAGCTGGACGCCCTGCGAGCCAAGTACGAGGCCCTGCAGTGTTTCGCCCGGTCCGTGACCCGCGGGCCCCTCTCGCCGGGCAAGGTGGCCACCACCAGCGTCATCACCATCGTCAAGTCCTCCAACCACAACAACTCCAGCCCGACCTCGTTCTCAACTCTCTCCAAGTGTTGACAGGACCGGGCTCGCCGCCGCCTCCTGCTTCGGTCCTTCTGACCCAGCCCGAACCAACTCATCCTGTACCGAGAGGACGCTCAGTAGTTAGACTGGTGGAGGGAGGGCAAGCTCTATGTGACGTTAAGCTGCATTCACGACTCCGTCTCTCTCCTTCTGTCGCTCTTACACAACCTACATTGTCTGTGCACTGTGCAAACTCCCCCGTCTTGCCTTAATGTGGCAGCATTAACCTGCTATCAAGCATAACACTTGTTGAGTAGTACGTATGTGGCAGTAAAGACGATGCCAAATTATATTTCCTCCACGCACAAGGGTCTCAACGTAAATTGAGCTTTTGAAGCTGTTGCCTTAAAATGATCTACAAGTGATCAATATGGATTTGTATGCATGTCGTTTAACACAAAGAGGATGTAATGTTCCAGCTTTGAGGTCAGGTGGACACCTCTTTACAGCTCCAGTTGCCAGTTGTCTCCAAACAGATGCCTTTTAAGAGCCAGCCAAACGCACCAGATGTTTCCACTGATTAGCTCCTCTCCTCTGTTGGCTTAAGCAGTGAAATCACCTGTTGTACTGTTTGATTTGGAGATGAAACCTGCCTACACATGCGCGCTCTGTGGCCCGTTTGAGAGCACTGCATTATGCAGTTTGATGACTGACCAACGTTCAACAAGGCCCCTCTACTCGTGATGTGCTATTGTTTATATTTCTGTCGTCTGCGTCGGCCTAGTTTAAGAGTTTTGAGGTAGTTTTGAAAAGTTTTAAACTCAAATCGGTTGGCCAAATTCAGATGCAAAGCCTTTGCTGGACTTGTGTTGTATTATAAAAAAAATGGCCGTTTGTGCCATTTTTCTCTCTTTTTTTTCACCTTACATTTGCTGTCGTTGGAGCTCATTCATGCAACGCTTGAAAACGTTGGATTTGTCAGAGGGGCTGAAGCGTGTTGTGTACAGTAAGCTGTGTTGTTTCAGACATCGGAGGTGGTCGGACATCCTGTTGGTATCTTTGTGGCCCTTTGGCGAAAGAAAGTAGTCCCAACGTCTGCTTGAGTATTTTAAAACCGCAAAAGAGGGGAATACTCGGCCATTTGATTAAAGCAGGCAGATTTGGGGAAAAGTAGAATTAGAAAGAGATGAATGAGCATTTATTTGGATTCAGAAGACTCGACATGGCCCTGCTTCCATCGTTGTAGAGCACTTAAAAGGAACTGTTAAGATGCAGTATAAAAGAAAGACAACCAATTCCTAGAATAGGCCATTTTTTGCATTTCTGACGTCATAGCTGGGCTTTATTGCATGATGATAAAAACATGGTGTGACCACCTACTGCAAGGTCGAGCCTAATGTACCCGGTGACGGTATGCTCTGATACGTATGCCGCAGCACTTACTGTGCGTCTTTTCCTTCACACGCCGCTCTGTGGTAGGTAATCCATATTGGATATAGTAATAACGAGTGGTCCTTACAAGTGAAATGCAATTCAAACTTTCTTCCTGTATATTACAGACAACCGAAAATGATAAAGCTCCCACTGCCTCCTTTGTCACTTTTCATTGAGAACTCCGTCCAAATAGAAATCATTCCTACTGCTGGCTCACGAGAAGTGCTGCTGCTGCTGGCGTTGGTGACTCTGAAAACAGTAGCCATTGGCCTCGCTTCATGACACACTCTTCTGCAAGAGAACTCCTGACGCCCATCTCTAGAAACAGTGATGTTACACACAACGAAACGCTGTAAACGCCTTCCTCCTGTTGTACGTTTTGAGATATCTGAATATGAAATTAACTTGAAATCAATCAGTTCTTACTGAGGATCCATTCCTAGTTTGGAGTGAAGTCAATAGAGATTGTTCATGTCAGGATTTTCTCTTGGCTAAGAGGACATGAGTTTTCCCCCGCTGTTCCATAGCTGCAAAGAACAGTTGGGGGAACGATGCTGCTGTACAACCTGCTGGGATTTTGAAGCAGGGGCAATGCTGTGTTCTTACTTTTTGTATTTTCACTTGGTTTCTACGTCGGTGCATCCTATGTTCTTCTCCTGATACTTAGTTTTATATGCATATACAGTATAAAATATATATATATTACAGATTCTATATTTATGTCTGACTATCCTGGGAGTGGTGTGATTATGTAATCATTCTATCCATGTTGACGCTGACCTTTTTCTAAATAAGTTGTATTCACAATTGCAAAACTATTTTCATAATGCTTATCTTATTTGTCTAGTTGTCGGCGTGACGAGAGGTAAATGCAGAATTAACTGTTAAAAAAACTACAAATTACCTTCTGACGGCAGGTTCTCATAGTTAGTAAAGAACACGTTTATAACTTGTAAATATGTTATCGTATTGTTTTAAACAATACCACATTAAATGTAGTCATGTGAGATTTCAAAACAAACTATGCAAAATCAATTTAAAAAAGGCAAAAAAAAATTCAACACAATTTCTCTAGCTGGAAATGCATTACTTACAAATCAATTACGAGCAAATCAATGACCTGAAACATTGAAAATATTCATCTTAAATGTTCAGTATTCAACACAGCAGATTGGTACCTAATATTAATTCAATGTTCAGTTCTCAGTTTGGCCTTAAGAATACATGTATGCATTAGTTATAGTTTTTTTTTCTTTGTGTCAAGATTGAGTCCGAAGAATGTGAAAATATCTATTATCTATTCAGATAATAGATATTACATGTTCAAACAAGTCAAGTTACGAGACAATACTGCTTGAAGTGTTACAGTGACCTCTTGTGGTAAAGTTTTAAAACTAAATGCTGCAAAATTAGGCATTTGTTACCATATTCGGATCCAAGGTTGATGCTTTTAGGCAGCACATTTTAAAAATAAAACTGTAGGAAGTATACATTTCGTAGTGGCCATATTAAAAAGACAAAACCTCTCCAGGTGAATCAAGTTATGTGTTGTTGATCCTTCATACAGTGTGACCCAGCACAGGTCTACTCAAGCTCTCTATCACTAGTTGCTCTTCGGCTATCTCACCACAAGCAAATATTTTAAAAATGTACATTTTCTTCAAGCCACTTTTTTTTGCTGAAATAAAAGCAGACGTGTACATAACTTTACCAAGTGTTATACAGAAATGTTGACAAAATATATGAGAAGTAGAAACATTACCTACCATGGATGAGTCTTTTTCCTTCTACTGCAGCTCGTTAACGGTTTAAAGACATCAGTGGTTATTTTACACAATTATGAACCATAACAATGCATTTATGGAAATGAGGTTCATTGTGCAGCTTGACTACGTATTCAAGGTTTTAATTTAAAAATCTGTCCATAAAACATATCTTTGATTAAATATGATGTCGCACACAAGCTTCGCCAGTCCAACAAGCTACAGTATTTAACTTTAGACATGTAAAAAAGTCAGTTTTAGGACTCTAGATTAAAACGGTTTCAACTATAAATTGAGAAGAAGCTCCGTAATAGAAGCAGTGGCGCATGTAAAATAGAGTTGTGGGTAAAAACAACATGAAATGTTAGTTTAACAAAAGTGGTTTCTATGTTAAGTTTGTATTTCAGATGTTCATGGACTTCCTTGTTCTGGTCTCAACATGTTGAGGCCAAACGAGGACAGTAATAAAGGCAGCATAAACTGAGTATGTACCCATAACAAAGTCAATACTCTGCTCATATATATTTTATATTTATTTCATTGAATTGTGTAATTTTATTAAAAACACCTAAATTATTTTTTATTTTACATTCATTTATTTACATGTTTTCTCAATGACTACCCTCATGTACAAATAAAGTCTATTTGTTTCTACTCTGATTTAAAGAATGGTAAATTATTCCTAGAAAGAGTCTGAGTTTTTCTACCTTCAAATAAAGCTTTTCTCCTCATCTAGAAGTGCAGATTCAAATTGGTTCAAGTTACACAAACAAAAATAGAACTAAGACACAAAAGTCAATAATATCTTTGTACCCAACTCAATTGATTTCCGCTTTCCCAGAAAGACAGCTATAATTGGCACAAGATATGAAAATAAAAGCGGTCTCCAATAATGTACTAGGAAAGCTATACGTCTCAAACGTGTCATAAAGACAGAGAGCATTTCTAAAACAACAACGCTGGATGAGAACCCACAAAGTCTCTTGTTGCGTTACTTTTCCGCCACAGAATATTTGTTTTTGTCTGAATATGCCCAAACTAAAACACATTAATAACATTTTTTCCCCCAAATTCCTAATCCAAACAAAGTTATTCTTAAATAAACTGAACATGTGATTTACCACAATTTAACCCAATGAAATTTGGTGTATATTTTATAATCCCTGGAACATGGAATTGTAACACGAACAGTGATGTGAACACGTCAAACAAAACACTTTCACAATAATGCGGAAGCTAGAGGTTAGCGTCTGTTGAAGGGCTGTGTGGTTGCACTGAAATAAACTCTTTAGCATGCTGGGAAAATTAATGAGAAGAATGGAAATCCCACTTTGGGAGGAGACAGGTTTATCCAATTTGTCCATGCTACGGTAAATACAAAGGATTGCGCAGAGCTGGAGTCTGCAGTTTGAAGTGCCTGCTCCAAAACGAATGTGCCTCTGAACAAATCTTTCCACTTGTCAGGAAACCATGCAGAGGAATGCTCAGCACATACTTCAAATGAGCAGATGCGAGAGACTGTCCATAAAGTGTCATTCCCAGCCATCGCTGGCTTCCCCCGCTTCCCTCCTGGAGTCACATATTAATCATTTCCTCTTTGAAACTGACATGAATCAGAGGGAACGCACTTCAGACGGCCAGAGAACGAGCACCGACACAATGAACGAAACAGGATCAGGGACGACGCTGAACATCCAGCGGCTTGATTTAAAAAAAATAAAAAAAAATTGCATAGCTCCAGATGTCTCCAATACCGTGAAGGTGACATGTCATCTTCCTGAGATTATTACTGCCGAGATGAAGACGGGTGAGTTCGCCGGTCATTGAGCTATCAATTTTAAAAAAGTACTATTCATTTCTTCCTCCTCTTGGTGGTTAATTTATTCATTACAACAGGACAGAAGCCAGCAGTCTATCTTAAATACTAGGATAGTGAAAATTAAACACCTGGATTCGATCCAGCTCTGTGCAATGTGCGATACAGCTGTTTCCCCAGGGGGTCGGAGATATGGGTGGCAAGGACCCAAACACCTGGATCTTGCTGGAGGAAAAAAAAAAGGGGCTATAATTCATCATCAGAGGTGATCAGCATGATTTTGTCAGACTTGCGGGCGCTCTTGGTGCCTGCGGCCACTTTTCCATTAGCGCTGGGCTGGACCACCTCCTGTGTGGACTGCTGTGTGTACTGCTGGTAGGCCGGGGAGAAGTTGTGGATCGCATCCTGCACCATGTCTCCTGGGTTTATGGTTTCCTTCAGACCGCTGGAGATGCTGTGCATAGGAGGGTGGTTTTCTGTAGGAACATAGGAAACAAAGGAGGTTATGCGATCATCATGCATGTGACTGATGTTACAGCTTTAAAAGAATAGCTCGTTACTTCCTGGAGTTACCTTGGAGCTTTTCCAAGATAAAAAACAACAACTTGGTTTTCAACAAATCAAAGAAATACAATAAAACGCATTAATTGGATTTTTTTTTACAGGTGCTGATATAGAGGTGTAGATAAAAAAAACGAGCCATGTCATAAAAAATTATAATACAGCAAATATTCCAATGTTTTTGCGTCATAAATTACTTAATGGCTTGTCAAATTAATGTTGTCGATCATTTACCTTTTTTCTTTAATTGGGATTATAAACTAACCTTTGTGCAACATTATAACTGTAATATTTGATTGGTTAAATGAAACTAATAATTAGGTATCATGCGTTTCTTTCATCATTTTCACTGTCTGCATTTTATAAATAGCCCGAACACAATTCAGTCACAGGCATTGTCCTCACTGATGGTCCCTTGGCCCCCTGCTGGGACCCAGGTTGAGTTTTGCCCAGAACTAAAAGGGTGTTCAATGGGAGAAAAAAATAGAAAAAAGGAGTGGGGGAACATCCACAGCCTTTTGTTTCAGGTTCACTGGCAGTGCCGGCTAGATCGGCTTATGGAGGTGGCTACGAGAAGGGCATGGGAGGAGGGTGGGTAGATGGGTGTCCAGGGCAGTTAGACACGGTCTGTCGAGTTTCTCTTTACTGCCGGTCCACAAAGGGCTGAAGCACAGGAAGGGTAAACCGGAGGTCTGGCAATATCTGAAGTCACACACATCAACACCTGAAGGGGGGTGTGCACCAGCCGAAGTTCAGTGTTAATGGTAGTGTCACAAAGTGCAGTTGCAGTGGGGGACTAGATGCAAGAAGCAATACAACATACTTTTTTTTTTTTTTTGGAGAACCATTACTATTATTCTGATAACAATAAGTCTATCCTTTTTTAATCTTCATCTTGATAAAAAATATAACCGAGTAGCTACAGAAACATTTCCATGATCACCTCCATAACTGCTGCTTGCAGCTCAAGGAGACACAGGGTTTCCCACAGCAAAAAAAAAAAGATTAACACCAGTGCGGAAGGCTTTCCTCATGGCTTCCATTTGTCTTTTTCTAGCGAGCAGCACTGATGTCAAAGGGTGCCGCTCCCTCCCTCTCCGTTACTGTACAGTGGCGTTTCAATCTCTTTTCATCTTCCTCTTCGTTGTTTTACTGGCAACTGTCCTCTGAGTCATAAGTAACAACGAGCCTCACGCAGGAAGCACAAGGACAAGTGGCTTTATATTTTTGCTTGCATCCACAATTTGTTCGTACTTACTATATATTTGAATCATCCGTAAGAGCAGTACTGGATGCTTTCTTTTGGTGGCATTTCTCCAATTTTTGTCGTTTTAACCTGCATTTATATAGTGTTTAGGGAGCATTACCCATGATCATAATAAACATAGGCCACACGCCCCCAATTTATGACCAAATATCATTCAGCACACCCGGGTAAGAAGGTAAAAGTATATTATTTGGACGGTTAAGAACATTTGTTGAATCAGGCGTCGACTTCCTGTTTCTTCTCTTGACAGAAAATGAATAGAAAATTTTAAAAAAGGATATTGAAGAGAATATTGCAGCGTGAGATCCAATGTGCGCCCTCAGGCTGATGAAAGCCCCTGCCAACTTCCAACCTGACCCCACACACTGATTATGACAGCAAGTCATTCATACTGATTTGGAACCATGTGGATATTCAGGTGGAGTATCCGTTGAAATGGAGGGCTCGAACGTGAAATCTCACTTTAAAAAGTCAGTCTGACTGGACTAACTGGCCGCCAAAAGGCACAGAGGAATGTAATTACTGTTGCTCACACAGTGAGTGTCAGTCCATATTCTGTGGGGGAGGGAGGCAGGCAAAGGGATGACAAAGCACAGACCACAACGCTTACCTGGCACGTCATTCTTTTTCTCCTGGTAGACGGTGCAGCTGAAGGCGTATCGGAGGGCGATAGCAGCGAAGAACATTTCAATGCAGGTGATAAAGTTCTGCCAGCCCGCAGCCACGGTGCCGGCGCCGACCTCATGTCCGTCGATGAAGAGCGCGTTGGGTATGACGCCGGTACGCTCCAGAATGGCGAGGACCATTCCTAACAAAACGCAGCGACATTTTGATCAGGAATGTGTACTTTTATGTCCGGATACGGAAAGAGCGCATGCGGGAACTCACCTTGCCAGAACGATAAGAAGATGACCGATTTGATTGTGAGGAATTTCAGCACCGGTTCGAACGGCCTGAGCAGGTCACTGGTTGCGAAGAAGAAGAGGAAGAGCGCGTAGAGAGCCAGGCCGACTGAGAAGTTGTAGACGATGGTGATGTACAGGTATCCTCCATTTATGCTGCACAGAAACAGAGCGGGGAAAGTCACAAGATTACAAATTTGGTGAATTTACAACCGTGAAACGTTCCCGTCTGCGATCGTATGACAAGCCAGCGTACAGCACATTCCATACATTTTTGACAGCCACGATTTATTCATGTTTTTGATCCATTTATTACTTTGAGCTGAATGAAAAAGTACTGGCAGCTTAAATGACATTTTTCAGCCATATCGTCAGAGAAGCTGGAAGTACAGCCCTTTTATCCTCTAACTTGAAGAATATATTAAATCCAGCTTGTACGCATCCTTCTTATTCCAGGATGCATTTGATAAACAGGCAGACTTGTCTATATTTCATTGTCATGCAGCCTTTCTCCCCTCTTTGCATTCCAGGGAGCTTCTCTGAAGCCTCAGCTGTGACTACACTAATTACTCCTATCCATAGAGTGCATGGTTGGCTGAAAGCGTATAAGTAAACAATCGGTGAATAATCATGGTCTTGCTACAGGGCTTAAAGAAAGACATGAAATAAGACAAGTTATTTATGCCTGCTAATTTTGCTGTTGAAGTATATGGAGAAATAAGCAGGAAGAATTTAATCATGTCTATCTTTTAGCTCGACGGTAAGAGGATAATGATATAAAGCTGATTGGAAACGTCTGCTGCAAGCCCCTTGTTGAACCCTGCGCTCCTTCTCAGTAGTTCAGAAACAAGCGTCGTCACAGCTGAATCTTCAGAAAGAGACACTGAGCCGAGAGGCGGAGAAGAGCACCTGAAAAACTGTCGGGCGGTTTATGGGCTGCAGATTTTATAGCTTTTGATTACACGCTAAAGACACTTTTATTGATGTATTACCCTCTCCATATTCTTTTGGGACCCTCACAGTCTCATCTGGTACGACTGCAAATACACTAAAATGATGTTTGTCAGGCTGCAATTTGCCTTCGTCTTTGTATCACATTCAAAGTAAAGGCATGAAATTAAACAATCCATCTTCCTTTATAATATTGTGCTTTACTGAGTGCAACATACAATAAGAATTAAGTGTCTTCATTTCAAGACACTTACAACATCTGGGGAAAACTTATAAAGAAATATAGTTGCGTTAGTCCATATATTAAAACCCCTTGAATTACTTTTTACAATCCCAACAACAGCCAGAAGGATGTGATTATGTCTGACACAACTGGGACAACCTGCAGTAAAGTACCTGTACACTCCCACAGGAAAGTTTGATCCTAGCACTTTCTGCCTGAAATTAAACCCTTTAATTCTAAACATCTTCATCACGCCAACTGTGAAGAGGTGATACAATTATCTCCATTTTTGCAAATTATTTCCATGTGCACATAAGCGGCACACAAGCCTGCTGGCAACGGCATAGGATGCGTGAGATACATACAGAATGAAATAAAATGAAATGAGAGGTGCTGCTCACTTAAAATCTCCATCGTGATATTTGCCAAAGGCCTGCAGGATGATGGTGATGACTGCCATGATGGGTTTGACAACGCAGAACTGGAGAGTCGCCTGGAGAACACATTGCAATTCAGAAAGAGACACCCAAACAAGCAAGGACACCACGATGGAGTAGGAAGATGAAGGAGAACGTCAGCGTCTGTTTGCACGTCTTATAACCTGAAAGAGATCTGTAACTGCTCACTGCCAACAAGCAAACTCGCTCATTAAAAGGTTATATATCTTGTCAAAAATGTTTTATGGGCATGTATATATTGGACTATTTCTTGGCAAAGAAAAAGTCTTATTTTCAAGCTTACATTTTTAGTACAGTGCACTCAAATAAGATATAATGCTGTTCAACCTTTGCATACGAAGCATTTGAAACCGTGAGTGGCTGTAAAGCGCACGGTAAGCAGTTTGGGTGCAGTGTCTTGCTAAAAGGACACCTCATGCGGACAGGGGAAGCCGGGGATCAAACTACCAACCTTGTAATTAAAAAGGGCAAGCCACCCTGGCACCTCCTGGCACAGCTTTAGAAGTGCTTGAAGGTGGATTTTGGACGGTGACAGGCCGGTCATTTCCTCCCGTTTTTGTGCAAAGCTAACTTAGCACAACCATTATGTTTTTATCATGGCGCCCCATCTCAACTTCAGCTGTTAAAGCCTGCGTATCAAAGTTTATTACGCTTTATCCCAAACTACACATTTCAGACTCATCATTGTTGTCTGTATTCTGTTGGAAGCATCTTACAGCCAATAAACAAATAACCATCTCTTGTTATTCATTCATAAAACTCTTCTGTTCCTCGCCTCCCTTTTCTCATTTAAATCTTATGACTTCAGCACACGATCCAGTAGTCACTTAACCTTAGAGATCACTCATGTATGCACTCATGTTGGCAGAACTGGGTTTCAGTACTCAGCACTTTTTAAATGGAAGTAACCGCAAACTGCCCTTAAACTCGGTCTCAAGTCCGTCAAAGCTTTATTAACTGACGTTTCACATCATTCTTTAAACAGTTTTTAATTCCTTACTCATTATGTAGTTGTGTTGTTTCCGTTTTGCTTGTTGTGTTCTTATGAATGATTCCGTCTCAATGAGACTGGCTGATTGAATAAAGATTCAATTAAAATGAAAATAACTGGCTTCAGCTTTACATTTAAAAAGGACAGATGTGTTTCTATAGTTTCATCTAATTACCAGCAAGTAAGCAAATGAGCACACTTCCTCATGTCAAACATATATTTAAAAGATTTAAATGCCCTTAATTAAAAAAAAAGGTAATTATAAAATACATTTGTAGATAAAGTTGTCGTCCTAGAAAGCAAACCATCCAATACTGACGTCTTCATGCTGATATGGGGAGAGAGGATGTTTTGCAGGCGATAGTAGACCGGCATGCAGTACAAGACTGGAGGACAGGTGTCCTCTGTGTGGTGTATTGAAGCCTGAACCAACCGATTTGACAGAGGTTGCTCCAAACTCCCATCCCCGTCGCGACACTTGAAAGCAACAAACCAGGAGTGTTCGACTTGATTAGCCAGAGGGAAGCTTTTTTGAGCGGCCAGTCTAAGTCGGTCGTGGGCTTGACAAAATGACATCAATAATCATTTTAAATAACTGATTTGCTTTGAAAATATTAAGTGACAGGCTGGCACTAGAAGCGGCATAGGGAAAAGCTAAATCTGTCAGTACTAAAAGCTTCAAAGCAAATCATTCTGCACGATACTTCCTGACATGCTTAATATTCCAAACACAATGCATGTTCATAATACTAGTAGATTTAAAGCCAACCACCATTTCTGCTTCAAACTAATTTAGTCAATAAGTGCCCACAGTCTCTATACAAATCTAGTAATGTGCTTTAACACTAAGCTGCATGGTAGTGTCAGTGTAAACTGCACAATACAAATTAATAATATGTGTTCATTAATTATATGCTTAAAGTACATACTTAATAATAGCTAGCCTTAAAACTGATGCATCAAAAGGTTTTGTGAATTTAGGTTGACGTGCATACGTCTGTTATATTCACCAGATTCTACTTTGATTAGGAGCGCAGCCTGCCGGCGTTTCCCATTACAATACTAAATCATTCCTCAGAGAAGTCACAGCTTGAAATGACCCAAAGCGTTTTCTTTTCATTATATTTTTTTTGTACCACATCAGAGCTCATTGCGCTGGTGGCAACTATCCACAGAACCGCTTTAAAATTTCTCCCGAGTCCCATTAAACAGCAAAACCCCTCTACTTTGTAGATTGGGTACCGTATTACAATACAGACACTCACAGATGATTCTTTGAAAGTGATTCAAGAGTTTAATTTACAAAGTTATGCATCTGCCCATAAGGTCAATATTTTTATTGTCATCCTCCTCATCTGTGCTGCTGTCCACCCTTGCATCTTTACTTCCTGCTGTGTAACTCTCTCTGATAAAACTTCTGTCTGATGTCAAATTAGTTTCATTTGCTACATCAACTGCTTGTGTATTCTGGCTGATGCTCTTCTCTTTAAAGTCCCAGTATTGCACGTTATTACCAGAGATGTGATCTACAAAAGGTTAAAAAGGGATATTTAAATTTGATCTTGCAAAAAAATATATCAACAAAAACACCTTCACTAAGTGATTACATATAAAGATTATTAAATTAAGTGCCCTGTCGTAAATCCTGGTCTAGCCCGAAGCAGTCGCAAGGAACCTTGCACAACAAAGCACAACAAATCCCTGGGATGCAGAATTTGGCGCAGGTTTTAGGGAAATAAGACCTTAAAGTGTCTTACAATATGATAAAGACTTAAACTGAAACCTAAAAAAAAAATACTTTGGATGAAACAGCAGCTTATCCTCCAACCTTATTTCTCAGATGCACAATTAGTTTAGGTTGCTTTTCCATATCAGTGAATACTTTGTTCGCCCATCATCTAAGCAAACACCGAAGCTTCCCGAAGAAGTGCAAAGAATTTAAATGTTTTTACGCCGACCCACAAAATGGATCAAGGCCATTCAGATCGTGGGCTCTGCCTGTCCACTATAGTTTTTCCTACTTGACTTTGATGAGCTGTTGCATACATTTCAACTTGAAGTTTTTTTTTAAAGACAAACACTATGTGATCAATATCATCGAGTTTTGGAGTTGAAATAACAAATAAATAAGTCGGACAGCAGTTTATCACTACTTTGAATCCAGTTAGCCACTCCCTTCCTGGAAGTCGACCTGCAAAACAGCATTTAATAATCTAAAGTGTTCAATATATTGATTTCAGAAATTTGCTGTTCATGAATGTTAATGAGGTTGACCTATTTTAAAAGCAGAATAAATCAGTGCTAAGCCCTTGGTTGAGGCCAACACTTTCACTGCACTGACAACCAGCAAACTCAAACAAAACTCACGGGGCTTTTATTCTACAATGTATAATACTCTTTTATTAAAAATTGTCCTCACACAATGAAACATCCTTTAACTAAAATTAGTTTCAGATATGTCACCAGAGCGTGTTGTGTTTTCCTTTTTAAAAATACTGATACACTGATTGTTGATCACTTTTCGCTTCTGAAGAAAATGAAGTTAATTTCACCTTATATTTTGTTTTGAAAACATAACTCTCAGTTCCACTTTTCTTTTAATCAGCGTTATGCTAGTAGATCGTGCAGCATCCCAAGACACTGGGAGGGAGCACTGCTCAGACAGCTCACATCATCGCTCTGTGTTTATTATCAAGCTGCTTTCACCTGGCCTCAGTTGTTTTTTTACCCCACTAGTGGATGTTATCCTCTGAAACGCACACAGCCAATTATAAAAGCTGTCATTTTTAAGCAGTCTGGAGATCTGGGCAGAATGATAATGTACAGTATCATGTTTTCTTCCAAGACAATTTGACATGTGCTCATTTTCAGGGGGCGTACATTTATTTCAGTCGTCAAAAGGAGCGCCTCTTGTGCGGAGACAAAGAGGATGAGGCTCACCTGTTTGCAGAATCTTAAGAAGCCGATGGAGTAGCTCATTCCAGAGAGGCAGCAGGTACCGTACAGACAACTTGACCTGTGAAGGCAACAGGAAATGATGCGCCATCAAGTCAACACTGAAACAATTAGCGTCAGATAACAGAAGCGAGTTAAAGTATGTAGTTCCTATATATTGTTATATTGTGCCTACATGATCAAATCCCACACACGTACTTTGCAGCAACACCACACAATAAAAACTGTCTCGCTTGAATTCCTTTATTTTTTGTTTCCTCAATGAATCAAATAGAAATTGATTAATTGTTTTAATATTTTTTCATAGGAAACTATGGAGGGACACTGTTGAGTTATAGACAAAGCAACAACTTATTTAATTAAGTAAATATTTAACAGATCAATATATAACGGAAATAATTGTTATAACTGCTTTATCTAGTTTTCTGTTAAATACAGCTTCAGTCAGAACATCTAGCAAAGACCTGCGTTGACTAATATTTTTAGGAACATATTCAAAGATTGCCACTGACAGTTGCCAAAGGAAACGCCACAAACTCAGACTATATTGTTCATATATATTGTTATATTGTGCCGACATGATCAAATCCCAACTGGGAGTTATATCAAGCTATATGCATATTTAACACACTACAGTACTACAGCATTTGATGTCTGTGGACATCTTAAAGGGTGTGTAACAGCAAGGCAGTGCAGTGATTTCTTTCTGTAACAAGATGTAGAACGTAGTGGACGGTGCTGAGCGATGCCACCATTCATCAGGGCTCAACATTAGCGTCTATAATGTCTTCAGAACATGCAAAACAGCTGCTGCGCTCTGGCTGAGTCAGCCATCGAACGCAGCCCGTCTGAGGCTGGTCGAAAGCGCTGAGATAAAGGATAAGATTCACAGATTAAGAACATATTTGTTTATTGCCCTTTCACTGTGTTGTTCACATCAAATGCTAGTTCAAGGGCGCGGAGATGCACCTTGCACTTTTTGTGATCGTAAACATGGAGGACAAAACCATATCGCAGTTTATCTAAGTCGAGCTACAAATGAAGGTTTTATTTATCATTTAAAAAAAAAAGTTTTTAAATCTTCAAGCCGGTACGAGACCAAGCCGGTGTGTGAATGTATGAATCTGAACGAGAGCACTCACTGTATGGTCTTCCCCCGGATCTCTGACATGATTCCACTCTCTCCTCCCAGATACTCAAAGGACAGGCTCAGGAAATTGTAAATGACAAACGCTGCAACAGAAAGAGAAGAGTTACTTTGTAAAACCCATGAACCACGGCCTGGGTTTTTAAACTGTGGAATAATATCTCGTCGCCTACAAGTATAACTTCTTTTGAAAAAGGTCAACTAATTTTAGAGGAGAAAACGTTCACATGATAAAAAAAATAATTAGTCCTACTTTTTGGAACAATAACAGTTTCAGTCCTTACATTAAGAAGCTTCCAAGGGTTCTGTGTCTTGGAAATTCCTTCCTAATCCTTTGTTGCTATTTAAAGAGGGATTAAATGAAGCTAATGCCGATGGTGTCCAGTCAAGAGAAGGTTCATTATGTTTTAGCCGCAGCCGCTCTCTGGTATTCTAGTCTTAATGCTTTCTGATGCGCTGCACTTATCAATCAGCCACGAAATTGGCCTGCAAACTAGAAACTAATCTCCTGAATAATGTATTTCCTACTTCCCCCGTTCTCATATTACATGTAATCCATTTTGCATATGATTCACCTTTGCCAATGGTGAAGTACATTGGTCTGAAAACATACATAACACATAAACAATGACAGTTGCAATGTGCAAAAGGTACCTGAATGTACAGAACAGCGTTTATATCATTTGAATATTGAAAATCACTGTAGAATTACAAATACAATACAATCACCTTAAGAAAAGACTTGTACTTTTTTTTCTTCTCATTTGCAAGTGAAACAACTAGTGCACAAAAAAAGGATGTTCCCAACTCCTCCTAGAAACGTAACACCGCCACGAGGACCACATGAGAACAATGACTGGTATGTGAAACTAGTTTGGTCAGTGCCTTGTCAACCATTTAGAAAATGCAAGGAGAGTGATACTTGTGATCCGTACCTTCGTAGCAGTCCCGGACAGAATCAAAGTAGACATAGTACTGGTCGTTGCTGATGAAGAGCAGGCTGAGCCAAGAATCAAAGGCATAAACTGGCACGATAAACAGGATGCGGATGATGTAGCGCTGCTCATTGGGGACAGAGTAGGACCGAAGGTGTGTATAGATCTGCAAATACATGAAAAAAAAAAATTGGAAAAACATTAGTGAACAAGAAAAATGTGAATTTACTGACAAGACTCATGATACGAGTTATGGATTAAACTAGGAAACTTAATTTCTGATTGTGATGTATGAAATTTAAAAAGACAATTACATACTGTTGCTATCAATGTTTTCCTACAGCTTTGACGCAAAAGCAACGTGATACATCAAAAACCAGAGAGCATATGTAAAACAATTAAAAAGGCTCCTTAACTCAATGACATTATCGATAGCTACATTTGATCTTGTACAGACTTCTTTGTGCGGTCTGTCACTATGAAACAAAGAGATCACTCATCTCTCGTTTTAATGATGCCAAAAACGTTCCAGCGTCATACCTATTGGCCACACCTTCTATTGTACAGCTATAACTTCAGATACAGAAGCAGACAATATGATCAGTAAAGTTCACTGAGCTGATAAAAGGTCTTAACCTTTACTTTTTAAAACACACACACACGCAAGCAAAACTCCCATATGGCCTCCATAAAGGTGATATGGTGCAGCGGACAACATTTATTGACAGTATATGTCAGACAATGGGACTAATATTATTTTTAGTGACCTTTAGTTTTATACACAAGGCTTGATTTTCAGTTGGGCTGTCAGGATTCATACGTAATGTGGAATAATGCACATAATGTGTGCGGGTTGCGCCCGACAGGTAGCTTTTATCCTCATGCCGTCAGCAGCATATGCATGGTAAATGATTTGGTGCTTTGAATGTTTGAATATGTCACTGTGGAACTGATTGAAAACAATTATGCTAATGCACAAGTTGTATTTCTCAAGATGCTTGAAATTCATAGCATTAGAGATGCTTTACAGTGTAATACAGAAGTGTTTGAAACATTCCTAATGTGTATCATGAAAATAGTTTACCAAAATGTTAAAATACTTTAGACTGCGTCATACTTCACTTCAAATTTTGCTAACCCTTCAGACCATTCCACCTTTAGTCTTTAGTGATGGCATAACAAACACACGGTAACAGTTTTACCCACATGAGCAACATTCATATGATAAATTACATTTTTTAATTCCTGAAATGTCCCAACTGGTAACTGTAATGATGAGACAAGTGTTTCCTTATCCATTCTGATCTCAAGCAAATCCAGCACTTAATCTGTATGTCTGCAGCGAGTGATGTGTTTTACAGTTAAACTGCACCCTCTTAGGTAATGCTAGCAGATAGCTGCAGGTTGGCTGTTGTCATCAATGTTAACAAATCAAAAACAAAGCTGTTGCAACACGAAGCTGAAGAAGGGTTTACACCCCTGATCCATCGACAATATTAGAAATACTTCAATACAGTTCATCTAATTCACCCTTGCATAACTGAATTCAGACATGACTAATGCTCATAGAATCTCTTCAACCAAGCAATTTGCATATTTAATACGAAAACCTATGAAATAGTTTCATCAATGTCCCTCTTCAGATTTAAATGTAGCGCTTATTGCAGACCAAAACGTATTAGGGAATATTATTGTGATGCCACAGACGCGTGCAATCATTTTCAAATAACGACTGATGACTCATTCTTTAAAACGAGGCCATTTAAAAAAACATATATGTAAATCGCTAACCAACTAAAAGTTTCTCAGCAAACCAAGATGCTTACGACCCATTAGTTAACTTCAGAAAGTTAAGAAAATTCAACACATTGCTGAAACAATTAGTGAATTAACTGTTTAGTATATTGACAGAATAGCAACTATTCTAATAATGGATTGCTCATAAAATTTATTTGTACTATTAGAAGTATGATTTATTGAGCATTGAAGCACTTCGACTCAATTAATGGAGAAAAAAATCTTCAACATATTTTGTGCCATTTTGATTAAAAAAAAAAAAAGAAGAAAAAAATCAACCATCGTGGGTGTGAACATTTTTACTTCTAAAAACCTTCATTTGCTGAAGCAAACTAAACAACATCCAGAGTCTCACTCTGCTTGATGCATTCAGCTTGATTAAATGCCCATTAGAGACTGCACATTAAAAGCCTGATTACTGGGAGGACGGGGGTGTGATGCATTTGGCCATCTCTACATGTGGAGTGAAGCAGACGGGAGACTAATGTCCTCAATCTACCTGAAAAGCCAGAAAGACCGAAGACACCCTTCCTGCCTCCATACAGCTGACCTGACAGTAATGCATAGTGCTATGCTGAATAATGGCTTCAAGTCAAGCTCAGATGTATTTCTGCATCTGCGTTTTAAACACCTATACAGCTTGAACAGAAGTGATTGTACATATTGCATCTAAATGCGAAGACATGACGCAGCATAAGAGTAGTCTGTTGCTCTTAATCCCGAATGCTTCGAGTTTCAGAGGGACCAATAAGCCCACCAAGACAAATGAGCCACACTCCAGCCCGAAAAGCATTGGCGACTTTACAGCAAAGAGGATCTAAGGTCATTGTCTTTCCTTGTTTAGTATTCAGAATGTGAGTTTAGGAGTCTATAGCAATCCTCTAGAGCCAAGTCAGATGAAACACCACCAGCATTGCAACACTAGTTCTGCAGATCATTTTATTCTCCTCGTGTCCGAAGCGATGCCTGTTGCAAACCTGCTCCAGTCTCCCTGTGGTACACTCGCTATTTATTTGTTCAATTAAAATGTCTCGTGGCAAGTGTTTGGCCAAACCAGTACTATATTAAAAACGATAGAAACCAATTTGCTGGATATTGAGTCACAAATCCCTAAACGCAGATTGTTTTCATGCTGCTCACAGGAAGCAACATGTTTATGCTTTGTAGAAAAAAGGTACCAAAACAATAACAACTCTTTTATTAATCACACTAAAATACAGACAGTTATGTCTGTGTAGTGTTGATAATAAATATGATCCAGACTTGTGATTGATTCATGCTCAATTCCAGGATTATACAATCATCGACTAAAACTGTGAACTATAACAGCTGTACGCCATTAAAACCACAGCGAACAAGACAAGACCCTAAGCCTTTACAACGCTGTAAATGTTATCTCAATATCAATTGATTTCCCTGCTGATAATACACAGCACCCTACTGCGTTCTACCAATGATAAACCCATAATGATAAGCTATCATCTGCGCACAGTGGGTAACTTAACCTCACAAGAGTAATGCATTCTTCCTGATCCAAAATACAAAGCGCTTGCTGTGTATTTATTGTCCTTTAATCAGCTAAAGGATTTTCATCCATTTTAAATCGCATAGTCAACTATAAACTGAACAAAACATTCACACTATGTGGCGAAGCAGTGCAAGCACAAAGTAGAAAGAGCAATACCTGCCTGGAATACTGTCAGACGAGATCAGACACAACGCCAGGGTGAGTATGAAAATAAGCGGTGTGAGGCTGAGACACTGAACTCACAACACTGTGCTGCAGGGTAATAATCCTTTGTGGATATAAGAATGTTTTTTTGTCCTACGGCAAGGGAGGTGCAATGTGTCATCTTGCAACCATCTGTGATTACATTTACACGACTGAGAGTGCAACGCTTTGAGGCTGGAGACTATTTAATCATTGGTGTTATGTGGTGCAGGGATTTCCCTCCAAGCGTTGGAAATGTTATTGTCGATGGCTTTTGTGAAACGGAACAAACTCACCTGGTGGCATGTCATGAGCAAGGCGGACCAGACAAATATCCCTGAGAGGGCCTGAGCAGCCACTGTATTTAGGAAAATATGGTCTTGTATGAGGGACCCGTTGCTTGTTTGAATAATGGTCACGTTGAAGACGTCAGACTTGTCCGGGAGGATTGGTGCATCAAGGTGAACAATAGAACCGTTCTCGGCTGATGAATCCATGTCCTCTAAAGAAATGTTCATCTGAAACAGATCAGGGGAAAACACACACACACACACACACACACACACACACACAACTAGTCAGGCAGTGTGAGACTTATACTGCGTGAATGTAGCATTACAGGTGACATGGGTTTCAGTGAAATTGTGTTCTCTGCTGTGAACACGAAAACTATATTGTATTGTTGTTTTACAAAGTAAATACATAATCACTGTAGATGGAGGTGAAAGGTTGGAATACTTTATCTTCATCTTTGTCTTGATATATTTTCTTTGCAGTCAACTAACAGCTTACCTTGTCTCGGAGGGGGAGGAAGCAGCTTTATCCCGTTTAGATGGCAGGCTACGGTCCAGAACGCAATTATAGGATCAACATGGGGAATAAACTCGCCTTTCGGAATAGACAACCGACCTAATTCACTGCCATTTACAGACGCCCTGTCGACATTATCTACGACGGGTTCAACCAGCCTGGACTTCCTTGTTTGAAACAGGTGCCTGGCTGAGATAGAAGTCCACAAACTCGGCGAGTAAAGTCTCAAACAAAAAACCTCAAACGAAAAAAAAACTCGACAGTTGTGTCGTAGCTTGAAGCGTTTCCTGTGAGAAACGCGTGGAAAAAGACTGACTTTTAAAGTATACGACGAGGTTTTGAATTGTTTCTTGGAGCGGCGAGTCGGAGACGCAGCAGAGATCAACAGGTTGCGCGCAGGTAAACGGGTCACGTGTCCGCAGCTCTACGTGTGTCGTCATCACGTTGCCTATATCTGGAACGGATTACGAATCAGCCAGCCTTCACGACAAAAAAGTAACACACTTCTGGAAAATTATAGAATATGTACGTGTGTTGCCTCACATATCTGTTCTGTATGCGTTGCTATTGTTAACTTAATGTATTTGTACGTTGTACTTTTGTCAACACAACCAAAAAGATTACGCTGTAGCCAAAGCTAGTGAGACTAAGTGTGATTAACATATTCCATATCTAATATTTTCATTACTACCAACTTATGAATAATAGAAAATTAAGCATAAAGTTGAATGAACACCTCTCTGACACTATCAAATATGGAATATAAGCGTGATAATTGCCATATGTATGCAGGTTAGACTGTATATCCATGTTTTACTAGTTTGATGTTTCAAGAATAAGTGAGTCATAAAATTAACGTTACAAAGTCAAAGCCCTTATCGCAACCCATATATCATAATCAATCACACATATACAATGTCAAATGACTCTTGCACATTACAAATCCATTCATCTATTACATTTTACACACTTCTAATGATGCTAAATCAATTGTCATCTCAGCCGATGGGTCTTAAATAATAGTTATCTTTGCTCGTTTATTTCAACATGATCTGCAATAAATCAACGCAACTACAGAGTGCAATGCGGAATGCAAAAAAAGTGTTAAAAATAATTTAAAATTTCATTTCACCCAGTGTTAAACAGATGTGATTACAAAATATAGCAGATTACAAAGATTGGACAAGGCATGGCCCACTTTTACAGTTTGATGGGAACATTTGTCCAGTGCAAAACCTAAAATAATCTTCACTGGGGCCAAGAAGACAGAAAAAAAGACACATTTTAAAAGTGGTCTATCTTTATTTCAAAATTTTCATAATGAAACAATTGTGAATATTTGCATTCTAAAAAACAAAGATCGGAAACCGTATGAAGTATTACAAACAAACAGAAGGAGTAAGGTCAATATATACAGTGACAAAACTGGATTTATTTTCTCTTTTTTTCTATCTTAGTCAACGAACATTCATTCTTCTGTTTTCTGAGAGCACGGTGACTTGCAGAAAATCCCTCTTTACAACCAGATAAACTCAAATATATTTTCAAGAAACCTTCACTGGCTCAACAAATCAAAAAGATCAGAGCCAATGAAATTGGATTCATTCATTTCCGTCTTGCAGCACAAACATCGGTTTATTTTCTGTCTTCAAATCACAGACTGGCATTTAGTAAACAGTAAAAGTCCTTCAGTTGACATTGGGGGCATCCAGAAGGCCTGTATTTCAGCCAGCTCTCAGGCTTTGTGTCCATTATGTTGACTCCCTACCAGACCTGACAACTTTTGATGATCTCTTTCATTTGTTTTATTGCATCTATGGAGGAATCCTTGAGTGCCAGACCCAGTAAGACCGGCCTGTTGCCAGCTTCTTGAGACACAAAGGTTGCCAGGTTTTTGGCACAAACGTGTGTCAGTGGCTGAAAAAAGAAAAACACAAATCAGGCGTTAGATTATTACACAGACAAATGCTTTGAGGTAACATGTCTATGTCAGAAGAAAAATAACTGATTAACATGAATTACTTTTACAATCCTTGTACGTGCAAAGGCTTGGCCTGTGACTGATAAAATTAGGAAATTATGCCTGTAGCGCTTTACTGGCACGGACACCACATCATTTTACTCTATTTGATATCATCTATTCCTCATATCTTCAAACACTGAGGTTGTATAGATATCAGCTCACTTTTCAAATCATTCCCACTGTGCCAAGTTTGATATGAAAAAATAAAAACTTTTCCAATTACATTCTGTGCTGCCATCGCCTATGTGGTAAATAGTTATAACTCGCCTTTACTGTCATGCAGCATTATTGATTGGGCTATTTTCCACACACTATGTGAAAAGTAATTTCTTTCTGTGAAGTTCTCCCAAAGTAAGCAGCGTTAGCACGTCTCTCAATATGACTTACAATATAATTATAGTTTAATGAAATCCCTGATGTAGTTGTCGCAGGTTGTCTGGCTGCTGTGAAATTCAGTAAACTTTCCAATAACAGAGATGAAGACTTGGCTGTTGACTTAAAGCTTAATTACATAACATAAAAACATTCAATCACAATCATTTTTACAGTCTGTCTGACTGGGCTACAACACTGCTTTTCCTCACAGAAAACCCCACATTTTACAGAGTGCAAGTATACACAGTATTATTGTCTTAAAAAATCCTGCAGTCAAGAAAACATAATTACGCTCCATTTGTCTATTGATAATCCATGTCTAGCACTGAATGCCGGTTAAAAATGACATGCTAATGCAGAGCTGAAATAGGTTGCCTTGTGCACACTTTAACAGATCACTGAACTCCATGCCTCCTTTCCGTTCACCACAGCAATTCAAAAACAATAGGATCTGACCTTTCACAGCATGGAATCAGTTACTCTGTGTTGCAACAAGTCTGTCTGATGTCCTGCGAACAAGTCAATAACACACTGATACAATATTTATCATAACAATTTAATCCAGCATACCTCGTCTTTGCCCAGCAGTACTTTGGTGGTGAACGCCGGAGTGCTGATATCATTAGATCTGGAGTCAGGTGTTACAGATATCAATGTCCCCATTTTCCCGTACTGAGTGAGAACTATGAATATGTAATTGCTGAACTGTGAACAGACGACCTGTGTTGAAATTCCATTTACTTCTTTCTCCGTCTGTTTCGATCGGATGATAGGCTCAGTCGACGACATTTTGTCGATCCTGGGAAAAAAAAGAGGAAAAAGGAAATAGTAGATGAGTATTGCCACCACTGATTATTCTGTCAATCATTTTCTCCTTTCAGAATTACTTGCACTTGTATGCAGGACATCTCTCCTTGAACTAATTGCACGGTACACCTATAATTCCTTGGCACTAAAAACCGTTAGTTATTTGCAAAATATGTGCAAATAATCTTTAAAGATGAGCTACGTTTCATACAAATGATAATAGGGATTACAGACTCATATTGCACATTGTGAGGTGCTAAGAAATATGTTAAGTACAGAAGTGTTTCAGAGTTTTGTCCTCACTAAAATCTACATCCCATCTCTTGCAGAGACTACAATATTACTTTACAGCGGAGTAACGTTAACTAAGTGAAAGAAAAAGCCCTGCAGAGGTGATGCTCAGCTTTGAGGAAGTACTGACATGCAGTGGCTACTGTTAGCTAAACAGCTAACGGTACAGTTAGCACCGGTTGTCGTCTTCGTAGTTGACACATTTTTCAGCGTGTGAGTGAAACAAAATATAAATCCTCACTCTGTCTCTTCGTCTGTGAAAAGCGGAAAGCTGCTTCTGAACAGAAACGCTTCACTTTAAGCAACTTCAGTAGCGAGTTGTGGTGCTCCGTCATTCACCCAAAACAAACGAGCGCCGTCGGGTTGAGCTTAAACTGTCTATGCGTGATGACGTCAGGAAAGTCACGTCGGACTTCCGGGATAGCTTCTGTTCAATGTCAAACAAATTAGAGGAATTATGAGTCCCTTCATGATATAAAACTGAAACAAAATGTGGGTTTTTTTGTGTGTGGGCATAATTGGCAAATAACTTTCAGATTCAGAATATTAGTATCCAACAACTACAGTTTCCATGAGGCTTTTTTGTTCAAGACTCTTGAATAAATCTGACCTATTTCTTTTTTTTTTTTTTACAGATTTGGCAAACTATTTTGAAATTATTTCTCGATTTAATAAAAGCCTTTTTTAATTGTAATTACATCCCTCTTAGCACTTTTTATAAGAACATCCAATGTAATATTTAATTGAATGAAATCAAATGAAAAACTAAGAATATGGAACTTTTTTTAAATAAAAAAAAATACACGATCATAAAAACAAAGTTTTCTTCAAGAATTGATGTACAAACGATTTTTTGGGGGGTTAAGTATTTCTTTAATCTGCATCAAGCTTTTCCTAGAAATGGCTGTGATGACGTGAGGATGATTCAACTGAACTTTAATTAAGTATTATCAAGAGTGAATGTCTTCAAGTTTCAAATTAAGCCGATCCTCTGCCCTGGTACATTTCAATCAATATTAAGTATTAGAAACACATCTTCCAAAGCAGGAAACCACGGAGGCAAGATGTTTTCTAATTAACTGTCAATGGAGCTTTAATTTTAAGAACAGATAAAGACTTGCTTTTTATTTAAGTTCTTTTTTTTAGTTTGAGCATTTATTTTCATGAAATAGTGGCAACAGAGAGAAAAGGAGGACGTTGGTTGTTAAGTACTGATACAAAATAAATGGAAGAATAAAGTTCATGAATTGTTTCCATTTCTGAGCGCATCCATTGTGAAAAAACAACTGAAAAAATATTTTCAGCCCTGCAGTGGTATTTGAACTGCATTCAAATGAGATATGTAGGCTCTGCAAGGACAATTTAGTAGAACCTTTACATTTTTCAGCGACATTTGCCAACTACAGCAGTCACATCTGCATTCACAGCTACAGAAGAGGCGAGCAGTGCAGGAATTTTCCACTGTTAGAAAAAGTGCTTGCATGACCTTTTTTTTCCAGGTGGATGTGAAGCTCCACTGAAGTCTGCAAGTGCTGCATCAGGCTGACTGATCCAAAAGGAGCCATCCCCATGAACATGACACACTCACAATGTCAAATAGAGCCGGCTCAGCGGAATTGTTATGCACTCTGAGTAGGCAGCAGTAGGTATGAAATTGGTTGGACCGCTCCCTGTACTCCCTGGCTGACCATCTGTGTCCTTGACTGATCATTTTGATCCAAACTAAATTGTAACGCAAAGATCAATATGAACCATTTTAGCATTAGTTGTGTAATGCAAATCTGTCATAGTATGTTCAAGTGAACTAGCAATGCACAAAAATGATTTGAAAGGCCACAGTGAGGTAAAGAAGATGTTTAATAAATTATGACATTCATAAAATATTTTGCAATGAATATATATAAATATGCCAAAAGGCAAGTTACTCATTGTTGAGAGTAAGAAAATTAATACAAATCAAACTGTACATAAGAAGTAAACACAGTCACGGTGACATCACCCTTTGGTTTTGTTGACTGCTGCTTTGAAGGCTCAAGTTTGGCATTTTGGCCGTCGCCATCTTGTTTTTTTGCAACCAAAAATGACCCGAGAGGGTGTTGCTACCTCATACCTCAACAACTGAAAACACACTGTGAAAGGGTTAAAGTTGTAAGACAAAATTACATATTCATGAATGTTGCTCATATCGTTTTAGTTAACCTTTGCTATTTATTATAACATCATCTATGGAATGTAAAATCATATATATATATATATATATATATATATATATATATATATATATATATATATATATATATATATATATATATATATATTGATTTATTTGTTACGTTTCTCCACAACATTGCTCTTAGTTGAACATTTCCAAATTCACAAATGTCCTTTGCTTATCAAGAATTCATAGAATTTTTTTATAGCAGGTTTATCTCCTGTGTCAAGAGAAGATTGTTATTATAGGAAATGTTTAATATGCTTCTTATTAATCATTCCATGTCATATTTCCTTGTGAATGAGTAAGGACTTGTTTTGCATAATGAATAGACTCACACTAATGTGGCTGTGTCATGGTATTGAGGGTCCTTTAGCTGTTTCCAGGGAGACAAAAGTAGTCTAATCCATTTTAATCTGATTCATATGAAGATATACAGGTTAAAAAAAAATCATTCAGTGAATGATTTTCAAAACAAAGGCTTAGTATTCTTGCTACTTTTTACTTTTACAACGCATCTGACATGTTAACAATAGTATCTTTGAAGCTACACAGCAAATGCTTTGGAAGGCTTTGAAATCAGAAGCTTTGGATTACACATCAAAGAAAAGCAGGAGGTAAATTGCAGTTGTCGGTTGTGTAAATTGATGTGAACTCATCAACATGTACTTTGGACGACAGTTTGACATTGTTATGTTTTGTCATGATCTTTCTTTGGGCTATAACATGCTAAAAAAACACCAACTGTATCCTGAAAGTTAAGTTTGATCTTCACTCAGAGAAAAAGAAACGTAGACTGTCATACTTTTCAAAAAGAGTTGATGGTGCTTAAGGGTTCTCGACTTTAAGAACACATCCTGTCTGTCTGTCTGTGTAACTAGTCAAGCATTCTCTCTTTCTCTATCTATCTCCCACTGTGGTAAATGTCATCCCAGATGAAAATATTGCGTTTGCTGGAGGAGGCAGCTCCCATCACCACCCTGCATTTCGTCTTCACATTCAAATTTGCTGCCTTTGTTTATCTCATCAAGTCTCTTTGGTACGCACTGAATACGTATCATGCAGACTCATTTTCCTCTATTTATGCCTTTTGAATAATAACGAACTCAACATTAGGTCATCGGTGAAACATTCCCCTCACACCTGCTTTGTAAACTCAGAGAAGCTCATGTGGAGGATGGAGGCAGAAAGGCAACTTCATGCCTCAGTACATTCCACAGATTCTCACTCACACACTAATACATACACACACATAAACAATTATTACCCGTGTGGCCACTAGAGTGCTGTGCTGTATTACAGATAGAGCTCAATGACGACTTTACCATGACATTTGAAAGTTGCGCTCATGCCTCGCGGGGTTTAACCCCCAAGGTTAGTTTCCATTAAGTGTTTTTAAGAAAAAAACAACAACAAGTTCAGGTCATTGTTAGATGCCTCGGCAAACTGTGATTTACCTTTTCTGCTTCCAGACCACCCAATAACAATCGTGTTATTCTGTAGTGTGTTGGAGTTTTAGTAGGACATGATGATTTTTTTGAGTTTGATTTTTATTTTTATTAACACTTAAATCAGTATAAACATCACAATCTGTACGATTTCTATCATCCAACAGCAGAAGATGATCATAATCTACGGGGACAGAAACCAACAATGATTACTTCCCCAACAGAGGTTTCTTGTTTTGAAATAGCACTTTTGAACTGGACCATCTCCCATCTTTTCCATTTATTTTCAACTTGAGGCGGATATTAAAACAAGCCACCGCTGAGAAACGCCAAACATTCTCAAGCACAAAAAAAGCCCTTTCATTCCAGTATAGCGCACCATGAAAGAGGGGGAATGATTTCCTATGTTTCACAAACCATGTGTCTATTGTCTTCCTGCTGGTTTGCATGGGTTGTGACTGACAGAAGGCATATTGAAATATTTTGGAGACGAAAACAGAAATCAGAGAAGCAGCAAAGACACATCCCACTCGGTCTCGTCTCAGCTCCTCACAGCGTTCCAGAAATGCACACATGAAATCATAACTGCAACACCTTTCAGAGGTTTAACGTCTGAATGCTTTGTTAAACGACTGTGTGCTCCGCAAATCTAAACACACAAAAGCAGAGACATCAGAAATGAATTCCATATAATTGTAGGAAAAATATGCACAACAGCTGCATAAGGACGTTTATCATGACATGTCATGATTTCAATGCCTTTGCATTGTTGATGTCCATCTGTAGCACACAAGAGTCAGACCTTTCTTTATTTCATTTTGTTTCCATGTCTCCAGTGTTGATGAAGATCCTCTGCTCTACTTGTTTTACAGCAGTGTGGATGCACAAACCAGTAGCCAGCATGTACAAGTTTTGATGCAGATGCAGCAATTATTACCTCAAGGTGTACTAAAGGTGATACTCTGAAAGAAACAACATGGCATGGTTAGGTAATCTTTTAATCCAGCTACGATCCAATTAGGCTATAATAACATAACTTCCAGCTGAAAATGTCCAACTCACAAACGATATCTGTCAACAAACACGTTTGACGGCTTGTGACAAAAATACTGGATACATAATGATGTTTGTTAAATTCATGTATGCATAAACAGACACATTGTCTCGCTGGCCCCGTTACACGCAGACTGTGGTAAAAAGTAGTAAAGTCTTAAGTTGTTAAGAAAGAATCAGAAGATTATATTATAAGTCTTGTAGTTTATAGAAGAAGAAGTTTTAAAGAACTGGTTGAAGCTTAAATGTGTGGAAAACACAGACTGGGACATTTAAATGTGTCAGCGTCACAATCATTTTGTTCTTGCTTGAAATGTTTCTTTTGTGTTTAGAAAATAACACTGTGTGGAAACAGATGTTTCTTTTATTTTCATGATATAGAAATACTCAATGATGTATGAAAAACAAACAAATACTTTATAAGATCTCCATTTCACGGCAGTAGAAATATCCCCACTGAAGGGGGAGGGCAGTATCTATCCACACACCAGAGTGGAGGTGGAAACAATGTAGACTATTAATATTTACCTCATGTTGAAAGCGAAACCTTGTTGTTTGGTTGAAAGTTGCAAGGTGTTATAGAAGTGATAACCCTTCAAACTTCCTATTCCTCAGTATTCAGGTCAGCAGTGGACATACACTTTGCTTGTCCTTGTTTGGAGATTACATCCTTTGCAGTTTCCTCTGCAACACTTTGCTCATGTTTGTATTTTTGGAGTGAAAAGACCCTATCTCCTTCTTTTCAGCAAGATTTTTTGACTAATTAGCAGCAGAGAATATTTGCTTTCATCAAATTGTTCTCATCTCAGGGGTACTTTAGATATTAAGTGCTTCACATTTTCGTTGTTCTCACACATTAAGCGCTTGTATTTGGTTCTCCATCTCGTATTTGTAATCATTAATCATTACTAACGACCTTCATTAGGCGCTAACTTAGTTTATCTATGCACGTATGCTGTGCAGACTGAGAGCCGGGCTTGGCCAATTACAAAAACATAATAGTTATACAAGATGGAATTAATGTCACCGGGGTGTGGGAATATTGATGGGTTTCACCAACACCGTCTAAATAGTTGAGCATATTTGTTTGATGAGTTCATTAACGCTAATCAGTTTCAACTGCTCCTTGACATGTGCATGTAAATGAAACATAAGTAGCATGCCCCTTAGTGTTGCTTAAATTTGCACAAAAATGTATCACCTGATTAATTCAAATAACTTTGTTAATTTGATCCACTGATTATCTGCCTGGTCTGTGATGCAGCACCTCATTAGACCAGTATGGCCAGAAGGCATTCATAGCGGTCTCGCTGAGAAATTACATATTCCAAACTAATATTGATATTCAGCAGCATGATGTACCTAAATAGAATTCCTAATTTAATTATTAAATGTACACCGACACATATTTAAAACCTCAGTACACTTCTTGAATGGAAATGGTAAAGCTGTGTAGACAAATTCAAGGTATAATATGTACATTCGATGTATTTTCACAGATGGTGATGAGGAAGAGCCATTCTTTCGTTGAAGCCTCGGGAACTGGACTCAAATAGATAGATAGATAGATAATTACTTTATTGATCCCCAAAGGGAAATTCAAGAATAGCATCCATTTGTTTTCTCCGCTGTCGCTTAGTAATTCCAAGGAGAATTCACACAATACATTCAAACTTCTTTGACAGCAGACGACACACTCAGATGTTCTGGAAACACTGTATGCAAACAACGGAGTACATCGTTTAGATCACGTCTGGAGTTTAAAAAAAACAAACTCTGCTCGTGAGATTGCATACACTGCAAACTCTCCAGAAGTTGCATCAGGGCAAACTTAACAGTTCTTGTGATAATGTTGTTTTACCTGCTCCCTACAAAATGTCCAGCAAAACAAGCTCTCAGTGCAGCATGCCCCTGCATATTGAACCCTGTATTGAACAGCGGCCGCCCCGGCCTCAACCTAACTCGCCAGGTGGTTTGTTGCACAGAACCATGTGAGAAAAGCTGTCATCGGAAAACAGTTTGGAAAAAGCAGACAACAAATACTTGGCAGGTGACCAAAACACAGAGAATCAATGGAGGAAAGTCCTTCATGCCATTCTTTGCTCTTCTTTCAAATACTCTCCAGATCTAATAGAACTGATGCTAGCATCTATGCTAAGCTCTTCAGGTAGCATTGCCTCTGTATGACTCAATTGATGACAAAAAAGTTGTCCAACTCAAAAGGAAATCACAACTATGATGTGTATTTACTTAGATGGCATCATGGTTCATGAATTCCAAAGGTTATTTTCTGATGAAATGATTTACATTGTAGCCACTCACATTCCATCTTATAACTCAAGTGGCATAATACTGTATATCTCTAAACATCCAAATACATGTGTAGATACTTTCTGTTCACATGGTTCTACAACTATGTAGAACGCTCCCTTGAAACAACATATTTCTTTATTACATTTAGAAAGAGTTCAAGGTTTGGCTCTTTAAACAATGTTACTCAGCTGTGGTGCTCACACATACATTGTTGTATTCTATTTTAGAACGCAGACAAATTAAGAGCTACGTGCTTTGATGAGTCAGTACAAAGGTGACTACATATTTAATGGCTTGGGAGCTGAGACGTTTTCAACTCTCCAAAGAGGTAATAAGGAGCATTAAATTGTGGAGAGGGGTGAAACTCTCTACTTTTTCATCTGACTCTAGAAAAGATAATTCACTGTGATTAATTCGCATAACACCCTGCAAACAAACATACAAAAAAAAATATTTTGCAGGTTAATTAAGTATATAATACAAGCCGTTGTAGCTCGCAGGATCTCTCACACTCAGGCGGGGAACGGGTGTTATTTTATGTCGGATCAAACCATACATGATATGCATATTTTAGAGCGCTGAAAGTTCTCTCTCCTCACAGTCGAGAGGCAATTCACATCTGAATACTTCATGTGACGAAGTGTTCCCTTTTGTGAGTCCGCTGTATTTCGCTCCATGCAGGCTGACGGTTCAGCATAAGTTGAACCTCAAAACAATCAATACATAAAACAACAGATGTGGCCACTGTGAGAATAAGGGCTTTTAATTTTTCCTGCCTTGATCAGCCTCTGCACTGCACTCAGCTGTCTATGTATCAGTATCGCTGCCTGAGAGGAAGCTTGTCACAGGCAGCTATGTTGTCGGCTGCCTTTCTTTGTGTATGAGCGACTGAGGAAGGTTGTCAGCAGACAAAGAAACCTTTTAATCACAGATGTGGTCCCGACAGAGAGCCTCGGAAGCGGGTTCATAACATTTGGGTCGCTGCAGGTCCTCATCTAATATTCCTAAAGGTGGAAAACATTGTGAAAAGATTTTGGGCTGAGCAAGGGAAATTAAATCTGTAATCTACAAGCAGTGTCAACAAGCATTCTTCATTTTAGCACAGACTTTCTTTTGAGAGCTGGTTTCCATGTTTGTAGTTGCGGTGGGTGTGTCGCTGCTGCTGCTGTGTGTCACTGTGCATGATTTATCACCAGCGAGGCGACTGCTCACACACATTGAGAACGGTGTCAGGACTTGACTTAAATAATGCCAAGGAAAAATGATCCAAAATGGGCATACTTCTTCTTTCGATATGTGACATTTATGCTAATTTGAAATGAAGATCCTCATTTTTAAATATCAGCCACCGTTACGCCTTTTACATTTCAGGATTCAGGAGCCATATTCGTCTCGTCTTTGGCTGGTATTCAGTTTGTTGTTTGATGAACACACGGGGCCATTTGGGTATTGTTTTTCATGAGAACTAATGTGCACAATATTTTACAGTGACATGGCAATGTCTTCGTGGGCGGACTACCCGAAATTCATTCATCAATCTGCGTCTCTGTGTTTGATGACTGGGTGGCATTTTGTGAAGACTGAGTGAAGGTGTATGGTGGCATGTCTGTGACTCTGCCTTGGCATTATTTAGAGCAGCAGCAGGCACACAGATACATTCCACACACCTGAGAAAAGGTCACCGAGAAAAATGGAGAACAGCGGCAAATTGCCTCTCCATCCCATTACTGGTCTTTGTTACCACAATATGTTTCCCAGCCTGCCACACTGGAGGGCTGCTGTGAACTATGGGCTCTGATTTAGGCCGAGAACTTTGACTGTAACATTAATCTAGTCTGGGTGTTTTCCACTCGTCAACACAATTCTTTGTTTAACATCCCCGGGGGAACTGGGAGTAATCAAAGGAGATTATTTATTAGCACTTGTTTATTTCTTTATTTTTGAGCTTACCTAACAGTAGCCCCTTATCGTGCAATGTAGTCATCGTTCTCAAAAAGTATTTCAATGAGTGACTGACTATATTGAAAATTGTGGGTTTATAATATTTACAGTGACACATTGTGTGTTTGAATTTGTGTGAAGAAACCTTAAATCTGTGTTGTGCTGATTAGAAGATGAGGAGAAACGTTGCAATTGCAAAGATGACTATGTCGTCTCATTCATTCCTGAGGTTTGTCTGAGGTGAACAGCACATTGGCACGCCCCCCCCCCCCCCCCCACACACACACACACATTTCCATTTATATTCATCAATATTTAAGCCACCGAAAAATTGCGCTGCAGATTAAAGATGCAGTTTTTATGAAGCAAAACAATACTCACATAATAAATATGACTGTTTTGAAATAATTCCTGCAGTGGAGCTGCTCTGTGTAACTTTCTATTGACTAAACTATTCTGTGTCTGTATGGACAGTCACCTACAAACCTCTGTAGCTCAATGCAATGTCTCCCTGTGCATTTCTTTCATTGGCCTGTGCTCCTGCTGTTTACTTCCTATTTTCTTTTCTATTCATTAAATAATTGATTAAATATACTAATTGTTGCAGCAATCATTTTGAAATCTGATATTTTTTTTAGACTTCCCAGGAACATTAACAAACAACATTTCTTATCCTTCAAAGCATGTTTTCAGATGCAACTTAGTTGTATATTTAATTTTTAGAAGTCAAGGTTGTGCATGTCTGGACTATATTAATAACACAGACTTGGCTTGCTGCACATGTAAGATACTATTCATAATAAGACGGGTTAATGATCACAGCATAAAAAGATTTTCCATTGTTACAAAACACTTTTCAGACACTTATCCCCTGCCCTCTGGACTTGCAAGATACTCCTCACTTCTCTTCTACACTCCAAGGTCAACAAGTCACTCGAAGCGCTCAGTGTTTCATATTCAACGGTCGATGAAATACTGTTACATGTTCCCACAGGAAGTCTACGGCACATTTCCATCTATGAACTCATTGAAAAAGTAACCCAGCATTAGGATGCTGTGATTTTGTACTCAACAAATCAAGCTTACCCCGAGACTGATTTCATATTCTCCTTTAAGGCTCCACTAAATCAACAACATGGCAGGAGCAATTCAGAGTGGGAGTATGATACCCGTCCTCATTCACAAAGGCATCAGCGCATCAATGGAGCACTGTGTGTGTGTGTGTGTGTGTGTGTCTGTGTGTGTGTTTAGAGGTGTAAAGAGGGACAGGGTGATGCCTGATGAGGTTAGAGAGGTGAGTTCCTCTGATTCTCTGTGGTGTTTGCTTTGGTTTTCAATCTCTCCTCGCAACGCCTCAAATGTTCAAGGCTGTGTTTTCTGTGAGTGTACCCAGTGTCCAGGGCTCGTGGGGCGCACAGAGCAAAAATATGCCATTTTAATGTGCCCACTGAACAGGAACATTGTGTTTGACTTTGGCTGTTCTTATCTGCCCCTTGGTAGTATCCTTCTCACATTCTAATTTTCCTTTCACTGAAAGGCATTTTGTTATTAAATTATTCAAATGAAGACTGCCACGGTATATGAAATAAACTTAAAGAGAAGGGCTTGAGATTCCACTTGAGGCAATAATGCTTGCTCGCTATTTCACAAAAGAATAACATTATTTAAGCCAATATAACTCAATCCATGAAGGAGACGAGAAAAGCAATCATATTCATTCTGTTGCCATGTGGACATTTTTTCCACAGGAACATGAGGAACACTTGCTTCAGTGTATCACTGTTTAATTAGAGTCGACGCAATTAATTACAGGGTTTGTGACCTACAAATTCGAATTGGTACTTCTCAGTAATTGATTATTCCATTGATTCCCAATTTGAGGTGAAATGTGCCTTTATTGGACAGCTATGCCACAAACAACAGGTAACAAAGTGAGCTGCAAGGAGACCGAAAGCAGCCCTGCTTTCAGACAAAGAAGAGTCTACTTTGTGTGTTGTTTAAGGGGTGAAACAAGGAGTGTGATCCAGCTTCTCAGACGCCACAACAATGCTCATTGACAAAGTATTTTGTCGGATGACGCAATGTCGTGTCGGAGCTAAAGTTGAACCAGCAGGGTCATATCGATGGACAGCAGGGAAGTGGATTTTAAGTTTCTTAGGAGGTTTTAATACATTTTTCTTCTTTGAATCGGTTCATACAGATTGCTACTGACACAAATTCAAACTGAACTTTGAAAAGCAATCTTTCAAGCCCGCACAAGGTCAGCGTTTGATACCAAAACAATATACTTTGAGTAGAGTCTGATATAATGCCTATTCGGAGGCTAAGACAGTCATTTCTTAGAGGGACGGACTCACTACATTTGGTTCGACAAAAAAATGTTTGGGTTGCCTGACACTAACAGGTCGGTTGGGCCGAATTTTGAAATTCATCCCTTTTGTAGAGAATGACATGACAGGCGATCTCATCATATGCACCTCTGCATTGAGGTGTTTGAACAGTTACCGCTCGCTGTCATTTGGATCGGTGAAGTTAGCTTGTGCAGTGAGCCAAAAACATGAAAGCGCAACAACAAAGCAGGACATTTGACAGGTTACTGCAACATCTGTGCTGAGCAAAAATACCATGTTTTAGTCCGTTAGACTGATGACACAATTATGTTGAAGTTATTCAGTTGTGGAAAAAGTAGAATGACTTCGGTCTCCCGGGGGGATTGGATGAGGTAGAGATGGTGGATGGTTGAGTATTGTCTATAAACATAGTCTGTGTTAATTTGCAGATACCGGCAGCAAGGGGACAAGATTTGGCTTTGGAAGCTTTCTTTTTTCTATTGGTAGTCGGAGCGAGTGGCGTAGACCAATCACGTTCAAGTAGTCTTTGGTTGAATGCGGGTAAACAGTTTGTGCTGAGAGCAAAAGAGGCAGAACCTTTTGGACGAATTGCAATCTCGAAAAACCCCACAAGCTATCGTCTGACGAAGATGAATCTTATTATTGGTCTAAAAATAGCTTGTAAAATGGCTTCTTGTGAACAATCCAGTTGTAGTAGTCTCCCCTCAACTCCAGTATTGCATCTCAAGTTGTTAATCAAACTGAAAACTACGTGCAGCGCATGTGAAAAGGAACTCTTGGCCTGAATATCCTCTGGCGACATACAGCCTCTTGCCTCCAGAGGAGCATCCATCTAATGGTCGACTGATAGCTGATGGGTTCAGAGACTGATGCTTCAGTAACATATTCAAGTTTGAGACTGAAGACTAAGATCTGCTTCCTGTTACAGTCATTCATGTCGGCTTCTGATATTAAAAAAAAAAAAAATTCCCCGAGCTGAACACATAGTTGCCCATCTTAAACACACCTTAACTAAACTGTAGATGCAGATACTGAAGGAATGATTAGTACATGTCAGATTTTACATGACTGTGATCAGTGTTCTGTTTGATAGGAGTGTGTAAAAACGTCACTGTTCGGTTTTACTGTAGCAGTTTGTTTGCTGGGTATATTACCTGCTAAAGGTCTCTTCTGAATCCAACAAAATGGCTTTAGACAAACAAAAGGCGGCTACCAATAATTTCTTCTATTCATTCTTACAACACTTTATCCCAAGGAAGCAGAAGAACAATGTAAACTTTGTTTCAGCTAATTGTGAGTTTGAGCCCTGGAGCTCTTCAACAATTAATTAGAGATTTCGAATGATGGAACCACATTTATGAATAATCAATGTCTCAAACCGCAGGAGTTGGCATAGCCTTGAGGGGGATCAACAAGCAGGCGTATTGTAATTATTATCATTTGTACTTTATTTAGCATACGATGCATATTAACCTTTGATATTGAATATACCCTCTGATGAAAATCTGTTTGCATTTGAATGATTTCAAGTCTCAAGCCACGCATGGATAAATAATTAAGCCAACAGTTTCTACTACATTGGCAGAACCTAATTACTGACATAGGATTTTCATCATTGGTGATCTCTTATGAATAATCAATGTCTCTTACATTAAAACACATTTCTCTCCAATCACAAGAAGACTTACTTCAATGGTTCTGGCCTTTTTCAAATCAACAGTTGCCCATGTCATTTAAGTTAAATATTAAAAAGAACAATCACGACCTTGGACTAAAACTAATTCAAATTAGCTCTTTGACAATTGAATAGCATCACGGAGTGTTTTCACATTAACATCACAGGAAGGATTACTGTCGTGGATTAGAGAGGCTGAGTCATGTGTGGGCAGAGCAGGTAAGCAGAAGCAGAAGTGTTGCTATGGTGTTGGACTTGAAAGTACTCTTTATGTTTCAAGACATCAGACTTGCGTAGGCAAAGTCTGTGCAGTTGTCATCCATTTGAGCGCGGGACTCCGGTGGGACGAGAGGAGGTGGACTCTGTGTTTTCATCAGTGATGATTTGAGCTCCAATATATAGTCTCGGTGAAAAATGTTCTCCTCTTTGCGAAGGTTTAATTGTAAGATGCCGGATATCTGTCTATATCATTGTTTTGTTGCCGCTGGTTTGCATTCCTCCTGATGCAAATCATAACAAAAATGCACAATTGTTTTTGTGTGTTTTTTTTCTTGTTCTCTTGTGTTGCAGACGGGCTACAACTGCATTTTGTGGTGCATTCATGTGTCGCTTAATGACAATAAGTGATGGCTAAATCATTGGATACTTGAAGCTCAAATCACACTTCTCTGTGCTGAATGTAATGTCTAAAGAGAAATCAGTAACAAAACAATCAAAATGAGTCAAAATCCATCTCACATTTTTATTTTTTTAAAGGCCTTTGTAAGAAAAACGTATGTAACTAATGTAATAAACTGAATAGTAAAGAATGGAAATCGACGTGTGTCACTGTGAGAGGAAGCAAGAACGACACAAAAGGAAATTGGTCGAGCAAAAGGAAACACTATCACTGTTCATTAAATGTTCATGAACTAATTATGTGATCCTGTTTAACCTTTTGAGATTTCTCACCTATTAGAAGTTGATAAATTGACCTCAAATTCGGCCAAAATGCAATTGCTCAGTATTTGTAATACATTTGTGTTTGAGCTATAATTGACTTTCTTGTACAATATTACTATTATAACTGCCCTTTTTAACAATAGTCTCATGAAACTTTATGTCAGTTTTACTGTAGAATAGATTGTTAAACATTGTATGTTATGTAGAGCTCAAATGCAAGTAAATAAATGCACTCCAAACTTTTCCACATATTCAATCCCTTGCAGAAATCTTTGTGTCTATCTGAGCAAAACTGACATTTGAATTCAAAGCTCTTGTCACAGTTGCAAACTGGAAGTTTTTCTACTAAAAATACCTTCGTGGCTTTTAAGACTGAAGAGCTGCCATATCAGAGTGGGGGAAATATACACAAACAACAACACAAATCTCAATTATCAAAAACAGGAGGAGGATTTTTGCACAGTTTATGAATTCAGGAAGCGTATCTTTGCCAAAGCAAATATATTATCAGATTGCTTTCCGACTCCTGCAGACACCTGAAGTGAGCAACACAACCCCCATAGCTCAGCTCTGGGAAGCAAAAGCAAAAGCTACACACACGCACACACAGACGGAGCAGTTCAACCCAGTGGGTTGAACATACTCGCATACAGCATGTGTACAAAAAAGTCCCATCCAAACAACTTTCAAAGCACAATGTGAACCAACTCAGTTCACAAATTGTTTGCCCTTTCTGCCTCGAAACTTGGTGTGCTTGCAAATAATACGTTTAAGAGCCAATATACCTGAGGATGTACCCACCAAATATTTGGATTCAACTGAGAGGAAGGAAAGAGCGAAAGAAAGAAAAACATGCTTTACAGGTCTTCCGATGGAAAAGGTGGAAACATGCATTGCGAGGTAGGTACATTGCAGCACAATAACCTCTCAGTTTAATTGATTTGCTGCTGCCTACATATATAGACGTGATAGGACTTGTTCCTGATGCTGTCTCTCTCTCTCTCTCGCTCTGCTCTCTGCTGCTGTCCCTCAGGGTCTGATAGGATCTTGACGTATTCTAAATTAAAAGTAATATTCACCTGTCGTTGAACTCCTGCCACTATCCAGATTCATTATTTTACTCATAGTCCTTGTCAGTATGAAATGTCAATTAACCAGGTTGAAATGTTCACTTGCCACAAAGTCTGACTGAATATAGCATTCATTCGAGGAATGGGACATATTACCTGTATATGACCCCTGTAGCAAGAAGGTATGACGTCGCTGTTTGTACACGTAGATGTTCTGACACGGCGATGATGACCAGACTTCATGTTCAAAGTTCACATGCACAGAGGAACCCGATATTTAGTGTGAGGAACTCTTAAATGGTCTCAATTTAACACTGGTGCCTCTACTTAACCTTCATCAGACCCAGCTTTCGACCTGCAGAGTTTCACCTCGCTGTTCCACCGGTACCCACTGGGAGACAAACACAGACGCCATGCTTCTTGCGACCCACGCCGTAATTGTTGGGCCCCGCCGGAGGGAAACCAGAATCGACTGAAACAGACTGTCAGACAAGTGCTGCAGTAAAAATGATGGCTTTCTAAAGATAATCTGGTGCTTTGAATCCCTGCTACTTTCCGCCAAAATCAACTCAAAATGAAAGATCCTTGTCGTAACTTTAACAACCGTATAAAAGGCAGGAATTTCTCAGTAAACCAGCCGTGCACATCAATGTTGCCTCGCCATGTTTTTTTTTTTTTCCAAGAATGGGAGCATGCTAATAAACTCTTAAGCACTCAGAATGATTAGCTATTGCATAACCTGAAACGGCGCCAAAGGGTTAAAGCCCAGTTTTAATGTAGTTCAGGCATTACTGGGCTTCACAATTGGGCCGTGATCCAAAAGGACAATTTAAGAGAATTACTGAAGGCACATTAAGTTGTCAAGATCCCCATTCATCCCATCGATGAAAGCCCAAAGAAACCTTGTGTTGCAGAAGAGGAATTCACCTCACACATGTTGAATGCATTTCTCTTCTGCATGGCTTTGTTCACGCGCTGCATGCATATCTGAAATCACCTCACTTTGGCAGAAAAATGTCATAGTGTACATTCTTATAAGCTGAATAGGGAACTGTATACTATGTGGGCAGGTGCACAGGAATTCACTGTGATATATCAACAGCGGCCTCTTGATTGGATTACATTTAGAAAGGGCACACTTATTTTTGTTTCGAGAAGGTGTTTATTGGAGGATTGCATTATTTTAATGTGGGTTATTATATTTATATTATAGGCTTATCTGCGTCACTGCCATCATCATCATCTGCAACATCACATGGAAAAGCTGGAAAATAAAACAATACAAGCACTCAAAGACCTTTTGGCAAATGGAAACATTTTTGAAATATATATATATATATTCATGGTTTGAAGTGATCTTCACTTTGGAAGAAATCCTGTCACAAAACATTTCCTTAATGCAATTAAATGCCTCTCAGTCATCATCACTTTTCGGAGCAAAACGACACATCCTAATGACTTAACAGATTAGTCTTCAAGGCTCCGCCGGTTACTATGTGTCATCGTTTATATTCAGAAATATCTTTTGGCGTGTACATGTTGAAAGAAATGGCTTAAGTGCTCACAATATATAAGTAAGTACAGCATGTCTATTATTGCAATTAAGTGATTTAAATGGTTTATGGTTTGGCTGGTTGATTTCACGCTCTCTGCTTTGGAGTCCAACAATTTAACAACACTTAAGGGTAGAATATATATTGTTTTGTATTTTTGGCTCATTCAGGCGTCGCTTCATATGAGCAGAAAACAAACCAATAACCTTCACGCACACAGAGTCTTTGTCTGTGTTTACAGTCCTCAGTCTCTCCCACTGTCTAATACGCCCACCTGGTGACATCTTCTATGTGCATAATGCTTATTTATTGTCTGAGGATAACACTGCATAGTTATGAGCCACATAGATAGTGCTAATATTAATATGGGGGAAACTTTTACAGATAATAATAAAGATTTTGTGTGTTGTTCTTGCATGTATTTCTTTTTTTTTTTTTTAAAGCAAACAATGACCATTTGGAGTACATAATGCACTACAACAGTGGTTATAATGCATGCATGAAAAGGATGAACCTTGTAAGATACCGATACCGACATGGGCTTCATAGAAACTATAAACTTGTGCTGTGCACAAGGAAAGGTAATCCTTCATCTAAAACAAAGCAGAACATAGACATACACAATATCACTCGCCTGTTGGTCCGGTGCAGCCCTTGTCACTGTAAATGACTAGACATCAGATATTATAATTCCACAAATAAAGACAACAAGAGCAACAGTATTGGACCAAAAATACACAAAACATGAGGTTGTAGAAGTTGTCAAGACTTCATTCGTGCCAAACATGCAGAGATAGCTGTAGTTGTCGTATTGGTTGTTGGCAGAGGTCATGTAAAGAGACACATGTGATGTTATATGTTTACTTATAAACTTCAACGTGTACCTGGTGGGTAAATAATCCAAAGAATAGGCAGAAAAATAAATGCATTGGAGTTCACAGGTTGTATTTGAATTGTGTTAGCATAACGAGTACTCAACAACAGACCTTGGGGTGTACGGATGAAAAAAGTTCTGTAAGGGGGAGAAATCTGCTTCAGGCGAGCAGCTCAAGGCTACATTAACCAGTACAAGTACAAAAAAACTCAATTTGCAATCGAACTTTGGCCGTCAACTTCTATGGTGGTAAATGTAGGCACCAGCGTTTTGCAAGGGGAGGAATGTGTGAAATAAAATAGATTATATCTCTGATTATACTGCAATCAATTTCTGTGACCGAGTGGAGTGCAAAGATAAATCAGTGGAGTAGCCAACTAATAATAAAGACAGCTTTAAAGTAGCCTTTTTACATTTTATTTCTTAACTTTTACTTCACATTTGTATCTCAACATAGTGAAATGTTTTCTTGAAAGCTTGTGGGGAAAAGGATTGCTGTCTTTTTCTGTTTGCTGAAAACCTTCCTCTAAAATGTTTCTCATCTCCTGCCAAAGATCAACACACAAGCCAGTTTACAGCTGTACAGAAAGCCAGATATTAGGAAAAGGTGGCCTCACTCTTTCAAGGCTCGAGTCACTGCACCGACCTCTGCTGCGTTCCAGCTTATGTAACTGCTACAAGGTGATGCTGTCAGATTGGACAGAACAGCTGAGCCGATCCTCAGTCTTTCTTTGTAACACGGAGACTGAATTTTTTGGATTCAGTTAAAAGTGATATGTGGGAGTGCTACATTCGCTGGCATTAGCATCGTCTTTGTTCTTGGAAGCCCGGACTGACCTCATCCGCTTCCTGCAAGTGTGGCCTGAGTTGATGGACACTGACTGAGCATAAATATTCAAGCACCGTGGCTCCATCTGTGCTGCTACATTAAAAACAGCATTATCATTTCACAAAACAAAAGCTTTCATGCCACACCTACTTGTGGTTGAATCGTAATGTTGTTTGTTCGGCTTCAACAACGCAGCGACTTTTTGAAAAGTGCACGACGCGAGAAATGAAAAAGACGATTCCTGTGATGCAGAAATGCAGAGGAGGGATTTACAGGAGGCATAATTATTATTCTACAAATGATCACAGACATGGAGACGCAACAGAAGATGAGAATATGAACATCATCCCAACATTTCAACGAAAGGAAACATTATCTTATGTTATAGGATGTCAGCTCGGATTTCATTTCCTTTCTGATTTTTTATTTTTTTAACAATGTTTCATGTCTGCCCTTCTTTGTGAATATGCAACGGGTATTTGTGCAGTACTGTATTCTCTATTTGATATTTCTAATGTGGTCTATGTGCAGTTATACAAAAGCTTACTTTTTTTGACTGCCAATGAACATAATCATCAGAAGAAAAACTGAACATAAGTGTTTTTCAATTAAAGTCACTTCCTAAGAAATGCCGGAGACAGCCTCTAATCTCAAAGCAGCATATTGTTGTATGCATATGTATATATATATATATATATATATATATATATATATATATATATATATATATATATATATATATATATATATATATATATATATTATTTTCAGGTCAAAATTGAATTCTTTGGAATCCAAAATCAAAGACCTGTCGCTTCTTGATGTATTCAATTTTCACTGATTTCTTAGAAGTTGTTTGAGGTCTCTTGTAACAGTTTTCATGTAAATGATTATTAATGATTAACCGCTCTTTCAGGCCTTTCTGATACAACCTGATAAACCTTTCAAGGAGCGGAAACACTTAACTGACTTCAGCTGAAGTACCTGGAACCCGTCCTTACCTGTCCATTTAATAGCAATTCAAGAAAACCTCAAATGTCTTAAAATATTTAGTTTAGATGCATTTGTGTAAAATCCCACTTTTTTCACTTTAATTTCTGAGATGCAAAACAAACATTGATTTAAGGGCAATCCAATTCCTCCTATTGAACCTTAATGCAACCTCTGTAGACTTAAACCCTGTACCGGAGACAGAATTAAGATGCAAACTCGACATGGACATGTCCCTGAAACTGCTTCCATCTAAGTGTGGAACGTGAGCTTTTAAAATGGGGTTTTTAAATGCAGTAAATGAGGTTGTGACCCTGCAGGATTCAAAACCTTGGCGTCTACAACATTAAAAATCCCTGTGACCAAACTGGAGCGGAGTTTACTGGAGAGGACAGGAAGGAGAGTGTGGACAGAGTGATGTGATGAGGTCAGTGAATCGGGGGAAGTCCATTACCTGGGAGGGATTTGAAGGCCTGGAAAATCTTGTTCTTTATGTCATATCGTACCGGGAGTCAGTGTCAGTGCTTCAGGGTGTTAGAGAGGTGTTATAAAGGGTCTCAGCGACAGGAGAGAGAAAAGGAATGGAGTGCCCTTCAGTGTTGTTTAACATCTTCCATTAAGAGATAAGAGGGTGATATTATTTTAAGTGTAAGATGGCAAAAAGGAGGAATGTCCATGCGAAAAGCGCCTGACCTCCGATCTGGATTTGGCTGCAGGTTATGAATGAAGATGTGGCTTTACAGTCCACTACATCATCTGTCCTTATTAGGGGGACCATTATTACAGAAGGGACAGCCCAGAGGCGAGTTATATATAACAATAGGCCTTTAGAGGTATGAGGGAGCTTAACAGTCCGGCTCTATCAACGGATCAATTGAAACCCAATCAATCAAGCAACTATGAGCCAATTCTGAGCAATTGAAAGCTGAGGCCTTTAATATTGTGTTGGCTATAATTCACCAGTTTAAAACCACAAGAGAAAAATGAAATGTGTTCTTTATGTTGCAATTCGGAAAAGGATTCCACTGTTTGAGATCCACAAAACCTTTGTTGGAGGTATTTCAGTGGTCCCTTCATTCAGTATGTTGACTTTACTGCTTTTACCCACTGCGGAGCTTGTATCGCTCTCCCACAATTAGACATCGTTAATGTCACTAATTGGAGGTTAAACAGACAAATATTTGGATAATTGTGTGCTTTGCGGGCATTGGTGGCTACAAGGCAATCTAATTTAAATAAAGGTTCAACAACTGCAGCGGCGAGAGGCACATGTAATGCGATTAACAGCCAACAGAGACGAGGAGAGGAAAACAAAATAAGAAGCACGCATTTTAAAGCCATTGTTTCCCGTTGCAGAGGGAACAAGCTCTCCTGCATGTTACACTGTGCCGGGTAATGCGCTTTATTCACAGGTTTCCTGGCAACCTCACGGCAGATACAGGACTCCAGAAAGTGACTGCGTCTGGTCAAGAGGTAGTCCGGAACAAAATCCTGTGAAATCGTTTTAACACTTCGGTTTGAGGCAAGCTTTCTCGGGCAAAGCTAAGCTTACTAGCTGATAGCTGTCAAATATACTGCATTGAAAGTGGTATCAGTCTTCTTTTCTAAATCTCTGTGTTAGATGTGTTTCCTTTGACATCTAACTTTGTAGCGCTGTGTAGATTTTAGGCACTTTTGTAGCTTATTGACAACAGAATAATTGTATCATTAGGCATCAGGATTCTCTGTAAAACCTTAAATAAGAGCGTCCAGCAACCTTGGAGAAGCTAAATGTTCACTAGTGCTTAACTTGATCATAGAAGACGGCCACAGTTAACACGGGTCACAAACAAGGATACGAGGATGAAGCAGATGCTTTGACACGAACCGAATTACATGAATAAAAAAAACACAAAAACTGTCAAATTACTCCATTTTGATCATTGCACAGGAGGTTCTCTTACCATCATGCATATAACAAAACAGCTGTTTACAAAAGTGAAATAGAATCTTTTTGAACTGACATTTTACTTTGCCGTATCCCAGCTCAGCTTCTCAAAGGTCACAGACTTCCCCGGGAAGCTGAAGACTAACTAAAAGTATCCCACCGCGGTTCCACTGTTTGTTTGTGCCGGGTTTCCTGACTGAGCGTCTGATTAGAAACCTGCGCACAGTGAAAAGCACATTTTGAACCACCAAACACATGCTTATCTCTCTGTGGCACAGTGCGAATGTTAATTTAGCAAAGTTTATCACGGCGATTAATTTAAATGACATCAATATGTTTTTGGGAGATAAAAATGATCATTTAAAATGCCTTCCTATTCACTCACTGTCTCACCTTCATGACCTCCACAAAGAGTGGAAATGCCCTCTGAATTTCAAATCAGCAATATAAAGATGCGTATTGTGGAAAAGGTCACGAGGCCTCATTTTTCATTTAGCCTTCGTGACTGTGACTGACTGACGCGTTATTATTAGCAAACTAACTTTCAGGGTTTAGTTCAGTGCTGAAGCCTCCGCATGCATTTGATGGCATTCAGACTTCCGGGGTGTCACTTTAAGTATTCATTGAAATGTACAATCTAATTTGAATGGAATGCAAATGCCATCTGTGCGAAAAAAAACTTTCATCATTTATTGATTAAAAAAAGTGGATAAAAGACCTGAGCCTTTGAAGAGCTCAATCACATCCCATATTTTTCACTCCATCTGTCAGGATGATTGGCCAGCTTTTATACACTGAGCACTGAGTTGTTCTTTTTTTGCAAACATGTGGTTTTGCATCTACCAAACTTTTTACCAAGGTAATATCTTTCTGTGTACAGAGCGTATATGGAAGCCTTTCTGTCAGGAGACGGTTTTCTTTCAGAGCTCATGCACAAAAAAAGGAAGAAAAATCACTGCCAGCAGCAAATTTCACTAATAATGTAAATTCAGCACCTAATTGGCAGCACACCAGCTGTTTCTCATCAAAATAATGAGTCTGTTTTTCTTTTATGAGAATATTATCTATCTTCTTTTAGCTGAGATTCAGTATTTCGTGCCTTCCATTGAAGCAGCGTGTCCACACTGTTTCTGCCTGAGGTTTTCCAAATAGAGATCCAGTCTGAGCCGGCCTGACGCCGAGAGCCGCCAGAAAAGACACAGGGAGGCTTTTACCACCAACAGGCAGCTCCCCGACGAGCTCAAGACTGACTGCCTTTGTTGGTCGAAAAACAATATAGACCCCTTCGTCCTCGTCTTCATCCCCCTTAACAGCTCACTGCACATTTTGATTGTATGCAGATGATGGAACCTGAAGAAGTCCGTCGATGTGCACATGCATCACCGCAGGGTCTTAGATCTGCCACTTGAGTGTGACTTATTAATGATTTCTGGGACTCCAACTCTTACACATGCACAAGCGACATAAAAAAGACTTAAATGAATTTGATTTCTCAGTCTCAAAGAAGGCAAACGTGGTCAGCTGGAAATTCTTGGGTATTAAATAAAAGAGGCTTCTGGCATTGTGCTTTTGAGATTGAATGATAGCCACTCAGTTGCATTAATATGTTGCTCACGGCTGATTTAATGAGGTGGCGTCAACGTGCTGTATTTGAAAATACAGATATCCAGGTTCTAATTAAGCCCTTGTTATATTTTAATGAGAAAAAAAACATTTTTAAAAAAGTGTCACTGATAAGTATCAGCTCGGTACTCATTGGTACAACCTTCTTCAGGTTTGACATGCAAACGTCAAGAACTCGACAAACAGAAACAGACACGTCTCTACACGTACATCTTCTGAGAAAAACAACTAAAAATCAACGGATGTATGAATGTATTTAGACACCGTGGTGATTTGACTAAAATGCTAATGCCAGCAATAACAACGCTAACACGCTGAACACGGCTGACACTTGTAGTGCGTAGCATGTAACGCTAATCGTCACGTGAGATTAAATACATTTTAGAAATGAACTTAGAGCGCTCATGGGTTATTTTCCTCCACGGCACGAGTATTGCCACAGTATTGCTCATTTTTGCATGCAATGATGTCGGTTGAGAGATGTGAGGAAGGTTCACAGCTTGTAATGTGAAAACTTGTCACAGCATATGTTGCCTATTTTTAGTATTTTACACATTTGGTTTCCCGACATCCCTTATTTGTTTGCGTGGACATATGTTACACACTGCCTCGCCTCTCATACAAGACAATTACATTCATATTTCCAATCATTGACATTAGTTACTCAATAGATTAATAAAGCTGGTCACCCAGTGAACACATCATGCATAACACTTAAATAAATTGTTGCTTAATTAATCGAGAGATGTCCGACTGGCACAAGTAATTATTGTTCCTTGCATGCTGTTATTGATTACTGCACAGGTGCACACTCTAGATAAATGTTCCTGACAATCATTTAAGAAGTTTCTACATTTTGATATGATAAAGTGGGCTATTTGTCTCTGGGCCACACGACGTGACTCTTCTTCTGCTGTTTAGAAGTCACAGCAGCCATACAGCATTGACTCCACACTTGGAAACAGTAATGTGTTTTTCTGTGATTTTTCTGGAAGAACAACAATGTGATTTATTCATTCTAGCCTTTTCATTGTTGTGAAGTAGCTCTAGTGCCCACTTATGCATTGTTTCTTGTCTTGCTTGTCCGTGCATGCCAATTTGATGGAAGATTTCACACATCCTCAAGACTGAAGAGATCTGTCTATTACAAGAAAGGAACGTGCTGTCTATATATAATACAGCTCTTATTTCTGAACTTCCTTTTCAAACCTTGAAGAAAATGAAGGATCACTTAATTTTTACAACCACATAATTCCTCTTATTCATGATTGGGAACATGATGGTGATGATAAAATTGAAGTGGACATGCTCAGTACAATGTACCAAGGTGTGCTGCATTTACATCCAGGTAATGGAAATTCAAATCAACCCATGTTAAATATGTAGCCAACCTTCAGTAGACCTGCATAATGTGTCCTTGCTGGATTGTTCAAATTCTACTTGGCCATATTGTAGGACTCATACATAACTATACAGAATATTGAGGTGAAGGTGACCCCAACCACAGTGCAGTTATAATACACTATATTATAACTGCACTGTGACCGACAGCTGTATTAAATGTTTCTACATGCATAATTTATTACTTTTAATTCATTCTGATTGTTTAACTTTTAGTCCAAAAAATTCCAACAAAATAGTGTTTTAATACATAGTGGCTACAAGTGTTTTTCGTAAATATTTGTTGCTTGTGATGCAACATTTCAACTCTATGTGCAAATCCTACGATCAGCAGTAAAGTTAACTTTTTCTTTTCTTTTTTTGGGGGGGGGTTAAAATGAATCTGTCCCACATGCCCCAGTGTTTAGACAAACAGTAACGCGAGGCATATTAATGCAAGCTGCAAACACATTTGCCAGGAGACGTAGCCAACAGTCTGTTTTGAATAATTATCTTGGCACTACTTGTATAGTCAGCCAACTAAATAGTTGTGTTTACCTTGTCTCAGGCCTTTTACACAGATAATGTCATTGGTGGTGACGGTGAGGTTTGCGTTTAGCAGCTTAATTACTAACTGAAAGCATCGGACCACCAACTGCTCAAAGAGTGCTAATAATGTTTGTGCTGCATGTTGGCGGTTCTATGTACATGTAGTGATGGAAGGGGCTATTTAACATACATGTGAATGCATGTTGGTGTCATGCAGTCCGAAGTGTTCTTCTCAACAGCTAGAAAGGGTTGTACCTGTGAGTTAAAGAACACTTTAGAGTGTAAATGAAATCCAAGGGACAGAGACCCATTGGAGGCCACCAGCAGCGTGCTCATTCGTTTTTTTATAAATCTCTTTAATGAGATTGCTTTTCATTTGGTGTGACATAGCATAACCAAATACTCTAAGGCATCCTCTGAAACTTCCATTTGGACTTTAATTTAATGCCCAGGCTGTTATGGATTTCATGAAGAAGAAAAAAAGGAATGAAAAAGGGAAGAAAAGGTGACAGAGAAAATTATATAATTGAAAATGGAATCATGGAGCCCCTAAAGAGGCCGCGCTAATTTGCATAATAATGAATACTCATGTGTTATTGTGTCGTCCGGTACATGCTGTTTAACTTCACTAAGACTCTGAAATGGATTGTTCCTGGGCTTTGAACCTCTCGCTGTACAGCTGATGACTTTGCACTGAGCAGAATGGCTGGTAATTAATGAACGAGCATCTCCCTCGCATCGGGGTCCTCTGTAAATTCATTTGAACACATCTTTTCCACCGGAGTGTCATCAAGCGATGCAGCCGTAAAATATGTGGGAGTGACAGTCGTTAGCGTAGAAGAGCACAAATGGCTAACATTACCCATCAGCCACCACTTATTTAGATATGAAGTGGGCTTATTTGTGTACTCAGTTGGTTTTCTCTGTTCAGGGGACAACTGAAATGATATCTGAGCAGCGGAAACAATCAAATGAAAATGCTCCTAAATGTTGAAAAGCTGACCAAAAACCACTCGTCTGATTTATCAATTAAAAAACATGTTTCGTCTGCCCATATGTCTGCCATTATCGTATCTGTTATTCACTGAGGCGAACAAGCAATTTTTGCCCTTGACCTGAATTAATTATTCAGTAGATAGCTGCCCACACACACACACACACACACACACACACACACACACACGGCCACACTGAGCTGGTGAAACACATGCAGGTGTTAGCTTTAGGTGGGAAACAAGTGGACATCTTCATCTCCGGCGGTCAGAGTCATCGGGCTCGCCATTGTTGTGCTCTGACCCGCTCCAAGAGAGACACCTGAATCATTTTAATGGTTTCATTGCACCAGGAAGGATTACCGTGATTGCATCTGTCCCGCTCCAATGATATCTGTCTGTGTGGTGGAATCGCAGGGTCACGTAAGTCTGTGATTGAAGAAGCCATCGTAGATTTTAACGAACCTACGAAACAAAACCGTACAGTCCGGAGAGAGAAAAGTAATTACAGATTTTTTTTTGTCTCCCCTGATAATCCAAGTTGAAAAGCAATTTCATGTTGAGGGTTTGAGATAATATCTCACTTTAATCATATTTAGGTCAAAGATGATGTGGGGAAAAAAGGATCTGAAATGTCTTAAATTGGGTTTTATAGGAGTTCAGATTGGCAGTACTTCAAAACAGAATCCAAAAAGACTGTGATGAAAACACTTTGATGAAAATGAAAGAAAGCGTGAGACATTCTGGGAAATGCCCTTATGTGCTTCCTGGCCGACAGTTAGATGAGAAGATTGATACTAATTTCATATCTGCAAAGTCAAAATTATTTAGCTGCATCCAGACTACAGGTAGCTTAGCTTAGCACGAGGACGGGAAACAGGGTTAAAAACTAGCTTAGCTTTGCTCAAATAACCTCCACAACGCTACCATGTGATGTTTTTGTACGGAATAAAGAAACAAGATTTAATAAATAAGATAAAAACGTGTTTAAAAATGTTTTTCTTTCCCGATACTGATACAAAAGTACATGTCTGATATCATTGTGTTTCAAAACAATATATATAATTAATTGAGTTTTATGTTAATGGTTTTTTCTAACAGCTGCATATCACACAGAAGACAGAAGTGAGATGTTTCATTTGTTAGCTTCCTCCATCCCTGATTTATAATGCAGACATAATTATATTTAATAGCTGACAAGTGAGCCATCTCCCATATTTTTGATATTGGAAAGTTAAACATGCACAGTATGAATCGTGTAGCAAATGATACGTCTGAGTGTTGTTGTTCTTGTGTTTTGTAAATGAGGCGATTATCATCATGATCCAATATTTTGGAACAACTCCAGCTCTGTTTCCAGTGTTTATGCTAAGCTAAGATAACCTTGCAATCAATCTGCTCATCTAACACTCGGCGAGAAAAAACAATACTTATATTTCTCGAAATGTCAAACTTCTCTTTTAATTCCCTTAATATCACAATTAGAGTAGACAGGTATGGTTCCATACATGCTGAGAAAAAGAGTACTTCATGTTGTATTTGCTGCAGGAGCCGACTGGCTTTTACAGATGAACGCGTCCATATGCTGCATGCCTCACACATGAGAGCTGGAGGCCGGAAACAAGGCAGGAGCTGTTCTCAGCGGTCCTCCCTCCACGCTGCTTTCATCTCTAGGGCTCTTTGGTTTGCATGTGTGAGACTAAACACATTCAGCATTAAAACCCATCCTCTGTTTCATATCAAACTCCCACATTTACTCTTCTGTCTCCAACTAAACAAAGCCTTTACCTTGAATGGACTTGTCTGAATTATCTGTGAAAACCTCTCATTTTCAGAAGAGTGTAGGGAAAATATGTGACTGTCACTGTGATGTAACAAGCGACTAGCTTTTGTCTGCAGCAGATTATTCATTAGATCATTGTAGCGATAGCAGCTGCTGATCTTATAGATGCTGACTTGTGTACGTATTTGACACCTTTGTAAATCCTTCATGTGGAAGTAGTCATCACTCTTCCTGGCACACTTAATAGCACCACGAAGTTACAGCAATTTAATGTACAGTAATTATTAAAATTCTGCTTTTGCAAGCTAACAGTAGCTGCTTCTTGATTCCTTGATTCCTTGACATTAAGCCTTTCATGAAGCCAGAAGAGACTTACTGATGTGTTTTTCTTTGGCTTCTTTAGAGTCTCCTTTAAGGAACTCCCCCCTCTTCTCTCCCCCGCTGGCGATGTAGTCACTTGATTCAAAGTGTTTTCCTCTGAGAGCATCTCTTTCAGGAAGTGAAGTCTGATTATCTCCACTTGTCACAATTCTAATCAAAGTAAAGTTCAGACGCATCACGGCGGGAACATAATGGGGGACGCAGATGGTTCTGATGGCAAGATTCAGGTGTTACTCCTATTCTGCAGTGAACAAACGACGTGATGTGCACGAAGCGAAGGCAGCATTTAAGATTTTATGTGGGGTGTAAGGCCCGGGAGTGCTTTTCTGGGATTGTATTTAAACTTTTAGTGGCAACATAGGAGTATCGGTTCAACTACAGCTGTGTTTTAACAGAGCGCAGTGTCTCCATGAAGGCTTTCAGAAATAGCAACAGAGTATTAGTGACAGCAGTTGTCAGGCAGTAAATACCTCATAAAATGACTCAGTTAAACAAGAGGGACCCGTCGGACTAATCAATAATTCATGATGCTATCAATACAATGTAAACACAGCGGAGCTACGATACAGACAAACATGCACACACTATCTTGTGTGTCCAATACATGACCTGCATGGAAAGATGGGAAACTTTACAGGGCGACCAACATTTACAGATTCAACCAGGTTCACGTAAGTGAACGACCCAAACTGCTGGGTTTTAATTATGTGACAGCAGCTCAAACCTCTTTGGCTTTAATTCGCTATTTGTGACTGTAAACAGCCTAAATGCTAATGTCACAGATCAGTAACTGGAACTATCTAGAAAACCCTGCAGAGCTTTCTGTACCAGCTTAATATTTGTATAGCATTGTGGTGACTAAGTCCAGAGTGGCCAGATGACAATTAACAGTTTGTGCTGCACAAGGCTCTCTTGCATGACTTCAATAATTCCATAACTCTATCTGATTGTAAACTGTATGATATTTGCTCAAAGGGCAAGGAGAATAACTTGGAGTTTGGGTGCAGCAAAAGTTAACGTTCACTCCGATCATTATCTCACACAATATATCATTGATTCATAAAACAAGTTTCTTAAATTCCATATTCCACATTAATTAAGCAACCCTGCTGGCCTGAAGCCATCCCGTCACTTCAAATTAAAGCAAAGAGCTTTTTAAAAGGGAGACACACAGATTATTGAAAACCCTTTTTTTTTTCTAAAACCCTCGGGTGTTAAACTTGGCAATCCAGTTGGAAGTCACAGCAAATGGTTGTTTCCAATATTTTGGATGACTTGGCCAATATAAAAGGTACGCATCCGTGTGGCATAGCTGAATGCGGATGAATTAAGCTTGCTGCTGTGTTGCAAACTACTCTTTACTTTTTTGCATATTCAATCAAAACCGCTGCAGTGGATGACGACGGTTTAGCGCTCATGAACCCATGCGGGTTTAAATACTATTAAAAAGCAGTGTTCTGCAGTGTAGAGAGAGATTCATATCAGCATTCCTGTATTGATGCTGCAACCTGTGAAATTAGAAATAGAGTTATTACAAATAATATACACTCTAGTAGGAGTTCATGATTATATTCCTGTGATAATTAGCAGTAAGTAACATGTCATGCTAATAAGCTCGTCAGGGATTTTGTGGTCCAACCATCAACTTGACAGAAATATGCTCACGCATGGTGTGTGTGTGTGTGTGTGTGTGTGTGTGTGTGTGTCTGTGTGAGTGTCATACTTGTATTGCTTTGTGGCTTCACCACCACCTGCAATAGCAGATGAGCATGTGCCTGCTGCGTGTGAGTGCACTTCATTTGCCCTCTTCTCACCTTCACAGATGCAATGGCGTTCAAAAGAAAGAAGCACTTTTAGCCAGAGCTTATCAAAACAATCCCTTTCCGTTCACCATCTGCCAGAAATCAAAAGCCAACTCGCGACCTTCGACCCCGCCTCTCTTTATTCAAGAAACTCTGCAGTGAAGTAATGAAAAGTTTTACAGGAACTGAGCTAAGTATTTGTCTCAACACTTTCCAACCTCTACTGATCATACACTTCGCAATCTGCTCTGCGTTTTTTCTACGTTACGTGAGCTGGGGAATCATTTAGACAACATAGTGTAGGCGGATGTCCTTTTGTCGGTATGTGCAGCATCTGCGTGGGCTGCCTGCTGGGCTCAGCTCTCTTATGGATAGGGCACTGGAAGGCACAGGCTCCCTGGCTGCAGTCAGACAGATGCAGACTGGTGGGCGCCTCGTTGCTAACTGCCTGCAGACACAAGCAGCGGCCGCGGTGTACCAGCGCTCGCTTTGAAATGACTGAGAGTGATGTGAATATACAGCACATGTGCCTGAGTCGACTTACCTGGCCCCTGACCCTCCATCAGTGTGTTTACATGCTGTATCATGAGTCAGATATTGTGAATGAAGAAAAAAACAAGACTGTGTAGGATGAGGAATGTTTCATCCGAATGTATGCATATATTATTGCCATAATGGTTTGATTTGTTTGTACTGATTAAGCTGCATGAAGATAGATTAACAAAAATGAATGGTTGTACTATTACCATTATCCGACCCGCTTATTCAAGGTGCTAGCTGACATTGGGCCGCGACAGGGTTCACCTGGACATGTCAACAATTCACAGACAACCATTCACACTCACGTTCACAAATACAGGTAATTTAGAGCCTGAATGGTAGTCGGTTTGATAAAAAAACCCATATTTGCTTTCTTGCCTGAGAGTTAGATGAGAGGATTGATTCCATCTTTGCATCCACCACCAGCTGTTAGTTAGCCTAGCTTAGCGTAAAGACTGGAGACAGGGGAAGCAAGCATCATTCTGAAAAGGTATCATCTAAAAATAGCTTTGTGGTTTTTACATCACTCACAATCCAACGATAAATCAAGGAATCTCTGCCAGTGTGTGTCTGTCTGTCCTTCACATATCTCTAGAAATCATTCATCTGCTTGACACTTGGCAGGTGTATTGTTGGGGCCCCGAGGCTGTGATTTGAGTCATATTTCATGTTCAATATAATTAAATGAACGAGCAGTTGACTTTACAAGTGAACAATTCTTCACTTCCGTGAAGTCAACAGGAGCGGACACCTGTGAGGCAGCGAAGAATTGGGTGTGTTTTTCCCCGCCGTAAGACTTGATACTAACTTATGGCGCGATAAATCATTACCAGCAGGGAATTAAATACACACTCTACTTCATAGCCGAGGTTGTTATGTAAATCTCCTCTGCTTAGTGTATTTGTTTCTGATCAACTTGGGTGTGTTTTTTAGGGGCAGATTTAATGATTTGGAGGCCTCAGGCAAGCAGCGTCTTACTTTACATTTCACCCTTTCCCTAACGTTGGTCGAATAAAAGCCAAACTTTCTTCTGATGTATTTTTCCTTTGGCTTCTTTTGAGTCTGCTTCAAGGAACCCCTCTGCGATGTAGTCACTTGATTCAAAGTGTTTTCCTCTGAGAGCAGCTCTTTCAGGAAGTGCTGTGTGATTATCTCCACTTGTCACAATCACGGCGCGAGCATTATAGGGGACGCACAGATGTTTCTCATTAAGTCAATAACTATTATTCAGGAAACTGTACCGCATTGTTAAATTGATGCAAAGTCCCAGGTCAGAGGATGTCTTATGTGTACAGATTGTCAAGCCCTCTGAGAAGATTTGGGAATTTGGGCTTTGCAAAATTAATTTAATTGAATAAAGTCCAGCATTTATCAGCCTGATCTACTCTAACTTCCTTACGTATAAGTTGAAGCTTTTCATTTTAATATGATGCTGAATACTTTACACATACTTTAATTCTTACATTACAAGTTGAATCGGAGAAGTAACCAGTATCATTCCCCTGCCATGTAGATGTACATGTTTTCATATGAGAACTACACTATATAGTCACTATATAGTATATAGTGTGTTGTTAAGTGCTTTGAAGACCTTTTGTAAGTTAGTTTATGGTACAATGAGTTAGTAATGAGTTACATAATTCAATATTTTTCATATCTAAACATCATAGTAAATCTATAGCTGTTTGGGGCCTTTTTAGTTGAGGAATAACTATGACTTGATGTGTGCGGCAGCTGCATCGCAGGTGTGCTCAGGACCAAAGGAAGTGCAGTTGTTTGTGGTTCTCAACAAAGCTGCAAGCAGCAGCAGCGCCACACGCCAAGCGTTCAGCCCCGGATCTGAACGGACAGCACTTCACTTTTGCGAGGGTTTCCCCGTCTCATGCATCTCTGTTGATACACTGTACATCTCTACTGTCTGGTTGAGCTGTTTCTCAAGACATATTAGATGACGAAAGACGGCATCGGTTCCACAAGATGAATAATTAACTAGTTATTTTACCCCTTTGGGGCATGACCTGTCTGCATACTGGCAGCCTCGTGGTTGCCAGTATGCAGACAGGTGAGAGGATTGCTGACTGTATAAACGACGGCATTGAGTCAGAAGATCTCATGGCTTCACAGGCGTGACGCCAAGCTTGTTAATAAAACGCCCGGGTAAGGGATTGCTCTTCTTTCAGAGCACTCTCAAATTTGAATAATTCAAATACAGAGGTATTGTAACATTTATGCTACATCCTGAGTCACTAATCTTGTATATAAAATCATTACTCTGGAGGCATCTAAAGAAATGTTCCCCATTGTGGGGCTTGCCAATGAAGCAGTCAATAGCTCAGGCGAAGTTATTGTCATCAGCTTGATGGAAAAGAACATGCAAAGAAAGCACTTTCCTTTGACGACAATGTTGAATTGTTATGATATTCAAATTGCATGAATCTGTCACATAACTTCAAAACCGACTCATGTCATTGTACTTTGTTGGCAGCGAATCAACTGAGCCCACAGGCCCGAACAAGCCTCTGAATCATGCATGTGCTGCCATTTTCCCTCGGTGCGGTGTGTAAAATAGAGGTATATTTTCCCCTCCTGCCTCCAACGTAATGGGTAGAGAAGGAGGTTAAAAAAAAAGACCAAAGTAGGTACACAGGCACTTAGCCATTTTTAATTATATATGCCCTTGCGCCCCAGTCAAAATAATCCCACTGTGCATTCCCTGTAAGTGTACCAATATGAGCTGGACACTATTTACAGACATAGAGCTCCATTCCCTTGGTCGAAGGGGAGGATGGGCAACCTCAAACCTAAACTAGAGACGCTCAGCTGGGAGAGCTGAAAGTACCAACATCAGGTATTTTCAGCCTTTCTTCCATCCAGACCATAAATAAACCTTGTTCATTCCAGAGTCACAGGGTACAGGCTTCATGTCACAGCTGTTGGAATAGCCGTGTCTCTTTTGTAAGGCTTTTAGTGTAGGTGGTGTGTTTATCCCACCGGTCACGCTGAGGCAGTCACCATGGGGCCTCAGCCCTTCCTCGCTCGGTGTTGGCTGAGTTTGCCCACGCTATGTGCTCTCCACTGTGTGCTGTCTGTCTCTCCCGGTACACAAGCTGTCAAGTATCTTCACAGGAAACAAACAGGAGGAGGAGACATCCTTTCCCCTAAATTACAGAGCAAGCATGACCCTCGCACTAATTCTTTTGCTGGCCCTCGGGGGAATTATGAGGTAAGTCTGACAACTTGACTGGTCCATAATGAGCAGGCAGAGCAGGGAGACAATGCACAGCACTGAGGGTAATACCCAGGCTTAAGCGACATTTCACTCCACCTGCAGAGCCCACGATAACAGGATAAAATCTCAAATTGCTCTCCTTGTCTCAGGCGACAGGTGATTGATATTGCAGCGGAAAAACAAAAGAAGTTTCTAACTCGTTCGATGCAAACCTGCCGGGTGAAATGAAAAGCTCAGTGACGACTGCGAGTCCCCTCCAGGCGCAATATAAAAACTTTTTGGTGAACCTATAGCAGGAAATATGAGATCAATTATCATCTCAAGCAGTTTATCTATGCTGACTAAATATTTAAATGAATGCAAATGGTACTCCCACTAAGGTCCGTGGCCATGGGATCTGTGTCGTAACCTAGTCCCACTCAGCGCTCTACCTAGTGTTTATGCTAATTTTTCTTCAGAGCTAGTTCGCTCATTGTAATTCTTTGGTTACAGCAGTGCAGGTTACAGCGGTTCCGGAAAAACATATTTCTCCTTCCTTTTATAGCTCTGTGCTGTCCTTGTGTCACCGCTTGTTATTGTCCAATATAATTTTAGATGAAGCCATTAAATGCAAAGGCTTTGGAATTGTATATTGCTGAGTTAATAATTCAATGGTAGGATGTAACTGAGGACATTAACTCAAATACGGCACAGGAGCAAAGTGCATATCTGAGGGTTCTGTAATTTACTTCAATATTTCCATCACCTTTGTTATATTATAATAATATTGGATTAATTTTACATGAATATAAAATGCAACAAACAAACAACAAATGATGTTCGAGCATAAGAGACCTTCCTCTAACTTCTTTTCTTCCAGAAAATTGTATTTTACAGATCCAGGAAAGCATGTTATGTAATCAGACAACTTGAATACACCGTTTCATTTACCTTGAAATTGTTATGATGTTCTTAATTTCTGCCATCTTGTCCTAAAGAAAATTGATAATTGTCAATTATCAAAACATTTGTAAGTGATTGCTGAGTCATTTGTTCGAAAAAATGACAAACACTTCCTCATTTTAAGATCTTAAATGTGTTTGATTTGCTGCTTTTCCAGAATCTGTGAACTGAATCACTTTAGGGTTTGACTTTGGGTCAAAACAATAGACGTGAGACATCACTTTGTGCTCACTTTGTGTAATTGAAATGGATAAATAAATGGATTGGTTAAGAAAATAACCAGCAAGTTAATCTATAAGGAAAATACTCATTACTTAAAGTCCAAGGTCTCTTTTTGTCTTGTTTCGACAGTTCAAAACAGTTGCCGATTACTTTTCTTTAGATCAACTTATCGACTAGTCGACTAATTGTTGCATCTCTAATTTGCATACAGATGTGTATTTTAAAAGCAGCTGTTCTTCCCTATATAGACATATATTCATTTTCTTCTTCTTTCGGTTCAATTTCATTCAAATCTTTGATAGCTGTAAACAGGACTAATGGCGGTGAAGACTGGAACAACAGCAGAAAGACATAATCATCATCTCTAATCGCTGCATACCTTTCTAAAAATGCATCATTGCATCTGTTTGTGTGTTTGTGTGTTGCTGTACGAGGTACGTTAGCAGGCCTATGCCGTCCACATAACATTATCGATGGGGAAGCAGCTGTAGACGTCGGTCCCACTGCTTGGCCAGTAAGACGGATGTCCTGCACTTCACTGACAGCAGATATTCCATTTTATCAACCAGCAGCGACCGTCTCTTCTCCTGAATTATTGCCAGCCCGGTTACTTTTCTCAGCATCAAATTGGCTTAGCCGTTAAATGAAGGATTTGAATAATACATTCCACCTATCTGCCTCTTTTCTTCTGCCTGGACTTCATTTCCTGACATTATAATCTTTTCATTTGTAGCAGTTTCTCGAGACTTACATGCTGCATTACCACCCCCTCCAATGCAAAACAAATCCAAAGCAACGTTTCAACAGCTTATTAAGATTCAAAGATGTATTTTACTTTGTTTGTTGATGTTCAACAGGTTGTCTTTAGAGTATGTGACACGTCATAAACATACCCACATACTCTGAGAATAATTCCGTTGAACTTGAACTACTCACGTCACGTGTTTTGTGGAGGCTGCGTGAGTAGTTCAAGTTCAACTCAATTATTGCAATTATTATTATTATTGCAAATATTGTGTAGGTGGATTATCCAAGTAATAAATAGGTGTACCCATTGAACTTCTATCAAATGTTTGAATATAAAATTGTGAGAAATCTTCAGTAAAAGTAAAAGGGACATTGATGTATGTAACACAATATCAATATTAAGCCATTCATATCAATAAATATATAGTTATAATGTTTATATTGTATTGAGTCCAATTGTTGAGGTGACTATTTGTTAGAGGAAGTCATAACATGTTGCGTACAGCATGCACAGACTGTGATTTAGTAACACAACCATTGCTGCGTTTGAAAAGACACTCCCATCGGACATAATGTGCAGCTTCAGGCTAAACCCCCTGAAAGCATCAAAATGTTATTAAACCATCCAAATGCAAAGTGATAGAACAATATCAAGGTTAAAAACGTCAATGTAAGCAAACACATTCCCATGCTAGATTATACGTATAACATATTCGTTACATAAACTAACCCTTTGTATCAAAACAGACACAAGATTTCTATGTCGGTTTGTTAAACTGACGAATCTATTAAATCCAATCCTGCAGTGATGAGATGCCATGGCATTACATGTTTGAAATGATCACAACAAATACGTTCCCTCATACAGATTTACCTCCCGCAGTGCATTGTAAATCATTAGTATTTCATAAACAGAGACGGCGCCATCCAATAGGAATCAAAGCTCATATCTGAACAACGCCAAAGTGAGCGTGCCCTAAAGGTAAATTCAGCTGGGAAGGTTCATTATGAAAGCCCATCAAGCCCAACCCATCTGCTCATGTCCCTGTCTTCATGTTGTATCTGAATACAAAATAAACCAAACAAAGAAGCAATTGAAAAAAACAGATTTCAATAGATTATACTTATGCACCCACCCCATTGTATCCTGATAAATATCTTGCATGCTAGGATGCAGAACCGAAGCAGAAACATTGGCATTTCTGAAAAATTCCTGTAGCTTTGCTTGCTCAAAAGAACAATGAGACCTTTTGGCTGAGACCTTTTTCTTCCCTGATATCCTCTAAATCTCTATGTTTTTCTTCCGTGGCAGCACCGGGCTCAAAGGCTACGGTGTCTGTGCGGGGTCATGTATCAGGCTCGGCCCGCGGGGTCGTGAGGACATTGAGGAGCGTGATACAGTGTGTCTGTCATTCCCAGTGCTGCAGCTGCAGCCACTGTGACTTCCTTGGCCGGGCTGTCCACATCCACATCTCACAGCTCCAATGAGACTGCTGCAATGAGACAAGACGTTGCAGCGTCTCCGTGCCAAGTCCTCGCGCAACCACTTGCTCCCTCTCAGAGAAGAGCATCTGGAGACTGGCTGCCGCTTCCCGACTTGCCGGGGTCATCCCCCAGACGACGTCATCACAGAGGACATCAGGCTGCACTCTCCATAAATTAAATCTGGGACTGCATTTACACAGGGACAGACAATGTGGGTTTAACCCTTGAGGCACAGCTCCGATTTGTATCTTAGGAAGGGAAATGTTGTCCTTTTTTCATTTTTTATGTTCTATTCAAGTAGGTTCACCTTGCCATAACTTCCTTAAATTGGATTTTGTTCACGTGTGAACCTTCCAAAGGTTAATAATATAAAGAAATATGAATTCACCTGCACTTAAACATGTTTTGATCATCTCCCATCGCTTTGAGCCAGCACAGTGTGCATCACAATGTGTGTGCACATGTTTGAGGATTTGTATTCAGCAGGTTCTTGTTTTCAATAATTCATCATTGATGTGTATTGATTTCCCATCGCAGGGACCAATGCTTGACCTCTTCGGTGAAGTATGGTCTACTTCAACAGCTGCCCTGGCTCCTCCCTTTCTCTGCCCTCCCACCCTCCACCCATTTGCCCCTCCATTTAATTATACATTTACACACCACTGCCATCACAATGTGGCAGATTGTGCTCCTCTAAGGGGACACCTTAATGGTTTTCATTTAGAGGACACTGTCATGCCAGAATTAAAGAGCCTCTGTGTATTTAGAACAATGTGCAAATATCACATGTAGGTCCATGGGAATATTTCTAAAACACTCAGATATATATAAAAGAGCCTATTATTACAGTAAAGCTCATATTATAGTATTATAAAATAATCGTCATATTATAAGAACTTCGTTTGGTTATTAAGGGGCCCCCTGCTGGTAGGACCAATGGGAATATTATCTCTTTTCATGCCAAAACAAATTAAACATGCCCCCAACCAGACTGAAACTGAGTCATGCGAACCCATATCCAGCGCGATGGTGCAGCCCTTACTCAAAAGGAGAGAGGAGGGAGGGGGGGGGGGGGCAAAGTTTGCTCATAGATTGGCTGATCAAGCTCGAAAGCTCATGTGACGTAGCTGATACTTTTTCACTCCGACTGTCTTCATTAACTTGAAACCTTCCAGTTCTCATGATACACCGGCTATCATGCGTTTCCCCTCCAGCCGAAGGAGTCGCCGTAACCCTCACGGCGTCCGTGACGAACCCGCCACCATTTATAGCCTCGCGGTGACAAACAATCTTATTATGAGATTTAAACTTTGCCTCGACTAGACTGGAGGATCAACACGCGCTCCTCGCGCACTTATTCCCCCCAAACTGAGACAGTAATAGCAAGCTCTACCTACCTACGTTTGACTGTGTTTAAACGCCGGTGTCAGCTCTCGATGTGATAGAGGGGAAAAAAAGCCAAGCAGGGCTCCGGGTCTGCTCAGCATAAATAAAGGTGAGCGGTGAGAGGAGCTCAGCACTGAATTAAATCACTCACCGCTAAATGGATCTGTGAGACTCCCTCTTGACGCAGTCAGCAGCCGCTTCGTGCGCCTTCAAACCCGAAGACAAGAAAAACTGGGATTCTTTTTCATTTTTTATTTGACTTTTTTATTTTATCCAACAGAAATATCTCCCGTGTCTTTGAAAGCGTCTTGTGCGCGCGCGTGTGTGTGTGTGTGTGTGTGTGTGTGTGTGCGTGTGTGTGTGTGACACGCAGTAAGCTGCCAGCTTTGCATCGGGAAGAGGCTCGAGCTGCGCGATCGTCAAGCAGGTAAGCTGTTTACTGTGTTGCTACATTTCTACACTTCTACATCGCAAGACTTTACAAATTGGTGTCTTTTTGCATTCACGCGGGCCAGGGTGAGGGTTGAAATCGACTGCTTTCAAGAATATTTGGACGGTATTGCTCGGATGTTGTGTGCAGAAGCAAATAGTAACTCTTCTATCGCCAAGAGCACACACACACACACACATACACACACACACACACACACACACACACACACACACACACACACACACACACACACACACACACACACACACACACCGTACACAATGCACGGATGAACTTGTGCACCATCACGCCGAAGTCGGTGCATTTCACAAGGAAGGAAATGTCTCGCTTTTACACCGATTCTTGTGCCATAATTATTCTCCTGCCTTTCTTTTTTCTTATTTTTTTGTTTTGTTATTCTAAATTTTATACTAACTGAATACCTGTACATTTTTACAACACTGTAGCTTAGCTTCCACCTGATACTGCTCGAGAAAAAGTAGTACTTGGCAGCTTGTGTACCTCCAGTAACACCAGCCGGCCGAGATGCCGCTTCAGCACCACGGACAGCTCCCCGGCCGCTTCAGCCGAGGCTGAACTTTATTTCAGAGATTTACACAAAGAAACTGATGACTATTCCCATCTGAGTGAGAACTAAAGCTAATGTATATATGTAAATATCTCCATGAAGTCATAACACACGGTTTGATTCTTAAAATGTAAAACAAGTAAAAAATGACCAGGGCATCGCATTGCCTGAACCTATTATGTTGTCAACACAGTCGTGTACTTCCAGTAGAGCTCTGTGCAGTTTCACTCAGATTAGCTGAGGATTTTGCTGCGTCTATGCCATCTGTCTGGGAAATGCATGCTATATACTAACTACACGCTCAATGTGTTGATATTTTTTGAATTGCACAAGGCTTCCTCCGGATTTCTTTATCTCTGTTTTTTTTTTTTTTTGTGGCTTTTTTTTTCTTAGCCTATAATTCTAAAGATGTTTAGCCAGCTCTGAATGAAGAGTCCCTGCATTCTCTGTCAGTATCAGGAGGGATCTGTTACCCAAAGCAAAAACAAATGCTGAAACATTGCCGGGTTTGCAGGACAGTGGTCACACGGCAGCCAAAGAAATAACGAGGACATACAGTAGGAAACAATCCTCTGACTTTCCATCCGGCTGCACTGTGGACGTAGCTGTATAGGACTGCTGTATCATCTTGGTCCTGGTGAAATAATGTTGCTGTCTTGGTGACATTTAAAGGCAGCAAAGCCTCTAAAATATTAAGCTCAAACAATCTGTTTCATGCCACTGAACTGCGTGCATCCTTTTGTAAGTGGCTGCCCTCGTTCCAGTCGCTTCACACAGAAGATCAGCCTCGGCTTAGCCTTTACCATCAGCGTGAATCACTGTCTTACTTCTCCTAACTTTTAACATCTTGCGTTATGACTGTTTCAAAACATCTTAGTTTTGCTGCTGCTGCTAAAGCTGTCGCTCGCATTAGCCCTTTCGCATCTCCCTTTTCCGGTCTCCGTCTCCCTTATCTTGATTATGCAGCTGGATGATTGAGTCAGCTATTTTGTATGCAAGTTGCTTTAGCTTCGTTCTTTGTGGAGGAGAGAGAGGGAGAGAGGGAGAGAGAAAAAGAGAGAGGGAGAGAGAGAGAGAGAGAGAGAGAGAGAGAGAGAGAGAGAGAGAGAGAGAGAGAGAGAGAGAGAGAGAGATCGTGCCAAGGATACTGAGAGAGAATTACAGCTTCTCATGACGGTGGGAGTGGAAGCGAGTAGAATGCCCTATTCGATAAATTGCTGTTCGAGAGAGACAGATATCCTAGGGGGACAAGCTGTTTTGGAAATGTGACCAACCCTTTCAGATGGAGAAGGCCGCGCACAGGTTTTCCATGGCTGTACACGTGTGGATGACTTGTGAAGCATCAACACATCGTTCCAAAGTTCGTCTGATATGAACCCATATCTCTGAATTGAGAAATATGTTAGAGCAAAATCATAGTTGTGGAGTTGGGAGAATAAAGACTTTATATCTAAACACATGATTCTCCTTTTAACTGTAGCATGCAGTTAGAGTCCAGTTGGGGTCTTTCACCAGACATCATAACCTTCCATGTTTGTGCTGCTTCTAAACTGCAACGGACATAAAAGTTAATATGATCATCTTTTTTATCGACACTGCATTACTGAGTCAGTACATAGGACCGATCATGTGGGTGATTAGTGATAATTGTGATGATGAAAACGCAGTTTGTTTGACACATCAGTCGTGAGAAAAAAAGAGAGAAAGAGCAAAACCTTTCACATGTAAATATTTTAATTTGTTTTCACGCTGATGTCATGTTGAAGACAGGTCACGGAGGTCCGACTGGAGCGGCGATGCTTTGATTATATGATTAACAATGTGTAGAGTGTAATCATGAGGGACCAGTCAGGGCTTGTCGACAGAGCTGTGAAACATATGGTACGACAGCATGTCATATTTCAGTTTGAGCTCCACGGCCCTACACAACCGTAAAATGTAAAACTTCCTGCGCCGTGAGTAGAGTGTGGGCCATTTTACGAGAGCTGTTGCACCACCTCCGTCTCGGTAGACCCATGTGACACTCAGCTGTTTTGCAAATGGAAGAAGGAGGTCTTTGTCATCGGTAGTGAAGGATGGGAAGGTCATGAAATCAGACTCACGGGAGGAAGAAAAGAACGGAAGGAAAAGGGTTATAAGTCTTGAGATGTCTGTTAATCAAACATGTTTTATAGCTATTGATAGCATGCTTTCTCTCTAATCTGTGTCTTTAACTTTGGCTCCTGGAATACAAACTGATAAACCTTTATTGGTTTTATTTGACGATGTAGCAGCGACCCTGACCTATGAGTCACGTATTATCATAGGTTTGAAAACATGTGGCGATGAATGGATTATAACTGAAGAAAATTTACATCGCTTTGAATCCTCCTCGGCGATGCAAATTCAGTGTTTGCAGTCGTCAGAGCAGTTCTTTGAGCCAAAGGACAGGACCATCAATGACACCTTCAGAGTCGCGCCTCAGGCCAACAGACATGAAAAGGAAACGTTATTGACGGTAACTTAACATTCAGGAAAGTAAGGCCATCAGATGAGAATTTCCAATAGCCAAAAAAGGCTGTGACAAGCAGATTAGCTTGACAATACAAAACCTGAAAAACATGACCAAACTTCTCCTTGATTCAGCAGCTCATGAGTCATTAGCTTCACATTGTGTTCACAGAGCTGTGGCCTGCTCTCGTCTCAGGAAAGAAAAGCATCCGAGTTAAGTTGGGCGAGGTCGTTGAACGTCGGCGAGATGAGCCCTTTGTATTCCAGGTGCGCTTTTGAGATAACAAAAAAAAACATGGCACATGGCAGGCGTAGCCCTTATGGATCAGCATTTTCATTTCTTCTACTTACTTGCATCTTATGTGCTGATAACAGTTGGGGAGAAAAATGAGACAGCTGCCACACACGGTGATTCGCACATCCTCCTTGACAACTGAGCCCACACGAGCTAAAGACAATATATACGTGTACATGAGACAGTCAAGTTGGAGTGAGCTGCTGTTCCATTGACAGATTGTGGGGATCAACCAGGAGATGTAGGGAATCGCTCGAGGGTGTGAATCAGTCATAATTAATTTTGGAGTGCACAAGAATTAATCCACCCAAGAGTGCCAGAAACGTTTCTGTGTAGTTTCCCCAGCCACCTGCTGGCTGCCTTATGATAGATGAAACCCTTTAGTAAACAAGCATCACGAAATGGCAGAGTGAGGCGGATTGAACATTGCTCCGTCTCTCCCTTGCCATCTTTCTCGGCGAAAATAATTAGATGCCGGGATGCAAAACACCATGGCACCGTGTCTGCAGGCACCTGCTCCGCTTGATGACTATCCTGTACATGAGAGCTTTAAAGCTGGCCATACATAACACTTCTATCAAAGCTCACTTGGAAAGCAAGGTTTTCAGCCTGTCGACGGGACGTCCCCGATCGCCTCTGCTCAATTTATGCTTTTTGTAACTTCAGATTATGTAATCATGTGCCTCATGTGTGCGTTGGTCACCTTTTCATTGCAGATCAAGAACAAAGAGGCAAGCAAAGGGACGTGTTTCACATTACTGAACCAAAGTTTTGTAGATACACTGCACACAAAGAAAGAGCTGGATCACACAGGCGGAGCTGATGGAGCTCATATGTCCTGTGTGCATTTTACACAGCATCAACACACACACACACACACACACACACACACACACACACACACACACACACACACACACACACACACACACACACACACACACACACACATACACAAACAAAGTTCTTAATTAATTGCTATGGCCGTTTCTTTTAAAGTCAAACACTAAGTTGTCTCTCAGCCCCACTAGGGGGTTCATACAACTTATCAGTTACATATAAATCCAACATATTAATGACCTAAAACATGACATTTATATTAACAGTGTCCGTATCACCTCGTGTCACAGAACTATTTGTTTGTATGGATTCATACGGGGGATCATGGCGTTTAACGGTTGTGAGAAATTGCTTCTTCTGCTTATTTTTTGGTATTAAAAAGTTTTCTAGTACAAAGGTTAGGTGCCAACAAAATACCATAATAATTCAATCATGAACTCGGCCTTCAACGAAAATAATGAATAATGAATGTGTTCTATACTGACTCTAAATTATATGCAGAGGGGCATGCTGTAAGGTGTCAATCATAAAGTAATAGCAGGTATAATGGCAGGCCATATTTAACTGTGATTAAAGTATTTATGTGGGTGGTGGATATAGGTGTGATTATGTCAATTGTATATTTCCTTTTGTCCAAATCATGCCAAGAAAGGATCAAAACACAGTGTGATCTGATGACTGTGTTGGAAGGCTGTGCCTTCTGTGAGAGCAACAAAGAGAGGATAAATGAATTAGACTCAAATACTGTGTGGTCCAGACTGCAACTGCTCTTCATCAATCATAGGGGAACTATATTAATAAAAGGCGAAGGATACAGAGCTTACCTGCGTCATCAAAGCCAACTAAAGGATAAAACAGGAAGTTTTCTCAAATTAAACCGAACAGGCTTAGTATGAACTTGCATCCGGTTAGAAGGAACAAGGATAAAAATCTGTCATGATTTTAGTACATATACTTGATTAGATGTAGCTGATTATCTTGGAAATGTGTGTTTATAGATATAATATGGACGAGAGTTTAGTAATATCTCAAGGATCATACAAATGTATTTACTTATGTTGTAATAGACCTAATATCCATCATTCTAATGGCTAACCATCTCTGAGAAATCTCTCTCGCTCTCGCTCTCTCTCTCTCTCTCTCTCTCTCTCTCGCTCTCTCTCTCTCTCTCTCTCTCGCTCTCTCTCTCTCTCTCTCTCTCTCTCTCTCTCTCTCTCTCTCTCTCTGAAAGGAACACCAATCACATTAATTGGCTCCTTGGGGAAATATAAAACCCAAGGAGTAGGTCTGCAAAGTCCTCGGCACTCAAAGTCCACCAAACAGGAAACTATATTTTAGTCTGCGAGCTGTCAGTCTATCAAATTGAAGTCATTCTATACAGCAGACTTTGTATTTTGTGTTTGGCTGCTGCGGGGCTGCGAGCTGCACATCTATTGGTGAGATAATTACATTAGATTTTTCGGCACAGTTACAAATAGTGTCAGAAAATGTCGCTGATTAGATCCCTGATTGGTAATGCAGCGTGATTAGGCAGTTTGCAGTTTCCTACCAATTATGGAATTTAAACCAACAGCCTTTAAATATGACAGATGCCGCGTGAATAAAGTCGCTCCCACATGCCACACCAAAGGCACATGCTTTTCATCACACGTCGAGAACATTATTTGAGGTCAATAGGTGCTAAAAGTCACGTCACGGTAATCAAAACATGGTCCTCCTTCCTATGAATGTTAAGTAAGCCCAGTTTGTGCTCGTAAAGAGATGAAATACTAATGATGCACGGAGGAAATTAACCTGTTCAATCCTTCCTCAAATATGTCCTGCAAATATAAAGCACTAAATGTGTTTTTCAGTGAGCGTCTTAAATGCTTTGACCCTCTGCTTCTCTGCACACTTTGATTAAGACTTGCAGTGCTATTCCTCTACAACACATTCTTTTTCTTTCATTTCTTTCATCCTTTAAAGACTAAATAGTTTATTCTTGTCACGCACCACCGGTTTTGTTTTTTTAAATCAATTTTCCCAACCCTCATTCTTTCAACTCCTAATGCAAAGAAACCCACTCCAGAGTCCTCCGACTCAGTTAGTAATGCTAACTCGTCTCTTTAAGTGCGACGCTCACACACTGTTCATCGTTTCAAAGTAATTCACACACAACATGACAGTCTGTTTGCAGCTCGTAGGCCTTCGCACTGCTTCCAGGTGTGTGTCCCGTTTCTGTGTCTTTGTCTCCGAAATAAGTCGTTCTAACTAACAGCTTGGGGTTTTTTTTTGTGATAATGTTCGACAGGCTGCCTGTCAATCACAACCGTTCAAAAGTCAAAAACAACACACTAACTTTGTCTCTTCTTGGAGTAAACTATACGCCTGCTACAGCCTGCACGTCTGAGCAGTGAATAGACCTTGTTTTTACACAATTACAGCTGATGATTGCTGCACTCGTCATTAATGGGAACATATAACATCTGGAGCAGAAGTGGGTCATTTGGGAGGCAGGTTCCTGGAAATAATAAATAAATTACTACATTATACATATTAATACTTACCGGTTCATTCAGTGTAATAAATGAATGCCAAATTGACCATTTGAAATATTCCCACATGAAATTGTATACATTTAGGACAGAATATGATGAGCTCTTGGATAGAGAGCTGTAAAAGTGAAGCGAGACCACCAGAACTGACACACAACATTGTGTCCTTGTGGGGGTTCGATTGACTTTCCAACAAGAAATGGTGATTGATAGAAATCTGATACTCACCTGCCATCGGCCCATCGCCTCCTTACTCCGGCCTCACCTTCTGATCTGGACAAAGTTTCCAAATATGATAACAGAAAAATAGAAAATGAAAAACATTGTGTTGCTGTAGGAAATTCTAAAGATCTAAATTGTGTCACAGTTGGTAAACGCAGTTAAAGACCTCCGCCACGCCGAGTCAACTCACCCTGTCTGTTGGTGGTTAATGGTGGCTCTGCCTTTTTATCTCAGGGGGTTGATTGTGGAGCTGTTTTCGCTCCTCACCGACTGAACAAACATTTAAGCGTACAATCATCTGAAGTGAAAGCCGAGAAGAAGACAAGGAGCAATCAGATGATCGGTTCAGGATTCATCTACACTTTTTTTTTTTTTTTTTTTTGCGGTGTAAAGGTCAGCCCTTCATCTTCCCTCACACCGCTGCCGACCGCATCGTCGCGCAAACGTCTGACGGGTGATTTGAGCAAGACGATGGCTTCCCGTTGAGCCGGCTCCGTGGAAGTCATGCAGAGGACAGAGTGGCTGATGGGAAACCCCCACACATATCCAGCTGACACCAATAACAAGGTTAACTTGGTCAACATCAGGCAGCATTCCTCATGTAGGGACCTCACAAACATCATTCATCCACTTTCCTCAAAGCAGCTTGAAAAAGGAAGCTTTATGGTAATCTAGAGAATATGAAAATATATAAATATGTATCCACAGTTTTAGTCACCCATCACATTAGGTAATGAATGTCATGGTTCTCCTAGAAACCTCAACACTATTCAGGTGAGAGTGTTGCAGATAAATATGACATATGTGTTGAACACACCCTTTCAAAATAAACCCCTTGTTCACTGTCTGCTGCTTGTAAAATCTTGTTTCATTACAGAAGGCAGGGACACATGGATATGAGGAATAAAGTTAATTCAGCATCTTATCTGACAGCTGACACGTTCTAGATTATCGGCATTTCATGGCATCCTTTAGCAGAACTTGAATACTGTGTTTTACTTGTGTATAATCAACTGAAACCGAGAATCATTGTGGTTTTGTTAGCTTAAATCAGTCCTTCAGATCCATGTGTTGGGTGTCCATCATGTTGCACCGCCATGTTTTCTACAGTAGCACAGAGCAGACAAACAAACCAAGCCTCTTCAGATTGTTTTTACTCACGTTGTAGGATGTAGATTCACGGTAACTAACAATGCCGCTCACGTGATGATGAGCGATCATTTCCACTTCCCAGCCTCTTGACTCAGCGTGCAGCTGCAGTGACAGAAGGCCTTCATCACACAACAATCCCAGCATCTGTTTGACTGTTGAAGTTCTGTCTCTTTGTCGCCTGAAAGATGGAAACGAGACAAAAGTAAAACGATGCACTTTTAGACTTTTGGGGCTTTTCACGGTCCTGTCGTTGTACGGCAATCGCCACTCGAGGGAATGGGGCTTCTGAGCAAAAATGAGGCATCAGTGTCTCCACTGAGCTTCTCACAGGGACCAACAGCTCACAACATCACAGTCGAGCTGAATGCAATGATGAGATGGCTGCGTTCAGGTGCAGCTGAGAGGGGCGGGTTTTTAAGTGACAGGGTGTCTGAGTCATCAATAATTTCGTCGCCCCCACATGTCTCGCTTTCGCGACCATGCGGACGACCTTGTTTGTTGCACTGCAGGGACCAAAGGTCGTTTTTTTTTTTGGGAGGAAATAATTAAGCGAAACGTTTTTTGATAGCCATATTGACTTATAGCGCGCTGAGCTGCCAGAATACCTTTAATGCATCTCTACATCTCAGCTTAAAAGCCTTTAAGCACCTCTGTCACGATGGTGTACGGCTCTTATATTTTGCCAAGCGAGCAACTTTGCTTACCTCAGCACACGTGTCTCCCGCAACACGACTGTCAAAGCAATAGATGTCCGCTGGCTTGAATAGAGTTTCTTCATTTTTTTTTTTAATCGGGGAATCAGTCGACTTAACAGATTGTCAGCGAGCACGCGGAGATAGGACAGTGTTCCCATGGCAACTGCCTCCAAACTTGGAGCAAACATACTAGCGTCTACTTATAAAAAATGTGCCAGTATTCACACCATTAGCAGGCCACAGTGTACCATAACACTCATATTGGAGAGCGCCGCCGCGTACTTGAATAAGTGTTCATTGACACTATCCGAGTTTTTAATGATGCAAATTATTCAAAGACGGTCATCTAGATGAAGTCTCGTGGATGGGCTGAGGGTAAGAGTTTTACACAATGACTTCCAGAAGGGACTTTGACTAAAAACTAGCATGATAAATTAATTAAGACTCGGGAGTGTGAGTGAAGAATCCCACCGAGTCGCTCGTGTTTCGAGCTTTGTTTGATAAACGATGCAGTTGTTTGAAAGAGAACGTGTCCTTTACCGAAGAAGATTGATTGCGGAGCAACAAAGCGAGGCAGAACGCTGGACTTTCAAAGCAATAACTGAACCGAGCCACGTGAACTGGAAAAAAAAAAGAAGAAGAAAGAAATCACTATATTTGGTGTGCACAGAGCAATGAAGTCAGCGTCGGACTGTGCCAAGTTTCGAGAGTGCCGTTACCAAATACTACAGATCATGATTCAGATCGGATGCAAGACCTTTCTTGGCGGCGTACCAGCTGCTTAGAGCTGAGCATCAGAAACATATCAATATTTACCTGGATGACTGCCATGCTGAGACGTCTCTGACAACGGCCAGATGAATAACACAACTTATTTATCCCAACAGCTGAAGACATCACATGTCAAACGTCCTGGTAGCGTGAAACCTTTTACAAACCTGTGTTGTTGTTTTGTTTTTTTTAACGATTATTAACCAGGTCAACAGCAGGCGAGAAAAGCGGTCCATTTCCCAGATGCAGAGCATCAATATGACGCTTCACCTGTTGTGTCTTCTCTCACGCCCTCCACCGCTCATTAAGCGGCGCTGCCTTTCAGGCCGAATTCAGCTCAGCCTGGTGATCACCCACTGCGAGACCAGAGCACCGAGAGGGAGCGGATCTAAGGGTGCCAGATTGTCAGGTCCGCGAAGTGTTATTCCTCAAATAAATATGGAGATCGTGTGTAGAGTCTGTGAGCCAACTACGCTTCCCCACTTCTTTCGTAAGATGTGGAATCTGTGTGAAGCTGTGCAAGAGGCAAATAAAACAGTTAAGGTCCCTTGTGATTTGAAGAATATGTGCTTTTATAGAATAACCAGGGGAAAGAGTCAGGTGAGATAACAGAGAGTGGATTCACCACCAAGGTGAGAGCGTCGACTGTCAGCGGAAACAAGGTTTTGAGTTTCCCTTTAAATGATAATTCCTCTTCTACAATCAGGAGCAAAGACGACACGAGCACTCGTCTCCGTGTCCAGCGTCATATTGTAGAACCGCCCTACACAGTCCCCTTATTAAGGAACCGTTAGTTGATTATTTGCACAGACTAAATAAGACTAGAGGTCCTCCCCGAGTTAGCTATTTCAGCAAATAGATATCTGCCCTTCCCCAAGATGAATTAACTCTGCGATAGCGAAATACGTTTTTTCACACGGGAAACTAAACAAACAGAAAGTTGGGGGTGTTCGGGCAGCACGGCAGATAATTAAGTGATTAACTTATTTTTCATTCAACATCATTCAAGATAGAAGAAGTAAAGAAAGAATGTGTCGAAAACCCTTCTTCACTTTCATAAAAATAAAATATAAAATGATGAAATAACAATGTGGGTGCTCTGCATAACCTGTTTGAGTTTGGCATCTGCCTCACCATGTATGATTAAATAAAGGTGTCAAGGATCAAACCTGCAAGAAAAAGAAAGAAAAACACAACCAACGTTTGTATCATGAGGCTCGATAAAATCATTGGAAATTTAAAAGAGATCTTAGGAACACGGTGTCAGCTATAAACGCTGTGCAGTAATGTCTGAAGCTTCTACTGATGAGTGTTTATGGTCGTGTGTGTGTGTGTGTGTGTGTGTGTGTGTGTGTGTGTGTGTGTGTGTGTGTGTGTGTGTGTGTGTGTGTGTGTGTGTGTGTTGCCGTGGCTCAGGAGACAGAGCGGTTTATAGAGCTCAGCATGTCAATGTGTCCTTGAGCTACACACTGAACCTATAGTTGCTTTCCATGGGCAGGCCAGTGTATGAATGTGTGTGTGTGTGTGTGTGTGTGTGTGTGTGTGTGTGTGTGTGTGTGTGTGTGTGTGTGTGTGTGTGTGTGTGTGTGTTGGAATGGGTGATTTAATGCAAAGAAAAAGAAAGAAAAACACAACCAACGTTTGTATCATGATAGATAATGTAAAAGGCACTAATGCAGTCCGTTTAACATTATTTCCCTGTTCCATGTGCGTGGTCTTGCTCACACACGCTGGGATCAAATTGAATTCATATAATAACGCCCGAGCCAGTATTCGACATCACATCCAATCATCACAGGTCCTCACCTCTGTATTTTGAGCTCGTTAAGATTTGATTGAGACGTTGCAGAGGAATCAAACGGTTGATACATTTTCACTGAAGCACGTTTGTGCAAGTTTACGTCTGGAAAAGCGCTTCGAGGTCAACCGTGTGAGCGAGTCGTGGAACCGATAAGCCTGCGGGATCCGACCGCAAATTCATCTGCTTTTAAAGTTTTGCCGCCTCCCCTCTTAAGTTGCTCACGCAGTTCCTACATCAAGAGCTACAACAAAGAGGGTGAATCACGGCTCTCCAGTGGGTTCGAGCAGGCAAAGTGCAATCAGAAAGCTGCTGAACACCAAAGCCTCACGCTGTCAGGGCAGGAAATACCCTGCAAATGAAGGGCGGGGCCGAGCGCTCGCCTCGGTTTACAACGTATCCAGCTCACTTGTGGAAGATTTTCATCAAGGAAATGCACCTAATAAATACAGCATGCTCTTATGCCAGCGGCAGAAGATAAGCAGAAATGTGCACACACCATCAAGAGTGGTCTGTTTTCGTCTTCTCTCCACGGCTTGGAACTATAGTACCTCTTGTCCTTGATTTGATGCAGAAAGAGAGGGCACTTTGTGACCTCGGAGTGATGAATACCAGGCCACCTCACACTGGGAGTAGACTGCAAGTAGATGGTCTCCGAATGGGGGATCATTTTCTTAAAGCAGACACATGTTACAGTGCTGCATGACAGATCGGCAGGGCTCCAGTCAAAAACCATGAGAAGTGTTTGAAGGAGGAGGTGTAGGATCTGTAGCCAACTGGGCTTCAGCTAATAGTTTTACAGTCATCTCCTACAGTCTGGATGTAGGAACGGGGAAAAGGAATAGAAGGACGCCACTCGGGACCTTCAATGTCCTCAGTGGATGAACTGCAGGCATAATGCCCGCAGTGATTATTACGACTTTATATGATGTATGTTTTGTTCGAGGACAGGGCCTCCCTCGAGGGCCAGAGGGGCTATTAGCCCTGCGGGTGTGCCCGCCCAGCGTTCAATCCCATCGGCCCTCAGGCGACGTCCCTCTGTCGATTCCTCTGTGTTGTGCCTCCGGTTGCTCCTCCGGGGAAGCTTTCAGAGCGGTACATCTGTTCTGTCACCGTGAGGCCGGGTTGATGAACTTCTTTTAGTTGCCTTTGCCAATCATCAAAAAGCATCGGCCATCAAACTGAACCATTCCTATAATTTTGTAAATTTGAGTTGAGCTACTAGCAACTTCTTATTGTGGGAGGTTCGATGTTTTTTTTTCATTCCATCAATTAGTCATGAATTCAACTTTCCAACATTAATTATGCATTTCAATAATAGCATCACTTCTCCCTGTAATGATGGGGGGGGGGGACATATTCCTTGACATGTGTGAGAGACAACCCTTCGATTCAGCAATGTAACGCAAAAAAAATAGGTTTATTCTAATTATATTAATCACAGTATAAAACAGCCTGACATTTCAATTAAATTTCCTTGATAGTCCTTTAAGATATGAGCCTGATTAAAAAGTATAATCCATTTTGACCAGCGTATGAATGCACATCAGAGGAAGTGGATATGTCCACGAGGACAAGTGCACCCTGTGGTGAACGTTGGGCTCCTCACCCTGTTATTAGAGGTTCAAGCCTGACTAACTGTATCCTTTTCTGTCTAATCTGATCTGCGCAGCTAAAAGCATGCGTCTAGTGCTACGTGTCAGTGTCTCTGTACTTATTATTAAAAATGTTATGTCTTTCACTTTTCATTATTCTCGCCGTTTTTCAACATTCCCATTTGGCCGATGTGATCTTATTACAAAGATGTACAGTGTGAATGACTGAGAAGACACTGAGTACTGCATACAACACGCTGTACTCTTTATAGTCCAATAACACTGAAGATTGATACACAATTTAATCCTTAATCTTGTATGCAACACATTGATTATGTAAGGCTCCCGCTGCAGGACTGGAGCGGACTCACATGTGGGGCTATGTTAGAGAGATATATAGTTCAACGCATGTCTTATCTTTTCCACACTAATTACACGTGTGAAACATGCTTGATGGAAATGAAAAAGAAAGTGCTTGAATCCTTTCTATGGATAGTGCTCGAGGCGGTGACACTGTGTGGTCTCTATCACTACAAAGAACACAGGATGTTCCAGTGGTTGAAGCTGGACTAAAAGCCACAAATGCTTTGGTGGTTGGGATGTGTACATCAGAGCCTTTTGTGTCCGAATACATTAGTAAGTAAAAGCTAATAGATTCGCGACGGCTCCTGCAGGCGGTCTTGGCTCGTGCTCCTGCAGCTCGGCCTGCAGCCAGGGTTTGGTCTCGGGCGGCGGCTCAAAAGTTTGGAGGGATCTCCCACAGGATGAGACTTTTAAACTGTAGTTGCAATTTGGTTGCATTGATTAAAAAGTTAAGTTTCCTCTGAGAAAAAGAAAACTCCTTGATTGACAAGCTGTGACTTTGAACCCTTGTCCCATCTTTCTTTAGAAGTCTACATTTTTTTCCCGAAAAAAAGTTCTCAACGCACCAAAAGTGTGCACACTTGCAGTTTTTGTCCAGCACAGTGAGGAGCTAATGGATTATTCCCTCAAAGATAGAGCCTCGCCAACTATGGGCTTCATGAAAAGCTTCACCTATAAAGAGTAAACAGTAGGAAGCATAAATGTAAAAATGTAGAGCGATCATTTTTAAGAAGTATACTGCCAAGATTTTGTGAGGAGGACCCTCAGAGGTCAGGTAGCCTTTTTGCGTCAGACACTTATTCCAGAAGGCTGACCCCTGCAAATGGACTTGATGGGTTTAATGGGCCTGTTTGGGCTGCAGAGAAAAGATTAAAGATTCAGCTTCACATGCCGCTGTTTTTTTTTTTATGGTCGTGTAATAATGTAGCAGCAGAGAGGCCAAGGTGATGTTTTCATCTTTTTTTTTTTCTTCATAGAAGTAACATGCTGTAATTAAAGGCTTCAGTAATCCCTGTGAAAGGAACAGTAATACGATTAGGCATTTTGTGAAACTATCTTGAGCTCATTACAACATTACGTTTCTTATAATCTCATTATTTGCACAAAAAATGTAGTATCAAAGCATTAATCTGCTTAAACAAGTGCTAACATCTGCAATGTATGCTTTTATCATCACCTCTGTGTCTCGCATCTTTACGATCGCTGCAATATGAACAGTTGAAATAGCGGTAATTTTAATTGAAGAATGTTTCAGAACAAAATGTCCGGGGGAAATACAGCAGGTTCTCTCTCTTGCATGTATTGTTCTGTATGCTGGGTCTGCTGGAGCTAGAGCTGCCCTGCCACGATTCATTTGCATTTATATACATCACGAAGCATGCAAGCCTCGACTACACGATGCTTCCTTCTGTAACATGTTTAACACGTAACCACACAAAGTCCTGGATCTGGATTCACGTCATGAGTTCTTGTTGTTCTTAACCTTCGGCTGTGAACAACAAAAAAATAAAGCAAAATGCCACTAAATAATATAAAATAATTCAAGTTGGAGCTGTAATTTTGGCCACTGAATGAGATGAAGCATGTGTACTAAGACACACAGCCAGGGCTGGATGTGAACAAGAACACATTTTATTTTTTCATGAGTCTTGAAATATATGCTCGTAGTGAAATACAGTGCATGCCGAATATTTGATGCCTGGTTCACAGTGTCAGCTCAGCTGCTGAGTGATAGCTGAGTGAGGCCTGCATTCAACAACAACCACGCTTGTATTTTTCTGATACTATTCGTGCACATCACCGCTTGTGTTTGCAAAGGAGACGCAGAAGGTTTGAAGTTCACATTCGCAACACTTCCTCTTTTCTTTTTTTTTTGGTGCTTTGTTGTCTTATTCTTGTCATTCAGCGCGTGGACTTGTGCGAACCACCAGTCGTGTTGGTTTTAGCAATAGTTCAGGATGAGAAAACAGGCTCTTGCAGAATTGCATAACGAGTCCTCACACAAAACTGGAGAAATGCCAATGGCAGCTTTGAGGGACCAGCTGCACCGGGCTTCTCTTCTCTTTTTAATGTGCTCTGGATACACAGCCATGAGCCATCACACTTCCCCTGGTAGCCTACATACACTCTCCTCCGTTTCTTTTTTCGGTCCTCTGGGTTTGGCCTCTACATCCATACAGTGTCTGACTTTAACTCAAAACAACAGTGTTGGTTTTTAAATGGGCAAACGGGAGAAGCACTCACCTTCTTGTATTGTTTTTATTGACTCAGACAGTTGCAAAGCACAGAAGGAGAGACTTGGAGAGGAAACAGAAGGCAGAGGTGTCAGATAGAGTACTGGAGGCTTCTCAATAGACGCCGATGTAACAGTGCATGTTTGGACTGTACTGCCATGTGAGGCACAGTGAGGGTGGTAGCAATTAATCTATATCACAGATCTCATATTTTTCTGATTTTGATATCTACACACGACAATAAATGGATGGCTGCATGGAAATAATCTAATATAAACTAAAGAATTAAACATTTCTAGGATCTCGAATGCAAAGTGATGGCATTCCTGAGCATAACATATGTGACATGCCTGGGTAAGACATGTAGCAACTCTGCTAAAAGCCTGTAAATAAAGCATTTGCAAAGGATAACTTGATACAACTTTATCAGATTTTAAACGCTTTATGCAGTTCCATTAATATAAAAAATTTATCCATATTGAGGGTAGCCATAGACTCACTGACAGATGGACAAACAACTTCGAGATCTACTTTCTTGTCTCGTCCATCATCGCTGGATCGCTGCTGAATTGGTTCTTAGCTCTTATAAAATATGTTTATCTGGACATGTATTGAAACTGCCAAGCACATTGATTGCATGGAGTGTATGGCAACCGAGGCCACACAAATGTCCTGCCACTCCTGCGAGCTGTAAGCTCTCCCATGCACTGCTCCGTCTGAATTACCTGTCAGCATCGATTACAGGGAGTCAGTGTAGATAGGATCTTGGATTTTCTCTCCCTCAGAATTAAGATAAGCTCCTGCCTGCCTGTTTGAGATGCCCCTTGTTGACCCACCTGTTGAGTGCGGTGTGAGATGTGTGTTCTTCTGCCGCCGCCATATTATCCACCATTGCTACACACACACACATGGACGTACGCCGAGCTGGCAGCACTCACTGTCCTCTGTTCATTTCTCCCCATCGCCCCCGTTCCTCGTCTCTCCTCTCACCTTTGTTTTCAGTCCTTGTTTTTCTCCTCTCTTCTCTAACCCCCTCTGCTAAGCTGCCTGTCTGCTTTTATTCAACTTCATCTCTCTCGCCACACCTTGTTGACAGCACATTCCAAAGCAAACGTCCTATTTCTGCTGTAACACCAGCAGAAATAGGACGTTCTGCTCATTTAGTTTGAGGAATTGGAAATATATCAATTTAAATTGCATTAGAGAAGAATAAATAAAATTAAAAAATTGCATATTTTATATTCTAAAGTGAAAGTCTTTCTTATCTAAACTAATATCTAACACTCATTCTGTCGATTTAGTCGGTTGCTGTTTGTGTCTGAAACAATTTGTCGCCCAATGAGAAGCATCAAAATGTATAGAAAGAACCACTTCTGCATGTTCCTGATTTCCGCTCTAAATTGATGTATATTGATCAAAATTTTGACAAAATAATAGTTACGTTTCAGCTTTTGAACCAACAAGCATCTCCTCCAAATGCAGGCTGGTTTCATACACTGTTGCTCTAATGCAATGTAAATGTTGTATGTCTCACAAAATCAATTCCTATGTAATCCATGACATAATGAACCAAGAAGTATATAGAGTGACAAACTCTGCATGTGGGGGAGTTCTGGGCTTACTGCCAGCAATCTCGTGAGGTGAAAACCGTTGACTTAGTTGACGTGCAACTTCCACAGTTAAGACTTCATGCCAAGTGGTTCTGTTGCCTAAACCCAACCGAGTTGTTTCCTCTAAAGAGGGAAGTTTATTTTGAAAAGACTGTTTGTTACGAACCAAAATTGACAGATTGTGTTGGCCTTTTCCATAGAACGCATGAAAAATATGTACAAACCAATGCAGGAGGACATGTTGTAGTTGTCCCCATCTGTAGTACAATGAAGACGTGCATACTATTGCAGGAGTACTTTGCAAAGTTTCTATGGATGGGTTTTTATCATTTTTATTTGACCACAACACAACGAAGCACTTGTTCTTGACGAAGAATGAATTACAAGTGGAGGAAGATCGATGGCAGAGAATGAAATCTCTAAAAAAAACTTGTTTGTAAAAACTCTCTAACGTCGGTATCAGCACCACAGCGCAACACATTCAACGCATTGCTTCCAAAAAGAGAGGAGAATTTCTGCTTCGAGCTGTGTTGTCTTAAAAGAACACTCACATTTCAGTTTCAGATACTCAAACCGATCTCTCCGCCTGAGACTGCCAAAGATCAGCGTGCAGCTCTAAAAAAGATTCCTGCGTCAGAAGACTTTGACCTGCTAATATGTTCTATTATTAATACCTTTCAGAAAGAGATCTCCATGACCTCTAATCTAATGTGCCCGTATGTCTCAGTAATATAAAGCTTGATAGAGGAAGAAATTGATTAAAAGATGGGAATAAAAGAGACCGTGGCGGTACCGATAATATTCCAATGTAAGCACACAAATTAATTTTCTCTTTTCTTGCGAGAAGAAGCATGTAAAAGCTCCTTGAGCTGGAGTTCAGACGAACTATTTATGAGTGAGCCAACTTCGTTTCCTATTCATAATCAATGGGAGAGCTCGAGGCCGTGCATCAATATGACACTGCGGTTAAGTATTGGTCTTCGAGCTTTGAGAGGGAGTTTTTCATCTTTAAAGATTCTGATTGGACTTTCTAATGCCCCGGGGAAAATGATATGTGACTTTGTGGCGTTCCCTAAACCATCACAAAAGCTTTCATCAGGAGAGAGGGGCCGGCCCTTAAACGAACGCTTTCCATAATTTGCACAGCTTCAAGCCTAATGTTAAGTTGATGAGAGTCTCATGGATGGGAGTCTGGAATGTAATATAATTTCAGCAGAGGGCTGATTACGTCCTAAATGGTGTGCAGACATTTCAATATGTTGAGCTAAGTAGATACTGGGAAGATATATTTTGAGGTTTCTTTCCGAGGGATTTCAATTTTACAAATACTAATAGGGGTTTTCAGTGCCAGAAGAAATAATGTGTGACTTTGTGGTGGTCTCCGAAACGCCTAATAGCATTTCGTCTGGGGAAACGAGCAGATTGTCAAATGAATGTACCTTCAGAGATTAAAGTTAAATTGGAGAATGCTGAATTTACATGCAGAAAAAGTTTGGGATTGTTTTAAATAACCATATCCTAGTTCTGGTCAATAATCTGGCTAACATAATAGCTAGCATTAGCATTGGGCACAAACAACACAGTAGTAGTCGCTGGAGTATAATCTCAGTTTGGGTTCAGCCTTCGAGACATCTTCTAATGTGACAGCAAGTTGGAGAATGCTGAATTTACTCACAGAAAATGACTGGGTCAAATGTTTGGGATGGTTTTAAATAACTAATCCTAGTTCTAGTCAATAATCTAGCTCACATAATAGCTAGCATTAGCATCGGGCCCGAACAACACAGTAGTAGTAGCTGGAGTATATTCTCAGTTTAGGTTCCACCTTCTAGACACCTGCTAATCCAATGTGACAGCAACTCAGGCCTTCACATCCACATTGCGAACCTTTATCAGCTGGTCTCGAACAAGGCAGGCTAACCGTGTCCTCGTCAAGCCATTTTGCTATTGTATTTACAGTTCCTAATCCCGAGGTAATCCTATCGACTTCACAGCTACAACCTCCCCGCTTGAGCTTTCCTGGACAGCTGTCATCTTCTTCTATTTAACTGTCAAACGGTTGGGACAGATATAAGTTTATTAGCATGGTGCGTGATGCGGTCGACAACTTTTTATCGGCTTCCGCTGGCTGGATAACGGCGTCCGTATGAAGACATGAAGACTTGTGAGGTGTGGGAATAACAGCCCCGTAATTGGATTCATTTGGAGATGATCATTGTCCCCATTAGTGCCATTTGTGTACAGTGATGTAGACTCAATCTTTCATTGCCTTTCATTGCCTCCACCTCTCCCCTTGGAGATGAATTATTATCTTCCGTAAATTGATTCCTGCCACACACCGAGTCGCACATCAGACGCATGCACATAAAACCACTCGTCCAGCACACCTTTTTCCTCCCTCACGCCGGGCTTTATCTCTTCCCGTTGCGCGAGGAGGACAGATCCAGGTCGCGAAGGAATTCAAAACGTATGATTCTCTTCACGTTTGCTTGCCTCTAATCCCCTTAATCCATTATTTGCCACGCTGAGAAATACGCCGGCTGTATTTGAACCTCGGTAGGATCGAGTGGTACTGCCGGAGAGACGAATCTGAGGCGGCGCCGGCGCCGGCTATTGTTATCAGATGATAGTCAACACCGCCTTGGGCACATCCCACCCCGAGGTTGACATCATTTCCTCAGTGCCGTTGCTGATCTAATATGTCCGGGCTCGCTGAGGGTCAGCGTGTGAGCCGACTGTCCGGAGGGGATTTCACAGTTCAGTCGTACCTTCAACAGAAAACACGGAGATGCTCGGATAGATCCTGCTGGCTACTAATAGGTCAAGTGGATAACTTAAGCTTAAACCTCAGAGTAGTTTACTATTACACCGACTATTTTAAGGACGGGCTTGAAGTCACGCTGTTATCTGCATCTGCATCTGCTTATTTCGGAGTTTTGAGAGAAACTCGTGAACACGTTTTCTTAGTTTAAAAGGAATATTAATAACTCTCAATTATCCAATTATTTGTTCTTGTTTATTACTGACTAATTTATGACTGACCATTTTGGGGATTGTTATGTCTTGAATATGTGCAATATTTTGTATTTGTGATATATAAACAGAAATATGCAACGCAAACAAATGTTAATTTTATTAGTATTGTGATTGCTACTCGAACGGCTTGAAAGGAATAGTTTACCATTTTAGTAAATATACACTTAATTGCCTTTTTTTGTTGAGAATAACATTAAAAGTCACCTCTAAATAGCAGCTCTACTGCTTATTAATGAAAATGTGGTATCTGATTTGTTTAATCCATGCAAAAACTGTTAAAATGATAATTCAGAGTTTTTTGAGGGGTTATTAAGCGGTTTCCTGTCATTGTGCTAAACTAAGCTAAGCTAAGCTTAATGGCGGCTGGCTGTAGTTTAACACTAGCTGTACAGATATTAGAGTAGTATTAATCTTTTCATCGAACTCTTTGCCAAAATGCTAATTAGAACATTTTCCAAAATGTTGAACTTTTTACTTGAACAGATCTGGTCTTTTCAGCATTGTTCTAAACGCTACACATCATTAAAACAAATTGAAGATGGGCAGAAAAAACAGTTTCCATGTGTCTCCGAATGAAACAAATGAATTTCTACAATGTTGGTGAGAACAACACGCAACACTGACATTCTGCGGTAAATCCCTTTTACTGTGTCTTACAGCCTTGTGTGGAGGATTAGAGAATAAATCCACAGCAAAGCACAGCTCAATCTCTGCATTGTGTCTTCGCGATCTTGGACAGCTTGGGATTTCTTTACATGCAGAACTTTCACCCGCGCCGAGCCTTTTAATAAAGCGCGTACTGTAAAGACCGCTGGCCGCTGAGCCCCCACAGAGCGGTGTAAAGCATGCGGAGGTGGAGAGGCTGAAGGTGCTCCGAGGCTGCGTGAGCTCACCAGGTGTTGTCTAAGAAGTTTAGACCTCTGTCTCCTCTCTGCTGCTGCTTCCAGCCGCACAACACAGTTTGTTTACACCGGCCTCCACAGATTGCCACCACAGAGAGCAGAGCGCTGACCACCACTGGCTGAGAGGATGCTTAATAGTCTGTTACATGCGTGCAGTCTGAGCCTCTTAGGGAAAACAGTTCACTTGTTGTTTTTTTTGGAGGACTTTTGTGTTTCCACCTCCTCATATTGAGTGTTTACAGAGTTTCTGGCTCTGCCGGCTGTCTATTATGTATGTTTGTGAATGTGTGCTTGGAAAATCTGGCCATTAAATCTCTATTTTATTCAGAGAAAGAAAAGAAATGAAGGTTGAGAAAGACTAATCGCAACAAGGATTTTTCAAATAAAAAAAATGTCAAAAATGTCCTCTCTAATATAAATCGTGTTTGAAAAATCCAGCTGTCCTCGACCAGAGAAATGTTTAGACGACTTTTTTTTTCAAAAGATAAGGCAATATCATTTAAGATGCAGTTCAAATCATCACAGAATACTATTTTATTCTCAGTCCCAAACTCTATAATTCTTTGAAGAACTCAAAAGCCAGAGAGGTCCATAAAGTCGGGAAAAAAGAAAGAGGAAGTGCAGAGAGGTGACGGCACAGTGTGCTTGTGCGTCTCTGCAGCTTCACTAACCCTGCAGGTGGATAACTGTCATCTATACATCAAGTGGCAAATATCCTAACAACTCTGACACTGTCTACTCCCACTCCCGCGGATGCAATCGTGATGGAAGTAATGGAAATCAATGAACATGCTTCTCACAAGCTTCCCGACTTCTGCAGGTGGAATAAAAGCTCTATGTACAATTTCATGCATGAATAATGAATCAATTATCCTACATGATCATGCACATGATGCATATCATCAAATTGTGCAAGTGGGTTTGCTTTACTTAAAGGTATGACAGAACCAAATCTTTTAGGCTTGGTGACTGCACTAAAAAAAATCTTGCATGGTTATTTTATGTAAATTCTTCGTCTTACATTTGAGCAGCACACATCCCCTGAGGCTCAGAGGGGAACTTCTGCATGTTAAGCTACGACCTGCATACAGAGATAACCTGCTCGTCCTCCGACGCTTGTTTGAGCACACAGAGCCGAGGAAGCCGATGATGAAGGACGGAGGGGCGGGGGAAAGGCAGCAAACTGTCACAGAAAAGGAGCCGCTGACAGACAGTGCCGTTCCCTTCCGCACTGAGGCATGAGTCAATCACAACTCTGAGAGAGGACATCTCTGCATAGTCCTATCTCCCCCTGAGCGCCGTCAATACATTATGGTGATGGACGTGTGTCAGGTGCTGAGAAAAAGTCAACTTGCACGACTTACACCAATCGTCTGCTTGCCTTTACAGCTCGGCGTTTTAACGGGTCCGTGTGCGACGGGAAGGATAGACAGAAGTAAAGTGTTGCTCAGTTCTCTTGGAGACGACAGACCTCGTCCTACAGATCAGCTGTTATTCTCATTCGACTGACAGTCGGTTCCTTTCATCCTTGGAGAAGCTGGAGTCTGCGTCTGCCTGGTGTGAAAACGTTCCATTTTTGAAACAGTTTCTTGTCCAATATTTCTCTGAGGATGTTGCCTGTTTGGTCGAGGGGATGTTTTGTCTTCGGTTGGTTAGGTTTTTTTAAAACTTAAGACAGAGAATCAAGTGTTCTGATTTTTCTCTATTTCTACCAACGTGTGAATCCCTCAATGTCTGCGTTTCCATTGCCAAGTGTTCAACAGCAGTGAAGAACCAGCTAACTTCATGGACAGAAAAGTAATTGGCATCTATTTCACCATCGATTCATACATGTTGCTGTATTATCGAGGTTCAGATTGAAAATGTGAGGATTTGAAGCTCATATATGATAGAAAACTTTTGTCTTTTTCAGACAAAGCAAGCATTTGTTTCTTGAGCTCACTTTATGGACAAAAAGATGAAGTGAAAAATCCAATAAAAAATCAGCAGACTAAGTGATGATGAAAATAATAAAAAGTTGCATCAATATTTAATCTTTGAAGTTATAGTCAAGAAAATGTTTATATTACAACACACACATGCACACGTCATATAATACACAGGTATTTGATCAAAATAACAACACTACGCTGCTTCTATCTACTTTATTTATACCTGGCAGCAGGCGACAGAGCTGATTGTCATGCTTTGAACCTGATGTGACCCACCGTGGTAGCGGTGTAAGTGGGATTAAGATACTACAGATCTGAGGTCCTTTCTATTGTGCCGGCATTGTGTCTTCTTGCAGGATTTCATCCCCATCGTTCACGATCATGATCCAAAGCAAACACCAATAATGCTCAATGTCCAAGGGGACATTTAGTGCAAATCATTAGGATAGTTGGTACATTTTAAGCTTATTTACTGATCTCCCGAAAGAGACCTCATGAAATAAAAGCCACCAAACAAACGGGCTGTCCATTAGGGAGGCGAGCCATTTGTGTAAGTGAGCATCCTGCTGGCTTTGAGAGCACTTCTGGATCCATTGCTCTAAAGAATAAATTAATGAAATCTATAGATTGAACTGACTAATTACACGTTGCCACGCGACGAAAGTTGGTAACCACAACCGAAGCTCGACAATGCCGGTCAGAGCGCTTTAATAAGGCTCTTTACCACATAACACCCCCCTGAAACTCTGCTCAGGGATATTTGCATACGCTCAGCCATTCAGAATGAGCCAAGTCAGTCCTATGGGAGCAGCAGCACTTCTCTCACAGCAGGCTTGTGTGCTAAAGTGCAATTACTGCGCCCCGTGCCCTGACACTGACATCGACACAGCAAGCATAATTATCTCTGAAGTTGCCCCAATACAGCCCTCGTTTTGAACCCTTGTGGAACAGGTCAGCAGGGATGGTCCGCCACTGTCTAACCCCCCCACCCCCCCCCCACCACACACACACACACAACCCACACACACAGTCCAGGAAGGGCAACCAGAAGCACGGCCTGTGTGAAGCCCGTAGACAAAAGGAAAGAAACAAGTCCCGACAGAACAATCCAACACATCACACCTTTGTTAGGAAGTTGATGGGTGGCCTGACGCTGCTCTCCACGTGACCATCGGGAGCCTCGCGGTGCAGAACGGCACGAGGGAAAACACACAAACACGGCCTTTACAAAAGGAATCCACAGGGCGGTGGCTGCACACCTAGTTGCTACAAGATACCTACGACCCAGCTTTTCAATTATTCCAGTGAAACTGATGGATTTTAAATGTCACTAATTGCACCTGCGGCAACATCTTCTGTCACGGGGGACGCCGGGCAGGTGAAGGAAAACTATTCGACCAACACCATGGAGTCTTTGTGTATTCAACACATCCTGTCAAGCATTGTTGAGAGAAGAATTTGCCTTTAACTGATGTTAGAGCTTCTCTTCTCCTGCTGCTGTCAATCATTGGGATGAACCAACACGGATCCCGTCTTATTGTAGCAGGATGGCTAACAAGCAAGCTGTTGCTTTAACGCTATCAGCTTGGGTACCTAATAAAGAGAATAAAAAATATATGTGCTGCTGAGTTAAGCAATATGGAAATGACATGGAAACTAAATTCTAGCTTCTAGGAACTTTACCCTCTGGTTGTTACCTGAAGAAAAATCTATGAACGGCTGTGTGTGTGTGTGTGTGTGTGTGTGTGTGTGTGTGTGTGTGTGTGTGTGTGTGTGTGTGTGTGTGTGTGTGTGTGTGTGTGTGTGTGTGTGTGTGTGTGTTTACAATAGAAGGCATAACCCTTTCTTGGTAAACAATGCAATATTTTTCTCCAGAGAGTTTTGTACTAGTATTAATGTTTGTTAGTGTTTTATTAAAGAATAGCGTGTTACAGATTATTCTCTCATGTAACATTGCTAAAATTAGAGGCAGTACTGTATCTCACTATGAATTAAATAGTGTTTTTTTTTACAATTGATCTTTGGGGAGAGAAAGTTCATTACATCATGTTTTCATCGTTTGAGTGATCCTGTATTAGTCGCCTTCATAAGCTTAGATATCTTGAATGTTTCGCTTTGCACTACGTCACAGTAAATCTATACCGGGGTCGTTTAGGAAGTATCACCGGTGTTTCATCAAGCGACCGTAATGCATATCCTCTCTATAGAAGTCACATGGCCTGGAGGAGGAATCTGTGGTTAAGGCTGCAGGCTGTCGTAGAATAACCAGTGTTTTTGAGTCCTATCGGGTCTCCTGGATCAGATGGTTCTGAACATTTAAAAACAACATCTCCGAGTGGAATGATGATGTAAACACACACAGGCTTTTAGGTCGCTGGTGTGCATCCAGGTAGAACGACATGGAGCGGGGAGGAATGAGAAATGGGCTGCAAATCACACTTAGGTGAACAAAAATCTCTGCCTTGACTTTCACGTTTCATAAATAATGCAAAGAAAAACATTTGGATTTCCCAGGAGCAAAGACAAATACCTTTTACATTCCACTTTTAAGTGCACTTGTCTAAAAAAGGCAAAAAAGCATGATATTCTTATCGCCTGAAGATAATCTTCTTTGTCACTACACGTCGTAGAGGAGTATTAAAAGGGTCCAACATGTATAGCCAGAGTAGTCTGTCACATGACTGCTCAGGTTTGACCTGTAAAACACTCATCTATTTTGAAACAGGACATAAACCCAAAGCGAGCCGGTCTGGGACTGGAGCTGAGCGGCTCTGTCGGGTCGATCCAGGTGCTCAGAGCTCAAACCGCCGATGATCCATTCACAATGTCTTCATCTATGTCTCCAACTCTTCATTGAGCATTTGGTTGCAGTGATAATCGGGCACACGTTCTTTGAACAGTGGCATCATCTCACACTGCCTCGTGAGAACGATGCAGATTTTCATGTGATGTAAAAAAAAAAAGTGTGAAAAACAACTGTGTGAAAGAGCGTGAAAATATTCAGTGTCGGGAATGTTGTTATTGTTAGAAACTTAGTGAGGGAATGTTCGTGATTCGGATGAGAGTCGTAAAATTAGCTAAAAAAAAATGTATGAACAATTTGAGGATTTTTAGTTTATTCTTTTCCTTCAAAGTGGAACGATTAGTTAAGTACCATCAAAAGAGAAAGATGACATATTTATGTATAGATGCCACTAATGACCTCTTAATGTAATCCTTCCCCAAGCCTGACTTGAGGGGCAAACAGCTACTGTACATTATTAGGTCACAAAACAGAGATACGAGTGTCAACAAATATGAGTAACAATCCAGAAAATCTTAAATAACACAAACAAGACACGAACAGTAACGGACACAAGAACACATATAATTTAAATGACCAATAACTGCTGATATTTTCTATAATCACCAGCATCATTTTTTATAACTACACTATGTAGTCATTAAAGGCGTCTGTACATACAACTCAAATGGGTCTAGATCAGATACTAGATACTCTTATCCTGTAGCATTGGAGGAAAAAAGTCAATGAATAAATGAGAGCAAAAAAGACAGTGGTGAGGGGATGGAGTGTGTGTGTGTGTGTGTGTGTTGGGGGGATGAGAGAAAAAGAAAGAAAGAGACAGAGACAGAGAGAGAGAAAAATAAGGAAAGAGAAAGAGAGAGAGAGAGAAATAAGAAGGAAGGCTTTCTGCCTCGGACAGAAGCATGTGGGCTTTTGTGTGATAGTGTGTGGCTGTAGGAGGCTGTGAAAAGATAAGGTTTACTAATGGGGTGTTCAGGAGAATGTTTCATTTATTATCATACTTCACTAATGCGGCCGTGGAGTAATATCGAGCGTCGGCGCTATTCAGGAGAGCTCTGATAGGTTTTACATTGTAGGGAGCGTCAGCGGTGCTTCAAAAAAAAAAAAAAGCGTTAATCCAGGAAGAGAAGCGGCAGCTGCAGCGCTGAGAGGCAGTTATATGTGAAGTGTAGCTTGAGAGCAGCCATGGGCAGCGTTAGGTCCACAGACCTGATGCTTCTTTTCCATCTTTCCATTGTTCCCATGAGCACATCCGGTCTATTTCTCCATGGTTTTGTTCTACTCTACTTGGCCCCAAGACATAAAACAGTTATTACATCGCTTGAAATGCATGGATTGCAATTTCTTTGAGCCCGAGCAGCGGATTCCAATTATCTGTGTAAATGACAACAAGGATCCAGGCTAACTTTATCCACCAGCGTCCCTGAAATGTCCCCAAAACTAAGTCAAGATGGTATTGTCATCTGTTGTCATCCCACGATACAATATCATCACGATACTTAAGTCCCGATACGATATTATCACGATACATTGAGTATCGTGATATAATGCGATTCATTACATTTTTTGCAACCGTAAATCGTCCCCAAAGGAAAACTTAGTCAACAAAAAACACTTTGATTTCATTATTCTAGGGCCAAAACGTTTCAAATTGATTAAATAAAAGATCGATACTCGGCTTCTGTGTATCGATACAATATCGCCACGCAAAATATCGCGATACTACACTGTATCGACTTTTTCTCCCACCCCTAATCTGTTGTAATTATTTGTATAAAAAAACTACACAACTGAAATGATTGTATTCGTATTCATATATGATTGAGAAACTGTTCAGTCAGCGTCGACACTGAGATCACTCCGAGCAGCATGCATTAGGAATATATCACAATAAAGTGCCCGGTTAAATTAGCTGATGTTTTGGAGGTTGTGCCTCAACAGAGGAATCCAGAGTGTGATGTTTTCTTCACCCTCCGCCGACACGTCGGTCGGTGCATCTCTGTCCCATTTTTTTGGCCGCCCTTTCAACGCGGTTCATTTAGCTCGCTGCTCTCATCTGCACCGAAACTAAGCGAATCATTTCCAGTGTGACATCTGACAAATGTTAGCCTCTCTTCAAAGAGTTCTCCCTGATTTTGCATCGCACTCAGCACTCGCAAACTCAAGATGGACAGTTTTAAAAGAGTATTAAAATCAATGCGACGGAACAAAGACATTTTTCTTTTTTATTCCACGCAAGCAAGAAAAGCAATCTCTCATGTGAAATGACCAGAACAGCTTGGCAGAAAGATTTTTGTGTTCCTGTAGATCCACATCACTCATAATAAGACCCCCATTGAGAAAATAGGGGCATTACGTAATGCATCTCACGTGTTGAAGCACATAGATATGTACTTTTTTCTACTTAATAAGCCTATAATTGATTTACTAATTGGACATTTTATTCCATAATTCGACTTTTGGTTTTCCAAACTTACTTTCCAGGTTGAAGTCTGGTGATAAAAGGCTCCCCAAGCACTTTATTTTTCTATTTCCACATTAAAGCAATGAGCAGGCCACCACCCTGCCTCGTATTGATCTTAGGCCAAATAGCAAATGAGAGAGTAGCACTGTTACTGCAGTATTTAGCGTTGTGATATACGACCTCATCGCTGAACGGTTCTGTTGGCTCCCTCTTGTATTTGGCTCGGTCAATCACTCATTGCGTATGACTTTATTATTTTGTCGAGCTTGTTTTGCTGTGCCTGGAGTTTCTTTACGAGGCATTAAAGGGGAACTTTTGATGTTTTCAACCTGGACCCTATTCTCACATGTTTTTGTTTCCAAGTGGCTAATAGGGACGACGCCGCCGACCGCAGCCGTGAAATGAGCTGCTGAGTAATTGTGTAGCGCTACGTTCACTAACAGGGCTTGTTTTTGCCACTGACAGGTGGCTCAGGTTCAGATTGTTGTCATAAGTGTTTGAATAACAATATGGAGAGGATCCCGCAGAGAAATTAAACGTCTTTTCCTTACCTTTCACTTGATCTGGTTTGTTTGCTATCGTCTAAGTCTCATCGTGAAATATCAGGATGCAACAGGTCCCATCTTCTGTCTCTCTGTCTCTCTCTCTCTCTCTCTCTCTCCCTCTCTCTCTCTCTCTCTCTCTCTCTCTCTCTCTCTACTCAGGCTCAAATTAATCTGTGCGGCCATCGAATTCAAAGACCTCATCAACATCGTTAAATCATTCAAATGAACAGCCATGACATTGAAAAGCTTTTAGATTACACTAAACGACGCTCTCTGTCCTCCAACACACACAAACACACTTTGTTTTCAGTGCGTTGTCTTTCGACAACACGTCACTTCAAGAAATTTCCCGACCAGACTTGAGAGGGACTGAATAATGTTGTCAGACACTCACAATAACAATCCGAGCCCGTCAGTGGCAAAAACAAGCGCTGCTAGTTCCCATAAATGATGGCGCCGTCGTTCCTTGATGAGATTACATTGCAGCCCATTAGCAGCTGTTGTCTACGGCGCTCTTGATCAATACTGATTTCAGAAATGATAAATCAGTTACACACCAGAAAAGTGGGGAAAATGGGGTCCAGATTAAACAACTTAGTTACCCTTGAGCACCACCAGTGAGATAGTGTATCACTTAAAGCTGTTAAACGATGGAGAAAGGACATTTTCTTTATAAGCAGAGGCAACGAAAAAAAGGTACTACGAGCTCTGGGCTGACCTCTGGTTCAAGTCAACAGGAGGAGGAACACGCCTGCATCGGCCAGGACATGTCTCATAGATGACAAGACCAGAGGAGATTTCAAGGCACAGAGAAAAGCAAAGCCCAGGAACACAGCCAGCACAAACAGATGTTGGAAAAGCTAGCACAGATCCAGCACAAAGCCAGGTGCTGGATGGCAGAAGAAAAAAAAATCACTGTAGACAAAGATCACATCACGTTAGCCATGTTGGGACTTCACTATGTGGCTGAAACAAAAGGGAAAAAAGGGCTCTGTCTAAAGCCTGGAGCTGGTTTAACTGCACCAACCGCCATCAGGCGTCATAATCTCACAGATGTGTGAGATTTGCATTAAACCACTTCACTGGATGAGGGCCATGACATCACCGAGGCTATACACCAGTCCGACTCGATTTGGACATAAGGAAGTAATGTTACTTTGACTCTTTACATTATGAGTGAAAAACAAGTTTGAGACTTTATCTAAAGTTTGGTTATTGGTTCCTGTTCCCAGAGTGGTGCGCCGTTATTATTATTAAATGTTAATAATCCCAGTACTTTAGTGGATGTCAATGATGAGCTTTCATAGTTGCTAACAGCTAAACACACTCCTGACAGCCACCTCATGGCTTAAGAGGAACGGAGACATTACACGAGCAGAAAAAAAGGAAGCAAACAGCTGCGCTAGTTGATCAAATGTTTTCCCACAGACAGTTCAGAGTGGTTGTTTGTTATCGTCTCGGACATCTTTTCTCCAGCAGAGAATACAACATATGTTCCCGGCGGAAAAGAAAGAGGGCTCACAGCGAGCGATGTGGAAAGTGGAGTAGACAGGGCCATGCGAGAACTAGTAAAGATGGTAAAGAAGCTTCTGTTCAATCAGTTAACAAACAGAGCGTCTGAAAAAACGGGGATGGAGCGACATCATGCGCGACTAAAAAGATAAATCCAGGATGACAGATCCATCGATCATGAAGTGACACAGACAATGATGGACTGCTTTGCACAGACTCCTCGTGTGATGAAAGGAGGCGACAGAAGTTATGGTTAACAAAAAGCTGATCGTTAAACTGTAAAAAAAAAAAAAAAATAAGCACATAATGTCTCACACTGTCATTACATTTCCTGACATATTGAATCAAAACAGAAGTTATGCGCCAGCTATCTGCAGCAGTCGTCTCATCGCTTGTTGCAGCTCCTGGATTTGATCAGAGCTCACTGCATTGAAGCGGCCTCGAGTGCAAGCTGCACAATGACGCCGCACCACACGTGTTGTTGTTATTACCAGCCGTGACAGTGAGGCTGGTATTGTTTTCACCTTGTGAGTCTGTGTGTGTGTGTCTGTGTGTGTTACCATGGCAAAACGGGGTCCTGGAGCCATCTACTGTGGCGGACGCGACCACAGCGGAGGTTGTCGGAGTAATATGTCAGGTGATAATATGTCCGCTGACGCCATTTGTCGCCGCAATAGCGCCACGAAACCTTCCCCCGTGCGCAGCTGGGATTAAAATGAAGATGGGTGTGATCTAAAGCGAGAGCACCGGAAGTAGAGAGGTAGGAATACAATACGCGACGATAAGCTGGGAAACCAAAAGGCTAATGTGTGGATGTCCCAGTGTTGATGAACTACACAAAGCAGCATATTTAATTAGTTTGGCAGATGCAGGTTTTTTTTCTTCAGTCTGCTGCATTCACTGCACAGCAAACCTGATATGCTACTTCAAATATTTACTGTTTAAACCAGCAACTAAGATCAATTTGAACATAGTGTGATGGTGCGTGGTCAAGGTACGCCATGAACGATTACATAGCCGTCCCCCCTCCTCTCTCACCACCACTCAGGTCCTATTAGACAGTAAACCCTCTGGAGGGAAAACAAAATGAGGAAGAGCCGAGAGAAGGAGGCAGGCAGAGGGAGACGGGGTCTGCTGCTGTGCCTCGGCATCAGTGATGAGACATTAGCCTCAATGTCCGCGCAGCACTCAGCTAACCCGAGTAAGTGAGGAGCTGATGGAGAATTACACAAGTTTTTATTCCTCCAACACCTTCAGTGTCCAAGTTTGCAAACAGCTACATCCTGTAATCTAAAAGATTAGAGATTAAATCCACTGCTTTTCCACATCTTGGATGTTCCAGCGACTAAAGCTGCCTTATGAGATCTAGAAATACAAACACTTGTGTGCGTTGAGTTTGAGTTGTACTTGTAATCTTTATTCAACGGAAGTCTTTTAAATCCACACAGCTACATGCAACTTCACACCTCGGGGACGTCATCCGCCTGCCTCTTTAAATCCAGTCATTGAAATCATGGTTTTAAGAGTCCCCAGGTGAATGTGTCTTTGTTTATGTGACTTAAGATTGGTAATCCATCACAGTGAAGAGCTTGCCATCTTTCAATTATTCATAGTAATGTCGTTGCATGCTAATGAAGTTGACACATTAGCAGCAATTACACTCATTAACTCGGAGTATGAAAACTTGGGATATTTTTTTTTCTGCGCATTTGTTACTGAAACTTTACAGAGCTTCTCCATCATGTTGACTTTGACATGATCCATTATTTTAACTTAAATAAAGCAAATAATAACAATATAACACAGTAAAGCCAACCAGACATATTTGATAAAGATCAAAAGCAGAATAAAAAAAGAAAATGAAGCTATGTTTAACTGCAGCTTCTGTGAGGAGCTGCTAAATATCCAATTCAAAAGACGGATCATCATCATTTAAGATAAACTCACTGTGGAACAGACTCAATTAAATTATCCTGAAAATAGTAATAGATGGAAGATTTAGTGACCTATTTTCCAGAATTAAAAGTTTTGTTTAATCAGCAGTCAGCAGAAGTTTCACTGACATAAAGTTTGCTGAATAAACCATAATTTAATTAGTGCGTGAATTATTGACGTATAAAAATAGATGAAAGCGTCGGCAGCGGAGCATATTTTGATCTATATCACACACATAAATACAGACTTTTCTTACCATGCTCTTAATTAGTTTTGTGTGTTTATTCTCTCATCATTTCCCTCCCAATATATGTGTATGTATATATATTGTTATTATGTCTTAGACTGTTACGCTCCAATCACCAAAGCATATTCCTTGTATGCAAACATACTTATTACATACATTATGTTGCGAGTGTTGCAACTATATTAACAACAAGCACTTAATGAACTTTTTTTTTTTAAACAAACAGACATGATGTACCAACAATGCAAAGTAAGGACTGAGTGCACGAAGTCAATGAGCTTTAAGATGCACTCAGGAAAAAGTTTTAGTCGTGGATTAAATTCTGCTTGAATAACTGAGTGAATAGTTCTGGGCGGTGAGTTGGCTGCTGCTCCGAATTTACTTTTTACTTCTTTGATGACTCAGATAATGTAGGTAATGTACGCCAGCACTGTTGTTGTTTCATAACTGTACACTATGCACTTCCCTCATCTACTGTGCTCAGTCCAAATATATCATATAGTTATGTTCTCGGAGCATTATTATACATTTCCAAGATGTTCCCTAAAAAGATATTATAAGGCAATGACTCCTTTGCACAGTATGCATGATGCAAAGACTTGGAGCGACTGCTTCATCAGATCCAAAGTACATTAGCGGCTCCAGTCAAAGCCTTTAATGAATCAACTGTGGCAAGAAGCATCAATGTGAAGACACTGAATGATGCCTTCAGTGCAGACACTTCCCTTGTTAGCCTATATATCCTATAAGTGCTGATGGAGGGAACTGGAGGAAATGTGCTGCGGCGCACAGGTTGTTTCCTATTCATGGTTTATAGAACAAGTGGTTATGTGTGGTTGTGTGTGTGTGAGCACGCAGCTGCAACACTCATATCAAGATTTTTTTTCGTATCCACTGTAAATTGAACCATGCAATGTTACACCGCTCAGTTTTGTTTGAGCAGGTCTCTCGCAGACAACCGTACCTGTACATGCTCGTATCTCCAGTTACTTTCTCCTCTTTGTATTATAGATGATGTCTGTTCATTTTCCCTTTTGAATTATTCAATCCAGTCGAAGGCGCCAATCACATTAATCGTCACTCATATTGCAGGAAACGGTGGCCGACGTGTCCGTCTGTGCTCATTTTCTTTATTGAGCTTTGACGTGCTTTACATACGCGTTTGTTTGAGAGATCTCGTAATAGAAAGCAAAAGCAGGCCCTCTTCTTCTGGCCTAGAGTGTGCTGAGTCATGACAATGCATCCTCTCAGAGACTGGCGTTGCTGTCTTAGCGGCTGCAGCGTCAAGGAGGAGCGTTCCACTGTGATTTATTGACTCGGCCTATACTGCAGAGGGAAGCAGGGAGACTCAAGTGCTCTCACCTGCGAAAGCGAGGCTCGGCGTGGTCAGGAGAGGGTTTTTTTATTTTTTATTCCGAGGCTCCGCCGCTCACATTACTGCACAAAGAGACGAGACGAGGGGCTAAACGATTCCATATTCACCAGAGGGATGAATGAACAGTCGGAGGAATCGTGTCCGCAAATGTATTCTTAACATTTCCCGGCGTTGAACGTATGAATGAACCGGAGCCAGCGAGGTCGGGGGGAGGTTGGAGCGCCGACCACTTCCTCTAAATAATGAACACACGCGTCTGCAGTATCTCTCTCCGGTGGAGCGGCTGCGGATGTGACCCCCGTAAACTGCTCCAGCGCCGCTCTGCAGGTTCCCGTGTCATCATCGTATGTGCGCTGCAGCTCTGCGGCCCTGACACTCCCTCGCTCCCCCCCTCCGTGTGCACGCCGAACGCCCCGAGTTGAACAGGTGATAGCTCGTGCCATTTTTCATTTTCACGCTTCTTCTTCTTTTTGAGACATAATACAGGCACTTTGTTCTACACAGTAAAAAAAATTCAATCTGCACTGGTTTAAGGATAATAATAAACTTAAACATAAAGGTTTAACAGCTTTGCGTCATCCTGACTATCCTCAAACGCTTCTAAGGACTTAAGGGTGCTCACCAAGGGTGCAGCAAGACCAGGCTTTCACATCTGAGTCCTCTAAGTCTCCTCTGATCTCATCAATTTAACGGCAAGCTCCTCCTTATGGCTGGTTTATACCTTTTTGTCCTTTACACTGTCAAGCCGGCCTTTAAAGCGATCCACGTAGAACCTGACTGTGACTCCGTCAGTATTACATTTCATAATACAAATGGCTGCACTGCATTTATTTCCAGCTCAAATTATTTGCCCAAGAGTGAAGAGTCCATACAACTGAAATGGGTAAATAACCCAGTTTGAAGAAGAATTATTGAAGTCCATTTTTACTCAAGGTAAAATGTTAATTTACCATCGATGGGGCTATGACATTCCCAGAGTGCACCATGGGATGCTTCGTGGACTTGCTTTGCAAGCCTCACAAATGGCACTGACGACAGGACACATTTTAAATTAACGCCGGAGCTGTTGGTGAGATTTTGCTCCGCTTGAAGGTCTTAAATTTAATCGTGGCAGCGGTGCTGGAGATATTCTGCAGCTGCTTCTTGATATGATCTTTTTTAAGGGGGGGGATTAAAAGAAAGCCGCTGGACAGGAGGGCCACTGCAACATCAGTGCTTCATTTGTGTTCCCAATGCTGGCCTGTGAAAGCATCAGAGAAAGAAGAAGAAGAAGAAGAAGAAGAAGAAGAAGAAGAAGAAGAAGAAGAAGAAGAAGAAGAAGAAGAAGAAGAAGAAGAAGAAGATCTATGCAATCTACACGCGCATAAAAACAATTACTTTGCTCACAAGTGTGTATAGATTTAAGTAGTTCCAATCTTAAACATTCAGAGCTACTGAACATCATCACTGCTGTAAAGAAACATGTGCTCGACATGACTTCACAGTGAAAGTGCACAGTGTAGCATGAAGCCTTTCTTTTCCTGAAAAGAGCCTCTCTGCATTAGTCTGTGTTCAGCGTGTGCATGTTCTCCACCGTCTCAGTCAATCCCAGAATACCAGCACACAATGCCCTCCTCAGCTGCCCCGAAGACAATCTGCTCAAAGCAGTGAAGGCAGTGGAGTAAAAACACGCGGAGGCCCTGCTATACTTGTCATCCTTATCATTCCAGCCCACTTATTCCAGATAATAACAAATTACCAGCCGCGTCACTCAAGAGATCTGACTTTGACCGAGGATAAAAGTCATTATGGGGGCTTCACAAGATGTTCCTGATGGAGACTCCTGGACAGCAGAGACAGACACGGGAGTACATTCACTGATGTTCCACGTGCACGTGTGCACGGCGGCTCGTGGCCGCGCAGCGCCGCTCTGTTGCTATTCATTACTATTCACAGCTCGCCTGGAAGCGAAGAAGAAACTACTGTACGAGGCGAAGATCCGACATTAAATGAACGATTCCCCAGGCAAAACAAAACAGCCCCAGAGTTTGTGCTACTTAATAGCTTTCCTGCCTCTGTAGCCCGGGGTCCAGTCTGTTCACGGAGCTGAGAAACGGCTCGAACAAGAGACTGTGAATGCACCGCCGGAACGAATTGTTGACAGCGGGGCTTCCTTCAATGTGGCAAAGGTTAAGTGCACAGCTTTTGTATGTTAAAATAGCACCGCACGACAACGTGTCAGGATTCCAAACGGAGTATTATATAATGAACTGATCACATGAATCACCTGTACAGTTACAGTTTCCACATGAAGCTAAGCACGACATCAACACGTCTTGAATTCTAGCAGCGATGAGTCGTCAGGGTAATGAAATGCCATTTATAGTTTCTCGGTGCCCGAGTTCAGGGTCTCGATCTGCAAAAGCATGTTTACTTCTTTTGGAACCTGAAAGGAGATATTCAACGTTATGAATGACAGTCAGACGCGTGCCTTCCTTCACATTACGGAGGAGGGGGCAGCTTTTGTCCATATTTAAATTGTATTTTACACGTGTAAAAAAGTGAGGGATGAGAACCAAATATTTTCCTACGACGTGAAGGCTGTCTGTCATTTCTGACAGAGCGCTGAGGGCGATCCTCCGTCGCTTTAAATAAATCACAGTAGAGCTTTGAAGAGCTGGAGGCCCGAGGACGCGTCCGTGACCCCCCCCCCCCCCCCCCACTGCGGGTCACAGCAACACATTCACTGGCCGTCTCGCAATGATTGAGATGGATTTACACGATGGAGTTGGTTGACAGAACGGTGCGTCTGATACAGGTGCGGAAAGGTGACTCGGTGCCTTCGTACAGAACCAAAGCACGGACCAAGCACGGATGAAAAATGGCCGTCGAACCACGTAAACGCTAAATGACGGGTATCAATCGATTAAGAGGGAATCTTTCTGACAATGTCTATCATAATGAATGACAATAAGGAAGTCGAACGCAGCCCCGGGTGAGAGGATAGTCTTGTGAACGAGTCCTTCAGCACAGAGCTGTCGCCTATATGGGGCCACTCTGTTATATGATGAATGCATTATCTTTATACATTAGGTATTATAGTTAAAGAGGGGGCCCAAGGAAAATATTGGCCACATTAGGGAAAGCCTTATGATTCATCACCCGAATGATTGCCATATGTGAATCATTATATGTGATTTAGAATAAACATTGAATACTTCCCACCTCAAAGACAGCAAATAATAATGTATTACGTTATTAAACAGGAAATCAAGTATTCATTGGGTATAGTAAATGCATTGTCAGTGCATTATTGGCAGAATCATATTTAAATCACAAATAAAATCTTGTAAAATGGTTGAACCCCTGCACCGTGCCATAGCACTGAACATTTCATCCTTTTTATTTCCTTTTAGATAAGGCGGCGTTTACAATTTAACGTGAGACGTGTGCCGTTTTAACATTTAAAGCAAAGCAAATCTCAGCAGAAGAATAACGTCTCACAGGTTTTCTGTTTTTTTTTCCTCCTTTTCTTCCCTGGACCGGAAAAAGCTTCGGCACACTCGGAGCAGCACAGTCATTTTGTACTTTCGCAGTTAAGTCCACGACCAGCCATGTTCTATTTTCCTGTAGAGCCATTACAACATCATTATGTGTGCTCCAGAAAGCATGGCATGCTAGTTAAATATTGAATGAGTGAAGGAATAGCACACCAGTATCTTGCTTTCATGAAGCTATCAGGAAACCCATTCTGCCTCCAAATGTGTTTTTTTTACTGTAGATAGCATTTGCTATGGTTGAGGCTACAGTAAGTACTACTGCATGTCTATTTTTAGGAAGGCAATTTCAAAGTTTACTGTGTGCAAACGCATGCACATAGCCAAGTGCTTAAATGGAAGCATTTTGTGTGAGCGTGTATGTGTGTGTGTAGGTGTGTGTGTGTTGCTTTGCTTAAGGCTCGTTATTTGTGAGTTCAACAGGCAGCGCATACTCTCTTATTCTCCGTAGGGAACATAGCTTCTGTGTTGCTTCTCCATTTCTATACCTTGAGGCTTTCCAAAGAATCACTCAGATGTAAAAAAAAAAAAAAAAAAAAAACAGGGACTTCACATCTTGAGTATTAGCAAACAATATGTAAATTGCATAACCTCACCCCCGGATTGGTTATGTCACGATCAGTTGGATCCACCTGGGTTTAAGTTCTATCCCGAAACAACCCCAGCGAGCGCCACGGAGCGGCTGCGTTTTGTTCTGTGTTGTTGGCGTGATTTATTCTTCTTCATGGGAGCGGACCTCGCGTAGATCAGAGGCACTTTGAGCCGTCGCTTGCGACAGTGCAGCGAGCTACAAAGACCGGTGGGGCTTTTTGAACGCCCTCCTCGGCCCGGCCGCCACGCGTTTAAGTGCTGCAAAGAGAGAGGTGCTCCTTGATTGGCAGCTCAGGATCAGCGGAGTGTGTAACAGGAGATGTGTTCACCAGCTAAACCTTGTCATCATGTCAAAATCAACTAATACATGTTTCTCCGACTGAAGTGTACCAGGCGAGGAGCCAACCGTGTGTGCAGCCGTTGAAAAGCAACACCGCCTAACACTTTAACACTGATTTATTTGAGGTTTTAAGTATTTATGGGAGTTAAAACATGATATCATGATATGAATACAAACCTGTCAGCGTGCTGTCGGCTCGTCACTTGATTTTCTAACCATGAAAGATATAAGAAATCAATAATTCTGGCATCAACATGAGACACATTCTTTATTTTTAAGCGAGCTAATTTGATTGATGCAAGGCTTTCTTTTTTTTTTTACTTCTCACATTTACTAGATAGAGTGATTTTTTTTATTGAGATGCATTTTGAAGCTGGAAGCTGACATCGCCCACGAAGCCGAGGTCAACACATTTTTAAGGACACTTTCTCTAAATTGCTGGTGGTTGTTGGGAACACCTGATGCCGGCCGGGTTCACCGAGGAGCACAACACTGACTCCTAGCAGAGGCAGAGCTGAAGGCATATCTTTTTGTAAACACTTTGCATCAGCTTCACAGTCGCAGCCGGTAAATTTAAACCTCTTTCGTTTTTTTTCAAAAATACTTTCCTCAAAGCCAGACTCAAAAATGTTGCATTGAACTTTTCTCCTCCTCCCTCTGAAGAGATGTACGAGTGCGCGGCTGCTTCCCTTTTCCAGGAGATAATTCAAATGGGCACATGTTTTCAAGTTTTCAAAACCAAAATGTCAAATATTTTGCGGCGCCAGCTTCTCAAACGGCTTTTCTTCGTCTTACATTGTGTTAAATTAAAATATCTTTGTGTTGTGGACTCACGGTCAGACAAAACAAGACATCTGAGGAGGCCACTAGAAAACAGCAAAGGGCACTTTTTCACTGTTTTCTGATATTAGTTCTCAATTAACCAACTAATCGTTTGATCTAATTATGTCACCAATAATGAAAATAATTTCTATAGTTGCAGCCCTGCAAAGGCAACAATGTCCCCGACAATTAGAGTGCACTCAGTTAAGTTTCATGGCTTTCTGCTGGAATAGGGTTCACAGTTTGAAGCACAATGGTTAAAAAAGATTGACCCACGACAAAAGAAGAAGAAAAAAAGTCTTTAGCTTTAGAGAAAGACCTGAGTTTGTTCACTGTGACTCATCTGAAACTCCTCTGTGATGCATCAAAAGCAAAGCAGACAAGGGATTAAACATCCAGATGGATTGGTTATAGTGCGGATGACAGCGGTGTTGAGATAATCTTCTTGACAATTATAAGTTACGTACATTATGCATCCTGCTTTTAATGAGCCTAATGTCAAATGTATCACACAGCAAATTGAGGCAGTGTGGCTTTGGTGACACTCGGGGACGAGATACTGCAACGTCCTGGCTGTTTCCTTCATACTTCATTTAGAAAATCTCACTCTCTCCTATCTTTGTTTTAAATGTGAGGCCTTTACTCTGCCAACCACTTAAGCACACTAATCTCCTCAATTAATGAAGGGGCACAACAAGACGGCTCGCTTCCTCGCACAAGGAGATGAGGGGCCACACATACATTGACTTGAGGGTCACCACTTTTCTGAATATTTTGACTTTGACTTCTTTATTCAAATAGATTACACACGGCCGGTCTTGAATAGCAATCTAAAATCCCTCTCCTCACGTGTAACACGTTTTTTTTTTTTCCTTCCCAAAACCATCCACTTAGCACAGTAATAGCGCAGATCAGCTGAAACATCCTTTATGCACAATGACTAAATATTGCTGCGCTGTGACGGATGTCATCTCATAGAAAGTTGACGCGGGACAGAATAAATTGGCAGCCATTTAAATTCCGAGCAGTTTTTTTTTTTGCGTCAAGCTGTGGATTCCAGCAGGCTATTTTTGTCCTCATATCCATGTGCGCTCCTCTGCACGTCAGCAGCTGGGCCGAAGCAGTCAGAACGGTGCCAGAGCTCGACCTTTCAGCGCTCCGGGTCAGCATCCTGGAGGTGTGCCAGAAAAACTCTGAGCTCCTCAAGACCATATGGGGTCTGTTTCTCCACACAACCTCCACCCTTCCCCTCTTGCACCCGCTCCTCGAGGGCTGCGAGCTGACCCGCCCTCGCGTACTGTACACCAGGCCTCATGAGAAGCAACACAGCAGAGGAGCTGGATAACGCTCCAATACGTGTTATATTACAGATATTAAAGTGTCACCGTTCACTGTTATTAGTTGTTAGTGTCAGTAAAAGTGACCTGAACACTGTTGCTTTCAAAGCATCACCTACCTTATTCATTACCAGTATTTAAAATGTTTTATCTCATACCTTGAAGCTTCTTTTAAGTGTATTACCTATTTGGTATTTGGGGAAAAAGAAAGCAGGAGCAGTACGGGAGCAGAGCAATGGCTGCTGGTGGAGAAAAATATCCACCTCAAATTATCAACATGCACGTTAACGCTAAGTAGTTAGAATATTTTCACATGTATTTCTTGCTGTTGGACAACCATCACAAACAGGGAACTGAAGTGAAATAACAAAACGCGTCTATTCTCATCAAAGCGACCGACTCAATTGACAAAAAATAGCAGATATTCTGAATATTCCAAACACTTTAACAGATATTTTTTAAGCTGGCTAAAATACATTTTGCTGCTCCGCCCATCCGTATTACTCTGCGTCCATGCCTGATTCTCCAAACTGGGGCCGTGCTGACTGCCATCTAATACGCAACTCCTTCCTTTAAAACTTGTGAACCATCCCTTTAAAGCCCAGCGTGGGGAACATTCCCTCTTGGTTAAAGCGTGGCAGGCCGGGGCAGCTGCAGGACGGTCCCTGCCAAGGACAGAGAGCTTCCCATGCCTGTTCAATGCCGTAAAATGGGTCATTGAACAGCTAAATGGAGTCATTATGATGAGTAATTAAAAGAATACTGCTGAAGACTCCAGAACTCGTCTTTTCTCCTGGTTCCGCTGCTTTTTGTGTTGTCTCGGGCCTTTGCTGAAAGGCAGCTGCCTTGGGCCACTTAAACTATCACCCCTTTCACTGGGATGCAAATAGCAGCCTTAGCAGCTAATTGAATTGCATTATCTATTGTCCTCTCATTTACCGAAAATCTCGCCATTTTTGCAGATTCCCATTACCGATTGTTGGAGATTGAATTTTTTTTCGCCCGTGCTTTTCATCTGATAACGGCATGTCATACACTCTGAATCACAAGGGATGAGAGCGCAGAATTGTTTCGTTAGAGCAAGAGGAGTAATATGAATACCGATCGTGCGGTAATCTGGAGCTTGTCTTGTGCAGATATTAATATGTTCTGGATGTAGGTGGGAAAATTGCAGCTTTGCATCGTTAGAGACTTGTTAAGCAGAATCCTAAGAGCGGGAACGAAGCATGGATAAAAGATGAGGAAATCATGTTTCATTTCCATTTCACTTATTGTAGTGAATACAAAACATCCATCTCTCCTTTTCGCTTTCCCTCTTATTTTAACTTCCAATAAAAATGCATTAACTCGTGGCCACGCAGCCTCCCGCGGGCGGTTTGTGCAGCACATTCTCACTCACTTTACGGTGAGTCATTAAGATGATAGGGTGGATGGGGGGTGGGGGCGCGTGAGGGGAATTTGGGGGACGGATGTTTGATTAATTAGTAAAACTAACTTTGGCAAGACCGGACACTGAAACACAGGATTTCATTAGCTCTTGCTTGCTAGATAAGGTTAATGAGGTGGTTTCGGATTCTTGAGGAAGAAAAAAAGGAGGAGAGGAAAAAAGGAGCGCTCATGCTGCTGAATTCAATTCGGAGACCGCAATGCCAAAAGAAGGTTATCATCTGAAGAAGCAGCTTTATGCAGACTGTGGATTGAATTGTGTTGACTGAAATACCTGCATGTTACATGACAGCCACAAGCTGCTCGAAAACATATCAAGAAAATTGCTCAATTAATTTATATATGCCGCTTTCATGTGTTTTCCGCCACAGAGCTCGAAAAAGGAGAAATCAGTGAACATCCGCACTGCTGGAGGCCACCAGGGATGCTTTCTCACACTGCGGACTTCAACCTAGATTCCCGAGGTGAGCGCAGGTATTTATTTATCTTGTAGCTTGAGTCAACTGCAGCTCTGCATGAGCAAACGGTCCCTAAGAGGATCAGAGGGAATCCTGTGCTAATCCACTGGTCAATACACATAACAAGTACAGCGCCAAAGACAAGTCACTCAAAGGACATATCATCGGGTCTTTTATTAGGCGACTAGTTGCGGTTTTCATTAAGTGAAATTAGAATAAAATGTCCACTCATGTCAGTAAATGAGTTGCATTCCTTGTGCTGTTTTCATATGGCTCACGTCCAACCAGTATTTGTGTAACAGGCCGTAGTGGACCTGTAATCTGAGGGTGGTGGTTGAGATCCTCATCCTGGTGTAAAATAAAGTTCTACTCAGCCGATTCTCCGCGATAATGATCGGGAGATCTGTTCTTAATGCTTTGTAGTCGCCGATCCCCTGATAATGCCACGGCGGTGGGAACAACAAGCTGTGTCTAACTTGGCAGGAGGAGAGCTAGCAACGTGTGCAGCACTGCAGCTAACCGCTAAGCTACAGAGGCTCGAAGAGCGGCAGTCTGTATCGAGCTAGTGGCTCTGCACACGGGCAGAAATACGTGTGTAACCGTTTACATATTCCCCAACATATGATCCTTATGAATGTCTTTTTAATGATACAGAAAGTTTGTTTTTATTCTGCTTTGTTCTGTCCCCTTTTCTTTCCACCTAGTTATTTCATGGCCTGATGTTTGTATGTATATATATATATATATATATATATATATATATATATATATATATGGTACTCGTTAGGAGGCCATTCCCAAGTGACCTTCGTTATGTACTCTTCACTGGCTCACTTTCTTGGAAAACATTTTCCTGACCTGCACGACCTTTCTGTTTTAGTGACTCACTAGTTACTCAGCTAGTGTGTCATGTAAATTAGAGCAGATGGAGTGCCCTTTGGCTTCATCAAGGCACATGTCAGCAGCAGTTTGGTCTAAATGTAACACTTTTCTCTTGCTGTTTACTTATTTGAAACCAAAGAAGGAAAATTACCTGGGTGTATCAAAGATGGTCAATATTTACATGATATGAAATGAGCAATTTGACCTCACGGGGCTCCTCTAGTTATAAACATCTGGTCTTTAATTTAAAAAATATATGCGATAATTCCAACTCAGAAAACAATACTTAACTCGGCTGAAGCGATGCGGCCGTTCACCGAAAATGAAACTACGCTGCAACACAAGTCAGCCATGCAATAAAGACAAAGCTGTGGAGAAAATGATGAAGACGAGTTGGAAAACAGTTCCTCAGACCGCAGATAATGTATTCATCTAAATCAGCCCGCAACCAGACATTAAGCGTGGTGTGTGAGTTCTGCCAGAAAGCACTTAAATGGATGTCGAATGTTTCAGTTTCATCATTAACAAAAGAAATCCTTGTGATTGTACTTTCCATGCAGTTTCAGATGGGATCAGCTACTTATGTCATTTTGATTCAAACGAGAAGTTGAGAGACAATAAGCCTTTTTTTTTCTTGAAAATCATCTAAGGAAAGACATATTTGGACAGATTAAAAATATAAAAATCCCCAGTTGGACACATTAAATATGTGTTTGAGTGCTGGATCACTTGAATGACTTTGATTTAATCCCCTCTGTCTTTCATGTGCGGCCAGAGGGAATTTTCTCGTGTCGAACTGTCTAGAAATATTTGTGCTGCACGGCACCAATGAAAAAAAAAAAAACGTTATTATGCATGAGAAGCACAACAAGCCACACGATTTATTGCCATTCTAGCACGAGTTTGGCAACCCATGAAAGAGTTGCAGCTGGGCTGCAGCGGCCGTCATTAAAACTTAAGATGTAGTGCTGCTGCTGCTGCTGGTGAAAGTTAGCCTGTGTGGTAGCGAGTCGCTGAACCCAGGGCTGGAGAGGGACCACAAAACTCCCAGTTTAATTATTGTATTTGATAAAAAAAAAAGAGTGTCCAGACCAATATTCTTTAAGGGGACCCATAACTCCTCGTTCCCCTGCAGAGAGATGTGATTTTACTTCTCTGATTCATACAGGAGCAAAGGTCCACCGAATGAAACACGAGCCCTCAATCAGGAACATTTTTATATCGTCTGATTCACCATTCATGACGTGATCCTCAGATTTCATCATAACCACAATCGATGACCATCAATTATATGATTTATATTCGCAAAATAAGGCGATCTGTCAAACGAAATATGATTCTAAAATATAAAAACATTGGATGATTATAATCTGGCGAATAGAATATATATTGAATCTTGGATGTAATGTAATATAATGTAATATTCTAATTTCAGTATCGTATTCAATGACTTGTGTGTTAGTTCACGAACACTTTAACAAATTCTGTAAGGCTAAAAAATTCAAAAATGTGAGAAAACTGGCAAAGCCACAAATCCTCTTGACTCACGAGCATGTGTCACAGTCTATTGATATGATTCGTCTTTGCATCTGTCCTGATGTTTTTAATAGACGCTATACTGAAGGCCTCTAGTGCTTCCTCATTGATCACTGTGATCATTATCTGGTCCGGGTCGCAGCAGCTTCATCCCCATCAAGCTGTCTCGTGCCAGCTCCTCCGTCAGCCTGCATCCCTAATTGATGGTACTAGAGAAGAGTTATTTGAATGGATTACCGTAAAGAGCATCATGGATTAGCCTGTGAGAGACATGGATCCCGAGGGAGCCTTAAACTGGTCCCATAAAGTGATTATAAAACATCTGTATGGTCGGCAATCATTGGGCTCTTTCCTCATCGAAGGAATTTAACCCTTCCTTTGCATTTGCTGATGCATCAGCTCGACTCCGGCTCGTTGGCATTCGTTGGTGCGCTGATCAACGATCAATGCCCACGAGATGGCAAAACAACTGGTTGCAAATGAAGCATTGGTTTAAGCCGCCGCACTAGTGATTTAGTTAGTGAGACGTCTAGCGGGTTAAACATGGCGACCATATAAAACCAACCTGTCTCTTTAGGCAAGAGCAATGCAACACACCACACCCTCCATGGCAGCACAATCCATATTTAAAGGGCTAAAAGGCTGCTTTACACTTCTTGATTAACGGCTTGTGTGATTACTTTATTACTAGGACGTTCGATCAGCATAAAAGACAATCCGACATAGTGCCTCTTCGGGCTTCAGTTGTGCTTCTCGTCGGTGGGTTTCCCAGAATCGAACTTATCCGACTGTCGTCAGCCCTAATGCACTGTAATTTTACTCACTTGATGCTCCCTAAGTCCATTAATTATGTGATGAGAGCGCCATCTACAAGAAATATGGCTGCCCTAAGAATAAAGGTTTTGCCCCGCTGAAGATAAGTGGATCCAGATCAGACGGAAAATGGCTTCAGTAAATATCCTGTTAAGTCCTTTTCCGTTAGTCAGTGTTAAAACCTCAGTGGTTTATATGAAATAAAGAGCTTTAACTGCTTTAAAGTGAGTGTTAGAGTGTGCATGATAAACTAAGTTACAGCCATCTGAGTTACTGAAACATACTGGCCATGAATAAAGATCTACATGTTTATGTAAAAAGCCATCATGCAGAAACCTACATCTGGTTATTTGTCAGAAAAGTTTTCCAAGGGCTTTGGAAAATAGCATTTTGCTGCTAAAACATATGTACTTAGAGCAGAATTTGAATGTTTAAGCTGACACTAGAAACATCCCATCAAAAAGAGAAGAAAAGAAACAATGCAGGCAGAACACAAGGTCTCTGCAGATAAGTAATGAGTAATGATCATACATTGTTTTGCATACTACACCTTTAAGGTGGACTAGGTATTCTCATTTTAGAGAGTTTAAGATGAACAGAATTCATGACCATATGTTTTATGAGCTATGCATGAATACATTTATATTTCTTTTGTTCACAAAAAAGGTAATTCACAGGCAAAGACATGTACAGTATACGTTCTTCACAATGAGGTTACATATTTTTTGGTCTTATTCTGAGAATTGCTGGATATGAACATCAATCACTATGAGCATCTGCACATTCACAGCATTGATACAGTTAGGGAAAGGCATGAGGCATCAAGGGGATAGAACAATATTAAGTATGTTTGTGTTGCTCCAGAAGCCCATATGGAACAATAAGGAAATGTAAAAAAAAACCAACAAATTATTGCCCACAATGCATCTTTACAACAAATGCATGTACAGAAAACCGAGAGGAGACTCTGATGATCGCCTTATGGACCCCCATACAAACCCCATCCAGCCAATGAACACGGGGTTAGCTCTTATGATGTCATCAAATCCTGTTAATAAAGACGTGCACGTGCAGCCGGTGCTGCGACGGAGCAATGAGAGAGGCGATCATGGAGAAAATTAACGAAAGTTACGATAACGCCGCGCATTTCTGACAGACAGCTGTCAGCCATTCTTCACGGACTCCCCTCCCCCCTCCGCCATTCTTCTTCCACATCACCGATAGCGCCGCGACCACCTCTCCCAGCATGACAGGGGCTCTTTTCTCAAAACACGACACCTCACTTCTTCCCTTCTTATTACACGCCGTTCATTCGGTCGGACGGCAGAAGACGAAAGCCTCTTCTGTGTGTGGGTCGGATTTGAAACGAGCGCAATAAAAGGAGGGAACTCCATGGTCAGCGCACGTGCTGTCCCACAACGCAGGTTTTAGGCACGTTCCTGAGTGAGGCAGGAGGAGATAATTGAGGCTTGGGTTTATCGCCCGCAGAGAAGGATTAAAAACCTCGGGCAACGCACCTTTAAAGAAGGACTTCCGGCCATCTGTGTCTTCTTCATCTTCTACAGCCCTGCCCTCCATGTCTGTCATGTCTCTTTAACTGCTAACTTTTCTTTTGTTATACCTTATGCAATATGATTTTTCTTTTTAAAGCCTATAAGCTCGTTTGAGAGTTCATAAAGAAGCACGGTACACGCCGTAAAAGCAACTCTGTAAATACATTTGATGAACAAATGTAATGTGACTCGATGTTTATAATAAGGAGGTGAAACTGATGGGAAATGTGTCTCAGGTACAGAAGCTCCTTCTGGCACCTTGAATCTTATTTAGTTCTTTTCTGAAGAAGTTTTCTTTGGTCTGAAAGATAACAAGCTTGCAGGAGAGGAGATGCTCAAATGAGAATCATGTTTGCAGGTATAATTTTATTACGTTTTAATATCTCCGCCTCACTTTCTGGATCGCTTTTTAATGACAAAAAAAAACATGATATAATATCCATCACATCCTGCTGTGTTTGGTTGTTTCTGTTTAACAGGAAGTGACATCACCATTTCATGATGATTTATGTGTTTTCCGTCGCCGCTGTGCTCCCTCATTCCCGTATCGTCTTCAGAAGATAGCACTGCAGCCGAAAGTTGCACCTCAAATGGATTATAGATTAGTATCAGTGTCAGACTGTCCTACTTGGGCGGTAATGTGTCCGGACTGTGGAGCAGAGCCGACACAGAATCCCTCACTCGGGGTCATAAAAACATATTGGAGGTGTAATAAATCTGCTATATGAAAACAGCAGATTAGTGATGTGAGCGATGAGAGTAAATTAGTCAATAGGTTTAATGTATCCATGTCAAGGACACCATTTGTCTCCAACTGTCTGCATTGAAGATTCATGTGCGTCCCGTGTTTGCGGAGCAGCAGCTGCATTTACTTGTGAATTCACCTTCAGCCAGTGGGAGGGAGTGAAGCGATTAAATCCACAGATGTACTTGTTGTAACACCCCGATGCTTCTCACGCAGGAGATGCAGGTTGCCCCGCCGCCTCGGCATCAGGCGGCGAGGGGGTTTTCTGAACCGAGCTGCTGCGTTTGACGCGTTGGAGAGCGAGACTGGGCTGCGTGGCATCGTCTCGACGTGACACGCTGTGGACATGCATGTTGAGATGTACATTGGAGGGTTACTTGGGGCGTTGTGGAAAGATTGTAGGATAATTACTCGCATGAAAATGCTGATTCTAAAAAAATAAATATAGATAAAAATCCACATATTGAGTCACATGTAACAACTTTACGCGACTAAACATTAGGAGTAGGAATCACCAGAGGTCCCACGATACGATATCGTCACGATACTTAAGTCCCGATACGATATTATCACGATATTGCGATATGTTAGCTTTTTTCTTTCAATCGCAAATTGTCCCCAAAGGAAGGTTTTGTCGACAAAAAATACATTGATTTTACTTTTCTAGGACCAAAAAACATTTAGAATTGATTAAATAAAAGATCGATCCTTGGCTTTCGTGTTTTTTAATACAATATCGCCACGCAAAATATTGCGATACTATGCCGTATCGATTTTTCCCCCACCCCTACCAAACATTGAATTAATAGTTCAAATAGAGAGCTAAACTTATAAATGGCAACGTAATGAATAAACAGGAGTTTCTTTTAAACTTGGATCTACTTCACAACAGGGTCAAATCTGAATTTGAATCAATTTGACTGAAAGTAGAAAGAGCTTTCATGGGTGGAATGATCAATCACGTCACAAAAGACGTCTCTCCGCTATGTAATGTAACTTGTCACATGACCTTTCTGCTCTGTTGTAGGATGATAATTGCCTCTGCCTCATCTCCTTAGCAGGTTACGGCGCAGATGACATTTATTGACTAGACACCCTCGTACAAGTATTTTACAAGAAGTGTGCAAAAGGCAGCGTTGTCGAGGAGCATCTGTGAAACAGAGGCAGTTATTTTTTTTTTCATACATATCGAGCACTTGTATTATCCATGCTGGTGATGGAACCGGCTGTTTAAAAACCTCATTAAAGCTTCTGCTTCTTTAAATAGTGAATGATGTATTCTAATGAAATCCCTGCCAGAGAGGAGGCATGTGTGAAAGAACGTGAACGGCATTGTTATAGCGGTGACAACGTTGTAACATGGGAGAGCTACTGAAGCACAAGGGGATTATTTTAAACACTGCTTATTGCATACACACGACAATAATTATCCCTTTGTGGGGGGTTTTTTTTGGTGTTTTTTTTTTTTTCTTCAAAAATCCCCTCCCCCGTTCCTTTCTTATGGGGCGTTTGTGGAGGTAAATTCAAATGGGCAAAAAGCAATAAAAATGCAAATTCTGACACAATGTCACCAAAGCATTTTATATGTGTTCATCCCCACTAATGTCCATTAGCATTTAAAGCATTTATTTGGTGCATTCTCCTCCCTAACTGGGATAAAAGTCCTCCCAGTGATGTACCTGTCATCTTGCGTTGGCTTCCTGTGGTGCACCCAAAAAAGACCTTTCACTGCCGCGATTGTCGAGCGAGCGCTTTCTGTTGCGTCCTCTGCCCCGTATTGAGCCTGAGAGAATTTGCCTTGTCAGAAACAATAACTTCCCTTTTAAGGCAGAGACAGTTTTTATTTTCTCGATGTAGCCATCGCACAAGGCGGTTGTTTCCATTTGCCTCCCTCGTGTTTCTTTTCATCCCGGCACTCATTGCGGGGATACAATCTGATTGATTTTTTTTTTTTTCCTCGTCACCTTGTCCAACTGTGATAGCATAAACCTTTTAGGTTCTGTGAAAAGCAGCTCGAATGTTCAAACATCATTATCAGATGAGCAGATCTATCTCTGCACTCCTACAACAAATTTGGATTTTAAAGCTACTGCTGCTATCTGCTGTCGCTGACCACACAAATCCTAAATTCACCACCTCGTGGCTGGATTACTGCCCATGGAGGGAGGGCCCGGTCATTAAATGTTCAATTTGTATGTCTGTCAGGGGGATTATGAGTCGTCAAACCTACTCAGATGTGTTTCAAAACATCACACGAGCATCGCCACACCACCGTTAAACATATTTATAAAAATACGCCGACATGAGAGTCTTGACTGAATTTTTATTGATGATAGTAGGAAGATCCCCCTCGCCCCCCGGAAGCTAAGCTAACTCTTCATGATGTAAGTCAACCTTTGTGGATACGACCTCAACGTGATAACGTCCTCTTCCTCATCATGCTCGAATGGCTGCTTCCGCCCTCCGCGGCCTGTCAATCAGCGCACGGAGGCGGGTTGACCTGTCAGTCAGAAAGCACGGTCCTGCGGTACACAGCGAAATTGAATTAGCTCCAGTCGCATCCTGAAGGTTAATTGGTGGGGAAACCTCCGCTCAGCATGGCGAGGTAATTGACAAAGATAAGGGGAGCGAGTCTTATCACGGATTTTGTCAGCATATTCTCTAAATATAAGAGTTTAATAAACACGTAAAGAGGCTGACACCCAGCGAGCCGGTTAAATCCACCTGAGTAGTGAGTTTTCCGTAACTTCCTGTCCCGCTCAGGGCTGCGCGGTAGCTCTCGCTTTAGCTCGACATGTCATGACTCAGCAGCAAGAGACGAGGGGGGCTGGCAGATGCTTTGGCTCGGAGACCAAAGTAACGTGCCGAGCTGATGGTCAGTTGATGGCCTGGAAAATTGCATTTAAACCTTCAGGTGCTATTCCAAGTTGTATCTTAACGCAGTGAATTAAATTAAATTCTGCTTTTGCTCCTGTCCCTTTGATAAATGCTTTCTATCGCCCAGTTGCCTTTTCCCCCCTCTCTTCAGTATGCACTCTGTGGAGCCGCACCAGGGTTTTGTTACAGAATACAGTACAGTGCAAAGTTCACAGCATCCATTTTAAAAAGAAAGCACCGTGCAAGGTTGAGCAGGATGCACCTTTCTGCTCCCTTGTTTTCTCATTAATTCTGCCAGGGCCGCTTTAACTCTGCAGCGGGGTTTCACCGATGCATCTGTCTCCATCAGTGTGGTGTAATTCCACGCTCCTCTCCGTGGCTTATCATCTTTATAAGAGGTGTCACCCAAAGTAGAGCTTTTAGTTTGTAATGAGATTTTTTTTTACTCTCATCTAAGCTCGACTCATACTAGGTCATAAGCCTGCTGGAGGACTCTTGATACACTGAAGAACAATAGAGTGAGATATTGGGAATTTACAAGAGATGGCAGGGCAGTAAGTCATTTAAAGTTTCACAAAGTATGACACCTGTGTAGAATACCAAGTAGCAAGTGGGCCGAATGTAACTTTCCAAAAGACTGGTTTCAAATTCAGGATGCCTACGCTCATCCGTATCAGCCCAACCTTTGCAGACTTTGGCCTTAATTATCTGAAAAGGTTCTGTTATTTGACATTTAGCACTAATGTATCATCAGCATTAATTGAGATCAACACACACTTCAGCAACACGTAACACACTCGTGCTTGTTTACAGCTAATTAGATGGGAGCGGTACTAATTGGCAGCAAGAAGATGATACTTGTCCTTTAATTTTCATTTAATCATCTCGGAAAAATGTCAATACATCGAGGATGTTTGATTACGGGGAAAAATAACACAAATGCATGTTAATGTGCATTCTTTATGATTTGTTTCTGCAACAATTATAGTAATGTTTCGTTCTTTTAAATGGCAAGTAAGACATGAGGTGTTCAATAAACAGCTGCGATGGCTAATGAATCACAGCTTCTGAAAACACGACCGAGTCAGACTCTTTATTGCCGACTGGAGTCTTACACACAAGGAATTTATTTTGGTGTGTGGATGCATAACATGAACATTAACTCATTAACTTTATTACCATCAATACAGGAAATACAAAAAAAAATACATGTTGAGTAAGTTAACTTCTAACTAGTATATTGTTGAAATCCATTCTACAGCGTGACATTTAAAAAAAACAAATAATTTACAGTAACCACATAACTTATTCACTCGCGCGTTTACTAAAACATTTGGTGAAAAGATGTTGTAAAGCGCAGGAGCTACCAGGAGAGACAGCACAGAGAAAATACATGAAAATACCAAAGTGAAGGCTGCTCTTTTGTCTCATTGTTACCCAGAAAGATTTGAAGAAAGAGGGCATGTTTCCAACCAGACCAGACATGTCCTTCTTCCAAACTTTAACACATCAAAATGGTTTGAATTGTTCTTCAAATTGAGTTCTGATGAGAAAACACTCGTCAAAGGCAGAGGCGGGACATGTACCGCTCCAACTACAAGCTTTTTCACCTCATTTCACCAAATACATAGAAGTACACCTCCACCTTTGTAGGTATAAGAGTACTCGCAATACTTTCGATGCTTTTTTTCTTCAAAACCTGAATTAAAAGTTCCTCTCGGCATTAAAGATGTTGCATGTTTTAAATGATGTGAAATTCAGAGAAATGGTCTCACTTGTGAGATTCAGGCAAACGATGTTAAATCTAACACATTTAAAGAAAGTTCTGGTTTTTAATCACCGACAGTAAAATACGCTATAACTCCAAATACAATATTGTACATTTATTACTTTATTCCAGACTCAAGAAGTTCCAATTGTCATGAATAAAAGGCTTTGTCTGGAGGACAAATGCACACAATGCTCTGTACTTTTTAGTTGGGTTATACTAACTAAAAACTGTATTTGCTGAGCTCCTGTCTACCGAAGTGCTGAACCTAGTCAATGAAGATATGCCCATCAATTATTTTCCAGGCAATATTCCCAAAGTAATTAATGTATGAGTTTCATATCCTCTGACATAACCTGAGCATAAGCGCCCCCCCGTTCCCTGCAAAGCAATTCAGTACCTCAATGAGCACTATGTTTTCCTTCCCCAAGAGAAGCAGTTCCATTTAAACTCAATTGATTCCCCACTCCTGGTTTCCAATCTTTACTTCTCTTTCATTCACCCCGGCGAGGAGAGCATACATTTTCAATGACATCAAATAAAAGGGCCGTCATTGGTATGGATGAGGAGCGTCCTCGGAGATTGAGGCACCTTCACCAAATCACCATCACAAAGAACAAGATAGGAAGCGCGGGAAGAAACAAGAAGCAGCGCGGCATCAAACTGTGGAAACAGATCCTTTGATATCACGCTTTTTTCTTTTTTTTTTTAGGCACTTGGAGATAGAACAGGAAAGAAAATGTGTTTAGTATGCATGGGGGAATTGTCTGGTCGGACCCACTGACAAACAGAAGGCAACTGAGGGGCAGAGATATGGCGGGCGGGGATGTGCGGTCGGGTTGTCTCGCACACAATACGCCAGTGTTTGTGAGGAGAGAGACGAAGCTGTGTCGAGATTGTTCCTCGCAATGTGGCGTTTCTGAAGCTTCTGTCAAAGTTTTCGCCTTGAAGCGCTGGCTCTCGTGGCGGAGCAGCAATCCTGAAAGCTCCGAGTGAGAGAGGACGACTCATCTGCTTCACGTTTCAAGAAATCCAGCCAGACACAGAGAGCCACTGAAGCCGCAAGATCCCCCCCTTGAAGTAGGACACAACCTGTCACTATCACAACACTTCAACCCTCCCCCCTTGAAGGCCGTATCAACGCTCAAACTCTTCTGTGCTTCTTCTTTTTTTTCTTTGCTCAAATGTGAGTCGCTATAGATGCCGGCAAAAAAAAATCTATAAATGTAAAAGAGTGAGTCGTTTCTACACATTCAAAGCCACCTCTTTCATGTTCTGTTGCCTTTTTTTTCATGACGAAAGAAGAACCAATGATTTTCTGAGCAGAAGCGACCGGAACAAAACATTTACAAGACAGTGTTTGAACCGTTGTTCAAGAGCAGGGCTTTCAGTAGGTTACCCACAGACGAGGAAAAGGAAAAAGAAAAGCCTTCATTACCCGGCGCATAAAGCCTAAATGGGAAAGGAGACTGTGGAATGGCTGCCTGTGTCTGATAGGGGAATATACTCAGCTCTGATGCCTTGGGTGTTCTGGCCTGCTGCACTCGGGGCTAGCACTGGACCATACAGATTGCTGCCATTATGGAAAGTGGGTCTGTGGTGGCAAATAGACCTCTCAAAAGGCAACGCACCCTGCTGGATGCCTTTGGCTTATTTCAAGATCTGCATATACACTATGATCTGATTTGCATGAAACCAAAGTACTAAAAAAAATGTATTTTAATGTAGTTGCTTGCTTTGTTTGTCCCCCCTGAACAAACTCAACACCGCAGGGTTTGTTTTTCTTGGCATATGCTTTGGATTCACTGGGACAGGAGTTAAGATTCAGTGTTTTAATTTCAAAATCTGCATGCAGACGCTCCTGCGCAGTATCAATTATCATTGTCGAGCGCGCTTGTGCGTCTGTGTGTTCACGGTCACGCAGGACTGGAGCCCGGCTGTGATTTATGCACGGCTCTTTCGGTGGCGAGGCAGTGAATCGGTTCGAGGCTCGCTGGAGTGAGTCACTGCGGACAAACAAAACACAGCCGACGCATCGTAATTGAGCGCAGAGTTCTCTCAGGTTTAACTTAAACTTCCATTTAGCCCGCTGAAGGCTCTTGAACCGGCACCACGCTGTGAGCGGGCCGAGAGCGGGTCAGGTGAGCTCAGTCTCTGCCGAGCGCTATTTGCGATAAAGGTCAGAGACAGAGGGGACGATATCACCGTTTCTTCTTGAAGAGATCCTTTGCCTTGCCAGATATTCTGCAGAGCTGTGTGTTTTTTTTTTCATATTCATTTCATGGAACATTTGATTTGGAGCCTCTTTGCTCCCGGAGGCTTTGAGAGTGTTCTTTTCTTCAATGCTCCTCTTGCCGCTGCTCTTTTGTCGCCATGGAGGTGGTTTTGTAACGGCAGCCCTTTGGCATTCTGTTGCCGTGTCCTCCATCACCGCATTCATGCCTCCTCTTCATCTCCCCCCTCGACGAGCTGACCGGTGCTTTTACTTTATCATCTCGGCCCGATTGCAGATCATTTGCGTGAACCGAAGAGAAATTGCGATTAAAACAAATTGTCTCTGTGCACCTTCACTTGCGACGTTTTTTTAAAAAAAAAACTCGCCTATTCATGCACCGCTGAATGAAAACTGGGAAATCTTCGCGTTGTCTGCTGCCGCTAAACAAAACAACAGCGTTTATTCAGCACATACAGCACGTAGCAAAGCAGCTTGCTGCATTATGCAATCGTTTACCACATTCGGTACGGAGTGGGAATTGAAAGGCAGAAATAGCGAATTGGCAATGAAGACACACCAGTTTCCCCCATTTACAGTAAATATGCGGAATATAAATAAAAAAATTGGCTGAACTCTGAGCTGAAGATTCTCATATAAGCTCACCCTGTAGGCCAGCTCAAGTCTATGTGAATCATCCAACACGTCAGATTACACTATCAGCGCTCCAATTATCAGTTTATCAGCGTACAGCACAGTGTTTACTGATTCACAGCCGGAAAGCTTATTCCCCCAACAGCAGATTTACTATCATTCTGTTACTAGTTATTATTATTCTGATAAAGTCTTAAATATGTGCAAGCTTGCAGTTCCTATGTACTGAAGGGTTTGTGGGGGGTTTGTTTGGGAATATAAAATGTGGAAACCACAGGGATGTGTTATTGGGTGGTGCAGTCGGCGCTGTGTTTAGGAGTGTCGCTTCACTGCAAGAAGATCCAGGGGGATTGAACTCTAAAAAGGCGAAAAAGAGGAGAAACTCAAAATACACTGAGCCCGTCTCAGTGTCGCCAGGATTTAAACTTTCAAACTAGTTCAAAACTGCTGCTGGTTCCCAGTTGATACCTATCGAATTCAGGGTCAAACAAAGAGGGCAAGTTAGCAGTTATGCTCCAGTGAAGACACTTGACTTTAAGAACACAAAACTAAAAAGTATTCTTGTCTGAATATAAGATACAATCCCCCAACAAGTACAATGTCAGTTGTTGTATCCCCGACTTCATCTATGAGGAGGAAAACACAACACCCGTGTGATTTTAATGTGATAAACTAAACTCATAAAAAGGTCAAATGACAGCGGGAATGGCCTTTAGGTCCTCAACGGCGGGTGGGTTTTTTTTCAACTTGAAGTATATTCTCTCTGCCATAAACTGTCACATTTATTTATCCCCGTTGTGAGGATCCACGTACTCAAACACACAAAAGCACCTCCTCACCCCCTGTGTCCCCCCGACGAGGCACCTCACGTTGGCCTTTGTTAGAGACCGAGAAGAGAGTACTACTCATTTCAATATTTCTGTGTTGAGGAGCTCATTTCCAGCACATTTGAATTGTCGTTAATTAATAATCAGCGGTTAATACTATTGTCAAAACTAATCTTAAATATTTTTTTGAAATTCGCCCCACAGTAATCTCCTTGTAACTTAACTTAATTGACTACTGCAAATTGTGTTCCCTTTGATCTACTTCATGAATTTCAACCTGCAGAGTATAAACACCCTCTTGCTAAAAATCAATTTGGCAAATTGCTTCAAAAGACACATTATTATTGGTGATTGCAGAATTTCAAGCACTGCCGCATACCTGAGCAGCAGGCAGCATAACGTTTTCTTTTTTTATTTCATGTTCATTGCCGTGTCAGTAGTCGTACCCTTCCACAATTATACGCAGTAATGAAGGCTGTAATAATGACTGATTTGGTGATATAATAGAGGAAGGTCGTGATCTGACTGAAAGAAGGATAATCTCTACACTTGGAAGCAACACTGTGTAATAATAACGAAATACCATTAATATATTTCATTGAGCTGACGCTTTTATCCAAAGCGACTTACATTTTTGCTCGATACCCTGTAGACACAGCAACGGGGAGCAATTAGGGGGAAAAGTGTCTTGATCAAGGACACATCAACATGGACCAGCGGAGCCGGGGCTCAAACCACCGATCCTCTGATTGAAAGACGGGCATGCTAAACGCTGAGCCACAGTTGCCAACAAATAAATGCTTTTACAAATGAAGAGTTGAACACATAAGCAGCAAACATGCTGATACACTCCAGGTTTGTTGTAATGCTATGGCCGGTCTGGTTCACGGTGGCTAACGTTAGCTAACTTGATGAAAATGAATGTGCAACTGAAATTAAAGAGTTTTCAGACTCTTCTCTACTATAAACAGCTGGTTTGGATATTGACAACAATGGACCTGAGCTATTAAATTATATATGTATATACATTTCATACTGGAATTGTAACTCCTGTTAAAGAAAAGCAATTGTGAGTATGTCATATGCTATATTTTGTATTTCAGACGCGACAAAAGACTCCCTTTGCAAAAGATCTTAATTGAATTTTTGAGATTTTTCAAGAATCACACCTTGTGCTCAATTTCCCCCAGTCATCAGTGCTCAAAAAGGTTTTAGGGATTTCAGAGGGAAATCCGAATTACATTTATCCAAAGTGTCATTTCATGTGGTGTCGTGTAATTGATTTAATGCAGCTTCTTAACATCGGCCAGCCTCAGATGCGTCTGACAGTCCTCGGGTTAATGGTGTGAAAACAGGGACCCTGCTTTCTCCAACCTGTCAAGTGGTAATTGGCCAACAGTTTCCTTAAATTGCAGTCTGCCACAGGGACTGCAAACTCGTCTCAAATTGTGGACAAAATAATTGGTGGGGAAAGGACAAGGAGAGCCTACAGTGAACATGAATCCCGGGCTTCCATTGCAACATTTCAATACCAGCTAATGCAATAAAAGTATATTTCTTACGCTGATCAAGTGTAATAAATGTCAACGATGTGTTCTTGTCTTTCGCAGGTTATTCCTCCGCGCACATGAGAGAGACTCCGATAGGAAGACAGTGGCAGAAACAACAAGATGAGACCGTTTAATGATGGTAACCGCTAAGGAGAAAAGCACAAGCCAACCTGAGGCGGTTTTCACTGCAGGCAAACCTCAATGAAAGAAACTCAGTGTAAAGGCTGATTCTCAACATCTTTCTTGTTTGGTACATGGGGACATTACCATCCATCCATGAGGAGGAGACAAATAAAAGGATTGTTTCTGGCTCGGAGAACAGTTGCACATCCGGCTGACGTTCCAACAAGATCTCAGCTGCACTGAAACCACTGCGGTATCACCTTCCTCTCCTTTTTTTGGGCCCTGTACATGACTTTTAGAGAAGCACCCATGGCCTGCAGCTTAGGTGTGGTGATGAGTGCCTTGTTTTGGTCCGTAGCCATTGTGTATTTGACTCATATCGGCAGAGTCAGTGGAGACTGCTGGTTAATCGAGGGTGAAAAGGGCTTTGTATGGCTTGCAATTTGTAGCCAAAACCAACCACCTTATGAGGCCATCCCGCAGCATATCAACAGCACCATTGTGGACCTTCGTCTGAATGAGAACAAAATTAAAAGCATCCATTATTCCGCTCTTAGTCGCTTTGCCAACTTGACCTACCTGAACCTGACGAAGAATGACATCTCTTACATAGAGGATGGGGCCTTTTCTGCTCAGTTCAACCTACAAGTCCTTCAAATGGGATTCAACAAGTTGCGTAACCTGACAGAGGGGATCCTCAGGGGTTTAGGAAAGCTGCAGTACCTCTACCTCCAGGCCAACCTGATTGAGACTGTGACACCCAATGCCTTTTGGGAATGCCCCAACATCGAGAACATCGACCTCTCCATGAACCGAATCCAGCAGTTAGACGGGTCCACGTTTACCAGTTTGACTAAACTGACCACCTGTGAGCTGTACACCAACCCCTTCAACTGCTCATGCGAACTGCTCGGTTTCGTCAAGTGGCTCTCAGTTTTCCCAAACAGGACGAATGACCGGATGGTCTGCGACTCCCCGCCCGGCGTCTCCGGTTATAGTTTACTGAGCCAGAATCCGAACAATCCGACGTTTCGAAATGCGCTCCACATGCTCACCACCGTGTGTACCGATGACTACGTCACACCGTTTATTCCCATGCCCCCCGAGTCCACGACACCGCCGCCGGACATGACGCTCTGTGGGCTGGAAGACTGTCCCTCGGGCACAGAACCAGAAGACATCACCATCAGTACCTACAGCCACGTGGAAGTAAACACTCTGATGAAACTGAAGCAAGTATCGAATACAGGCGCCACCATCACGGTTCAGATTCCTCACCCCTTCAAGAAGATGTACATCCTCGCTCTGTACAACAACAGCTTCTTCTCCGACATTCAGAACCTGAAAGACATAAAGGAGGACATCGAACTAAAAAACCTCAAACCCCACACCAACTACACGTACTGCGTCAACTCGATACGTAACTCTCTTCGTCACAACCACACCTGTCTGACAATCACGACTGGCACTTTGACTGGGATGGTTAGAAATGTGAACAATGCAACTGCCACTCACTACATCATGACGATTTTGGGCTGCCTCTTCAGCATGGTCATTTTCCTGGGCGTGGTCTACTATTGCTTGCGTAGGAAGCGTCAGCGAGACGAAAAGCACAAAAGAGCCGGCAGTCTGAAGAAAAACATAATAGAACTGAAATACGGGCAAGAGCTGGAGGGGGCAACTATTTCCCGAATGTCGCAGAAGCAGTTGTTGGCCGGGGAGAGCATGGCGCGTATGCCATACCTGCCATCCGCGGCGGAAATGGAGCAGTACAAATTCCAAGAGATAAGTGATACCCCGAAAATGATGAAAGGAAATTACATGGAGGTGCGAAGCATGGAGCACCACGAACGCAGGGAGTGCGACATGGGAATGCCTGGGAATAGCCAGGGGTCGGTGGCAGAGATCTCCACCATCGCGAAAGAGGTGGACAAAGTGAATCAGATAATCAACAACTGCATCGACGCTTTAAAGTCAGAGTCCACCTCCTTTCAAGGGAAATCCGGCGCGGTGTCCACCGCCGAGCCCCAGCTCGTCCTAATATCAGAACACCCACAGAATAAATCTGGCCTTCTTTCCCCGGTGTATACGGACAGCTATCACCACTCGCTGCAGAGGCACCGGTCCTCTGACATCTCGCCAAAGAGGCCCAGCACTGCCACGGGAGGGCCCATGAGAAGCCCGAGGCCTTATCGCTCTGAATCCAAGTACATAGAGAAAAACTCCCCGAAAGGAGAGACCCTCCTCACTGTAACGCCCGCCGCCGCCATCCTGAGGGCCGAGGCGGAGAAGATCCGTCAGTACAGCGACCACCGGCACTCGTACCCCGACGCTCAGATCGAGGAGCTCGAAGGACCCGGCGGCCACAAATCCTCCATGTTGGAGCCTCTCACTCACTCCCGCTCCAGAGACTTGGCATATTCCCAGATGTCGTCGCATTATCACAATCTAAGCTACTCCTCCAGCCCCGAATACTACTGCAAACCCTCGCACAGCATCTGGGAGCGATTCAAACTCCACCGGAAACGGCACAAAGATGAGGAGTACATGGCCGCGGGCCACGCTCTGCGTAAGAAAGTCCAGTTTGCAAAGGATGAGGACCTGCATGATATTTTAGACTACTGGAAAGGTGTTTCATCCCAACAGAAATCATAACCTCTTGAGGTGTTTTTAAAATGGACCACACGTTGCAGAGATGACACGTGAATGCCATCTTGACAATTTAATCAATGGATACTTCCGTATTATAATCAACTCCTCGCTCACGTATATCACACTCTCTTTTGACTGTGAGGAAAATGGGTTCAAGAGTCTTTAAATTTGTCATATTATGTAAAGCATTCATCGGGAAAACTTTTATCGATTGAAGAGAAAATATATTGCAAATGAATAATATATATATATAAATAAATATATATATATATGTTACAATGGATTATAGGTTTTTGGGTATCGCATGGCCAAGTCCTGTGACAGTGGATTTGCTGTTGTGTAATATGAAACTACTATATGAAGATATGTCTACTGAAACCTCGACAGTTTTTGAGGAATTATTTGGACCCTTCATTCGAAAAAGAACATTTTCTTTCTTCCCTCCCTGCATATATTTAATTCAACAAAAACTATGTACAGATATGGGTACCTATATTTGCAATGTTTGCTGTGTAAATGGATAAGTGTTAGTGGATGAATCAGGTTTATCAAATGGAGCTCTGTTCATTTAGAAGAACTTGTTGCTGAAGAACGGACACTTTGAACCTTTTGTCATTCTAACCATCACCGCCTGTTTTTTTTAATTTTTTTTTTTTTTTTACATGCATTTAAAAGATCCAGACGGATTCAGTTTTAATGTCCCCTCTTATCACACGACGCAGTATTCACTGCATGGACTCTGACAGACTTAATGCAGACGAGATGCAGTGTGGTCCACGCTGTGAGGAATCATCAGTTTCTTGAACCATCATTTGTATCTTTATTACCAAAGTAGAGAAAGCTGAAGTGTTTACAATATTTCTGCACGGTCTGAGAATCGTAAGAACATCCAGCAGTAGGTCCATTTTCCTTTTCTTTCTTTTTTTGTATTGTATCAGTTACTGAAGACATTGGGAAACATTAATATCCACATCCAGGATATGGCACTGAAAGCCGAGTATTAATCACGAACATTTTAAAAAGGGGAGGCAGCTGTTCTTCGTCACTTGTTGTTTAGAGGCCGCTGCTCGTCCCTGCAGGAGAGCCCGATGGATGAATGTAACAGATACATATTCTGATCTGTCTACGGCAGCTTTTATGTAAAAAAATATATATTTATTTCATGCTATTAACGACTGTGTTTTTTCCTTTGCTTCAATATTTCTTCCAGCGTGTTGAATTGCATAATGTTTGATCCGATTAATGCTGGAAAGTAGTTTGTTCTCCGGATGGGCCTTGTTGCTTGCTGAGAGGTTTTGTTTTTATTTACTGCTAGGCTGTAAAATCTTTTTGTATATTATGAAAGCTACGTACCAGACGAATATCAACGTGCTATAGAGTAAAAATTTGAGAATGTGAAACTGAATCCTCTGACTTACTGGCTGTGAATTTGTATATCATGACTTTTTTTTTGTTTTTAGTAAATATTAATGCTTTTTTTCCTTTGTAAGGTGTTTATGTAACGTATTTTCCTAAACAGGCTCATGATGACTCACTCCATATTCTCGATCTGGATTTCAATTCTCCCACTCATCTGAATTGTAATAAAGTAACACTAAATGTACTGTCAATGCAGGATGACGGGGGTTTCTAAAAAGTAAAGAACAGCTCTTTGAGGTGAAGCAGTGAATATTAAACACTTTGATATATGAAGGGAAAGTAGACCGACTCTATGTAGTGTGTGTGTTGAGGTGATAGCATATTATTAATCTCCCTTTGGTCATTGAGTGTGTAAGTATAACTGCGGGCATAAGCTATCCCTTTTGTGTGTGTTCTGTCTCAATGCTGCATCCATTTCATGGAAGTGTGTCATGACGCTGCTTCTACTCATTGATGTGAAATGAAGCGTTCATGAGCCTGATGTGAATGTGTTATGTAAGCACCTTCTAAAGTGGTAACTTGGTTGTCTGACTTAATATTTCAACCGCCTTAAGATTTTTGGGATATGTGTATAAGTGTAAATTTCCTTTTGTTTCATTTCAATGTTGATATTGTTGACGAGTCTCCATTTGTTGTTATTTTTATAAAAGCGTTTCAGTATCCTCTGAGAGCTGTCAGGTTTCTAGTTCATTTAGCTATCTAGCGACATGTTTTTTATACTGCATATTGTAGCACTTCTGTGTCTAATAAGCGTGTTGATGAAAACCTTTAGAAAGATCAACCGTGGTTGTTCAAGTGCATCAAAACAAACAAGAGCACAAAAAATGTGTTTTTTTATTTTATTTCTTAATACTATGTTATCTGCTTTCAGACAAAGTACTGTGAAATAAAGTTAAGGGTGCACATACAATAAACGCTAGCATCGTTATTATGACTTCAGGCCAGAATCACTTCAAGGCTATTGAACCACCGGGTCCAGCTCGGCTGCCCGGAGACGATCCGCTGCCATCCTCGCCGGCAGGAAGACGACCACCTGCTCCTTTCTCCATTCTGCTATTCATGAGCTCTATTTATAGCCCCATAATCTTGTTTTTTTTAGTTTAGAGGGTAAAAGAAATTGCAATAGTGGTCTTTCCACAACCTTCATACGGTATTTTAGTGTGTTTTTTAAGAATTGTGACTAAGATAAATCCCAAAAAAGACTTTAAACAATGAAAAACAATCTATTTGTTGGTGTTTGTGGTGGACCAACTATATAAAAGAGACATTATTTCTGTATATAGTGACCTCTAGAATGTATATAAATGCACAAATGTATTGCAATATTTAATAATGCATTGCATTTGTTACCAACTTACGCAAACAGCAAAACAAATGCTTCATGTTTGCAGTTTGTGAGATAAAGAAATAGAGAGAATATAAAACTGTATGAAAGAAAAACAAAGGTAAGGAGGAAGCTATCTGATCACAAATACAAAGTTTAAATGTTTAAATTGACTGATCCTCTGTTACTGTTGTCAGGTAACAGACAGATGACATTTGATAAATAAACACAAAGCCGACCGGTAAGCGTCACCGAGCTGCTCCGCTGGGGCCGCGTCACAGCAAACAAACAAAGATCCGGCTAATGACAACAGCTGTGCTGTGTGATCAGCTATATTGCCATTTAAAATGAGTGATGACAGAGAAAATTACAGATGACAAAGGTGCAGCCACTCAACATCTGATACCACAGCTAAAGGAAACGTGTGCGTGATCGTGAAAGACGCACACACAAACACAAAAATATACAAATGTACGGGTGAAAAACTGATTTTTAGAGATCTTTTGAGATGTTTCCAGGAAACGTGGAAACAATGACGGAGCCGAAGCACGACCGCAACATGGCGACTGATCGATCACTTGATTTTATTTATTTATTTGAAGAACCAAGTTAGCAAGAAATCCTATTGAAGCATCTTGTGTTTATCAGAGATGTGTTAAAAAAAAGTTTCTTAGAAATAAGTAAATCAACAAGAAAAAGGCACGATGAAGACCCAAAATGACAAATTAGTTTGACTAATTGATTAAGACGGGGGCGGCTCCACAGGAGACGTCCAGATCCATTTGACATGAATCACAAGATGCCGTGAGGCTTTACTGAAAGCTACCATGAGGAACTTCCATTTGGTGTAGGTTTTGCTGGTTCCTGTGGACAAAAGCGGTCGTGTTTTATCAAAAAAAACGTTTGACTTTACTGCAACGGGGTCTGTCAGGCGGCCCCACGCGGTCCTGGTTCTGGTTCTGGTTCTCTTGTGCCTGCTGTCTCTCCAGTGAGCAAAAAGATGGTGCGAGATGACGCCCTGATACCGGCCGGAGGATAAGCCGCTGCCGCCGGGCGCCGAGCTCTCCGCCTCCCGCCGGAGCCTCCGACCGACAAAAGGTGGCAGCGAAGCCAGATCTGGGTCGCTCCACAGCGGCCTGGAGTCCCCAAATGGAGTCTGAGCTGAAGGAGTTTCTGGTCAACTTGAATGATTTCATCAGATTTCCCCCAGAAACTGGAACCAGTGGCTCCAGTGACAAACGTTACCAGTATGGAGATAGCCAATCTTTTCCTTCGATGGCCTCTTTTAGTTGTGTAAGTCGTATAGAGGCATCAGTATCACATTGAGACTGTTTCCCAACCAGCTAAAAGTTCCTGACAGTAACTTTAAGCATTTTAGGCAATATTGTTGTATTTTATATTCAAGTTTAATGAGTCAAACACCTCTATTAGTTTGGGAGAAACCCGCCCCTTGACACAGCAAAGTGTGTTCAGACCCGCTGCCATTTTCCCTCATTAATGCACAAATGTATGCAGCGAGGTGCTCAATAATCTAAATTAAATATCCCCTATGGATTGAACCTTTTGACTTAGGTGTGAACCTTGACTTGTTCTTGAGTAATTAAACCCTTAAATTTCCTGCTACACACATCTGGAGTGTGACTTTCCAGGTGGATTCTTGTTTTCACACACCTCCTTCGACTCAAAGATAACCAGCAAAGCTGGAGATGTCCCTAAAAATCACAATATTGCGTGTACACTAAGCCTGTCACGACGTGTTTTACATGTTCTACCGTGATTAGGGTACTAATGACATTAAGTACTGAACTGTGGATTAAAAGGTATTAAAACTGAAGCCTGTGTTACGTATTTTTCTTCCACCTGATAACGGGACAAACAGACAACGCGCTGCAGTTCGGTGGTGATATTTCCAGCGATGAAATCTTTGATAGAATATTTTTCCCCGGTACTGAAAACATGAACAGCATCTGTTGGGTGTCAATGACAATATCAAAGGTTCTTTCCTGGCCATTTTACACCCATCATACAGGGAGAAAATGTTTTCTTCTCCTCAAACAGCCTCAGTAGACCGTGAAAAAATGTAGCTGCATGTTGCAGGAGCGCTGCCATTGTCATGGATTTACAATTACAACTATGACTGAAGGTGAAAGGCTTCTTTTCAGAGCTTCTCTTAATGTTCATACTCCCACCTTTTGACTAAAAGCAAAAGTCTCGCTCCATTCACAGTGTTAAAAATCTCAATATCAAAGATTCTGTACGCTTCCCGGCCCTCGTTCTGCTTTCTCGAAGCAGAATATGAGCAGCAAACATCTGCAGGGCTTCTTGATTAGTAGAGGCCAGTAAACAAGTCAAGGTTCATGTCCAGACTGCCTTCCATGCGGCGGCAGCGGGGTAACGCCTTGGTTTTAAATGTGTTTTCCAACTGGTTCACTTAGTTGACTTTGGTCCTCATCAAAGCACAGTCAATTCTAATTCTCCCGATAAACAACAAGAGTTCATTACCTGAAACTAAAAGGAGTCTTTCCTTTCTAAAAAATGCAATGAAACAGCAACAACAAAGCAATAACCATATTGCTTCACTTCCCTCCGCTTGACTCGCCTCGGCCGTCGATAGCTCGTTCGCGGCGCTGCTTCTGCTGCCTTTCTTTTGCAATTTGCTTGTTTGTTTTTTCCTCGAGGGAAATGAAGAGGAGAGACTGTGGAAGGCGTGGACTTTGATTTGTTGTTGGTATTCACATCACTGAGCAACAGAGGTTAGCGTTGAGGCCTCAAATTACACACAGACTGTGCTGAGAGAAGAGCGCGATCGACCTCTAGCACTGGGAAGTCGTAGAGATGCATTTTAAAGTACGACGGCAACAATTTGAAAGTGAAAAAAGGGACACAAGCTCAATATATCTGTCCAAATTGGAGTATTCCAAAGGATTAATGAGTAACCATCAGCCAACACATTGTGCCAGTGTATGACTCAAATAAAATTATTAATGAAGGCGCAAAATTCCAAATATGAATGAAGTATTTATTGAGCCCAAAAGTCCACACTAACGGACTCACAAACCTTGTGCTACGTCCACTTTTGAGCCCTTTATGCACACTAACCAAAAGTCTGCATTTCTGCAGACTGGTCTGAGAGAATTACCCACAATTCATAGTGTTGAAACAAGGTAAAGCACGGAGGGGTGTGAAAATGGACACAGAAAGATTCATGATTCAAGATGGTTCATAGACACATGAAATGTAAATGTAAGCACAGATGAAAACACACACCTGGTTCACTCATCAACCATTTATTTTACTGTCTGAAGCTACAACAACAAAAAAATCTATAATAGAACAACAAAAAACTGCTGTAATCTTGACAATCCCTGAAATTTATAGATGCAAAAATGACCGTTTTAGACTGTAACATTCGTGTCCAACATGTGCTGCTTCTGTAGTTTTCTGCTTTGAAGCAGGCCTCAACAGAGATGTCTTTGAACTTGAAATCCATCCAAATCTATCATTTTGGCAACTGGACGCTCGGTGTGTGCAACACAACAGCAGCTCAGTCAGCGCAGAACGTGAATCACGACATTTTTAAAGCGGGAAAGGGACGTTTCAACGCCTCTGACCTTCACCAAACACTGGTGAAGAATCGCGTTGAGCATTACAGCTTAAGTTCTTAAGTAAAAATAAGCAACTGAGTGTTTATTATGAAGGGAATAATGATGGCAGAACTGGAGAGACCTCTGTGCGCTGATCACAGAGGCTTTATCCTGAACTAACAGATATGTTCAGGGGACACTGCATAACAGCAAGATAGTAACACTTTAAAAAAAAGATCGACCTAATCCTATAACACTTTTTTTTAATGCTGGTTTTCTTCCCTGGACGAGTGACATTGTGAAAAGACAAAAGAGTCAACAAAGTCGAGGTGGAACACGAGCGACAAACATTACTTTTGTTTCATTACATTTTTCCACAGCATAAAAACAACCTTGCCTGTAAGAAAGATTGCTTTTTTTTGCACACAAACACACCTGTCCGTCATGTCCTCTGTGAGCTTTCTTGAGGGAGACCCTGTATCCCTGCACACGGCGCACACAGTGCATTAATCAGCTCCCAGCACAGCATGACTAAAGCTCTGAGTTTAAAGGATTTTGAGGAGAGGAAACACCAAAAGTTCCCTCCGCTCTCGTCATAATAGATACGGGTGAACAGCTGTGAAGAACAGAGGGGCTACAGTGGGCTGAAAAATGAGATATGCACCAAGATCAAAGCACCAAGAGCTGATGTAACGAACAGATCAAACTCATAAAAAGCTGCTTTGGAGGGTGATCAAACAAGCTAATAATAATTTCCAGCACGGATGGTGACCATCGCACGCCTCGCAAATGAACCTGAATAAGAGATACGAGTCTTCGTATTCAAACACATTTTGAAGTTTAATGGAATAGGATTATTAATATAATAATGTCATAGAGCAGCAGCATCTTCATACATAGCTAAATGTGTGATGCGCTGTGGGAACGAGGAGGGGGGGGGGGGGGGGCTTGAGCCTTCTTCGGCGGCTCATCCCAGCCCAAGAAAGAGCATTATGAATGAATCTTTCATGTTTTCACCAAGAGGTGTTGAAGCCTGTGATGGATGAGCACCTTCATGTTGATGGGCTGAAACTCCTCACTCTTGTTAGGGCAGATTTATGCTGATGGATTATTCTGGAAGAGCCAGAGAGAACCCAGGACCCCCCCCCCCACCCCAACCCCTTCCCACCTCCCGCCCTCCGCTCATTAATAGGCGGCGCGGCGGAGACGAGAGCTTCGAGTGATCGCGAGGCAGAACAAGTGAATGATCCTTCAAATGAGCGCCGAGCACAGGCGGGTCACCGGGACCAGCAGTCAACAGCACACTGGCAGGAAGGAGAGGAGGAACTGCTGAGCGCATTACATGTTGGAGCAGGAGAGACCCAACGGCTCATTACGATATGAAAGTCAAAGGAATCAAAGAGTCTTCACACACTGGGAAATAGAAGACGCGCGCTCACACGGGTCACATGACTTTTATTCCCCCGGAACTTTTTCTGCTGGCGATAATGAGCCTGCCTGTCTCTTCCGCCTCATCTTTGGTCCTGTTTTTTTTTTTTTTTTCTCCTTCCCGCCAAACAAAGACTTTCTCTGATCACAGCGGAGTACAAATGAGAGGAGGCTGGGCAGGAGAAAAAGAAAAAATCAACGGTTCCATTCTTGTGGAAGATAAAATGCTTTTAGGCTTTAATTGTTCCCTCCTTTTAGCTTTGTGAATTAGTCTACCGTTCAACTCCCTCGAACACGCTCACAAAACGCTGGGTCACTTCATGTCCTTTCACCGCACGGAGCACAATGATAATGTTCCTTTTGTTAAAGGGTGGGAAGTATTTTTCTAAAAAAACATGTGAGAAGATTTTGACTGAAAACTCAAGCGGTCAACAAACAAGCTTTATGTATTGTGTTGGTACTAAATATTAAGTGAATGACATGCTTTTCCATCAGAAAAGCACATGAAAAAACAAGTTAGCTTTGGGCTCCTGGTATCTTTTCTTACTTCCACCGTCATTGCTTACTGGGACACTTCAATAGACTTTAATTTCAGTAACATCTGTGCTTTTCCTGCTTAAATAAGTCTGAATATCTGCTTTGAAAAAGGCCTCAACCTTCTTCTTGTGTTAGCTTTCTAGTGCCATCTCTTGTGTTAGCTTCCTTGTACCATCTCTTGTGTTAGCTTTCTAGTACCATCTCGTGTTAGCTTTTTAGTATCATCTCTTGGGTTAGCTTTCTGTTAGCATCTCTTGTGTTAGCGATTTAAGACCTATGTCTTAAATTAGCTGTAAAATACACTAAAGACAATTATCTATCATTTCATTTGTTTCTCATCTCTTGGTTACCCTGCTAGGCTTCCTTATACATGAACATATTGTTGCAGGTTTTCATATTTTTGGTGTGGGCCTTCAAGAAAAAGGCTAAAAAGTATATTTTTTCCAGCAACAGAACTTTAAGACAAACACAAAATGAAAAGCAGAACGAGTCATAACAGAAAATATAGATTTGCAAGGTCAAACAAACAACAACCAATTAAGCAAATCTTATTTTCACATAACAACACATAAAGTACAGACACACACATACACACACACACAGAATCATTCACACCCCTCTCCTGATCCTCCTGGCAGAGATAATGCTCATCCTCCGAGCTCCACAGTTTTCTTAAATGTCGGCCTTTTGTGCTAAAAAGTTACATTCATGAAAAATGCATCAAAGATTTCGACGTAACCCAGAAAAAGGGAACATTTCAGATTTCACCGTATCCGAGGGACTAAATCATTTTTGCGCGTGAGGGCCGCGGGAGCTGAGGAGTAAGATGCATTTTCATTCCGAGCAGGAACTCACTGTGTTGAGAGAAAACGATGTCCTGCTGCTTCTCCGGGCTGTAAATGTGTCACTACGAGAATCTGAGCAACGATGTCACACAATGAGATTTCTTTCCGTCACACCTTGTTGGTGCTCCTGTCTCAGCTGGGAATTCACCACCGCTCTGTCCTCCCGCGTGTCTTTTAATCTCAAAACGCTGCAATCACATTGGCTCCCCCCCCCCCCCTCCGAACACCTCCTGGGGAACGTGTTTCTGATTGCTGAGGCACTTGTTATTTCCTGGATGAGGCTCTGATGCATACGACAGTCTTCTAATCTGTCCGGCAATCATAAAGTCTCTGGAAGCTTCCACTGATTGCCCCGATAGGGACACCCATTCAGAAGATGCCTTAAAAATTTAAACGAGTCAATGAAAAGCACTTATAACCAATATAAACCCGTGTTTAAAAGTATCTAATATATTTTTTTGGGGGGGGGTAATAATAATTATAACACAAATATTCACCATCCAAACTGATTTTCAGTGTCACAAACACACGAGCCGTCATTTAAAGAATGTTTTTGTTGGTGGGATTTGCACGTCAACCTTTATCTGTGTGAGTTATGAATGTGTTTTTTTTTTTCGGGGTTCATTTAGAATGATCAACTCTCAAATTTGCATCCTTTGACATGTGAAATTACTTTGTGGTGCATCGGAGAATGCAATTAGTCGGAGGCTTCAGGATTTTTAAATAGCGTCGATTGCGATCCATTAAGAAGTGGCATTTCCCATCATGCGCCGAAAGCATTTCAAGACTTCTCTGAATACTCGACGCTTTGGTGCATTATTTTTCTCTCTTCGGTGGAAAACAATTCTCTATTATCCCAATTCTATTGACTGTTTAATCACACAGAAAAGGAAGGAAGCGCCATGATTTCCATTAGCAGGAGCTCTCGCTCGCTCTGCATGCTGCTACATATTCTGCACAAACGCTAAACACTCCTGCTCACCCTTCTTTCTCTCTCAGCGTATGAATCGCAGCGTTAATTCAGAGAGCGATAGCGACAAGAGCGTAGACTTTAGGAAGCGGAGAAGCTGATGAACATGAATGGAACATCTGCACAGAATCAAAACGAGAGGGGCACGCTACTCGTATCAAATACGACACAACTGTTTGAATGTTCCCTGCCAACAGGTCCATTGAGGGTGAGAGTCTTTCCCATCATGCATTGGGGCTGAGGGCCTAAAAACACATGGGAGAAGTTTACAGTCCATCAGAAGGTCAGATAATCCATAAAAGAGAAGAAAAAAGGTGGCGATTATGGAAGTTAAACTCCAATTCAGAGCCGTAGACGTTTCCTTGAGCGTGATACATTCATGTTGTCGTATATCTGACACTTTATGGGCTCTCGTAGTGGTCGTGACCTGTCAATTACACAGTAGCCCCGCCCTCAAGCATTCCCTGATTTATCCCTTTTTTACTCTGAATGCGAACATCATTTACTAAATGAACATCCTGCTGTATTGAAGACTTGACACTAGAGATTGAGACATAAGCTCATGTTTACAATGTTTACTGAGTAGATAAATCAAGAGAGGAGTCATTTTAGAGGGAAGAACATGCAAACTGATGACCACTCATGGTCAAATAACTTACAGGTAGAGGCACTCAAAGTATCCCGGAGCTAAGAAACAACGTTTTCTTGTTGACAAAAGAATTTGCTTTGTCACTGCAACAGAAACTAGTTTTAAAGAATGAAGTGTGAAAAAAACAAAACAAGTGATAATTTGGACTGAACCGCCTCTGCATTCGATTCAACAACGACGCTCTTTGCTGAATAAAGAATGGGAGGCATCCGACCAGGGGAACGGTGTGTTGGTATGCATTGTGACTGAAATTAAGCTTTGTTCTTCATTTAACACCCTCGGCATGGAGGGAAATCGGAATTCTACAGAAATAGCTCCCGTAGGTGGCCGCACATGAATTCATTAGAAGAGATCCCAACATTTCGCTTCATGAATTTTACGAAACAGAAGCGCAATTATTAAAAGACGTCCGACTCCAACTTCTTTTTCTTTTTAGTCCGTCTCGGTGTGAGCATGTTTTCCGTGCCGCTGCCCTGGTTTCCTCTCACAGTCCATGCAGACATGCGGGTCAGGTGAAAGAAACACTACATTGCCTGAAGGTGTGAATGTGAGCGCTTGTCTGTCTGTCTGTATTAGCCCTGCGATAGACTGCTGACTTCTCCAGCAGTGTGCCCTGCCTCTCACCCATTGCATGCTGGGATAGACTCAAGCCCCCCCACGACCCTGACTGAAATGAGTCGGTTCGGGCGGCCCGGAGGGCGTGAGCCATCTGAAATATCTGGAAATGCTCGAGCTGGAGTGAATGCATTGTGAAGACCTCACACTGTTAGATCTGCCATTTGTTTTTTTTCACCATTTTTTCTTTCACCACGCAAGAAACAAAAACCTGAGGGGTTTTTTTTCTCTAAAAAAACTCAACTTTCATGACAAAAACAGACACGAGTTAGCGTTTTTTACATTTCTGGTTTCAAAGTTTGGCTTTTCAGTGGATTTGAATGTGTGTCTTTTTTTGGTTTGATGCTTGAAATAAGATCTGAGTTTAAGAGATTTTGACGTTTTGTTCTCTGTTATAAAATACGACAGTAAATAAGCCCACTCGGGAATCCTGAAGCTTTTACTCGTTTCATAAAGTATAAAAGTGGCAGAGTGACAAACGGGTTCAAAATGGTTATAAAACAAATAAATGCGACAACATCCCGAAATGTGATTCCTCAAAGAGGTTCGTGCAATAAAAAGGGGAAATGCTGTCTAAAAACAATGCTCTGTACAAGGAACACCTTTCAAATGTAGAGATGAGAAGGACTTCATGGTACACAGTAACTCCATCATTCATTCAATCATTCATCCTCCTGCAGCTGTGTGTCTATATCATGTGTGCACAGTGTGTCTTTGTTTAGGAACATCCTCCCGCCTCAAAAAAAAACCTCCTCTAGACAAACCAGGAACACAAGGTCATTGATGGAAGCACTTCCTGAATGAGTAAAAGTTGTAAACATGTTAAAAATGGCGACGCTATTTGCGACGGGATTTCTGAAGAACTGTCGCATGTTTAGTTGTTTTGCTTGGGGCTGGGTTGATGTATCAATATTGTATAGTTACAATTGCATTAATTACATCTTAATATACAATTGTTAGCAGTGGGCGCCGGCTGGAAACATATCGAGACATTTGACATCCCACTTTTGACATTTGAAGTCGTTTTCACAGTGTAAATGAGAACGTAAGCGTGGGCTGCATTCCAATTCGCTGCTTCAGTTTCGGGGCCCTGATGGCGAGACTCCTGGCTCATTGTTGGGGTTTTTTAATTGTCAGTCTGGAAGATCAACCACTGCGGGTAGAGTTGTCTGATTCTTTGATATCACAGCAACAATACGAACATGCAAACTTGTGTACAGAAACATTTTCAGGGAGAAGTTGACGAGGACACCGAAGGATTTTATGAAACATTCATTGGGTTGTCTGCAATGTTGTTATGTTTTCTGTAATACCGTTGTGTTGAGCACCTCAGGGCCACTGTACATTTTGTGCTCGTATTGCAATTCCAGATACAATACAGCCAGTGAAACCAAAAATACCTCCTAGACAGTAACTAATGACATTAATTATGGCTCAATTCCATTTAGGTACTCTAGTTCCAATTTCCTGGTATTGTGCATGCTGGCTCAAGGCCATCCAAGACTCAGACACCTAAATGCAACAGAGCCGTCATGAATGTTATTAGTTACACCGCTGCTTTTGGAGGAAAAAGTTGCTTCTAAGAGGTTTCGAACAAGTTCAGTTAATGACAAACATCCCTCCTTTCAGCAGTTGTGTCACGTAAGCGAGGAAGTGAGGATAACCGCCCTGAATCCAAACACTAAAGCGATTCAATGTCATCGGTGCCAGGAAAGCGCGGGATGTGATTATGACAATTAGATCCACCTGCTGGCTGCTGTCTGCGCGCGGTGATCTGGAGCTGAAGGCAAAACAATGTCTGACGCAACAGACGACGACTGCATGAAGAAAAGAGGGTTTGTCATCGGCGAGGCCTTTCCCCTCCAGGTGTGTCCAGGTGTGTCCAGGGCCGTGTCTACTACCAAACACCTTACGAAGTACACTGCAATACAGTGCACTATAACACAGTGCACTAACATCTGTAGTGCACTGTGTCGCTGATGAGCGCTGTATCAAGTGGAACAGTTACGTTAACCAATTGGCGGAAGTGACGGACGCAAATCTGCTCGCGATACCCGCGAAACTAAAACCGACAAAATGAACGCACTTCTTACCCTATTTTTGTCCCTTGTGTTCCTCTTTCTCCAACCCATGTGGAAACTGCGACACCTCCACAATCGCGGCCGGAGGATATAAATAAATTAATAAAAAGCTGGCGAAATGGCTCCTCCTCTTCCGCTACGTAGCCAAGATGGCGCCCGTTCAGTGCGAGTAGTGTCCATCACTTTACGGTACATTTTTGGACCGTTTGCAGTGCGTCATCCGGGTACTTTCAGTGCACTGAATTCTGCTGGTTTTGTCAGTGTGGCGCACTTCGAGCACTGAAAGTCAGTGCTCGAAGTGCTCGAAGTGCGCAAGTGTGCGTTCGTAGACACGGCCTAGGTGTGTCCAGTCCGACTGATTGTTCTTTAAGTTCCTGACTTTTTTTTGTCATGACTTTTTTCTGTCATACTTTTTTTATCATACACTTTTTTGGTCATGCTTTTTTTTGTCATACTTTTTTTGTCATCCTTTTTTTTTGACACTTTTTTGGTCATGCTTTTTTGTCATGACTTTTTTTTGCTCATGATTTTTTTTTGCCATACATTTTTTGGACATGATTTTTTTTGTCATGACATTTTTTTTGTCATGATTTTATTTTGTCATACTTTTTTTTACATGATTTTTTTTGTCATGACTTTTTTTGTCGGTATGATTTCTTTTTTTTGTGTGTCACAATTATGTTTTTTTTTCGTGGCAGGAATGAGCTTCCATAGAATAATCCATTTTTGCCGTGAATGACCAATGACCCTTTCCTCCAACGCCCCCGTCCAAAACCTCCGCTTGCCATGAACTGTATTGAGCTCATTCAAGCTCCAGTTTGAATAATCAATGACCTTTCACCCCCAGCCTTATACTGCGCTCAAGTTTTCACAAACACATTGTTTAAAGAGCTGCTTTGACTCTCTTCCTAACATGATTTCCCATCGGTTAATCCATCTTGTTCAGCCGAGTCTGTTGACTTCAGCGCTAGGACGTTTAAAATAATTGTCCGTGAAAACACGCTGGCTTCTTGTACAAACAAACGCAGATCAGACGCGTAGCCGACACGGACTTCCCATGTGTTTAAAGCTGCTCAACAGTCAGAGGCTGGCGTCGGATCCTCTGCAGGTTCACTTTACCTCCAGGCTGCGTTATTTCCATAAAGCCATTAAAAAAATCTTAAGCAGTTGCCTTGGCAATCAGAATCCATCACGTTAAATAACACGCCAAATGTCCTCAACCCTCCTTGAATGCCACAAAATATTCTCGTCTTATTTCTTTGTCTTTACCGGTTTTGTAACATAGCAGTCCCTGGACTGAATAATACAACAAAGTACTATACAAGAGGCCAAATCAGCCCAGTCCCCTCCCCTCCCTCCCACACACACACACACACACACACACACACACACTACCCACACACATCCGCAAATGTCTTCAGAACATGTACCTTTTCAAAAAAATATGAATAAATGAAAACGGTACAGCTTTTTTGTTTTTTTTAAAGAAATAAAGCAAGACAGTTGCAGAGAGGGAATGAATACCTTCCCCTTGTGTATCAATTTATTTAAAAGAGTGGGATGAAAAGAAGAAGAAAAACAGCATCAAAACATACACGTCTGACTCACACATGACAGCTGGGTTCAATGTTAGAAAAGCACACCGAGTCTTTTTAAACTCTCCAGGCTCTTCCTTGCAGGTTCTACATCACCTGAGAGGCCCTCCATAACCTGGCTGCTCCCCACCAGCATGACCTCCACCACCACCAGCAGGACCAGCTTGACCTCCACCACCACCGTGACCAGCTTGACCTCCACCACCAGCAGGACGCCTCCCAATGCCACAAGTCTGCGAGTACTAACCTCCTGCAAGTCTCTGGGATCAAGCACCAAACCTGTCCAAGCTCCTCATTCTGTCTGAATTAAAGCGTTGACTGTTTGCCAATATGATCTTTAATATTATTAGATGTCATCTTTTCTTAATTAACGGTAATGAAAGTGTGTGTCTAATAGATGTAGCTGGTTGTTGATCTTTCCGGTGCGTGGTTATGCAAACACTGCAGTTCAGGGTGTAGGTCCTGAAGATCATTATGTGTCTCCCCCTCTACCCCAGGGCTTATTTGACTTAATAATTAAAAAGGGAGAAGAAGAAGAAGAAGAAAAAAGTCCCAGTTGAAAAGCTAATTAGCTGGGTGAGGTACGTTCTTGTCTTATAAATCAGAGTGATGTTTCAACGAGCTGTTGGTCTGCCGCAGTAAAGACATTTAGAAACAGCAGCAACATCAGTTTGTCGTGTTTTAAACTGAAATATTCATTGTTAAGGCTCAAATGAGCATTGCCCTTGCTTTCCCACCCATTACCAGACGCGCAAACAGCTGACATATGCTTATTAGTAAAGCAAATGAAGAGCAGCAGATATATTGTCAGCACTCATTAGAGTCAAAGGCACTCTGTTTTCCCCAGAGAATACCTGCTAAAAGATGTAACAGCATGAAAGATACTTCTTCTCCCACTTGTACCATCCAAAATAAGCAGAAGTGATACTTATTGAGCATGTCTGGCAATCTGTACTCTTACAACCTCCACTTTAGTAGGAGGTGACCTCCTCCATCTTTTCTAAGGATATATAATCATAACTAAAGTCTCTTTTTCTTTCTTTTTCAGGAGTTCATTCTCGCAGAAATGAAAATAACGACAAAGAATACAATGAAGGATATTCTTGTAACTTAGCAGGCTTTGAGTTAAACAACTGGTGAGTTCCCTATTTTAAAAATAATTTAAAAAATCAACCTGATTGGCCTTAAAGGACGGTCAAATACTGAAACGCAGATGCAAAACCAAAAAGCTCAGTGTTCCTCCCCACGTGTGGGTTGACAGATGTCTGCACCCACGACCGGTGCAAAGTGGGCAGAAGGGTGGAAACGCTCTCCACACACTGTCAGTCTACGACGGAGCCAACAAAGATAAATCACATGTGTGGGCAAGACGAATGATTGGAGTCTGCGACTGTGACTTGCAGGTCTACTGAGAGGAAACCGACACCAACGTGAGCAGAACCAGCAAACTCACATTTTTACAGCAATCATAGAGCGTAATGAGCGCGGGGGAATGGATAGATGAGATAATATCATATCTAAAACCATAAAGCATAGTTACAGATTAAACACTGTGCTGCATTTTAACAACATGCACCGCGGAGCACATCGTGACATCGACTGATATTCCCACCCAGACACTGCTCGCACTAATTAACAACAAAGACACGGAGTTGTCCTCAGATGATGTGCGGTTATCGACCTAATCCTTCATATTCATGTCAACAGAACTATGGGAAACTCGTGGAAAATATATTGTTCAGCGCATCGGTCACCGAAGGAGCTTGGACTCTGACGTCCCCGTCGGCTCTCTAAACAGAATAGTTTCATAATTTGCCCGTATTTCCCTATAAAGCGTTGGTGGACGGAGGTTTCAAAACGCGGCGACGATGTGACGCTCTTGTCTCCAGCTTCTGTATCCTCGGTTCCCTCCTAAAGCGAAGGAAATGCATGTTCGACTTCAGCACAGAACACTTGCAGACAAGTAGCGAAACCGACTTGATGTTCGTATTTGCAGACTGTGACCAACTTCTAAGAAGCTAAACTTCCCCAAAAAAAAAATCTTTCAATGCACCGTGTAGGCACTGGGAAGATATTAGGTAAATACATCTCGGATCAAAGCCTCCGGCGCTGCAGTGAATAGAACTAAAAGTGTCTGTGGAGGATAAAAAGCCATTTCTGTCCTCCGAGATGTGCAAAAAACTCAATAACTCTGCTGTTATTCTTATAGGGTCACACCCATTTGAGATATAATAAATTTCATTGCACTTTCATACCCAGGCTGCCATGAATACTGGATTGTGAATGACTCGAGGGGTGTTGATTAATTTCAGATAGCGGCACACAGCTTTGATGGAGCGGCCGTATCACTGTTTCATATTAGTGCACCGCCGTGATGATAGCATGCTGGGAAGTCATGAGGCTGATGTGCAGACATGAATCCAGAAAATAATTTCATTTCTTACAGTGAGACTTTTAGTAGTACTGACACTTCTTTTCTCCTCTTCGGGTCTATCGGAGCAACATGTTAAAAGTGAAATCAGAACGTTTTCCGGCTCATCCGGAGCCGTGTGACGTTATAAGACTTCAAAAGGTCTGACATGCAGAAATGAAACAATTAGTTGTTGGGAAATTTGTCTGAAAGAAATAGCGGTAACTATTTTGAGAATACATTTTAGTTTTGAGCTAAACAACCAAAACAACGCTAATGATTCTCTGTAGTTTTTCCAATGGGAAAATGTCATTTTCTCTGTTGTATAATATTGTTGTGGACCGTTTGGACAGAGCAAGACATGTAAAAGATGTCACCTTGGAAACAAGAACAAGCTTTTTTTTTTCTTTTCTCTCTCCACTCGTTTCTGAAAGTAATTAATGAGTAACGCCGTGTTCCACGCAGAGCTGTGGAAGTTGTCGGTCACGATCATGGAGTAAGAAAACTTGCAGGGTCAAAAGCACAAAACATCTCATCAAATTGGTATTTCACTTCACCTGCTTTGTGCGCCGCGCTCTCTGGTTTTGGTCGCTGCGTTTGCGCCTTTGCAGAAGTATCGCTTTTATATTCATCGCCTGCCAAGTTGGCTGGTAACCCGACGACACGACTTGCTTCAATTAATTTTTAAACATATTGGAGGGTGGGCAGGTGCTAATTTCAAGCCCCGCTGGGCGCCCATAAACACAGTCTCATGGCTTCAAAACAAGCTCGCTGAAAACCAGAGGAGGGAGGGGGAGGGGTAGGGGGGGCACTGGAAATGTGTCAGCCATTTTTCAAAGCTCCTGCTAAGGCGAGCTTCTTCTCAGCCTGTTTGACGATTTCTTCTCCAACAAACTTCAACGTTTTCTGACGTCAATCCTGCAAAATGATCCATCTCCAGGGATTTGCTCATGGCCTTTAATACCTTTAAATGTTAAGATCGTCCTCATAGAGATGCAAACAAAACAATTAAAATATTACAATATGAAGTGATGAAGCACATGATATCAAACTGAGGACCTACAAACAGAAAATACTTAAAACTTTAATTTCTGAACTATTGAGATTTAGAAAGAGACATTTTCTCTTTGTAAATATCTAAAATAATGTAGAATAATATGTTCTTTTACTGCAACATATTTAATGTTAAACAGCTGAAAGTCCTCTTATGAAGGACTTAGTGTGTGTGCATCTCAATATATACATATATGGAAGTCTGTTTATTGCAAATGAGAATGCAATTAAAGGAAAAAGCATCACTTAGTTTGGCTCTGATCTACAGGGCATTCATATTCAGCGTGGCATCAGACAGCATGTTGCCTAACAAGATGGTCAAAGTACTTATGACTTCATCATGAAAGGCCATTAGAAACATTAAAGCACATTTCCCACCACATCGAGCGCGTCCACCCACTCTCGAAAAACTGCACTTGTGAAAGTATTTCTCCGGAGGGACTTCACTTTGAGTGTCAATGTCGGGAAACCTTTAATAGAGTCCACGTCTTGGTCAGACGTTTGCTAACAAATATGGCAAAAGATCAAGGTCAGAGGTCAACGCAGAAGAATTACACTTGTTCTCCCGCCACGACATCCACAGGCTGTTTTAAAGATTCACTAGTTGTTGTCCGACTGCCATGAACCAGTTCTCGCTCGTCTATTTGCAGACTCTCTTGATTTGTTCCTGTTGCTCCGTGGTCACTTCCCACGGCTCGCCTGCTCTCATGTGCCGTAATCTAACACCCACCATCATATGATACTGAATTGATGGATGTATGGGAGCAGCACGGGGCCGTGAACACGAGTTACTTTTAGACAAATACCAGAGCAGATCAGGGATAAGGCTGAGAAGAAGCTACTTTCTACTCCTGCGCAAATTAAACTGCTTAAACAGGGCCTTTGGATGAGTTTGAGGGCATTTCTGTTCCCTTTCAACAGCTCTCTGGCGGCTAGCAGCTAACAGGGCTAACCTGAATTGGCAGCTGGAGCCAGAGTCTGACTGAAAAAACGTTTTTATGAGTCTAATATTTGAACTTCAGTCATCCAAAAGAATGCAAAAAACAGCCTTTTTTTATGAATGCTGGATATCTAATGAATATATAGATAGGGATCTTTCTGTAAGTCCATATATAGGGATTGTCTTATAGATATAGAGAGAGATAGGGATTTTCTTATATCTCTATTTCTTATATATATATATATATATATATATATATATATATATATATATATATATATATATATATAAAAATCACGACTGTTTGCAGTCCTGGCTCCTCGATGGTGGAATGAGCTCCCTATTGACATCAGGACAGCAGAAAGTGTCTACATCTTCCGCCGCAAACTAAAATAACATGAATGTCTAAATGTATGTCTAAATGACATGTAATGTAATGTAATATATATATAGATAGATAGATAGATAAGGATTGTCTTATAAGTATATGTAGAGGGATTGTCTTATCCATATATATATATATATATATATATATTTATATATATGTATATATATATATATATATTTATATATATATATATATATATATATATATATATATATATATATATATATATATATATATATATATATGAATTGTCTTATAAGACATTGGTTGTTGGTTTAAGGTTTAAACCAACTTTGTGACCTCTTGTGTTCCAGAGAAATAACAATATTGATTGTTTCTGAAATCCCCATATGTTTCTATTTAGGGTCAAAGGTCGCAGGATTGCGTAACATTGTTGCTCCACCGCAAAAACAGTTATGGAGGAGGGTGGAGTGGATGATTGATGAAATTTTTAAAAAAGCATGCGATCTCAAAGCTGGAGGCGGCTCCTTTTCTGTCTCCTGCTGACAGCAAAATGCCCCCAAACCAAAACAACAAGTCTTTTGTTGTTATAATTCTTAAGATGCTCATGAAACCAGACCGCGCATTTGATAATGTTGATGCTTGATGTTCAGTAATTACTTCTATAAATGCTAGTTGTCATTGTTAGTGGCCAAGTCTGCCATTGTCGCCTGTGGATTAAGATTGAGGGATTCATATGAAAACAATGCAGCGTAACAAGACGTGAGTGGCAGGTCAACAGTGTGAAGTCTTATCCACACAGCTGGATAAATGCAACACACATAAACACATGGAATATAATAGACAAATAAAAAACAAAACATTTATATAAATAATAGTCAAGCTAAAAAAGCATTTAACACTATCAAGCAACACAAACTCACCTTTTGTGCTAATTGAACAATTTAAAAAAACGAGCAAATGATCCTAATCATTGCACATTCACAGCACATTCCTTTTGTGAGATTTTCAGTTTTTACTTCATGGCATCGTCGTGTCTCTACAGGGGAGACATTACTCTCTCACGATGCTGTCAATCATCTGACTCCCACTGCAGGACATTAGCATTCCCATCGTGAATATGCTTTTAAAGGCGTCACCTTACAGACTCACAAACTTTTGTTTGAAGTGATGATTTGATCCTGATACACAAAACACCGATGGGTAAAGTAAACGTAAACTACGAAGAGTGATAAATGTGTGTTTAATGTTAATTTAAAGAGTTTTCATGACATTCCCAAGTAAAAAAGCCAACAAAAAGATGTGAAAGATGTCATAAGAATCAACAATCAACCAAATTTTATTTTATTTTTTCCTTCATTATGATCATGACAACTGATTTTGTAAATGTGTGATCATATGAATGTCTTTCTTCTTTTCTACCGTCTTCACCGCAGCCCTAAAACACTGTCTTTATTTTACAGTGAAGCTGTGAAGTGCTCCGTGGCTTCAGGCGTTATAATGAATCCCTTTTTGCACGCACGTTTTTGACATTTTCCTGAAATATTCTTCAATAAATATGACGGCAGCAGGAAGCTACGGGCTACAAAAGGTTACACATTTGAATCCCCGTATCGCCGAGCAAAAGAAGGAGCGAGCCAGACTCGCTCTCCTCTCCCTCAGTCACAACTGTCAAAGTGCCCTTGAGCAAAGTATTACCGTCCCTGACTGCTCCAGTGGAGCTGCTAATTGGCTGAAAGTTGACACAAGAAAACAATAGTTCTCTTGGGCAGCTCCCAGATGTGAATAATTGAAACTATGCGAATTATGAGCTCAACGTTGTTCAAAGAACAGGCACCAGCCAGCTCTTTATGCACAAAGGTCAATAAATGAAATACGGCAGAGGCCTTTCCGAGGATTTTGTTCAGTTTGTTTTGGTCGCCGGTTCAAAGCAGGATAAAAAAAAAATAAGAGTGCACCTGCAACAGCAGGCCGGTTAAAGAGCAGCAACAGCTTTATCAGCCATGTGTGTGTACACGTAAATGTAATTTGACTCCGGTTACAAGTTGCTCTCATCGTACATATCCATATTAACACACATAAACATGAGAAATATAAAAAAAAGACATTAAAGAATATGTAGTCTGCTCCCTCCTTCCCTGTAAACAGCCTCGTGGAGCGCTTCCCCTCCAGTCTGCCGTCAAGGTGAACTCCAATCTTGAAAGAACTTGTGCGCCACCTCTCCCTGAATGTTGATGGGATCAGCGGCGGTCCCTCTTCTCCTGAAGTCTGTGATCATCGCCTTGGATTTGGTCACGCTCAGGAGGACATGGTTCCCCAAACTGAACCCCCTCCGGGCGACCGCAGCGATGGGTAAAAGTTTAAAAAACTCCACAAAAAAAAGTAAACTGCACGCCGAGAGTCTCCGCGGCGCGTTGGTGTTGGTGTCAGACAGCTGCTTCTGCCCGCCGCTGTCACGCGTCCAGCCGACGAGGAAAAGTCTCTGTCCCTGGCGGCGCTCCATGCTGGTGTCCAGGGTGGAGATACATTCTGCGAAATGGCTGCCATGTTAAAGCACGCGCCAAATTAATTTGGCCATTTGGCCTCGTGTCCTCACGGTTAATGTTGCCAACAAACAATGTAGCATTTAAGAGGCTGTGTTGTAAAACTGAGTCCGGCACGGCGCTCACGTCTCATAAAACACACCGGGGATGCGTTTTATTACTTCCGGCAAAACTTCAGTTATCTGCTTTTAACCAAATATTCTCCTGGTCGAGCTCAGCTCAAACGAAACACAGCTTTACTTCAAGTGTTCAGTTGACGCTAACAGTTTGGATGAAAGACACTAAACTGTCATTGCCGTCATGTGAACTAAGCACACACGCGGGAATCGCTCATAGAGAATGACTACAGGGGGAACAGCGTGTGAATATTTGGCATTATTTTCTGCAAACATATGGGCATCATCACAGTGAGAGAATCAGACATTTGTTGGATTTGATGGCAATATTTTCCCGTCATTCCCGGATCCTACTGCCGGTTAAAAGTGTGGTTTCGCCTGCCACAAAGGTGGATCCATGACAGTTGTATGTCTGAAAGCACTAATCCATATGTCTTGTTAAGGGTTTGCAAAAGAAAAGAGAAAAAAAAACCTTCAACCTGACCGAGGAATGAAAGTTGAATAAGAAATCCGTCAGTCATTGATAAAGAGAAACTGGAAGCTTTGTGTCACAATGTGTGCAGATATGAATAGAAACAACTTCCTGTTTCAGTGTGAGGTGCCTCACAATGCAGCCTGTAACAAGCTGGAATATTAGCATGTGTATTCTTCACACATCACAGTGGAAAGAGAAGGTTAGCGTAGCGTTAGCGCGATTTTATTTGGATCGCAGAATATCCGCTGAACATACGACAGACTTTACAATCCAGCCACTAGACTGCAGAGAGCCCAAAGAAAAAGCTCCACCCTAAAACCTGCATGCACTGTTGTGCAATAATGAGGGAAGGAAACTAAACAAGCAGGTCAATCCCCCTAAAATCTATAATCCCCTCTCACTGGTCCCAGAGTGCAGACCTGAGTCATCGGAAGAAGAAAGGAATCGGCATCGGACAACAACGAAGAGGTTGATCTAGAAAACAAAACGTGCTTGGACATTTTCGGTGTAAAATGACGGACAGCTGAACAATACACCTCGGGCCACACGGTAACGCTACGGAAAAGACGTGTTTCATTTCCTGGGACCTTTTAAGCCTTCTGAGTTACACGAGAGCCCTTTCAGAATCGTCCAAATCCAGTTGTGTTTACTATCTGAAGGTTCACGTTGCATTGAAGCACACAATGCCGCTCAGGAAATTACACAGCTGGCCCCACATTTTTGGTGCAATGACCTTTTCAGCCCTCATGAAAACCATTTATATTATATTCCCTCAAGCACAGTGGCATTAATTCATGCCGAAACTCTATTCTACGCTCTGGATTTGAACTCGGTTGCACTGGTTGCGAGCCCTCTCTCACCTCCGCTGCTTTTTCAACTCTCGACAGCAGATCAGTCGGGTAGCGGAGGCCCGGAGCCCGTTTAGCTCGGTATCGTGATTCCACCAAGACGTCCTCTAACGAGCTCAACATCCAAACGGATGACCAACGAGGCTATGAAGGTAGATTTGCGTCTTTTTTACCCGAGCAAATTTCTTGTTTGTAAGTAAATTGTCTCCAAATCTTTGCTCTCAAGTTAAAAAAATTGCTCTCTCAAAAAAAAACGCTCTCAAAACTAAAATTTGCTAAAAAAAAACGCTCTAAAAAAAAAGAAATTGCTCTCAAAAGAAAGAAACGCTGTAAAAAAAATTTGCTCTCAAGAAAAAAAAAACGCTCTTAAGAAAAAAAAAAAATCTCAAAACTCAAAAAGCTAATTTTAGCTTTGAGAGCGTTTTTTATTTTTTGAGAGTTTTTTTTTTTAAGAGCATTTTTTTTTTTTTTTTTCTTTTTTTAACAAATTTTAGTTTTGAGAGCGTTTTTTTTTTTTTTAAGTGTTTTTTTTTAGAGCAATTTTTTTTTTATCAGAGCATGTTTTTGAAATGAGAGCAAAGATTTTGAGGTAATTTCCTTACAAACAAGAAATTTGCTCGAGTAAAAAAGGACACAAATCTACTTTCATACGAGGAGGCGTTCATTGTCACATTCAAGCACACAACACACAGCACACAACACACAACACGCAACACGTGACTTTGACACAGCTCTCCGTGGCGGTCCTGTGTGAGCAGGCCGGATTGTCACAGATTTTGTCCTTCAAAAGTCGTTTCGATGGCGGGACATCCGTAACGTTAATGGCCGATTCACACGAGACAACAGATCTCTAATCAGTCTTTAAAAATGATGGAGGTGGGAGTTTCTGCAGTTACACAAGGTGTCTGCTCCAGTTACACAAAGTGTCTGCTCTATCTACACACTCGCTGGTGTCGCGCCCCGAAGCGACACAACAAGATTGTAACATCAGGAGAGGAGGCGCTTCGCCTGAAGACGACTCATTTTCACTTTTTAAAATATTTGACTTAAAGATCATTAGAGCTGCAACAATTAGTCAATTAATCAAATTATGATTATTTATATTATCATAGCAAATTATTTGGGTTTTGAGAAGTTGGTTGCACAATTTAAGCAGTTTGAAGAAGTCACTTTTGGGAAATTATGACGGATATTTTTCACTTTTTTGACATTTCATCGATCAAACGGCAAATAATTGACAGAAAATTAAAATAATTTAAATGAAGTTTTTGTGTGACGATAATTTGAATGTAATAGAGACCAGATTACTAATATGAATGATTATCATGTATGTTATGTGAAGACGTTCAGGGCTGATTAACCTGTAGTTCTTACAGGACTGAAAAGCTAATATGTTCATTATTCGAGCAGGAAAAGTACAAATGTTTCTTTAATTGGCATCTTGTCAGATGAAATTAAATTCAGAAGACACAAAAGAAAAACAGAAGGATTAGTATTGCTCTGTACATCTTCCTCTTGTGGGTATCTCTCTGGTGGTGTGAACAGCATCTTTTATGCTGAACCGTCCTCCACCAGCAGGATTTAAGTCGACTCTAACCTTGGCTTCAGCAGCAGTCGGGATGGGAACTTAAAAAAAACAACAACTTTAAATCCAATGTGACACCTGAAATGAGGAGAATCACGCTGGTTCAAAGATGGTCAACTGTTGAAAGGATTTCAGATTCCTCCTCCATAAAGAACGCGATAAGAAGCCTCGGGCGACGAATCTCCCTTCGGCGTAAACGCTGAGCTGCGTTACGAGCTGACACGCACAGAATGATGGCGCCGCTCTAAATATCATCTGCCCTCATTTACATCTACAAGTGCCTGTCCGTCAAGCGCGGCGCCACCGGCTGAGCTGTTAAACACACACCGAGCGGCTCGTTTACGCCGTCACTTTCATCCGCGTCCGGCTGGCTACTTCAACGGGCGCTCGGCGTGTGTTTTAACTTTCGGCGGCTCTATTAGCGACTCTGTCAGCGGCCATATTTCAGCATCCGTACGCCGTCTCCCTCCCCCCCCCACGTCCCCTCGAGTGGCAAACGGCGTGAAGGATCCGTTGAGTTATGACTCCCGGTTTCTGCCTACTCATTTTGGTAATAGATGTTGAGATAAATCACGCCGCTTTGTTTGGCGGTGGTATCGGGGGAGGGGTGGGGGGGGATAACAGAGGACAAAAGCTCCCTGTACTTTTGTAACCTCTCCATCATGTAAAAGCACCGGCGAGGCGCTCGCCGGACGTTTCTCTCACGTCGACATTTCACACAGGAGGCCGCGGATTGAATTTTTTTTTCCCATCACTTACAAATCCATGAACGCATCGGCGTCTTTCCTGCCTCGGTATAAATGGCTGCGAGCCCACAACTCTGCGGTGACAGTTCTGTATTGTTCATTCTCCAATTAATAACTTCGCTGTGAAAGGTTTGCGGGCGGCGTGCATTGATTCTGTGTTATTAAAACTCCCAGTGCTTCCCACTAAGTCTCCCAGGCCTCGCCTGCTGACTATTAAACAGGACCCTCTTTACCAGCTGCTCCTCTAATTTGGGCTGTTTGCTATCGATATTGATTACTTCTTGATATTCCCTTCAGCTGGCCTGTCTGCGAGAGACTCCACTGTAAGCCATTGCTCACCCACATGTCAATTACTGTGGAAGGGGAGAGCACCACTCTGTCTTAATGAAAGCAGATAGACGGAGTCGCTGAACAGTTTGCCTCGGTTGCAGATATAAAAGGGCTGCGTTGAGGAAGTGAGGAACTGGCTCCTTGTAGGAATTGTGCACAGCAAATAAAACTGGGATTGTAGAGCAATCACGGTGTCAACGGATGTGTTTATCTACGTACAAATACGAGGGCTGAAGGAGATGTGCAGAAAAAGACGGATTTGATTGTCAAAGTTTGCCTTCAGCATTCAGTTCAGCCAGAAATACAATTTAGGATGAAGATGGTTCAGAATAATCTGAAGGCAAACGTATCCCATGTTGATATTTCATGAGATGGCATGATGTCATACTTGTGAGCTCATTTACATTTCTGACCTATTTCCTATTTCTCAGTTGCAATGTGTTGGATTTGGCGTCCTCTGGTGGTGAGATTAGAGATTGCAACTATCGGAAACTCCGCATGCCAAGCGTGTCGGTGACGGACAAAATGTGTTTCGTCAATCCGTTCTGGACTTCATATAATACATAATAAAACATATGAAAAATCTTATTTTCCCAAAGAAATTCTGCCTATATGTCCCCCTTAATGCTACACTCTGTGTGTACTGTTGACAAATGTATTTGAAGAAATGGTCAATAACTGAGAACAATCCAGCTCTTCAAGATATGAATCTGTTGTATTAAATATCAATATGCAATCTTAATGAGTGTCAAGCATAACGTAAAACAAGAAGTGTGTGTTAGTATGAACTGTTTTATGTCTGCACTCGTTCTGTCGGCTTGTATTTCAAGTTTAGGTAAATTAATGTTACATATCTTAGCGTCTTTGTCGCTGTCTGCCAACTTGAAACCATCATGGCAGCAAAATATTATACATTTCAGACAACATAATGATCAATAACATCTTTCATTTTCACTCTATTTATCTTCCTAAATGCTAAATGATTATCTGTGCAAACTCTGTGTTGACGACGTGCGGCCCAAAAGATTCGAGATGCGGGTTTCAGACAGCAACTATCATAGAAAAATATATTCATACATCTTAAAGACAGTCTGGCGGAGATGTTTAACTGTATCTGAGACTAAGACATGGTGTGTTGCTATGAAGCTCTCTGTGTTCTTGACACCCACAGAATGCTGAATAAAGCCCTTTTATCAAACCTCTACGCTGTGTATCTGCTTAAAACTCAAGACGGTCGGTCTGCGACAATTTATTCGGACCAAAGAGACGGGCCAGAAAAGCCAAAGGATCATTCTGGACGACGTGTCGCGTTGGGGCGTCGGCTCCGGCCCGTCCAGCTCGTAGCCGCGGGCACGCGGCCGCGAGGAGCGGCAAGCTCGTGGCCAAAAATTCAAATTTGCAGTGGCTTGTGAATTGAAATGAAAATGCAACAGACAGCTGCTGGAAGGGAAGAGCATCACTCTGAGTCGACGACAGCGTTATTGTGAGCGAGCCAAAGATAAGGATATGAAACCATTCCCCATAAATAACGGCCGTTTCACTTCTCACTGTGCAGGATCCCATTGTAATTACCCATCACACGTCGGCATAGGTTCTCAAAACATGTGGTATAGATGCACGGGCTCGGGAATTAAACACAGCCTTATTAGGCACCGAGACCTTGAAGTATGTGCAATCACGAGTCCCGAAAGCAGTTATTAGCACAATTTAGTCTGATGAGCTATTAACACATATCAATGGAGATGATTGCCGAGATGCACGTTTCCTCACCACCTGCTGCATTTGCTTATCACCGGCAGAAAGGCGGAAACGCCACCCCCGAAACTTCAAAATCAGGATCTTGATTTGGAAACTTTTCCATACAGTAGGTGTGACAATTTGACACATTCGTCCAAACATTTTTCATTAAGTTTGCTGTTTTTTCTTCTCTCCGCTGAAGGAGCTGGTACAACACTTCCAAATTGCTGCTGGATGGGTTTGTTTTTGCCACTGATGGAGACTTTTGTGAAATGTAATGAGGCCATTTTCTACACATCCTATCTTGTCGCGGCAGCTGAGTGATGGAGCGCCATGCGTGAACAAGGTTGATTAACTGGGAGGAGTCGGATTCAAAGCAAGAGTATGATGACTAATGCGGAGAGACGTGTATTATTTGTTCAACTGCAGATTATAAACCCAGCGCCGCTTATTATCGGAGATGATCATGAACAGAAAGACAATTTTGGGGGGGCAGGAGCAGTGGGCTCGGGGTCAAGATAAAATAATGGAGAGGGAAAGGAGGGAGGGGAAGAGGAAGAGGAAGAGGAAGGAGCAGGGAACGGCAAATTACTCCTTAAAAGCCCCCATTGTCTTGTCTGTGATGTACCGGAGGAGACGACATCAGAGAGATGTCGAGAACTCAGAGGATGGAGGGTGATAATATTAGAAATGGATGTGAGAGCTCTCCATTCTCAGCCCGCGACGGATAATGGCCTTTCGACCAACCTCCCATCACCAATATGTACAGCGCTGCCTCGCACCTATTCCATTATATCGCACTTATGGCCTCAGACAAGAAGGTCTCTTCGGCGACGCTAACCATCACTTTTATTCAGGCTGAATACCTCTCCACAAAGAGCTGTGAACACACACACACACACACACACACACACACACACACACAACGTATAAAGAAGCAAGAAAGGATCCTACAGATGCTTCCAGGTTACCACGGGAAAATGTGTTTGATTGTACGGCTTTTTTTTGTCCTTTACACATGAATCCATGTTTCTCTCTCGCCGTCCTCACAGGACCTCCTCTTCCTCCTCCCCCTCCTCTTCCTCCTCCTCCTCCTCTTCTGAGGTTGCAACTTATTTTGGATGATTAAACATGCACCTGGTCACATTGACCCCAGAACATTGTCGCTGTACCTGGGAAACGAACACAACAGGAGGGTTAAACTGTTTTCCTGTGTCAGACCTCGGAAAACCATCTTGAAGAGCTTTAAAGTGGATTTCAGCTCAGTGTTCACGTCCAGGTGCAACTTTGCGGTTTTTGGACTGCGGCAATCAGCTCTCTTTTTAATGAAAAAGCAGTGAAAACCCACCGTCCACCCGGCAACCAACAGAGAAGATACAGCAGAGGAGAAAGACACAGAGACTGGCTGGTCCGGGTGACTCTTTGCTCTAAAAAGTCGTATTTCAGTTGAATTTTTGCAGAAAAATGGTAAAGGAAAAAAAAATTGTCTGAATGTCTAATTTTACCTAAAAAAAGTTGCTTTCTCTCAATAAATCATGATTTAAATATCTGAATATTTCTTGTGCTTTCAATCAACCTCCTTAATGCACGAGAATAAATCACCATGTAGACGATGTTGCACTATATCCACATGTGCTGCACCAGCATCCAGCCAACAGCCTCAGGAAGGACGAATACCAAAAAAAACATGAGGTTACTGTTTCAAAACCAGTCAATACGTTTAATAATCAGAGCACTCGCATAAGAGCATAGAGCATGACATGTGTTTGTGAGTCATAAACAATTCTCTTACAGCAGCTTGCGTCTCTCTCTCTCTCTCTCTCTCTCTCTCTCTCTCTCCCTCTCTCTCTCTCCCTCTCTCTTTTTCTCTCTCTCCCTGTCGTGTCTGTGAATTTCTACAATGGAAAATGGAATTAAGAACAAAAGTTCTAATTAAAAGCAAGAAAAGCAAGCAGCCGAAGAAACTCTGTCTCTCTTGTCTATCGATCTCTGTTTCAGTACTCTGGACCGCACCTCACACACACACACACACACACACACACACACACACACACACACACACACGCACACACACAAATGAACAACAAACTGTGATGTCCAATAAATAAAAAAAACAGGAGAACAATACAATAGTCACATGTGGGCCCATCATGTTGTTTTTGTCTGGCTAAATAAAAGCTTAAACAAAGAGAAATCAATGAGCAAAAAAAAAAAAAAAAAGGCGGCGAACACTCATCCAATCAGATTCCACCATGTAACGAACCCATGACCACCTACAGGGTGGAGCCATGAGCATCAACACACACAGATATTTACCTCAGGAGTAGAGAAAGATAGAGAACAATGCACACTGGACTTCTGTGTGTGCCACATCTCTAATTTTGACCCGAAAGGATCCGATCAAAGCGTCCCTGTGCACAATCTGCATTATTTTGAAGCCGTCAGCATGTTAAGAAACAGGATGCGAGCGGCTCTGCGGGGGGTGAGGGGGAGGGCGGACGTGTCTGAGAAGCAGACCGCAGGGCCATCGATCTCACCACACCACATCACTCCGGCTCCATTTACAGCGCCGATCGCATCCCCTGCTGATTGATGTGTGGATAATTGAGCTGTCACCGGGGTTTTCATGTTCCTCCTCTCTCCAGCTCCAGACTTTAGTAATTGTATTGTATTTTACTTGAACACCATTTACAACAAAGGACATCCTGATGTGTATTTATGTCAATATTCTGCCAGACTGCTGTCAGGGAGACAGAGAGATGCTAACTCCTGCGCGGCGCGTGATGGACCAGTAGCCCGTCCCGGCTAATTAACCTCAGGGGCCGAGCCTCCTGCTCCCCTGCAGGGTCAGCCGGCGTGGCAGCTGCTTCATCCCGACGTCACGCAGGCTTCCTCTCTGCCTCTGACTTTACTATCGCTGCGATCTCAAAGTATGGTCAAGTTGTGTTGTTTTGCCCACAAGCCAGAAAAGAACATTAATGAGACGTCGTAAAGGTTCGCAGTCCAGATGCTTCTGGTTCTAAAAGGAAAAATAAACTTCTCCTCAAGACGAGAAAGATGAATGGTGATAGGTCTGCATTAAGATTTGAACTATTACATGACACCAAATGTCCACTGGGCAGCCTTCCCTGGTGATGTAATGATGTTTTAATGTAGTTTTGCTACACTTTTGTCGCACTATTTGCATTTTTACATCTTCGACTGTGAGCTGTTTCTTTCCAGCCATGTGTTAGTTCACCTTGAAGGAGTAGTCGGGCCTTTCCTTCAACTGTTGGAGGAAATCATCATATATTAAGATTAAAAACATTACATTTGGAATCATCAGAAACGTAATATGTAACTCAGTAAGTTGAACACATCTGGTTTCATGGGCTTTGTTTGTGATTCAACCGATTGTCTGATTGATGGAAAGTGATGTAGCGGGGCTGAATCACACCATAAAGCGTGTGCTGAAAGTTGAAACGGTGCCTGTTGAGGTCATTAAAACACTTCCCGCTGGCTCGCAACCCCAAATCGACGTCTCTCCTCGTCATTTTGCCACAAAATAATCCGCTTTTTTGTGAAGAGTTGGATGAGAAAATGTTTTTAAAAGCTCTCACGCATCGTAAACACGCAGCTGCAGTAACATACATGGTTACTTATTCCAAAGCAGGTATCTAGTAGCATAGCTTCTTAGCATGTAACCCCTGTTCTTTGCTTTCTATAGCAACAACAGTTGTTTCGCCGCAGGCTGTTTTATAGCCACGGATCACCTTCAGCTTTTCTCTGGTTTGATGAATGTTGCTGACATTTCCTGTAAAAAAAAAAAAAGAAAAAAAAGCTGCTTCTTTTCTTTTATTTGTTCTCAGACAGTCTTTTCCATGCGACTAGTCCACTCATTTTGCTTCATGCTTAAGTATGCAGTTGGCTGCGTCTGCACTGTGCACTTTAATTTTGAGTTTGTGCGTGACTGTGTGCGTGTGTGTGTGTGTGTGTGTGTGTGTGTATTCATCTGTACTGCATTGACCTTTCGTAAGCTCCAGCCGGGTTCATTTACAACTTGTGTTCACACATTGCGGATTCCCTCACATCGCCTTTAACCGATCCTCTGGCCCAGTTCTGCTGCTTTTAAACACTTCCTCTTCTATCCCAATTTGTAATTTTCTGTCCCAACTGAATAAGTGAAATCTGTTTGTTGTCGCTCCTTTAGCGCCGCTTTTTTTTGTTGTTGTTGGTTTAAACAAAGTTCTTTTGTGCTGAAAAATCAAACACACTGCGTATCTCACCATGCTCAGTTATGTAAATACAGTGATTATTATGTAAATATGTACACTTGCTAAGATGACATGCCAAAAGCTTCAAAACAAAATGCAACAAAGAGAGCACAACAAAGCGAAAGCGGGAAAATCTGAAAAAGAGTTTCTTTTCTGTGTCGGAGACCGGGGACAGATGGCGGTTTACAAGTGTCTGGGGCCGCTCGCATTTACATGAGATAACGATGATGAAAATGGCTTCTCGCTCTGGTCGGAGCGGGGCCTCTTCACCGAGCGCATCAGGGCGTGAGACCCGGCGATGGCGTTCGTTCGCTCCGTGAATGGCCGAGCAGCAGGTTAACGTTCGCCCACATGGAAAAAAAGCCGCTGCCAGAGTATTAATAATTAAAGAAGCTCCACGTCTCTCCTCTCGCATTGTTCCCCCCCTCGTGATGGCCATAAGCGAGTTGATTATCCTTTTCAGCGTCGACTCGGCGAGATTGTCATCTGCCGCCCGCTGATACGGCGGCCATCACATAAAAGCGTGCTTTCCAGGCGACCCGCATCATTGCTCTCAGGCAATGGCGAGCTTCATCAGGACGCTCAGCCGTGCATCCAGATAGCCGGGGATAACGCTTTGCACACAGCAGACATTTTGAGGGGAAAAAACGTCGTTCCATTTTTGAACAATGTCGCAGTGGCCTCGGCTTATTATTATTTTTCATTAGCATGTAATAAATAATACATGCATAGGGTTGGTGAGGGATATGACTGAGGAGTGTGTGTGTGTGTGTCTTGTATATGACATTTTCTTTCATGGAAAAGAACCAGGCATTTGAAAAAGACTTTCCCTGATGTGTAATACTACACATAATAAGTCTGTGTCGACTGTCCCAGGCACTGAATCAGCTCCAGGATTTTTCTACCGACACTCGTGACCTTTGACCCTTTGTGGGCCAAACAAAACCCATCTTCCAACGACTGATAATGTAAGTTATTTCTTTTTCGCCGTATGCTATGATCCGCCGGGTGGCTTGCAGACTGAGTATCAATTACCTGCCTGATGAAATTGAGACTGGGTTAAACAATAGCGGTCAGGTGGTAAAGAGTCAGTTCAAAAACAGCGACGGGGAGACCTCCACGGGTCACTGAGTCTCAACAGGGATACAGTAGGCGGGCGCTGAAAAGTCACACAATAAAGCACAATGAAACTTGCAAGGGGAGAGAATATAAAACGGCATTTTGATTGTGTCGAGTTTATTGGAAGGAAACAAGTATATTCAAATGAATTGGAGCGTGTAATCAACGTGCTTTTGAATGGTGACCTAATTAAAGCTTGGAAAAAAAGAAGAAATAAGCGACGCTAGCAGCATTCAGAGTCAGGAGTCGCCCCCTGCTGGTCAGTCGAGAAAACGTAAGTTTAAGACGCTTCCGCATTGGCTCCACTGGTCAGAAGCAGAGGTTACCGTCCGGACAAAATACAACGTTTACCCTGATGATGTCACAAGATTAAAAGTCCAGGGATCGCCGATGTGTCTGTAATAGTCATCCTTTGGGAACATTTGAGGAACCGTGCCGAGCGTGGCGAAAACAAGTCCTCCAAGTTGGTGGTGGTCGAAACCGTTTGCCTCAAACTAGCAAACACATATCTGACGGAATAAGCATTGGGCTAACCAGCGAGCATATTCACCTGCAGGTACGAGACCAGAGCGTGTTCAGTCTTCACAGGAGGCCACGCTGGCGCTCGTAGTTCGCCTGAATTTGATTCTCACATCCTTATTCGGACGTAAATGTACACGGGAATGTCTGACAGACCCTGTGCTTCCAGAAATACAGAAACGCTGCTACATGAAGACGTCACGTGTTGTTGTGGATCCGCACTGTAACAATGGTGTAGGAGCTATGAGAGGGTCCTCTGGGAGGAATGTATAGCTGCACATTGCTATCCGTGCCAGATGTCCCTGAAGGGAACACAGTAACCCCTTTCATCTATATGCTTGGCTTCCCCTTGATTCATGAAGCATGCGAGGCTTCTTAAAACCGGGCCCTTGTACTCTTCACGGCCCTGTTTTTTTTATTATTTGAATGCCTGACCTCCCGTGTAGCTGCCAGGGATGTGGACAAAGAAAAATGGTGACGCTTAGAGGAAGGCACGGATGAGAATGTTTTTGACATTTCTTTCGGGTGTTGTCCCATTTCAGCATGGATCAGTGTCCTCCGCTCATCAATTTCACATGAGATAGGTCCGAAAGCAAACACGGCCGGAGGGGGCGACGGCTGTCTGGTGCTTGAATCTTTTGGAACAAGCCTCCTGGACATCGTAGTCCAGAGCGCGAGCGAACAACATATGCTAAGCAGCTATACGCCTCGTCTCTTCATCGCACAGCCTCTGCTGCGACAACAGGTTTTACAGTCCCACTATATATACGGCGGATATTTCCAACAGCGGCAGAGAAGATTTGGGCTCCAACAGAACCAATATGCCTCCAAACCTCTGCGGTGCTTTCAAAGTAAGACCACCGAGGAGACCGCCAGGGAGCCATGACGCACCTGAGCATCGACTTTTATGTCCTCTCATGTAATGTAAAGGTGAATAAATCTGCTCAGGACAATTAATTGAATAAATCAAAGGCAAACATCTCTTTATATATTTATAGGCCCTTAATAACACTATCACTCTTGGTGACATTGCATTTATTGGTTGTGTATATCCTTCGTAAAGAACATTGCAAAATTACATTAAAACAGCAGCAGCAACAGTGTTTTTGCTTCCAGTTCACAAGAGCAAGAGACTTGAAGTTATACTGCTCTGATATGTTTTTAACCACAACGGGCACAACAGGAAGTGAAATGGACCAACACGAGGATGTGAAGCGGGGACCAGGCCGGAGTATCAGACACTTTCCCAGTAAGCCTCCACAGCATCAATTAGTTTAGCTGCCAGTTTGTCAGCTGTGTGCCAGATATGAAGGTATAGCAGTGACAATATGGTTGTGAGTGTACAATTGTAGTGTGAACACAGTTTATTTGCTCCTCGAGTCCCCCATGTCCTGGTTTGGCCTCCAAGGTAGACAATAGGCAAGGTAATCTGGTTTCTCTACTGTTTAAATAGCATTTATTAGTCAAAATGTGTATTAACTAATAGCATTCCTGTTGCTAACTCTGCTCTGTTCCAATCAGGAAGAACACGAGGCTCAATGTCAAAATGTCAGCGACAGCAACAGTGTCACAATCAATAAGTGCAACAACATCTGATGAAAATAAAACTCCGTTATGAGCGCTGTAATGAGATTATTAAGTACTGATATCAATACTTGGTATTGGTAAGCATGCATCACGATTGTGAACAAAGTTACAGAGAATCTCAAACCTCCACAGTCTTTATTTGACTCACTGTGCCACTGCACCACTCACTTCAATTTATTTTTATATGAATATATATATATATATATATGTATATATATATATATATATATATATATATATATATATATATATATATATATATATATATATATATATACCACATATATATACCACATTACCACATATATATACTACTTATTTCTGACTCAATAATGGATGCAAAATTATACAATGCCTTCCAAAAGTAAACCTTGATTTCAATATGTGGGCATGAGAGCATGTTTTATCTTTGAGTCTTTTATAAATAAAAATAAAAAGCAGATGCTGTGCAATATATTTAGTTCTGGAATATCAAAATAAGCACTTCAGGTATGAATGTGACAATTTCACTTCCAATGACAGAACCCTTTCATTCAGTAAATATTGCTCAAAGAACAGCTGTCGTTACTCAGAAAATGCTTCTCATGAATTATAATTAAGCTTATGTTATGACGGTTACTATGTTTCCACCAACTCTTTTTCTTCATCACGTCTTGAAGAATGCAATCCCTCCCTGCGATGTGTTACCTCGCTGACCCTCATGTGAAAGCTGTTGACCTTATTCTCTCGTGTGGGAGTGGAGAGCAGCCGCAGCACGGCTCCCTTCACTTCCTGTTGTGACGTGTCTTCTGGGATCAAGAGCTATCACGCCAAGGAACCCGGAGCGCCGACAGGAAACCCACGTCCACACGGGGGAGGAGAGCGTGCAAGCGGTTCAATTCCCTATGAACTTAAGGTTCAAGAAGCCTCCCGTGCACTTCGCACCCCCCTTCTCAGAGTCAGCGTTGATCGCGGTGATCCAGACATGATGTTCCTGTGTGTTGTATGATCTGCGAGAGTCGCACAAAGCGAGTCCCGCTGATTTAAACTGTTCTGCGTTCACGGCGAAGCGACATAGAAGGAGCTCTGCGGCCGGGTCGCAGGTGCGCACTGCAGGCGTCCGTCAATTCAGTCAATCTGACAACGATGGATCGAAGGTACGGAGGCGCCGAGAAGGTCGGACGGATTCAATACGGCGCCGCTTCTCCCAGCATGCAAATCAAGTTATCCATCAGAAGGTTAGGGGGGGGGAAATTAACCAACACTGTTATTTTGAATGCCGCTTTCATACTGTTACCGCAGGACTGTCAGTAGTGCAGATATATCATGACGAAACAATCTCAAGATTCTTTTCAAAGATGGCGGCTCGGCGCTGTGGACAGAAAAGCTCCAGAAGACGACCGAATATGCGGCAGTCACGTTTCACGATGTGCTTTAAATGAGGTCGTCGGCAGAGAGCTTAACCTTTTGGAAACCGTGCGCGAGAGTCCTCCCGCTCCCATTTTAAGTCCCAGCATGCCCCATTCAGACTATCTTTTGGCATAAAATACGTAATTTTTCCATTTTTGAACCGAACGACAGTTTTTTGACTGAAACTCCTTCCTAACAGGTCAAGGCTTTGTTTTATTGTGATTTTTGTTGCAGATTCTGGTTCTTTAGGTCCTAATCTTTCCAAAAAGGTGTCTTATTGACCGATCCAGGAGGCATTTTTGGGGAATCTGGCTCATATCATTCTGCTGCTGCTACAATCAAAATATCTTTTAAAAGTGACTTTTTTACAGATATACATTTTTTTCCCAAGACTTTGCTGAACAAATACATACAATAAACACAAGTATTGGAATCAATTTGGGGTTCCTACGACTCAAACACAGGGAAAAGAGATCTAGAGACAAAATTGGTTCCACAGTTTTTTAACGGGTTGATTATCTTAATATCTCACGTGACTCGGCAGAGACAATTTTGGTCGTTTTCCACCGCGTTCATCAACTTCCCGTTTTGTATTTGTCTTCTTTTCTTTCCGAGAAGTAGATCGAACACGTTCCTTCCGGTCTTATTGCATTGGGTGGAAGGTAAGACATCCCATTGATTAACCAGGTTATTGCTCAACCTTTAAGCACAATTAAAGGAAATCATTGCGTTTAATGAAATACTGGCGCGCCAGTCTACTCCTTCAAAAGGTTTCCCCTCATTAGAATGACCCCGCAAAGTCAAGTATATTGGACTCGGCTCTATTCGCTATGTGACTTGGACCTCTCTCATTAGACTTCTCATCCAGAGGCGGGTCCTGTCAGATTCAGCCGTCCAACTCGCTGAAAGTACGTGACGGTGTAAACCGCCGGTCCATGTGGCAGGAGCACCGCTTCCATTGAAGTAAATCCTGTTCTAATCCTTCAAGGAATCATGCTCCACACTTTTATTGATATCTTAACTCGCTGCTGATCGCTCCCTCATGCGCTTGCTTGATGTATGGGATAATGCAACAAAGGCTGTCTGGAGGGGAAACGCTCGGCTCTTCAGCTGGCGCTCATCACGCAGAGCAATTCCGGCCAAGGTCTGGCCATCCCTCCGCCACAGAGCTACTCGTCTTTTTGCTTTTTTTTTAAAGATGCAGGCCCTTGAGGAGAGCGCTGGGAGCCGCGCACTCTCTTAAAAAGAAAAGTGGAGGCGAAGTAGCTGGAAAATAAAGCACAACATTTGTGTGCGGCGTCAAAAGATAAAGGAGGTAATGGAGTCCAGGGTCCGAAGCTGAATTATGTTTCCGTCGGGGGTGTGTGTGTGTGTGGCGGGGGGGGGGGACGTGCTGGAAAGATTTTCAGGAAGATCAATACCATTTCCAAATCCTTTCTTAACAAACAACCTCTTTTTTTTGTCCACCGGCCTATTCAGGTTTAGATTTGTGATAAATATAATTGCATGGATGTTCCTTGATGGAGGTTGCTTGATCCAAAAGCCCAAGCGCACTAATTAGGAATGTAGGAATAATCCAACGCCAATATTAGGTTGCCCTGAGCACCAGCCCTGGATAAGCGTTCGTGAAGGTCACCCCCCTCAATCAGCTCAGCTGGTAATGATGTCAGACGAGAAATCGTGACTCACAAGGCTTTCAGAGTCAATGAACGTCTTAACCTGTGACTTTTATGCCTTTTAATTTAGACAGAATCAACAGATCACGGGGGAAACTGTGTGAAGTAATTTGAAGGGAGCGCAAACGCGATTCTCTAAGGTCTGAAACGGCAAAAGCAGGAAAAGTAAACATAGGAATTAAACTCAAATTAGTTTACGATACATTCTCAGCAGCCTGCTTTTAAAACCCCTCGAGAAAGAAATGTACTGGCCATCACTTTGACCAGTTAAAATGCTCAACACTGGCGGCAGCAGGTCATATCAGCATCAGTAATTAACATTAGTTCAGTGAGTGACTTGATGACGAGCCAAAATAAAACTTGGCTGTTGTCGGGTCTGTGCTCGCTGCAAGCTGGCGTCTGTACTCGAAGATCGTGTGTGATTGAACCATCACTCTGTAACGACGTGACGAACCGTGTTTCTGGAGCTCCAATCATTTTTCTTATGACTTTTTTTTTCTCTTTTTTTTATCATATTTTTTTTGTCGTGACTTTTTTTTGTCATGATTTTTTTTGTCATGAATTTTTTTTGTCATGACTTTTTTTTGTCATACTTTTTTTTTGTCGTGACTTTTTTTTGTCATGACTTTTTTTTGTCATGATTTTTTTTGTCATGAATTTTTTTTGTCATGACTTTTTTTGTCGTGACTTTTTTTTGTCATGAATTTTTTTTTGTCGTGACTTTTTTTTGTCATGACTTTTTTTTGTCATGACTTTTTTTTTGTCGTGACTTTTTTTTGTCGTGACTTTTTTTTGTCGTGACTTTTTTTTGTCATGACTTTTTTTGTCGTGACTTTTTTTTGTCATGGCTTTTTTTTGTCATACTTTTTATTGTCCTACTTTTTTTTTCGTCATACTTTTTTGTCAGAATTTTTTTCGTCATACTTTTTTTGTCAGAATTTTTTTGTTATACTTTTTTTTGTCAGAATTTTTTTTTTGTCATACATTTTTTTGCCATGACTTTTTTATATATATATTATATGTATACTGCAGTATACTTTTGTATCTATTTGCAGAAAGTAGACTTCTTTGATAGTATACTTTAAAAATACTATTGAACATTTAAGTATATTTTAAATATACAAAAGTATATATATTTTTTTCGCCTGCGAGTAATTGGATCAAGACTGTTTTAGCTGTTTAATATTGCAGAATTAAACTTCATATTACAACTGTACAAAAACGGCTCGTCGACCGACTAACATGACGTGACCGTAGCGTCATGTCGCTATTGTGGCTGAAGTATTGTTTCAGCGACATGATATTAACAAGCTATGTTTGCCATTTGTTTCCAGCTTTGAGAAACAAGCTTTTTTTTATTCGCTTTGTCTTTGTTCATGTGCAACCCTTTTTAAGTGCTGGTCAAGGTTACAAGCAATTTAACTACGAACCTCCATCCAAACCACAGAAGCCTGCAGAGAGAAACGCAGTGCATGCAGACCAAGAAATAGCCATATGCGCCTCTATCTCTATTGGTGTCAATCAATGGATGAGCAAAAAAAAGCGGAGAATACCTTTATGATATTAAATAGCCAGCTTAAGTCAAACCAAGAATACTTGTGGTTTAAGTGGACGATTATTGAATGAACAGAATAAGCATTTGAAGGAGCCTTTACAGTCTGATTTTCCTCCTCCTTCAAGCGTAGGTAGGACGCTGGATTGGATTCTTCTCCCCTGCCGGGCCTTCACGCTGCCAGCGGCAAGAAAATGACAAGACAGGATGAACAGCGACATGGCAGGCTTTGCATTTCTGCTCGCTGCATTCATGCGATGAAGATAAATCAAAGGAAAGGGCTATACTGAGTGAAGTATAAAAATCCTGCAATTGCTTTTGAAGACTGGAGTCGTCAGGGAAACAATTTAGCCCAATTTTATTTTAGTTTTCTCTCGTTTTTTTCCAACCGAACGCTGTGCCAGCATTAAAAATCTGGATCTCACTCGAGACAAATAGCTGCTTGATTAGTATGTGTCGAACTCTTGCCTTTAAACTGTTGCTCTTTCTAAAGGATTGGCGGCTCATTTGCAGGACAAACTACATTTTGTCATGGTTGTCATGCCACGTCGAAACTAAATAGAGATGACAAATTAGCTCTTGAATGAATGAGGCTCCAACCGCCTCCTGAGCGACAGGTTCCTGTCCAAATGATTGAGCAGCTGAGTCGGTGGTTAAATTAATGACAAAATAAATTGATCTATGACTGAACAAAGGACGAGCCGACAAACAACTCACTAACACCTTGCTGGGGTGGAGGGAACATTTGTTTAACGTCTAATTTTCCAGATAAATACTGAAACAAAACTGTTTTAATCTGGGGATTGCATCATACAAACATGCTGGTTTTCAGGCTCTGTAGGTCAACCGATTGGTGACATTCTTTAGAGACATTCATGGTTCCCAGATAATTATTGCTAATGATTTTAGTGACCCCGGGTATCACGGTATCCTGTGAAATTGCTTCACACGTTCGATGTGTAAGCATAACGCATTCTGCATCCCTGGTCCCACGAGGAGGAGGCCTCTTGACTTTGGTAATCCCCTAACATTTATTCATGCCTCATGTTGTTGTATTGAGTGTCTCGGCAGCTATTGAGTGCATTGCCATGAAGATCCTATCACACATTCATGTTCCCAAGAGGATGAACTGTATTACCCTTTAGTGATATCTGACGCTTCCTCTCGCGCAATTTAGCTCAATAATCTTTGATTTACGACCAAAGATAGCGGCAAAGCAACATCATGTTAGCGTGCTAACATGCTACGTTGTAGTGAACATGATGAACACACACACCTTCACAGAGAGTTAGCTTTAGCTTCTCTTGCTAGCTAACCAAAGTTTGGTCAGATAATTACATGAAACTGAGATGCGAACGCTCGTTGAATGTCATCGTTTCATCACACACAATTAGCTTTTTAGCATTGTTAAATCTATCAATGACTGTGTGTAAATGACATAATTGTTGACAGATCACAAACACTGTGTGATGGTGATGATAATGAACATTTTGAATTTATTTTATTGCCACATTTTTTCGGTGAAGGGGCTCCTTGTGTACTAACTGTAAATATATAGGCCGATACAAGTAGTACTATGTTGTAGTATGGTGTTCATTATATTTTGATGTGCCATTTCATCCCAGATCAAAAAAGACTTTTATCTACTCTCAAGTGTTTTATCTCCGGCTGTTATGTACAAATTTCCCTGTTCTCTAAAATGAAACACCCACCTCTCATCTGTTTCAGTGTTGCAGCCCAGAAACTATTCCCCTGTCGCACAGTACTCAGGACACAAATACCTGTCTTTAGCCCCGGGTGCTTCATTTCATGAGTGATGAAAGAAAGGGAAAAAAAAAAGAAAGTCCCTGACAGGTACACAGCAATCCACCAGAGAGGACCTGGGAACAAACAAGAGACTGTTTGAAATGTTGTTTTTTTACTTTTTCAAAGTTCTCCTCTATTGCATAATGAGAACATTTGATTGGAGCATTCTTTTAAGTAAAATCCCCGTCATTTCCTCGCGTCGGTCTCATTATCGCACTCTGACAACAATAGAGGGAAGAAACCGGTTTAATACATCAAAACACGTTCCAGTGGCACAGTGATAAAAGAAGCAATTATCACTGTCATGTTGCTCATTGGGCTTTATTGTCGCCTCTCAGCATACACGCCCGATATTGATATCACTATTCACCTTAATACCAATTACGCTCAGAATAATAGTGAAAAGCATGGCCTTCTGGGAGCCCGATACTAAACATTGTCTTAAGGAGCTTTCCTTATGATCTTCCGGGGGGCTATAATTTACAACGAATATTTATATCGCTGTTCAAGGAAATATAATATCACCACCGTTTACAAACGGTTGGCTTTTTAATATGCACCACTGGCAGCAATTTGCTTCCGCAATAGTTTTTTTTGTTGTTGATTTTTTTGCATCGGCAACAAATTCCAAACAGGAAAATGTGTGTGAACGAAAGACGTACTTGATAAGTACCATCGAGGAGCCTTTGAGCAACACACACATATCATATGCATTCTCAGAGGTGTGTTTACAGCGCACTAAATGCAGCTAAAGAAAAAAGAAAGTGCTCTTAATGGTAAAATAAAATAAAGTAGTCATTATTGAGTTTAAAGGTTCACTGTAAACACCGGGAAAAGTTTTTTTGTCAACTGTTTGACAGCAATTCATCAGCTTTCTATCAAGGAAATGATTTGTGATGGTTGGGTTAGTCTATCAGCGTTGACATTGCCAGGATCAGAGCTAGTTAGCATTAGCCACACAGTCCAACATGCAGCTAACGTCAACTAATGTCAATGGTAGGTGCCGTTGATTTTCTAGTGATTAATCTAGTTTTTAATGAGAACATTTAATGAACACAGCTGTTTATTAAAGGATATGTTTTCCCAGCAATATATAAAATCATATTTAGCTCCCAAACAGCATGTGTGTGGGATTCATTGTTTTACTTTTTTATTCTAACAGCGGTATCAAACTGTCAAGAATCGTGAAATGTCACCGCTATCGCTATCGACGATAGCATTTCTGGTCTCGTGACACCCTGAACTGCGGCGCAATCACAAAGAGCATTGATTCGCTCCGCCCCTCCTCTCGCCCTCTAAAACCCTCTGACACACAGACCGGCGGGTCGATGCGGATGCAAAGTGTGTTCGAAGAAACTCGACAGCGTTACGCCGGGCGGTTGTCCTCCAGTTTCCTCCCCGGATAAGAGGTGCGGTGAGGTCGCACCCTCGGGAGAGGCGTTCTGAGATGGCTGAAAAGTGCTTATTTTGGAGTGAATGAGACCCGTAGTGAATTTGTGTCTGGCGGTGAAATTGGGAGGATCTGTGTTTGCTTCTGGCCTCAGGCACCTATTGATACTGCATTCGCTAATAAAGTAGGCACAACATTTATTTAAGCCTATGTCTGCACTGCGAAAGCAAAGAGTGTTTCTCTTTCATTCTTTCATCTGAATGTAATAACTACGAGAGAGAGGCAGCGGCCTGATTCCCTTTACAGTGGTATATATTTACTCACATGACACTAAACATCAGGGAGCACTTACTCCCTAAATGTAATCAATTTAGCTACAACTACGTTTCCTGCAGTTACGATCGCATTAGCATTGCCTCCATGTGTATTTAATACTGAGGTGGACGTGATTTATCATACTGGCAACACAGTTAAATGTGGATTACGCTGTCTGAAAGTATTTTGTTCCAGCTTTGCAGCATCCTCACTCTTTCTCAGAATGTCTCATTGTAGACAAACTGTTTTTTTTTCCCGTTTCATTTAACACATCGTCACTCGTTACTATCTGGAAACTGCAGAGAACGCTGTGATTGAAGCTGGAATTTCAACCCAAACCAAAGGAAACCTGACAGAAACGCAGACGGCGTTTGAAAAGTGTCTCTTTTTTTTTTAACCGTCTGAACTGGGAAACACGGTCTTCTCTGCAAATTGGTTTTGACGCCTTAAAATGATGTAAAACACACGCGTGTGCCGCCTGCGTAAAATCTGATTTCAATCTAATGCCCTTTTCATGCACGGAATAAATTGCAGACTTCATCTACCTGCTAAAGGCTTTTACATCGCTCACCCATGGGTGACACGTTTATCACTGCAACAACACATTCACAGAGAGAGTCCATATTCATGTGCTTCTGTAACATTCAAGTGCACATGCATGGAAGGACAGCATGTGAAGTGGCTCTCGTCTAATTTGCTCTCATACTGTATGTAAAGTTTTTTCCGTGCATAATTATTCAGCTACGAAGATGCAACGCATATTTAAAATAATTGTGTTGTACAGGAGACTCGTCTGCGTTGCCTCGTGCTGCTGTTTGTAAGTTTATCTGATGGCATTCAGACTGCACGTGAAACAGAAACGTGACGGGCAGATTGCCGTTGTGACCTTTAAAAGAAAGTGACTTGGGCACACGAGGCCAGAGAGTTAAATTGTCTGTTTAATTAAAGTAAATGGGTCTGAACGGTGGCATTAAATACAACACAAGTACACAGGGTAATGCTTTGGCCCAGTTTGTGTTGCATGTGGATTGTTTCTTTCGCAGTCACAGTTTCCATTGACTTTTAAAATAAACACAAGACTCCAGTTTGGGCTTGCAGGTCCCTGCGATAACCGATGGTGCTGATGCTACTCAGGCACTGTGTGTTCTGCCATCAACGCCGCTCCCACAGCGCCACGACCCGCGAGTCCGGAGGTGAACGCTTTGGGCCCGAAATCCTACTTTCAGTTCAATTCCTGGGAGCAACACTTGTTGCGTTGGGCTTTGGATTTGGAGCTGTCTGATAAGCAGTTTGCAGAACTAATAAGAGCAGAACAGCTCTGTTAACAGTTGCCTTGGGAGGGGCAACATTCAGCTCTTATTTCATCAGACCTCGGATTGCGGGGATTAATTAACTCCGCGGTCCTGGCATGTGTCTCGGAAGAGTGCTTCCATTCTGATGTGGGATTTCTAGACACAGATTTGCTGGAGCCTAATTGGTTTTGGCAAGATTACATATCTGAGATTTTTAACTGACATCAAGAAACAAAATTCGGAGAGGCTAGAATCGCTGAAACGGCACTTTCCCCCGACGACGTCGCTCTGCATAGGTTATGAACTCGCCAATGGCAGCGCGCATTTCTCTAATGTAATGTATGAGCAGTAGCTTTGCTGAACGTCGATAGCTTTACAATCTAAGCTTCCAGAAACGTCAGCTTTGATATGTCTGGATGCACGTTTGGAGCCAACAATTTGGAAATGCAGGTAACCTGTTTAAGTTAGATGGAAAACTACGATGTTTTCCCAACAAATCCTGCAAATTAAATGACAAATAAAGTGTGTAGTGAAGTAGTATGTCTGGCAGCAAGCGTCCCTCCTCTCTTGAACATAAACGTTAGTTGTTGGGGGCATTATTAAGTCTCTATGGTGCAGTAGTGGGAGGTATTGAGGTGTCCACAGCCTCTTTCTTAATCTCTCTGCATTATTCATCCTATTGCTCGTTTATGATCAGCACCTTCTGAATTGCCGGACAAGCAATTTGAATCTAACTGTAAACCGCCGCCCTCGCCAATGACAGCTGGAGGAACCATTTTGAACTGGAAACTTAATTGGCTGACTGGATCTTTTCAAGCAGCCGGGTAATGAGTCCATTAACCATCAGCCTTCTGTTGCTGACGCTGATGTTAAGTTTGGGGATTATTAGTTTTAATATACTGTGGGACGATTCTGAACCGACGCACACACTGCAGTAAATAGAGCGTGCCGAAGCTGCAACGAGCGCCCAGAGTTGGTATGAAGGTGGCAGAATGAAATGCTTGTGCCCGTGTTGCTGAACCAGGTCTGAATGCAGGCGCCAACTTTACAACCCTAATGAAACTCTTTGGCCTCCACAGGCCTTCGCACCTGCTTGTACTGCATTTAAAACAGGTCCCCTGTACTATTTCTACCTGACAGTGGAGCACTTCAACCTTCCAGAGAAACATTAATGAAATGCAGGGCATGGCTGAAATATTTCGCTTGAGCTGTCCGGATAATTTAGGGCGTATGAGGAGGCGCACACCAGAGATAACCGAGGGTTCTGATAGCCACTTCCTGTTTGAACCCCAAATTGTTATGCTTTTAATCAAACAAAAAATATATATAAATATCAATTTATCAATCAGTTTAGTTGGGGAGAAAATATGTATCAGAAAACGAAGTCCGGTGTTATTTTATCTTGCGAAATATGATTTATTTTAATAATTTGTGAGGTCCAGTTGTGTCCTCCTCGTCAAATTACATGAGGAAAACATGTTAATTCTTAAATTTTTGATTTCTTTAATATTTTTGGATTTCGTTAATTTCATACAGTCTTAAAATCCTGTCTCGTTGTATTATAAACTACTGTTTTTCATCTAATAAGCCTTCAAATTCATGGATTTATTACTTATTATTACAGATATTACTGGTCTTTCTATATTGACTTTCATCGACTTACCTGTAACAACACGCCTACACCAGCCTGATGTAGACATAAGCGGTGGGAATCACCAGAGGTCCCACGATACAATATCGTCACGATATTTAAGTCCCGATGCGATATTATCACGATACTGCGATAGATTGAGTATTGCGATTTATTAGCTTTTTTTCAATCGCAAATTGTCCCCAAAGGAAAGCTTTGTCAACAAAAAATAACTTGATTTTACTATTCTATGAGCAAAAACATTTAGAATTGATTAAATAAAAGATCGATACTTGGCTTCTGTTTATCGATACAATATATCGCCACACAAAATATCGCGATACTATGTTGTATCAATATATATATATATAACTGTGTGTGTTCATAGTTCTATTTTAGGTCTGAACACCCACAAAAGGCAGTGTCTGTATATGCCAGGAGAGGACATCGTCCCACCTTTTATCTTGGCCTCAAATCAACCTTTGTGACGGTTTCACACGTTCCCTGTCCGAGCTTTTCAGCCCGAGGGTACGGACATGGTAAAATGTTCCAAACCTGCCAAAAGTACACAGCGATGAGGGTTAAAGAGGTCATGTAGTTTTCGTGTAACCACAAAAGTTTGAGCTACCCGGTGGAAAGGCACATCTGACAGTGCATGTCTGTGCCTTGGCCGGCGAGCAGGCAGGACTGAGTGGCCCTCCCTCGGGGCCGCCACACTCTACTGTCTGCGTCTACTGAGAGGACGAGGCACGCGGCTGAAGCCTCTCTGCACAGCACCCCTGGGACCCGGGCCTGTGAACGCTCTGTCAGAAGCAGTGAGCACCCACGTCAGGCACAGTTTACTCCGTTGCATACACTCCAGCAGAGGCTTTAATGAGTCTCTATGTTTCAGATTTAACAGGCGAAAGTTAATTACAGTTCTCTTTCTATTTATACATGAACCTCCCGCCTGCCATTTTAAAACAAGACATAGATACTGTGAACTGATTTAGTATATTACTGTGGGTTTCTGCAGCGGTCGTCACATCAAATGTAATGGAATTGAATTGAATATAATTTCCCCACGCATATTGATCAAAGAACGACGGAAAACAAGTAGTGGCAGTGAGTACATTAACTTATTGACATTTATGACGATGACTAGCTTATGAAGTCTCTCTCACTCTGTGTGTGTGTGTGTGTGTTGTAATTAAAGCTGATTTCCAGGTAATCACTGTTAAGCCGCATCGGCGCTTTTGCCGTTGCTGGTACTGTTAGCGTTGTTAGCTTTGTTAGCGTTGTTAGCACCGTTGACTGCAACCATTCTTGCACAAAGCACCTTTAAGAATTGGAAATATTTGTTTATTTTTTTGCAGGTGGCTTGGTAAATGGTCAAACTAATGCCCGGGCAGACTGCGATCCATAGGACTTTTTTTTCTTATTAGAGAACAAAGACATTCAAATCTAAAACAACGATTGCTTTATTTTCTAGCCAATCAGTCCCTAAAGCCCGGCGCGGTCTTCACCTCGGGGTCCAATTAGAGGAGATGTAGTGACAAGTCGAGCGTTGCCGGGCCTCCGCGGGCCGAAGAGATCTGGACTCTTGTTTATCTCTTATTTCAATTGTGGAAACCGCATTAGAATTCTCCTTCGACATGTTATTAATAAGTGCCAAAACAACGTAAGCCGCATGGCCAATATATGTTCAATTAGGATTACCCAGAGACACAATTCATCAGGAGGGTTGAGTTCAAGTCTTCGTGAAGAAGCTTGACAAACTGCACAAACTTCCGCTGCGGCTTTAAAAGGTTCGGATTTGCAATTAACTAAAGCGACAGCGAGGAGAACAATGCGCCTCCCGTAGCCACCCCCGTCCCAAAGCTTTTCCATTATTTTAACGAGCACGGCAACATATTGTATGTTAATTGATTTCCTCCCAGTCCTCTAGAGCTCGCCCTGCCTGTTGTCAGTCTTGTTGATTAACAGGAACACAATTAGAATTGCAGGGCCCTGTTTTACATTAGTATTCCTGATATACGGCTTAGTGCACCTACACAGTGTTCCAGGTGTCGCCCGCCGCCTTTACCTGCTCGCCTCGTCTCCGGGGAGCGTCTCCGTTTGACCTCCCGGGAGCGTTAAACTTAAAATCTTTTGTTGTTTTTATTTGAGAGGTGGTTACATCTCGAACGAGACTCCTCGTTACAAAGACAACTCATGTTCGATATCCAAAATCTAAGACGATATCTAGTCTCATGTCACGATATTAATATAAAATCCGTGTATTGCCCGGCCAGTTGTAGCAGAAAATGCAACATGGTTTATTAGAAAAAAGGTATGCTGAGACAATCCTAATAAGAGAAAGAATATTATGAAATTGATTTGCGATGAGTTGAACATTCAGAAACATCCGCTGCAGGGTGTTACACCTATCGGTGGCGTTCTCAGCTGAGAGTCAGTAATCCATATTCTCTGACTTTAGTGACCCCGGCCTTAAGCTCAAAGTATCACTGCGGCCCTCGGGCTGCCGGCGAAAATTACAATAATCTTCAGTGCCGGGTGTGAAAAGTGAACCAACGCAGGATTGCCTCAAATTCAAATGTTCTCTCCACCGGCCACCGGGGGGCGACGCCTCTGATTGCAGAGAGAAGTTTGTGAGAAAATGACTTCTCACTCTGTAAATCACCTCAGTAAACATTGCAAACATGAGTTTATGGTCTCAATCTCTAGTTTTAAGTCTTCAATACAGCATGAGGACTAAATGATGGTCCAATTAGAGTAAAACAGCCAAGTGGGGTACTTTTTAGGGCGTGGCTACAAGTTGATTGACAGATCGCCACCACTGGGAGTTGTGTGTGAGTGATTATGTCTTTCAACTTCAACCCTTTCAAAGTGTGTTTCCAGTTCATGAAAGATCATCGTAACATTTAAAAAAAGTCTTCTTCAGTGTTCAGTTATACTTAGCTCCGCCATTTTGTGTCACTTCTGGTTGCGAAAACAAGATGGCGACAGCCAAAATGCTGAACTGGAGGTCGTTAAAACAGCAGTTCACCAACCAATGTGTGAAGGCACAGCGACAATGTCCACTTTTTCTACACAGTCTATGCTCACAGCCCTTATTGCAAGGACACACACATGTTATCCTCACATCACTGACTTGTGTGGACTTGTTGTTGTCACTGATTGATTCCCAACAAAGACTTTAGACGCATTTCAGTTTGCTCTCTTCACCCCGAAGACGACGACCGAGCATCTGTTCTTCTTCTTCTCCTCTCCTGTTGAATCAGTGCTACGAAGTTATTGCTTCAAAAAATAAAGAGCTGCTCTAAATGTGATGAAGACATCAGCTGTTGGTCGTCGTTCAGTGGATCCTGCTTCTGTGCCCACTCCTACGCAGACATCCCACACAGTTATCAGACTCTATGAATAATCTATTCAGAGCACTCCACCAGTGTGATAATATGTTGGAGGAAGCTGCCAGTTAATGATACACTTGTGATTCTGTGTGAAAGGTTTGCGAAAAAAGCTTATTCCAAGGACACCGTTTGGTAATCTCCATTTGCTACTTTTCAGTTCTTATTAACACCATTTCTTACATTCCTTTACGGTTAAAGCACCTTTTGTACCCACACTCAAATCATTGCTCGGCATTGAGACATTGTGTACTTATTTTCCCACAACAACAAAATGTAGATAAAATGGAGCCCGTCGAAATTCTGGGAGAAAATGTGCTGAATTCAAGAACTGTTTTCTGTTTTCCTTGAAGCACAAACTCTACACAACCATGAAACAGCAATGTAGTGCAGCTCTTTATGGGCTTTTTTATGTGAAACAGAAGAATTGTGTCATGCATATTATGTAAATTGAGGGCCAACGCTTCATTGTGATATCATTACCTTTTATATCAAGTTTTTTAGCTGCTAAATGCTACACTGTATTTGTATCATTGGATTCTTTCTGCAGTTTCACTCATTTGTTATTAGATATTACTTCTAAAGGTGATAGGATATACATTTTTATATCAATGATATGTCAAATTGTCGCTCCGATGTCGCTGAATTATTTCCATTCTCTAAATTTCATCCTTTCATTGTTGAACTTTAGACTTTTCACCCATGTAAACTGTGTCTCTGAAGGCCTCCATGTCACCTTTGACCCTTCTTCTCTTGACAAAATACAGCTCCAGGCTGCTGTGAAATATTCTGTTTTTAATTTACCGAGCTGATAACATTACTGACGACTAAGTCATCAAGTGGCTGCTTATGTCTTTAATAAGCTGAGTTCATTTCAATTATGTAAGCGTCAGATGTAGAGAACAAAGCAGATAAATCTGACGCGTGCAGCCTTCATTCAGATTAAAGGCCGTAATAAAACATTGAAAGGCTTCTATTTCAATGTTTATCCCCTCACAATTTACAGTTTTTTTTAATGATCTGATGCCTTGAAGTGATGAAAAGGTGTTTTTTTTGGTGGGGGGGAGGGGATGCTAAACAATGCCAGCATATTTGTTTCCTTGAGCTAGAATTCCAGTTCATTACAGCTACAGTAGGGAGACGGAGCACATTTATGCAGTCAAACAAAGAGCTTTTCCCTTTCATGTCGAAGAATCTAACCGGCAAAGAGGAGATTATGCAGCATGTATACCATCTAAAGCCTAAAGGAGCCTTTTGTTCCCACTTAGAACACAACCTGCTGCAAAGTGTCTGCAGCTTTCATTCGACAAATTCCTCTAGAAACAACAATTTCTGACTATTAAGTCAAACGTACATTCACAATATTTTCAGAATATCTAGTCACCCCGGAGGGTTCGTCCAATTACAAAACATTTGTTTCCCTTCACGTGTACCAAGTTAGAAAGTTGTAAGGAAATAAAACCTCTTGAATCGAAGCTGTCCGCATTGCGAGACTCATTTCTTTCCGCGGGCAACTTCCTGGAGGACGTCGTCACATTAACGTCAATTAAAATCAATACTTTTCCATTTGGACGATGCATAGATTTGCGTAAATGAACCTCCGGGGTTGAGCCATTTCTTTGAAAACCCGATAAACAGCTCGCTCACCTGTTGCTTTGAGTCCTGCTGCAGCTGAACGCATTGAGAAGCAAACATTGCGATGATGTTTGTGTGTGGGGGGGGGAAGAAAGAAAGACTGCACGCTGTTCCTCATTGTGTTGCTGCTCCCAGCAAATAGGCAAATATTAGTCAATGTGCCATGAAGACTGCATGAATATAAATGTTTTATTCAAATGAGGTATTTCCCGAACATCTGTGCACGATACATTCTGCAAAACATTGAGAGAATACAAAAAAAACAGGAGGATTTTCTCTCAGATTGTTCTCAGGCGAACAAGTCGAGCAACAACCTGACACACCGGTGTGATCCTCTGAAGGGATGACGTGGTAACTGCCGTAACTGTGTATGCAGCAGCAGCTGATTGCACATCATCTTATCGCGAAAAACGAGGCACTTTGCCAATTTTCCGTCAGTATTGCACTTTTCTCACAAAGGGATGTCGACGTCATTCTTCGTCCTCTTTCCACTGCACCTGCAGCGTGCCTTCCTTCTAATTGCTCTCCCTCTTTTCAACCACACCGGGCGTCTAAATGCAGCAATTAGACAAAGTCGTTTTACGCCCGAGGGCTCTTTCAGGTAAAACTTTCCCAATCGCATCACTTTTGTGACTCTTTTTTTTTTTGTGTCTCCGCTGTTTTTTCCGTCGGGCCTGTTTTAGTCGCTTCCCAGACGTGTTTCATCGACGGCTACAGCGACGCGACGAGGCGGCGACTTCCCGCTCGTGTCGGGAATGCCTGCAAAAGATGCTTTTCACCACCCGAAGGACGCGGCGGCTCACTCAGCTTTGAGGGGAATTAAAAAAAGGAAGTCAGGCGTTTGAAACATTTCTTCACAAAAACAAGCTGAGATGTAATACATGGTGAAATGTCACACAACAGGTGGTTCCCCCTTTCATCCTCCTCCACCTGCGTTTGTCATTGATCCATTGGGGAACAATGGGGTTTTTTGCATGACATTTGATAACCAAGTAACCCAAAAATAAAAGAATGAAAATACAGCGTGTCCTTTTAACCCACTTTCTAATCGTTCCTCAACATACAACACAACGTTGTCTGCTCTCATTTGCTGCATTAAATCATTCACAGTGCGGCATGCTGTGGGTTTACTGTCCGTGAACCCACAGACGTAAACAAGGACATATAATATCATACAATTCCCGTGTCCTCGTGTCGAGAAACCAGCGCTCTCATTAAAAAGCAGATAACAAGCAAAGAACATGTGTTGGTTTGTTTTCTTGTGTACAAGCTGGACGTCATATTTCACTGGAGGAAGAGGAGGAGGAGGAGGCCTCATCGAAACCCACAACCTGCTCCTTCGTCACCTTTACTCATAACAATGGTTTCAACGATGGCCCTTAATGGTCGGATTAGATGCTCACGCATGTGACACATCACACTTTGCCTGACGGGCAGCACATCCATCAGGTCCACGTGCGAAGTCGAGAGCCCGACGTCAGGTCATCTCTTGATATTCACAGCGTGGCGGCTCCGTGGTTGGTGCCGCAACACGGCGTCTCGCGAGCAAGCGGGCGCACGCTGTAGACGATGATGACGTAGATGTGATGCTGTGGGCGGATGCAGCAGTGTAGAGAGGCAGGAAGGCATCACGAAGAGATGAAGAAACACGTCAAAACGTCACTCCCCCTTCATTGTATTAAGTATTGTATCACATTGTAAGATAAGTTAAATCAAGTCCTCCCCATATATTTTATTCAAAACTAGCAAGAAGAACAAACGCTTGTACCCCACAGTCTATGAATCACCTGCAGTGTGGATTTGACATGAACACCACAAATAAAACTCATTAAACTGAACTGGTGGAGCCATTTGTCGAAATAAAACCAGCAAGAAGCGATGTGTTCACAGACGTGAGGTCATTACGCTGCGATATGTTGAGCTATGCTTGCCATTACACAGTCCTGACACTTGTGGAAAGTCATCTTTGACAAGGAGTGTACTTGTTTTTTAGCGTATGCAGGAGAAAGGTGTGAACCCCGCGGTAAGATATTTAAAAATGTGAAATAAATTGCAGCTTTTGTGTGGCTCATGTTTTGGTAACCCTGTGGATTACAAGCCAGGAATAACAGCTCATGTGCAGGTAACAGGGAGGCACCAATAATGCAACAATCCCAATTACGGACCCAAATCCTTGAGGCTGTTCAGTTTTCTGCTGCCGCACTGAATACTGTAACACGGCTCTGGGGTCCATTAGGGAGCCGTCCAGCTTCTCAAAAATGTAGAAGAAGCTCCGAGCTTCAAGGGAAATGTCCTGAGATCCGTATAAAAAAATGTAGTTTAAACTTGTTTTGGGTTTATGACGCTTTTCAGATACACAACATGTATTCATGGTGTCAATGTATTCTTTATGACGCAAAAATAAAACGCTTTCCAAATGCAGGAAACATTCAACTCATTGATTATGTATTTGCTGCTCGTTATTTTTCACCAAATGTCCCCGAATAGAGAAAAACAGCAACGTGAGCAGCATTGTTTTTATTGGAATAACGCTCGTTTGCAGATATCTGTTCATGGAGTCGAGGCTCAATCATCGTCGGACCACTTTTAGAACTTTTTAGGTTTTTCAATAAATATGGAAAAAAAGGATTTTTTTGTGTGTTTTTTTTCTCCCGCTGCAAATTGGTTATTAAAAAAGACTTTGAAATTAGGAGCGTTTTCTGTTTAATACATCTGGGGATTGTTTTCACACTGCAACATGCAGGAATTAATGAAGCAGCAGCATAAACTAATAAAGGGGGTGTTTATCTTCCAAAGGAAATGTGTCATTTGAATTCGGGCACAACTTAATGTGGCTCCAGTTTGAGGACAAAGCGAAAGAGGCCGCTGCAGGACACGCGGTTTCCTCATTAATTGAGGGGGCAATTATGGAAACAAATCCTTCAGGCTGCTCTGTTTTCTGCAGCTGTAGTCTCTCAACGCTGTTATATATTCCTCTTGCATTAATTAGAGATCGTCTCCTCGGTCCGGTTTTAAAAAATGTAAAAAAAGATGCTCCAACAAGCTGGAGGGGAAATGCCCTGGGATCACAAAAGAAATGTAATACATTCAAATTGTTTTGCTTTTTTAGAACGTTGCCTTTTCATTCAGACACACAGTATTTCTTCATGGTGTCGATGCATACATAATGAATGCATGAGAGACAGCACAGAGGAGACTTTCCAGCAGCAAAAAAACAGAGAACTTCTAAGATTTCCGTCACGTTTCATGACACATTGCCGTTCTTCCGAGCAACAAATGGGACAATTTCACGACAACGTTCCGCCGTCCGTCAGCAGCCGCCGCCGCCGAAAAACGCAAAGATATGAAAAGATATTTCCATCACAGTATCCACGTCACTGGTTTGCGTAACCTTTGTGGCTGCAGCAACGCTGCGATGGAAAAGAAATGTTTCTCTGAAGTGTAAAAGCGTGAAATAAATGAATGTGAAAAAAATGTGATTCTTTGGCATTTGTTGACACTTGATGCTGAGCAGCGAAACCCAGTCGCACACACACGTGATGACAAACCCCAGTAGTCAACATATTGCGCCCATATTGTGACTGCGTTATCATATTTGATTGATGGAGGCACACACACACACACACGCACACGCACAAAACTGCTGATGTCACATTACTGCACATATGGATTCTTTCTCCCTCCTTTATTTACTCCTCCAGCAGTAGTGTGTGTGTGTGTGTGTGTGTGTGTGTGTGTGTGTGTGTGTGTGTGTGTGTGTGTGTGTGTGTGTGTGTGACAATTTAATCAGTTTTAATAACTGTCGCAGCATTACGACACGACAACATTTGTGTCATCGTCGGACATTTCTTTGAGCAGAGAATGAACAGAACGTACTTGGATCCAGCGTCTCCGTCGTGATGATCTGCTCGTCTTTCATGAGAGTGAACTGAATATTTTGATCGTATCTAAATATATCAAAGAAAACAAGCAATTTAATCGTCTCAACTTGGACCCTGGGAAGTGGTGACGGACATTTTGTCTCTATTTGCCGAGGTTATCGAGCAAACAATTAACCACGAAGAAAGGATCGGATGATGAAAAGGATTGTTGGCGTGGCCCTGAATTTGGCGGCCTTTTTAAGGAAATATGAATGACCAGAAGATGAACAGAACGTTAAATTATCAGAAGAGACGTCTCTTCTTTCCCTGATTTATGAATGGTACTATCATGTGCATACAGAGCACCAAGCGGTGCACAGCAAAGACACACTTTAGACACAACGCTGCGTTTAAACAGGGACGTAACCACAGGATCCAGATCGGCGGCGCCGTGAGGCTCCAACAGCGGCTTCATATTCACATTTTCTCTTCTCTGAAATGTCATGAAGCGGCGATAAGCTGCAGATGACCATCGGTACATGACGATGAGATTAAAGAGCAGCGTGGCATAAAGGAGACGCTCAGTGGTTTAGATTACGACACAGAGAGTAACGAAAGAGACACACAAAGCCACCGAAAGTGTTTCTGTCACGCTCAGCCCAAGATTAAGATGCAAGATGGAGGCGGATGCAATAATTACATGTATGTACATCAAGATAGTTTACAGATATGATGCATGGTATGCACGCCGGTGCACAAATGTCCAATATTAATAATGAAAAATGAAACACGGGGCAAAAAGGCATTTATAACACAGTGCAGTGTTCAGGAGCGTCTCTTAATTAACTTGAATCCACTTACTGTGACACTTATCTGCAGCTTGCTGCACCAGTTGCATCATTTCTTTAATATAATATTGTTTTAATAATCCCTAACAAGCATGCTGCGTTTTTTTTTAATTATTATTAATGAACAGCAGATTACAATGTCACTTCTAATATAGAACAAAAAAAGGATGATGCAATGTGGTGGAAACCTGGTGGACACGAGGTTCATCATTGTTTTAACCACAGCTTCCATGTGCGATACATCGGGTTCATTATGTTTGCATTTTAATAAAGGGACAGTTGTGTTCCCTCTTTCTGACGGGGTTAAGTTGTTGGTTCACGCTGATTTTAAACGCATTATGAAGGACTTTAAGCTTTGCTGAGTGAAAACCTAAATTGTTACAAACTCTATAAATCACAAAATAAGGTGAGTGGATGACTGTTTTATTTCATAATATCTTTAATTGTAGCACATATTGGCCAATAACTACATGTTTCACACTGAAGGCACTGATGCTTTGTGAAGGCGGAACATTTTGTGGTTATTGTAAAAAATAAAAAACAATCTCTGGCATTATTGGATTTTGGTGTAAACCATAAATGTCGTAATAAAGAGGTGCAGTTTGAAGAGCTCGTAGAGCAAAATGCTCCACTTGCAATAATCAGAGATAACGTGTTCATTTCGCTCACTGTTAACATGGCGCTTATTTAAATATATCTCTGTAATATGAGCGTCCGGGCCTCCTCCATCCATTCAAAATCACATAAAGAAGAAAGATAATCATTATTTTAACTTCAATATAGAATTAAACCACTGCCCTGCAGATGAGTTACAGGTTTTGAGCCTTTGAGTCTCCCTCATTCTCTCAATTCAGACGGGAAGCTGAAACTTCTCACACGATATCACACCTGAGCCACGAATATCTACTTCAAACCCACAAATATGCAACAATGGAAATCTTGAAGTTTGCACCAAGAAAATTGAAGTTTCCAGGCAAAGACATTAAGGGGTGGGACTCACCAGAGGTCCCACGATACAATATTGTCACGATACTTAAGTTCCGATACGATATTATCACGATATCGCGATACGTTGAGTATTGCAATGAATTGTGATTTATTACCATTTGTTCTCCCGCAAATTGTCTCAAAAGGAAAACTTTGTCACCAAAAAAATGTGTTCATTTTATTGTTCCAGGACCAAAAAGTTGAGAATTGATTAAATAAAAGATCGATACTCGGCTTCCGTGTATCGATACAATATCGCCACGCAAAATATCGCGATACTATGCTGTATCGATTTTTTCTGCCACCCCTAAAACACATTAAAACGAAGATGACGTTGAATTCTGTTATTTTCTGCAGCCTAAATACACAGTATCTACACGCAGCGGTGTGAATAAAAGGATACGTGACATTATAATGGTAAAGTGTGAAGCCGTTGAACCCTGTTTTGGTGTCCATCAACTGCAAAAGGTGACAACTAAGTGGCAACTTTCAAATACGCGTGGTTGTTTGATCTTTCGCGAGAATAAAGATATCAGTATTAGAGCAGCTCTGAATCTTAAATTGAGATGCGTTACACTCCGGTAAAGGTCGCCAGATGCGACCTACCTGTAGAGGCTTTAAACATCCCATTAAAACGCAACAAAGCTCCTCTCGTTTAGTCGCCGCCTACGACACATGGGACAATGGCCGACTGCTGACCTGAATTAGCTGCCTGATGCGTCTGGCTACGCCACGGGAACAGGACGGCCTGTACTTTGAACAGCGGCGACATTTTACACCCACTTCAGGTGGAATACTGTTGAAAGAGGAGCCTTCAAAAGACTGAAGCATGCAAAATGGATGAATACAATCCAGAAGGCTGAGACCGAGGAGACGGACGCGCAACGCGTGCCGGCATGAATAATGTTCCTTTTGTGCATCAGCTGTCAGAGAATAATCACGTAACTGCTGTGTCTCATAAAAACATCATTTTTAAAAAGGTCATGTTGGGCCATTTTATGCTTTTATTTGACAGTGAAAGTGGAGAGAGACAAGAAAAAAAAGAGAGGAGGGCATTTGACATGCAGACGAGGGACTTTTTGTGCCCATGTGCATGTGATTTAACATGTGTGAAATTAGAAAAATGGGTAGATATACACATTTTAACACAATTTATTACCCCATTATATAGTTTTCCTATTACCTCCTACTTAAATACAAAGAAATATCTTCACAGCTCAACTAATAATCACCGTCTTCGCTTCAAATATGAACATTAGTGCAGATTTTTCAGCCGTCTCGCAAGGTTTTCAAAATGCAATTAAGGTGGTACTCCAAATTCCTCAACCAGAGTCGATTTGTTTGTGTCTCCCGGTGATAGGTGACTCCATTGTCACCGTGATTGCACATCCACCGTGATGATGGAGACTAAGCTAATTTCAATTTTGTCATGGATTATGCCCTCTGATTTTCTGCTGCTGAATCTCAACAAAACATCTATCAAATAATCCACATAAATCATCCCCGACAGGGCGTTTAAAAACACACACACACACACAGAGATAATAAACGCCGAGTCACGCAGCACCTGACTGCCGCTCAGCACCACTGGACCCACGTTCGGCATCAGATCATCACTTCTATCTTCTTCCTCCACTTCCATCAGTGTCCACAATTACATTGATTAATACTGACGTTTCATTCCATCTCTTTCACAACTCGCAATTGCTTTCCGTGCAACAATGCAAACAACAAACAAAACAAGACGGACAGCAGTGTTATGTGTGCGTGAGTGTGTTTGTGTGTGTGTGTGTGTGTGTGTGTGTGTGTGTGCGAAACCGCCCGGGTGGGCCGGTGGAGACGCTGTGATGAGGAACAACTTTCAGCTCCATGACTCACATATTTGGATGAACACGGGGTTTCAGTGAACGCCGGTGCACCGCTGGCTCGGCAGACGGATTTCTCGCTTCATGAAAACACACAAGACTCCGGCCAAGAATAATCAATGAGCGCGTTCCCGCCGATTCAGCCGTGAACAAAGTCGAGCGGCTTAAAAAAAAAAAACGTGCCGGCGTCACGCGCAGGGCCGAAGCGCTTGCTTGTTGTTGTGCTTCTTTTTTTGTGTTTGTTTTCCTTATTCGATTTTTGCTCTTTCAAAATAGCTCGTCGATAATAATATCAGCCCCGGTGTGTTGGAACGTGCCACCAAGACGTCGTGAGTGTTCAGAGCCAATGGGGGAGGAGTAGTGAGCCATTAATGATGGAGGTCTGCATCCGAAAAGAAGCAGCTGAACCATGAGGGGAAGGATTGTTTCCCGGCTCACATCAACAATAAATGCTTTTTTTGGGTAATATTTCAGGAAGAGGATGAGGGCTGAGCATTTTCTTCCGTCGACTGTGTTTTTCTGAATAATATCTGAAGCACATGTCACATTATTTTGAACACGCGGCGGCGGATCAGTTGTGTCATCACCATGACTGCAACTATAGGAACACTCTGGAGTTATGACGCTTCAAATTAATCAAATAAGTCATGTTGTGTTTGCCATCACAGACGTTCATCAACACACAACACGCGAGTAATACTTTCCAGGGAAATACAGCCGCTGTTTGAAAAGCGTTTCTTCACGTCCTCAAAGAGGGATTCAGCAATATGACAGAAATGGAGGCTGTGGGCCTCGAAAGGTTTGCAGCCCTTTTTATTTACGGCTCAACTGGAAACATCTCATGGAAAGAAAAGAGTCGAAGCCATTCCTCGAACTGACCGAAGCGGAATCACTGTCCACGCTGCTGAAACCCGCTAATCTGTGAAAGCTAACTGCTGATTTCTTTATTAATGTAGCATAAAGAATGTAAAGTGTTGCTCCCTATGCACAATTGTACACAAAACAACCGCAAAGAGATGTAAAACAACTGCAAAGCTTCTCAAAAGAACCACAACGAGACCCAAGACGGACACAAAGTCACGCAAAATGACTACAAATATCTGCAAAACAGACCTTAAAACTCCACAAAAGAGACAAAAACCACCAGAAAGACATGCAAAATAATCAGAAAGACACACACAATGCCGGCATTGTCTTAATCTGCCCGTATAGATGTCGATGAGTTTCAACCAAATGGCATTATTTTGTGTACCAGCAGCATTATTCTTTGGCCAGCTGTACTAATGTTCTGATCTGAAATGGCGCAGCGAGACTGTCAAAAAGGTAAAATATATGCCTCTTGTTTATGGATCATCAATAATATGGATGTTCCATCTGCAACTCGCTCCTTTTGATTAACTCGCTTCATTCAGATCTGCTCTCCTGGGCTTGTTCCAGTCCGACTCCGATCGATGAGCCTTTCTGTTTATTAAACAGTCACATGATCCCCAGTTGTATTTTTAGCGCCGGCCCCATAATCATTCATTGCATAGCCATTGCTGATTCCAGATTATGTGGTAAATTCTTTATGTCTGCTATAAAATGTAAAAGCAGCGGCGTCAGGGCGAACGGCACCGCTGTATGTCAGACCCCGATTTTCACTGTCAGTCTTCAGATCGTCGGCGTTACGCAACTAAAAAGTGCCCTCATAATTCACTCATGTTACATCATCGCCGAATTCAAAGCTCTGCTTTTGTATTCCAGTTTCTAAGCACATAATTCTTTAGTTTTGGGTCTTTGTAGTCGACTGATGAGTCTTTGTAAGCGAGAGGAAATAAAGCAGGACAATTACTTTGACAAGCTCCCCTCATTAAAAAAGAAAATCCACCCCTTCGTTTAGAATTGAGACGTGTTATTCCCATGACTTTTGGGCTGACCTCACTTCATAATCACTCAGTTCCTTCTGTGTGAATGTGGACCGGGCTCCTCTCCGATAGCTGAAGCCACAGCGCCCACAAATCTCACGAGGACTGGTGAGCCGCGGCATTGACAGTGATTGTCAGTTACAGTTAATGTGATGGATGGATGCGGCCTGCTAGATTGCGGCTGAGGCGGTAATTCACAACAATAACCACGCCACGGGGTTGTTGTTTTTTTACCTATGCGATATACGGTTTTACATACGGAAATGGCTCTGCGGTTACGGAAGTGTAAAGATGAATTAGTCTACACTTAACCGTGAAGACTGATGTGAAATAGGATTCAACGTTTCAACAGTATAGACATCAACGTTCTGGTCTCCAGCAGCCTGCTATCAAGTCCGCTGGAGCAAACTGACAACAGACCTGCATTCATCTTTTATCCATCCAGGCAAACAAATGGCCTTTTCTCAGCAGAGGTCACGTTTTTCCGTCTTTTTGTTGCATTATTCCACACACAAATCACATCTCCCGTTGAGAAAAACAGTCGATTGTTTTAGATGAACGCCAGCAAAACGCTGCAAAGTCTCTCTTTTTTTTTTATACGGTCAATTTAACACCGCAATGATTTAAAGGAAATCCAGCAGAAGAGCTGTAAATGTTTATGACTACTGATGTTCATCATGTTTTATTTTACAACAACAAAGTGATCATAGATATTATGGGTATTATTGTCCCTGATTTATTATTTTAGCATATTAAAAAGCGTACAACCCGACTCACAAGTGAGGCGGCTGTTAGTTCCTAAACAAGGCTAAAAATCCATAACGTCTCTGTAAGGCTTTGGCACGATTAGCTAAATGCTAACAAGCTGTTGCTAAAGCTACAAGGAACACACAGCGGCACCGATGGCGAGCATCAAGAACGACCATGTAGAAATATGATGGTCATTAAGGTCCTAATGGGGTATCAATATGAATCATAATCAGTTACTCAAACTAACATGAAGCAGGTTTTATGTTTACCAATGCTCACCATCTTAGCTTATAGCATGTAACTAGCATCTGCTAATTAGCACAAGTCAGACTTTGAATGATGATGAATTTTCCCCGATTTTTTCAGTTACAAAACAAATCACCTGACGAATAAAATAAGACCTTCACTTATGAAAGTCATGTGAAAAGTTATAAAATGTTAATGCAGTTCATCCTGAGGTGGATGTGAGCACCAGGTTTCATGCTAATCCACAAAAATCCAAACACTTGATATTTCAGGTATAAAGTTTTCATCCACACACAGGTTGATTTTAAGTATTTATATTTATTGTGGCCCACGTAGACGAGCCAGACTATGAAATAGGAATTGATGAGGAGTATAATACATGTATCCTGATGCTTCACATGCGGAGGCCACAGTGTCACAGCAGAGCGCTCGTATGAATATGAAAGAAGCGCCATGTACGCCGAACCTTGAGCCTCCGTTTCCTGCACACGCTGCACAGACCAACTCCATAAAAGAGTGGACTCAGTTTGTTATTCGGCGTCTCTTCAGTCCAGATAAGACACTCGAATTAGTCGCCTCCTGCTCCACATTACAGAGGAAGTGGAAAGAATGACTGTGGTCACAGTGCTGATAAAATATGCAAACAAACCTCTTATGTATATATATATTTATTTTTTTTTACCTGAAACTAATATACATATATGTTTTACACCATAGTATGTTTTTTTCATAGTCCTGGGAAAAAATTATGGAACATAAAGCAACAACGAATCAACGCAACACAAAGTACAGACGACAAAGAGGAAGAAATGCATCCAGGCCAGACGTTTATAAACCAGTCCGGACAATCAAAACGTCTGAATACATGCAAATAATCACACGGCACGCTGACACATAATCACATGTTATGGAAAGCAAATAGAAGAGGCGCTTGGAGATCCAGGATGTGACTCTGCCGTGCGTGTGAGAGGAAACGACAAGGACGGCGTGACCCGCACAGAGACTGTGGCCACGAGAGGTCGTTTCGTTTTGGCTGCCTTGACAATGGTGATTTTTCACGATTAGTGATCCATTAGTTTTAGTTTAGGACTCTTTTTTATTTAAAGGAAATTATCTGGCATAATTTGCTCATCACAGGATGCGAGAGAGGCAGTGGTGAGAGCCGTACAGAGGTTGTCACGCTGTGGGAGAAGCGAGAAAGTCACATTAAGGGTGGACAGCCTTTTATAAAACCATAAGACGGTAAAGACCATACTTAAGAAGAAATCTGCTGAGTGGACAAAGTAGTCTTATAAGTATATCTGTATTCTATAACAAGAATACAATTAAAACTAAGACTTCAAAAACGCTTTTGTTTTGGGTGAAAATGTATTCTCGTCTTTTCTCTATTAAATGTTAATGGTTAACTTTCCTGCATTAAAATTATAGCACTAAGATGAGCATTTGATGCATATGCATGTATGCATACATACATACGGGAATGTACTTTCACTAAGTGGAGGTGGACATTGAAGCGCATGCTCGTGTGAGCAGAGACCAACTGGCAGCGACCGCTGAGGAAATGAGTTTATTTACTCGACTCAAGATGGAGGAGACGACGGCACGCTTGTGTCCGCGCGTATAGAGTGAGACCCGGAACATTTTTATTTGTTTTATACTGTATATGCTGGAACACAAAGGTTGTATTCAAACAATAAGCACACTGAGAATATATCGTATAGATATGTACATGTTACAAACATAACTACTTACATACCAAGGCTACCAAACAGTAGAAGGGAAAAGTAGCTGCAGCATGTCCTCTCAGAATCAGAAACATGTGCTAACTACGGTAGGAGAGGAGGGACAAATCTCTGAACTAAGACACAACTACATGCATTTCTAATGCAACACATGCAAATGTGGGTTAGAACAGCATGTGATGCAGAGTTTTCAGTTCTTAAATCTAGGTTTGGTACATTCAATTCATCACAATCATATTCAAAAATAAAGCTGGTTCTTCAATTATGTGACAGTGAACAGCTGATGCCCGGCATTTCTTCATTTCCCTTTTTCAAACATCTTAACAACCTTAAAGAAGCCTTGAATGAAACGAAAATGATGCCCTTGGGAAAGAAAATGCAGCAGCAACAACACCAAAAACACCAGTTTTTACTTTGCCCATGTGTGTTTCTTCCTGCGCTTTCTTTCCTTTTTTATTCCACAAAACCAAAAGAACCATGGCAAGAGAAGATCTTTCATTTGACGACAGGAGAAGAAAAAATTGACAACACAGCGATTCTCAAACTAAATAAATAAAAAGTGGAAAACAACGACACCGCTCAGCCCCGAGACACACAAAAAGGAGACGTTTTCAAAATGGCGGCTCCCGCCGAGGCTCTCCTGCGCCTGCAGAGAAATGAAAGAGACGGCCGCGAATATCATATCGGCGTAGATTTTTTCTTTAAAAACCCAAGCAGGAAAAGATGAGGCCGCCATATGGCGAGGCAGGTTGGCTGTGCGGCGGGGACGGGGACAGATATAGAGACTTAATGGGACTCAGGTGCTGCCGGTCGTCTCATCAAGGCGCCTCCTCACCTCTCGCCGCCTCCTGACCAGCAACCCGGCTCGGCCCCGCTTTGCCACACTCATCCATCTTTCAGAGGACGTTTTCTCATTTTGTTTCCTCCTCGCAGTGTTTGAATACCACATCGTTCTCTCGCGCGGCGCTTAACCGTGTGCGAGATTAACTAATCCAGACGAGTGAATCGTGAGCAGATTCCTCAATATTGCTCACGGGTTCCTGTGGGCAATAAGGCGAAACTGGAAGCAACAACCCAGAGCAACTGTACAGTACATATAAACACCAGCTGACTAATTTCCCTGGAGACAAAGTGATGTTTGTTTTTTATGATTACCGTCAACACCCTCTTGAAATGGAAAAGTCCTCCACGTTAACGCCGGATCTTAGCAAATTATATGAATATTTAAAAACACAGCTTGAATCCACTGAAACTCAAAAGAGAGAAGAAAGAAGAAAAACAGGTAGCAAGCCTCTTTCATAACAACAAGGACATGTTTCTCCTCTTTATTCATCAGCCTCCTGCTGCTCTCGACTGTGAGACAATGTTAAGATGCTCAGCCAGAAGAGCTGCGCTCCCCTCCCGCTGATAGAAGTTTTACACCTTCCAGAAACGAGACAAGTCAACCGTAAAAAAAAAACAGGAGCGCTCCGAGGAAGCACGAGGACCGGTCTCTCCCCCAATATGCTGGAGAAAAAAAAGCCCCCCCCCACCCCCACCTCCCTTTCCTTCTTGACGCAGCGCCGCTGGTTATGCAACCCGGCTCTCCACACAGCGCCGACATGAACCCGAGGGGCGCGCGCTGTACAACCGTGTCAAGTCCTGCCTTCAGCATCTTTGAAAAGATTAATGAGCAAGCGCACTGCAAAAGACTCCCCTGCTTCCTCTCTCGCTGTCTAAGTAATCCAGGAGGGGTTCCAGTCATTACCTGCGATGTTAAGTGGGTGGAATTTACTTCAAAGTCATGGATTTGATCAACATTTCCTTCCTTTTTATAATTACAGCCCAGCAGACTTCCACCAGACGTGGAAGTGTAATTTTGCCCCCCCACCTCACACACACAAAACATTTTTTCCCCCAATTTAAACGAGATGTTTGCCAGCCGAGAGAAAATATGGATTTGCAAGTAAATAAAAAAGCGGTTTATCAAAAATCATTGTGCGTTTATATTTGAGTTTTTTTCTGCCGAGTGGGAACACAGATACTGTAAGCTCCTCTGTCTGATGTGTAAATATGTAAACAGTTACATGAAGTGAGATGTCACACAATTAGCCTTTGCACCATCTGTCTTCTGCCCAGTCGTCGTTCCCAGTAGTGTTTCCTCTTTTTCTTTTTTTTAAACCCACCAGCAGGCAGATCGGCCCCCGCGATGCCCGGACGAGCTCGTCACACGACAAGTTAATTAAATGGAAAACAAAAAAAAAAGCCAATTTAAACTTCCACATTTCTGCTCTTTGCACAGAGCACTTAAACTGAGAAATATTGCATGCGAGCAGCGATGATTCATCCAGTGACAACGAGGCTTTTTCTGGCTTTGTTCACCGACAACGGAAAACTATTTCTTATAGGTGAGGGAAGGAAAAATGCCCCACAACCTGTAAACCTCAAGAGACGTAGAATAAAGATGAAATTCGTGTCAGCCACGTCAACTCGAGTATTTGTATCGCCCTAAAAAAAAAAAAAATCACAAACAAGTGTCTCAACAGACCAACATCACCGGGGTGTCACGATCGCTCCGGGGCTTTGCGACACTGATCGTGTAATCGCAACATCCCCGTCTCGAACCCGCCCGGGGATCTTTGTTGCGTGACTTCTCTCTGTCGCCTCCTTGCCATCAAAATTAAGTCTAACATATGTTGTTTTAAGTGAAAACAAGGGGTGGTGTTCTGACCCTTACGAACTCGGGACTGACTTGGTTTGCGATAGCAAGCGAGGCGTCCGTCTCGACACGCGTCACAATCAACACACATGAGGATACGAGCACTGGCTGCTGGAACACAGCTGTTTTCATCACGCTTTGTACTAAATACCTGCGTCGAGAAGGGAGAAGCTGTGCAAAAGGGGTGGGAGTCGTCCTCCAAAATGGAGCCGCTTACCCGCCGTGACGGTCTGGTGTACAGGGACTCTGGGCGAAGCGGTGACTCACCAATCAGCTCGCTGGACCATAGACCACCTAACTATCTGGCTCATTTCAGTGGTATTTCAATTTCACCATTGTAAAAGGTGTGAATAAATACAGTCTTCAGCACGCCCCTTTTTGGGTCCGGATCTTCAGTATTTACAATTTATTTCATTATGATGAAGTCCTAAAATGACACATCTGAATCAGACACATTACTAACAGCACTTGTTTTTTTTTGTATCAGTGTCCAGATGTGACCGTCTCCACTGTCTCCTTATAATGAAGTACCATGAAGCGCTCTTTAAACTTGTATTTCACACAGATATGTGCAGGTTCAGATGTACCAACATTCTCCTCGAGCCAGAGACCAATCTTTTGAAAAAAAAAAAGGACGAAACTAAAGTTTCACAGTCCAAAAAAGTCTGCACTTCACAGTTTGATACCAATAACTGGGCAGGACGAGCTTTAATACTTTTATATTTGTTTGGTTTCTTTATATTGGTCTTAACTCCAGCTAGAACATCCTTTTTTCTCCATTCACAGACTACAAAAGGTTCAAAAAAATGATGTAAACCGATCAGTAACTTGATGAAAACAAGTCATCTGTGATCTCGCTGTAGAAGCGGACGATGTGTTTCAGGCAACTCTCTAACTCACGCCGACTCATTAGCTGATTCATGGGAAACTTATTATTAGGATCTAAGCATTATAGGCGCTTGAAGTGTTGACAAAGCCGGATAACTGATCTTTCTTTGAGGCTCTTCAAAGGAGAGCCGCCGATGATACGACGCATTATTATGCATGAGCTCCAGGGGGTTTAAAAGCTATACTCTTCTTTAAAAGGCTTTGAGAAACAGAGCGGCCACTTTAAGCCATAATGTTTCATCTGTGTGGACCCAAGTAAGTGCTAATTATGACTAGCCTGGATTAGAAATGGAAGAAAAGAAAAGAAAAAGGGTGTTTGAGTAGAAATGAAAGATGAAAACTGTTTTAATCCCCGTTTTTTTCCTTCTCCACCTCACACAGATTCTGCTCACGCTTGACAGACGCTCCTCTGATACATTAACCTGAAGGAAATCCACATTGGCAGTGAGAATGTTACCATAAGGTCATTAGCTTTCACTTTCCCTCCGCAGTCACTTTCCATACTCGCCGGTAAATGTCAGGCCCGGCTGATACGACAAGGCAGAATGGCGGCGCCATCGAGTGCAACCTGTGCTTTGTTTGTCCTCCGTACCCGGTGTTTTGTGGCGCCCGTGTCATCTTTAACCCTTCCTCCCACAACAATCCTTCACCCTGTTTGCAATAATGTTCCTGACATTTTTCCGCGGGACTGACGCAAAACAAAAGTGCACGGCGAAAAAAAAGAAAGAAGCAAAGGGCAAAGTTTATAGATCAAGAGGCGATTGCTTGATTATTCACTCACGTGGGTCCTTTTGTGCGATAGCGCCTGAGAGGCGCATGCAAAACACCCGTGTGAAGGTGGATTTGTGTCTTTTTTACCCCAGCAAATTTTTTGTTTGTAAGGAAATTACCTCAAAATCTTTGCTCTCATTTTAAGAAAAAAATTAAAAAATTTCCCTAAAAAAAAAAAGAATTGCTCTAAAAAAATTGCTCTTAAAAAAAAAAAATATTGTCATATAAAAAAAGAAATTTGCTCTCAAAACTAAAATTTGCTCCAAAAAAAAAACTCCCCAAAAAAATTTTTTGAGAGCGTTTTTTTTTTTTTTTTTTTAAGACCTATTTTTTTAATTGAAAGCAAAGATTTAGAGACAATTTACTTACAAACAAGAAATTTGCTCGGGTAAAAAAGACACAAATCTACCTTCATACACCTGAAAGTGTTTGGAAAAACTTTTGAATGCTCTGCGGCTCCATCCCCGTTGACTTCAGAAAGTGTCCACATCTTCCATCACAAACTATTAACACATATGTGTCGTAGCGCAGTAGGTAGTAGCACTTTAGTAGCACCTAAATGTCACTAACTGAGAGCACTTTGTAGTTTGACTTCATTGAAGAAATTGTACTTTCCTGATTCTGGTTGTTCTGAGTTTGCACTCATGGTTGAATGCACTTTGTTGTAAGACGCTTTGGATAAAAAGCGTCAGCTAAATGTAAAGTAATGTCACTCGTTCTAGGGGACGAACACGTGACAGACAAAGAACTGAAAGAAAAGTGAAAGAAAGTCAAAAGTAGGTTTTAAACAATGTGTATTCAAACAAAAGGTTCTCCACGAAGTGGGAGAGGTTGGGACAGTTGTGGTCGTGCCAAAGAAAATTAGGCCTGACGCCTGACTGACTACCTCTGGAGAGGAAACAAACAAAATGGCTTCCCAAGCTTCTCTAAAAATGATTGACGGAAATAAATACAGAGGAAGCGCCGACCGATGACCGAACGTTCTAGACACAAAGTACCGCCGGGCTTAACTTACCTTCTGTCTATCATGGTACGAATCTTTTAACCTTTTGGAAACCGTGCGCCAAAATCCGCCCGCTCCCATTTGAAGTCCCGGCGAATGACTGAATTGACTGAAACTCCTTCGTACCAGGCCGAGCTTTGTTTGTTGTTGCAGATTCTGATTCTTTAGGTCCTAATCTTTCCAAAAAGGTGTCTTATTGACGCTCCAGGAGGCATTTTCGGGGAATCTGGCTCACATCATGCTGGATGTTCATAGTTATGATCAAAATATCTTTTTGAAGTGATTTTTTTTGCAGATATACATTTTTTTCCCAAGACTTTGCTGAACAAATGCATACAATAAACACAAGTATTGGAATTAATTTGGGGTTCCTACGACGACTCAAACACAGGAGAAAAGGAGGCCTGGAGCCATAACTGGTTTCCACAGTTTTCAACGGCTTCAATTGCTTCTCTTTGAAACTTCCCAGTGTCGTTTTTGTGAAATGTCTCGCGAAAAACATCGTCATCGCACACTGAAAGTGGAAGTTGCACTCCGTCACACCGCCATGAGATTTCCGATTCATTTACCCGTGAAGATGGTATGAAATGATCATCATAATAGTAGTCATTACGTCGCGCCAGTGAATGGCTGCTCGGCTCAGTCTGCTAACATTCGGGGGGGCGATGAATGTTGTCAGACGAGCGCCTGGTGTTGGCAGCTCGGGTCAGCCGAGGGAATGAATGGGCACGATGGTTCCAAATGATATTACCGTTTCTTTAATTTCCTGTCGATTTACAGACTCCCGCCGCGCTAATATGAGAGAGACGGTTTGTTTTCATTACTGAGACGGAGCAGACGCTTGAAAAGGAAACGTTCCCTCTTTCTTTCTTTTTTTTTTAAAGATGGAGCTTCTCGTGCACACAGCGTCATGCGGTTTGTACAAAAGCGTGCACACGAGGAGGTGGAGGGAGGGCGAGGGGCGGAGGGAGAGTAGATTCTGAGCTTTTCTAACTTCATGTCTTCCCGCGGGCCTCCAACAAAAATGAATCTATTAGGAGCTCAGTCGGGTGAACACAATTCTATTCATAATAACCTGAAAAGAGAAAACACCTCGCTCCCAGACGCTGTGTGTTGATGCACAGGAATCCCCAGCTTATACTTGATTAAGGTGGCGCTAAGTGGCAGCTGATTAAACTCAAATCTTCATAATTTGATCCTAAATCCCCTCAGAAGACGTAACTTTGAGATATTTACCTGCTGCATTAGCAACTCAATACATATTGTTCAGATGAAGTGTATCCGCTGTTGCATGGAGGGATATTACGTCACCTTTGATGTCATGAATAGCTGTTAAAGTGCACGTCAAAAAAAAGTACAAGCGAGAGGTTTGTTGTGCGGCAGATTTGGCTCGATTACAGCATCTCGGCGTCAAATCCGAGTTGAAATTTTCTGGTCTCTGCGACAGTTTTTATCTCTCTTAATTCGCTAATATTTACATCTGAACCTGCAGCTGGCCGGAAAAGAATGAATTAACCTGAGAATGAATCATCGTTCATCCTGAGCGCGGCTGCTCGGCTCGGTGGAATTATCATAAATCCCACAGTAATTTGGGAATAATTTGAATCTAAATAGCAAAAGGCTGAATAATCAACAAGTAATGAGAAGTAAAATTGGTCATCTGTTCACATCCTTCACTATCGGCTTCATCGCCGGCCTTGGCTGCTCCCCATTCATCCCAAACAATCATATTTAGAGGTCAGTCGCTGCAGTTTATTTCAGCGAGAGGCATGAGTGTTTCACTTCGTTCTGTATTAGTCATCACTCCTGAGACAGAAAGGCTAAATAGCAGCCGTATTAATTTATTCATGCGAGCCATCTCTTCCTTTTGCTGCCATAAATGCTAATTCAGTCTTGATTAAGCTCCTAATTTTCATCTTGTGGAACGATCAGACGTTAACAAATCTATTTATGAGTATTAGGATTTCAATGACAATGAGAAGTCGGCAATAATTTAAAGGAGTTGGTTTTTCGTGAGTAATCTAATTTTACAGTTACGTTATTGGAAACATGAATTCAGATGGAAAAAGGCAATTTAATGCAAATTCCTACCAACTTCTAGAAAGTTCAATGCTTTTTTTCCACAGATACAGACGTACAATCACCTTTTTTTTTTAAAAAAAGGTTATATTACAAGAAACATTTTGCAGCGTTCATAACTCATCGCATCCTCTAACTGTAATTAATCTGTGAATGAGCCGGAGCCTCATAGTGAGTTAAAAGGTGGAACGAGCTCCTGGGGCCCAAACACGGGGAGATAGCGCTCACGAAGCCGGCAATTCAAAAGGTTATTGTGTAACTTTTGGATTCATTGAACCTTATTGTAGTCAAACTTTCATAGAAAGAACACACCGCCATATGCATAAAAGATAAGAGTTGGAAAAAAGTTGCAGTTTGTATTCATCGGTCTGTAACTTCCAACATCATAACTCGACTTTTTCAGCAATCTGAGCCGCCGTCTGACACAAACCTTTGAATGTAGAATATTCATTGTAAAAAAAAAAGAAAGAAGGGTTTTTGGGAATCGATTGTGTCTAAAAACATATCGCGATACTCAACTGTATCAATATTGAATCATTCCCTCCATAATCTCAAATTACCATACGAGTTAAAATGAGCTCATGAAAGATTTATCAAGAAAACATTTGCAGCATTTTACGCGAAAAGATTTGCAAACATCAAACAACAAAAGTGAACACGAGCTAACACTGTGAAACATTACTTGTCTTTTATTTTGAAATCCATTGATCCTTTCTCAGTGTAGACAATAAAAGCATTCAGGAAATGATGTTTCCTAAATACCAATGACTACTAAGAATACATGTGCTTGGTTGTTAATCAGATATTCGTACATGTGAAAGGAAAGGGGAGGGGCCAAAATAGCCACGCCGTCCCTAATAAAGCCTGAATCAGAACCATTTTATTGCCATGTATGTTTTCACAAACACGGAGACAAGGAGATCCTCTACTGCAAGAAGAAAGAACAACCGTCCACACGTCACTGTAGACAATGTTATATTTGCGAGGCCACGCTGTGAATCCCTCCTGCAGGTCTCTGTGACACCAGACATACGAGCTGCGTCTTTTGCAACGCAGCATTGATAGAAAACATCCTTTTACTCCGTCGCCAGTGGATCAGAACTCTGGCGCTGACAGAATCAAATCAGTGTGAGAAACAAAAAAGGGAGGAAGCAAACTTAATAAATAGCACTTTCGGGAGAAAAAAAAAACAAAAAAAACGCAGGGATTTTAAAGAAGACTCTGAAGAGGAAATCTTGTCTACTGGACTGGAAATATATTCCGCACAGGAAATGGACATCTCTGCACTGTCAGAGAGCAGAGCCTGACAACACTTGCGGCGTGCCAAGATTCAGTATCATCCCACTTCCCATTAGTCATGCGGTATGCGACTCTGTGTTCGCTTGTCCCTTCCGTAAGCTCTCAATGAGAGAATGATTACATATTTCTCCATGGCTGGCAGTGCACATTATTAGCATAAGCAGAACTGGTAAATGACTTTCTGCGACAAAGCAAATAGCACACCGACTGTGTCGAACAAACACTGTGGGGCAAACAATAACTTCAGAGAAAACGGGGCTCTTGAGGAATAGCGCGCTGATGATTCTTGCATAAGTTCACATATTACTGACGCTCTGCTGCCGCTGTGGTGCGGTTGCAGGGATGGAGAGATCAGCATCCGGCAGTGGGAAATGTGTCTTCTGCGCCTGCAGCCGTGAGGCTCACCGGCGCCTCAACAGTGCCACCTTTTGATCAAAGCTATCAAGTAAAAGCCTCTCCTTCATGTTCAGGCATCAAAAAAAACACACAAGTCTTGTGAGTCTCCAGGAAACATCTCATTGGAACAAATTGCTCGTCTCAGGATGAATATTTAAAACATCCTGATGATCACTTTACCGCCTTTCTGTACATTCGAGCGAGGAAGTACCTCTCGGCCGACTCCTTCCTGCTGGCGTTGGGCTTTAAAGTCTGAACGCGACCGAACGCGCTCGAGAGCTTCTCCTGGAGTTTGTGAGCGAGGATCCCGTCCCAGTATTTGCAGACCAGCGAGCCCCCCGGCTCTAAGACCCGCTCAGCCAAGTCGGCCAAAGAGAAACACGTCGTGATGAGTTTCTCGTGGTCCATCTCGCGGAAACCGCTGGCGTTGGGCGCCATGTCGCTCAGGATGACGTGGGCCCGGCCGCCGGGGAGCAGCTCCAGCAGCTTGGCGTGCGTGGCGGGGTCGGTGACGTCGTGGCAGGACAGGAAGTGGGCGCCGTCTAGAGACGGTATGTTCAGCAGATCGACGCCGACAACTGTGCCGCGTGGCAGCGCTGGATCTAGGACGCAAGAAAACCTGTCAACTGTAATGTAAAGGGAGATATTTCTGTGTGTACGGGAGCGTGTTAATGGGTTCCCCCCACCATCAGATTTGATGAATCCCCGGCTGATAAAGCAATGTGGTTATGTAACACACATCAACAAGTGATGAACTGCAAATAAGAGCTAATTATAATAGAGTATTCCCCACCTGATAACTACTACTTCGTTCCCTGTCTAAACAAATAAATACATCTTCCTTATAAACCTTTTATACTACAACAGCCATGGACTGGTATTACTCACATCCTTTTAAAGATGTCATTCCAGTTATGCAAGATTGTGGTTTAGCTACGGTTGGTCAATTTTAGGGTTTGCTGATTAACAAACATCTTATTTAACATCAATCTGCACCCACAACTCCACCATCAAGCACCAAGTAAAACTTTAAAAAGTGTCTCTCATTGCTTTACACTATTATTTATTGATCATTTTGAGCAGAAACGTATTTAATTCATTACAAGATGCTTACCTGTACCACAGTAACACATATTGTATTACATTATTACACCAAATTGTGTATATATATATATATATATATATATATATATATATATATATATATATATATATATATATATATAATATTATACAAGTATACTAATAGTTATTGTAATGTTAATGTGGTGCAAAATGACAACATCCTCCAGTACCAGTGATGATAAATAAAGATCAATCTGCTTTATTTTGGCCTTTTCATCCACAGATAACTGCAGTCGGGAGGGCACTGTGAAGGTTTGTGTACCCGTCTCTCCCCTCACCTGTCCCGGCTGAGTTGACCCTCCGGACGGCCACCTGGCTCCAGGCTCCGGGTGCAGCTCCGCAGTCCACCACGCTGCGCCCCGGCTGCAGGAGCCCGTACTTGTCATCTATCTCGAGCAGCTTGAAGGCGCTTCTGCACCGGAAGTGTTGTGCGTGGGAAGCTTTGACATACGGGTCCTTGAGCTGCCGCTGCAGCCAGCGCTGCTCGGCGGGAGTTCTGCTCTTCACGTTCTTCATCAGGGCCAGCGAGGAGTGCAGACACCTCCTCTGAGGGGAGAAGCGCCACATTGCACTGTTTACTGCGGTCAAGGATACGAGGCTCACGTGCAACGGGTGGTGAACTGCGCCTGCGCGGAGATGCAACTCCCCATTGGTCAACACTGTGCGTCAGTCTTACATGACCCCTTACTGCAAAACATTAACGACAACAGTTCCTACCTGGGGCTTCTTTTCGTAGTGGAATCTGTTTCTCGAGTCAAGTTAATTTTATGTTTAATGTTTTAATCCACCTACACTATTTTAATACAGTCATTTTCTACTGAGGGTTCCAGACAAACACAAACAATATATAGGTCACTTGAGTAAATCAGGCATTTGTGAACATTTAATGTATATCTTATCTTGATTTACCAAATTTCTGTGTGGCTATAAGATAATAATAACAATAATAATAATAATAACTATGCTAGTAGTAATATAAGCCTCCTTTTTAAATGTGGCACTACCTCATCACAAGAAGATGTGATGTTATTATGCCATTATTTGTTATTTTCAATCATTCATAATTTTGGCATATTATTCATATACGATATGTCTAAATATGTGTGCATGTCCTAAATAAAAAGTAAGTTAAAAATGAGTTAAAGTTGGGTTTGACCGGACGACACGTTAGTACAGTTTCTAGTCGGACGTACTTTAAAGTAACACACTCCAGCTCTTCCATTCAAACGATGGGACTCGTGGATCAAGTCTTCCGGGGATCCGACCAATCAGGGCTCCTTCTCGTCAGCGCGTCATATGACGACGTGAGTGTCGCTGCACGCGGGAGTCCTTCAACGTGAAGTCCGTATTTTTTTTATACTTCAACTTACTTCTCCTCGCGCCACAGAGCAGACTCTGAACAGGTGAGGAGGTAAACTCAGAGCCCACGCGGTGCACGAGCGTCTCACGATGCCGCTCTAGGCTTCCTGATGACGTCATGTTTGCGTGACTCTCCACAGGGGAGATGTTGAGCTCCACCAGGCTGCTGACCCTGGTGCTGGTGGTCCAGCCGGGCAGGGTGCTGCTGGGCATGAAGAAGAGAGGGTTCGGGGCCGGGAAGTGGAACGGGTTTGGGGGCAAAGTTCAGCCTGGAGAAACCATTGAAGAGGGGGCAAGAAGGTAAACATCTGCACGCCAGTTGTTGATGTGTGACGATGCAGTTTTATGCACAGGTTTGATATGAAGGTAGATTTGATATGAAGGCCTTTTTTTACCCGAGCAAATTTCTTGTTTGTAAGTAAATTTTCTCCAAATCTTTGCTCTCAATTCAAAAAATTGCTCTCTCAACAAACAAAAAAACGCTCTCAAAACTAAAATTTGGTCTAAAAAAAAAAATGCTCTCAAAATTTTTGAAATGACCTTGTGTCATTTCAAAAATTTGCTCTAATAAAAATAAAAATTTGCCCTAAAAAAAATAAAAAATTGCTCTCAAAACTAAAATTTGCTCTAAAAATAATGCAAAAAACACACTCAAAAAGCAAATAATTAAGTTTTGAGAGCGTTTTTTTTTTTTAAGAGCAATTTTTTTAGAGCAAATTTTAGTTTTGGGCTAAATGAATGTTGTGTATTTGTGTGTCTGTGTGTGTGTGGATCATCACTCATCGGCAGGACGTTTGTTCCGCGGCTCAAGGAAGGAAACCCTGAAGGCAGCCGGGCTCTGACCCAAGCTGTTGAGAGAAAGAATGCAGGATAATTAAATGAGAAACATCTCAAACCAGCGTTGGTTTCTGCTTTTGAACGAGAGCACCGTTAATGTTGGAGGACGCATGTGACCGATCGTGACGATGCTTTATATTGTGATTGCTTCGTTGGCAATCACAATATGTGATTAAACAACTGAAATAAATCAACTGCCGAGACTCAAAACTTCCTTTTTTTCCTTTCTCCTTTTTCTTCTGTTCAACTAAAACTAATATACATCGGATCTCTCAAGTGTGATTTCTAAGACTCAAGATGTTTAATCCTAGTGTTTTATTGTGTTTACCTTTGCAGGACAGTACACATCCGAGCAGATCCCCTTGAAGACTATACAGTATGTTTGGTGGTCAGAGTTGTTGGAGGAAAACACCACAGAGCTTTAAAAGCTGACTGCAAATGATTGTTCCTGAATGCACCGTTCCAGCATAATATTTATTTTTTTACATATTTTGTATCAGCATTTTGACATTTCTTAAAAGAAATGTGTCAAAAATGATCCTGCAAACCCAAAAGAGCCACTTGTTTCCCTGAGCTCTCAGCCACATCTCACCGTCTTCATCTACAAATATATCAGACGCATTAGAAAATAGTTTTTTCGTGGGCCGCACAAATAGATCATATGTCTGTAAAAAGCCGTGATATGATCACTTCACTTGCTTTTAGTGTCCGTGTGAAGTGAACTGCGAGTTTATGTTTTAAAATCCACCTCATCAAATATTCATTCAATGTTTGTTTTTTTCGTTTTCCAGAGAACTGCTGGAGGAAAGCGGGCTCACGGTGGATGCTCTGGAGAAGGTCGGAAACCTCAAATTTGAATTTGTCGGTGAAACGCAGCTGCTGGACGTCCACGTTTTCAGAGCCGACGCCTATAACGGAGAACCAACAGAGTCAGAAGGTTGCGTTATTATTATTATATCGTTTCCACACTGAAGAGGGAAGGAAGACGTTGGAAGATAATTGCAGCGTCATTTTCTTATGAAAAGTGATGATGATACATTTTAGGGGTGGGAGAAAAAAAATCAATACAGCATAGTATCGCGATATTTTGCGTGCCGATATTGTATCGATCTTTTATTAAATCAATTCTAAATGTTACAGTTTATTTTTTGTCGACAAAGTTTTTCTTTGGGGACAATTTGCGGTCAGAATATATCGCAATACTCAATGTATCGCAGTATCGGGATAATATCGGATCGTGGGACCTCTAATGATTCCCACCCCTCATCCATTATGGATCAGTGGAGCTAGAAAACCGCTCTATAGTATTTAAATAGCAGTTTTAAAACACTTAAAACAGGCCATGACATAAAGAATCGTGGACTCCGGAGTTGAAGAACTCCACATTGTTGTTGAACATAATTTCAAGTTACTGATGTGTGAAGAAAAAACTAAACATGTGATCAAGCAGGAAAATTGTCTTTTCACTTTTGGTTCCCCTTAATAAGCGTGACTTCCTTTTTCTTGGCTCTTCTTTGTTCTTAAAGTCAATCTACCGAGACGGTCTTGAGAATTGAAGCGGTTTCCGTTTGGACTTTCTAAAACCAAATTGACCCGCGCGATCCCTCTAAGTAAATGGATTGAAACACTTTTCTGGGAACTGAAACTTTTTTCACAGACATGACCGTGAGCAAGGAGAGCGCATTAGTTCTGAGGAAGAATCTCTGAGCGTAAGCTCTCTGGGGTGAAGTTTAAGAGACTGTATCTACACAAAGGAAAGAAGAGGGCCCTCCAAAGCAGGAATGCAGCGACCCGTGTTTCCTGAGAGTTTAGTCGAGGTCACCTGGTTGACGTTTCGAGACACGCTGCGAAGTGCAGCACTCCACCAAAGAGTCTGGAGGTCAAGAGAAGTCAAACAACACGGGTTGAGAAGATGAGTGGAGGGAAAAGCAAGTGCTGACGTTAGAGAAAAGAAAGAAAAGGGTCTCGATAGATCCTCCTGGGTGGGTTCTGGATTTTCAGTCTAAAAATTGCATTTTTCTTTTTATAGAACACATAAGGCCTAAAAAATGTACAAATAAAAAATGTTATCAATTCCATTATTCTTGACCTTCCTCAAAGAAGTCGTGGTAGATGATAAAATGCGTTTGATTTTTAGGTTTACTCATTGTTTCCTTCTGTTATTTTCTAGAAATGCGGCCTCAGTGGTTCGAATTGGACCAAATTCCCTTCAGTCAAATGTGGGCCGACGACGTCCTGTGGTTCCCGCTGATGCTCCAGAAGAAGAAATTTGTCGGCTACTTTAAGTTTCAGGGTCACGATGTGATCCAGAGCCACAAACTGGAAGAGGTGGAGGAACTGTGACACGGCCTGGAGGACATTTATGATGACTGGGACAAGGAAAAAAGAAAAATGGGCCTAGTAATGCAACTGTTGAGTCTTTGTTGTAAGGTGAAAACCCACAAACTAACACTTCATATGAATAAAAAAAATCAAAGCAGCATGATGCTAGGACATATCCATTCTGTCATTTTATTTTCAGGATAATTGATTCAACACAATTCAGCAAGGACATGTAAATATTTACAGTATCTACAGTAATCATTTTATTGGATTTCATATTCTGTGCAGGTTAATTAGGATTCCAGATACATTTTGTTTTGCATACTGAATGGCATCACAGCTCCTTCATAAAATAAAAGTTGATGCACATTTCCTTGTTTGCACGTTGGCATTTCAGGCAGTTCGGTGTGTTTGAGACGATATCAGTTTGTGAGGTAACGTGAGCACTTACAAGGCAACTTGTCCCTTTTTACATTTTCTACACACTGTTCTGAGAAACTAAAAAAGTCTGATTAGAAAGTCAATAACCAGATCGTGTGCAGCTGATCAGTGATAACATTAATTTAAATTAGTATTTCTCTGTGAAAAATAGCCTCCATCTATAAAGTGACACGGACAAAACATCTCCAGGTGAAAAGAAAGAAATAAAAAGTGGTTATTAAACGTTTAAATTTAATCTGTGCCGGAATCCGGTTCCATGATTTATTGCACCGCTGAGTAGAGTTATATAATTTCTCTTTGGTAGTAAATCAAAAGCTTATAGTGTTATTATTGACATAATGCCACCGGTGCTACAAGTTGTAATTGTTAATCAGTAAATCTCAAATCCCTTTTACTTGGAGCAGTGGCCTTTCAAAAGTAGCTTATAAAATAAAACCCAGAGTCAATCTAAGCAGAGAAAGAAGATGCGTCGCTCTCCATGAAAGTAAACGTAGAAGAAATGGCACAAAAATATATAAAGTACACGTCTACACACCCTGATGAACTCAAATCTGTATCAAAAACACACAACGCACAGTTATTCTGTGAGTAAAACCTTCACGACTGGAGATTCCCATCCTTCAATAAACTAAGACTTGCTGTCGCTCGCAATGTTCCTCAACTATCTTAGTGTGTAAAACTTTGATCAGGTTAGAAACAGGTGCTTTAGGGAAAGAGATGGACCGCATTAACACACCGGCATTAAACAGACTCCACGGTCTGTTCCAGTTACACGGCCGATGATCAAACCCCCAAAAATAAGATGGCATGAAATACAAAAAAAAAAATACTTGTTGAATGGAATGTATATTGTGTAGAAGAAGACTTTTCTTGAGCTCACAGAGCAAGTTATTTCCCAGTTTGAGATCAGCGGCGCTGCTTCTCCTGTGTTCAGGTCTCAGGCGGGAGGTTTCACTCCGTTTATTCCTCCAAAGAGACATCCGAGCTTCGGCTGGAGTTCGTTCCACACCGCTCCCATCTGGAGGGGAAAGCAAAAAGTTGTTTTGTCTTAACCCACATTTCCTTGAAACTGCCCATACTAATAGAACCTCAAGCATTCAAAGCATTGCCTGCAGTGGTTATGCTCTTCAGGAAACATTAGGTGTGTGCAGAAATGTTGCCCTATTGGAATTTGAGTCAAAAAGATTCAGTGCAGAGAAAAGATATCCTTACCGTGGGCTTTATTTTATTTAACTTTCACTCCTACATGTGAAATAAAGTCAGCTCAAGTGCTACATCAGTAGAGGGTTTCTTTGTAGAGATACCATCCACCATCACGGAGGTCTTTTGTCGGACTTTAAAAGCCAATTTAAAAACTGCTGTGACCCCCCTGAAGGGTCTGCAGAGGAATTATTTCCAGACGAGCCGCCTCACCTCTCGGTGTCCTTGGACCTGGGAGTTCACGAAGGCCCCCAGAATGTGGGATGTGATCGGGAGGTAGATGAAGATGAGCTGCGTCTCTTGGTGGAGGCAGAACAGGGAGAAGTAGTTACGCAGCTCCATGGTCTGAATGGCGTTTTCTTGCTAATAACAGAATAATTTTAAAAAAGGGTGACATTAGCACTTCTTATCAAATGATGAGTAATAATTAAAAAAAGAGACTTTTCTAAGAGATATTTGTGTATCATTCGCTCAGTGCTTTGAGACTGAACCTATGGAAGCCCATTTCCGCCACAACAAACACAACAAAAAAATTAGGACCAAAAATAAATAAAAAATGTATAGATTCATTTCTCTCCGGGAATTTTTTTTTCGTTGCCTGAAAAATTAGAACCAAAAAAAAAAAAAAAAAAAAAAAGAATTTGGACCAAAAAAAAAAATTGGACAAAAAAAAAAAAAAAAAAAAGATTAAACTTTTTTTTTCGTTGCCTTTTTTTTAGGTCAAAAAAAAAAAAGTGTATTAATTTTTTTTTCTTGGTCTTAATTTTTTATTTGATTTTTTTGTCTTTTTTTGTGGCAGGAATGGGCTTCCACAGAAATCTGACATTAATTTGATAAATGGCCATAAAAATAATGAAATGCTTCTCATTTTGGCGGCCTGTTAAAAACACTCTGCCTGATAATGATGTGATAACGTCAAGACGCTGAGTCTTAAGTTACTGAATCACGGTTAATAACTGACAGACAAGTCCTCTGGACCCGACTGAAGATGCATTGGCCAGAAAAACAGCCAACTGCCGCTCTTAGATCGCACAAACACACACGACGCACACTCACTAAGAGGAACGACAGTCACAAGATGAAAACCAACAGCAACACGAGCGTCTCCAGTAACCCGGATAATGTCGACTGGTATTGACGCCAACGTGACACAGCTTTGAGTCTATGTGAGAAATCATTTTACGTTCTTATTCATGAAGGAATATGATTGCGTCAGCCCCCTCACAAGGACTATTTCATAAGCATTGGTATTTGTGTTGTTGATTTCATTTCTCAAACTGGAAAATATGACAGTGTGATCATTTTAAACTGTTTAGAGGAAATATCTCCAGATATTTAATTTTCCCAAATGGATATTGTTTAACCGAAGCTATTGGGCCCAAAATGACCTTTTCCCCAGAGACTAACATTGGGAAAGAGACGTCTTTATTTTAGCCGATGAACTTCCCAATACCGACATTTAAATAGACCTTATTTAAATCACTACATCTGAAAAGTTGCAAAATGCACTGACAGATTCATACTTGTTTTACTTCCTCAAATCTTGTGAATGAGCCGGAGAACAAAGCTGGCCTGCACCAGGTCATTTTATCAAAGAACTTAAATTGATTTTATACTCTTTTTTTTGCTTCATGTGCCACTGGATAACTTTCTGAGGAAGGAACGTCATCTATACATCCGTGGTCTAAACGTATATATATATATATATATATATATATATGTATTGGAGTCCTGGCTGGTGGCGCATTAGGAGGTTTGTTCTGACTGTTTAAGAGGAGTGCACCAGCAACAGATACACCCGGAGCAACGAGTAAAACGCTGTGCTTTCAAACAGGAAGCATCCCGACGCTCTCGGAGCAGGAGGCACCTGAACGATTCGGGACTCCAGCTGCTCCACCGATGCCTGCTCTTTGGGCTGCACCGTGGCGCTCATCATCTGCCTCTTCATCATGCCGTACTTGTGCAGCGCTCTCTGGTGCTCGTGCAGCACGCCTTTCTCGTGCCGCTCGCAGAGATCCTGGAGGGGGGCGGCGTACAAAAAACACACAAAGCTCCTCTTATGTCCCTCAAAATGGCATGGCTATTTAAAAAACAACAGTGATACACAACAGGGGAATTGTTTAGACAAATGATGACATTCCCATACAGATAAGAGTTAATAGAGGTTATGGAAAATGACACTTTATCTGCCCACCAGTCCACTTGTTTAATCTCTGCAAACCACCCACTTCTAAGAACTACTGTTCCAAGTGAGATGAACAAAAAAGGCCGCATTGTCATTAAAATGACTCATTACATAATATCCTGAATTTAGTTACTAACTGACGCTGGATTTTCTGTAAATATACAGCTGCTCACTGTCTCTTTGTCATACATCAGGAGATTGATATTTTATATTGCATTGATGGATAAAAACAGCTTTCCAGTGCTTCAAGTGACCCTCATCGATCCAAATAAATTTAAATTAAAGTGAAGCTGACTTACTCTGTACGACTGCAGCAAATCCAGGAAAACATTCAGTTTTTCCACGACATCGTCCTCTTCCCGTCTGCCCTGCAGACACAAGCGAAAAACAACATTTTATTACCCAGCGCCGGTCTCGGGGGCGAGCAGGTGGCGGGCGAGGAGGAGCGAGGGCTGCACCTGCTGAGCGGCTTTGTCAGACAGCACAGCGAACTCCACAGACAGACTCTTCAGAGACTGACGTAGCGCCCCCCAGGTGCTTTGTGAGGAGGCCAAGGAGGGAAGAGGAGAAGCATCTGAGCCCAGAGTACTGAGGGAGGGAAAGAAAAAAGCAGCATTATTAAAAAAAAAAGGGGGCCAGGATGTGACATTGTAGTGTCTTAGATGCCAAACTCATTTCAAACTAGCGACCACGAACACAACAACGCCGAGGAATCTGGGACCTCATTAAGGGTTTGTTTTCTCAGTCCAAAAACCTCCGGATGCCGGCGAACGACTTCGTGCCCATAACAATAAAAATACCTGAGCTCTCTGCCAAACATGAGCAGATCAGTTGCGTTCTCCTTGGAGCGCTCCGCCATTTTCTCAGCGCGGTCCCGCAGCTTCTGGAAGCTGTTGTGAATATTTCTAATGAGCTCTCTGCTCGCCGAGAACTGAGCCTGGATGTCAGCGGGGAGATATTCCTATACGAGACAAATCCAATCGGTTTAAAATGCAGCGGATTGTTTGTGGGCGGAGGAGGGTTGTTAAAAGTACACGAGAGACAAACCTTCGCCTGGGTCGCGAGTCTGTTGGTCATGAACTCATCGCCCGTTTTCTTGTAAGTGTCACGCAGCTTGGTCTGCACATCCTGTTTGGGGAGGACGGGGGGTGAGGAGTGGAAAACAAAAAAAAAGACAGTGAGTAACTGGAACAGGATGCTCTTCACTGTCAGTCAGCATGACGGTAGCGCTAGTTGTTGCGCAACGGAAGCGAGTTTGCGGTGCATTGAGTACGTACGGAGCCGCTGAAGGTGAGGAAGGTCTTGACCAGCTCGTCCTCGGAGAAGAAGGGATGGCGAGCCACCAGGTTGATGAATCTGCCCAGAGCGCGTCTCCTCCCCTCGATGAACTCGCGGTCGGAGACGGAGGTCAGCACTGTGGACGGAGAGAACGCCATGAGAGGGGAACACTCTGGAGTCTCGACAGTTGGCATAAACTAATCTCTAAGCCATGTTTAGTGTTGATTTACCATTTGGAATAAATAGAAAATATAAAGAAATATCAGATGAGGACCACCAAAAAGTGCTGCTCCTCATCGCCGCCTAATTTAGCTGCTGCAAGCATAAAACAATCTTAATCTATCCGTGGTCAAGTTGCATTGTGGATAATGTAGGCACCAGGTTTTGACAAGGAAAAACAATACATGTAGTAATATGTATTGTTATTCATGCTGCATCTATTTTAAAGTTGTGCAACGCTGCAAAGGATCCTGGATGTTTATTACTGACCTTTCAGTAAAGCTAAAGAGTATTCCCAACAATGCTCTGAGTGGGTTCAGACCGAAAGACGCAGGAAACGCAGAAACAAAAGGAATAGAACGGTGAGCGTGTGGCAGTTCAGACGTACCTCCCTTCAGCATTCGTTTGGGCGGCAGCGCCGGCACGACTCTGTAGGCAAACCTCTGAAGCAAAACCTCATGGAAGACATCGAAATCACTGTAGCGCCGGTAAACTGAGTTCTTATAACGCTGCAGAATAAAAAACAAAGAGTGATAATCAGACTCACATAATAATGGAAGGTACATCTGGATGTCTTTCTTCATGCAGACTGCAAAATGAGAAGTTAAGAGAAACGTTAGGAATGCTGCTCCAGGTTTTCTTGGGATATACATGTGTGGGACCTCTTGCCTGGCTGGTGACCTGGTACTCCACATGTTTGAGGAACAAGCCCTTCTTCTCGGGTAGGAGCTCCAGCTGGACCGTGTCTCTGACCAGCAGCTTGTCCAGCGTCTGGGACATGGTCAGCACGTCCTCCTGAGCCGGCTGCATCCTCAACGCGTTCAGGTCCCTCGGCTCCCCGAGCTGAGGTTTTGGGAACTCTGCGGAGCACACGAGCAGCACCAACTTCTGATATTTGAATTGTTTTTTTGTAAGACACACTGGTGTTAAACCCTCGCTTTTCTCTCGGCTGACAGATTCCCGCTCATCTCGCTCCGTTTGTCTCCAGCGAGCCTGTAATTCATCCCTCTCTGTACATTCAGAGAGGGTCACGAATTGAATGTAATGCGCTGCGACCGATGCAGGACGCTTGTTCTTTGCGCACACGAGGAAGTGGCATGCAGCCGGCTGCCACACTGGCCCCACTTGAAATAACAGACACGGCCTTAAATAATCACAGAAGGTCGGGAATGAATCTAAAGTTGGCATAATGGCTACCTCTACGAAACCCATGAAAGTCCTTCCCTATCATCTTCCCACTGTGGCACGGACAGCTGAGGCTTCTCTACCAAAATAAAAGTCTTTAAGTCCAATTTATTTTGTTGTAAAAGAAACTGTGAATACATTTGTACAAATACATAATGTATAAATCCTCCCAGATGTCCCCCTGATGCTTTATAACCATCATGAGAAACCTTGAGACTATGCGAGCCAATAAAAGAGCGGTATGGCTGAGGAATCGTCGAGCTACTCATTAAGCTGAAGCTTCACCGTCACCGACCTTGTATGTAGATCTCCAGGAGCTTGGGACTCGGTGGCTTTCCTTGCTGAGCGAGGGCAATCAGGGCGAGCGCTTTGTAGAGGGACAACTTGCTCAGGAATCCATCCGAGGAGTCAACGCGCTCAGCAATCTGAGGAGGACGAAGACGACGTGAAAGATGTCCCGAGATCTCGATTCAAACAAACAAAAAGTGCTGGCTAGACACAAAGACGGTGGTGTGTGAAAAGGGAACTTCTCCTGGATGACGGACATGACACCAGATGTGTTGGGACGTGAGCTCATGCCTCAAAGTCTGACCGACTGTGAATACTGTGAACGCCCATGTCTTAAATAAGACCGTACGACTGTATCATCCTCGTTGCCAAACACTAATTCACAAAACATAACGTCTTTTCGGAATCAAACTAATATTAGAGCAACATACTGAAGTGTTTCACTTCTTCAGTCATTCCTTTGATTAGAAACAACACGGGGTGGAGGACTTTTTAATTCATGCACTCAATAATTATCTGATATTCCAGCCCCCTTGTGAGCCTATCAGTGGATCTAAGCTAAGAGTGGGTGGGTGGATGAATGGATATTGAAGTTATTATAGCAAGCTGCATCAGCTAGGCATAAAGACAATAATCAGAAAGGGATATTTCATTGTTTACGATGGGTGCTGCCTCAGTATCATTAAAGTTGTCTAACACCGTGTTTATAGGCCTTTGCTTGCTGCAGCCTCTCGGTTCATTCCAGTGTGAGCCCCTCACCTGGCCTACATCCGTCTTGGAGAGATCAGTCCTTTGGAGCAACCGCTGAAAAACTTCAACCTGCACTCTCTCATCCGTCCTACAGCGGATGGCCTCATACACTTCCCTGTAATAGGCAGGAACTGAGCCTAAAAGAGGGAACAACACCTACATAGCATCACAACCACCCTAGTGTGAGAAATATTGCATCTGCAGCTGACCAAATAATACCCATCTTCAACTTTAATAACCAGGAGTCTGACTTTACATCATCGGCTCTCACTAAGGAGGTTGTGGTTATGTTATCACCGTTTATTGGACAACCCGTTGATCTCCCATCATATGATTTTTATTGTCCCAAACACTGATTAGAGACAGTTTTGCTCTGACAGTTTAAAGGTAATCCTATCCTGTCTTAACAGTAGAAAGTAGCTGAGTAAGATAAAAAAAAAAAAAAAAGAAGATATGGAATCTGAGTTCTAACTATTAAACTGCAATACCCTTTTTCACGTGGCAGGGAAAAAAAACACATCAAAACTTTCACAAACCCTGGCATTATCTTTAACATGAAGAGTTACTGTTGCTAGTATCAAGAAAACAGAGACAGGCGAATCGAAATCACGTCAACCGCTCGCGTGGGGGTTTTAAGATGAAGCAACTTCATTTTGAGATCTTTATGTTCCCAAAAGTTCTCATCGGTTCTCTCCCACCGCGACATCGACCAACAGAAGGATCCACGTCTTGAAATAAACATCTAATCCAATACTTTTGACTGGCTTGACACCGCGAAGCCACACAACAACAGCAACAGCGCGATTACGGAAACGATAGGGCAACATTGCGTGAATTAGAGCGTAAGAAGTTCCCGCACTGTACCTTCATTGATCTCTCCTGCCATCGCTCAGGCGGTCATGTGAGCGCAGGAGCACCTCCATGTGATTTCCTGCAGAAAAGGAAAAACAAGTCATTTATTTCTTAAAGTTGTAGTGGACGCTGGTTAAAGTCCAAGTGCGGAGTGGAGCAATATAAACTGGCACTTGCACGCACCGGCGGACAGCTACTGACTGTGGCACAAGTCCTGCAGCAATCTAAACGTTTACGTGATAAACGTTTACGTGATTTTAAGGAGTGGAGAAGCGCTGGTGCGTGAGTTTGTGTCGAAGCAGCTCAATCAGCTGTTGCGTTCACGCAGTCTGCATATCACCAACCAATCCGAGAAATGCTTTATTAAGACTTCTCTGTTTCCTTGTTTCACTTTTGCACATTCATTTGGTTTAATTTAATATTCGACATTCCTTCAAACGCAGCCGAATAACTAACGTTGCTTTCAAATGCTCCTCGTGTGTTTCAGCTTCTGTGATTTTAATGTCCAAAAGACGACTCGCTCGATAATTAAATGCCACGAGTATTCGCAGATATGAAATCAAATGGCACAGCGATACAGTATACATCCAGGCATTTAAATGTACCTATTGTGTTTTTTTTTATGTAGACATTACTTCAATCATTTGGGTGAGAGATGATGCCTTGTGTAAGAAATCACAGCTGTCTTTAAGTGGTTGTCGTATGCATTGAATGCGTTGTAACTCTGTTATGTTGTGTATTTTGTACACATGGCATCTACTGTACTTCTTTACATTCCGGAAGAGTGATTCTCTGTCGCTCTTCCGAATGTGTATTCCCTTTGAATCCACTTTAAAGTTGTTGTTGGGTTGTTGTTGTTTTTTAGAGGGGGGTCCTTTTTCGGTGTGTGAGTCACAGGACAGAGGATGTGGTATGTGTACATATTTTAAAGTCCTCTAATTAATTTGTGATTTCGGGCTATACATCATAATTAGAATCGAAATAAATAGTTATCATATTTCCGACGCTCCTTGAACCGATCATGAGCGCGACTCCGGGGCGCGACTCTAGGTGGCGCTGCTGGGTCACTTTCTGTGCCGGTAAGGAGGGCTGAGTGCGGGTCGGGCCGGGGAGACCGCCAGCCGGGTGGATGTCGCGAACACAGTCGTCCGCCGTGTCGGCTCCAGTCTCCTCTCGGTTTCTCTCGGATGCGCTTGTCTGATCGGAGGAAGTGGAATAAAACGGCAAGAGAGGAACCGAGGAAACGCCGACTGAACACAACCGGATGTAATCAACCACGGAGCAGAATGACAAGCGGAACAAAAGAGACTTCTCGTTGTTATTCGAGTCTCAGTGGATTGAACTAACGGGCAGCTAAACGTTAGCTCGCTACATTACGGGTATAACTCGCTTATTTTTTTAAAACGGGCTATTTAAACCTTTATTTTTTATTTTTTAAAGGGTCACTAAATTCGTGAATCTAACGGGATTCATGTCAGCGACACAACCTTAACTTAAATTGAATTGTTAACGAGATAAATAGCTTCTGGTCGCCCGGGGTTAACGTTAAAGCTAGCGCTAGCTACTAGTTAGTGTTAGCTAGCTTACCAGGTTAACCAACCGCAAGTGACGTCACCGTTGGTGAAGTCAATGATTTGTGGTCCTGGTCGTACTTGTGATTGATATAATATATTATAGTCAAATATGGGCAGTTTTTAACGTATTTGTTCATTTATTCAAACAATTATATGTATGTTATTCAACTGTGTTTAACCTAAAGCTAGCACTCTAACTTTCTTTCTCGCATTAACCAACCTAACGCTAGATGAGCGGCTCCTGTTTTGTTGTTTTCCTCCCGGAAACAGACAGACTGTGTGAAGTGGAGTCTCCTCTGTGTTTTGCAGCTTTTCGGTGAGGAGTGTGTCCCGTTGACGAGTGCTCGCCATGGCAGCCGTGGTGAGCTACTCTCCACCATGGTGGGCTACAGTCCTGAACAGACTTCCTCATTACAGCCTAATGTTCGAGCCATCGAGCAGTGAATTCCAGCCAGATGATTACACATATCTACAGGTAAACAACAGCCGCAACCTCTCTCACCCCCTTTGCCTTTCAAACTAAGATGCTTACAACACATGTTTTATTCCAGTGTTCAGTATTTAAGATGAATGTGTCCTCCACATTGTGGAGCAGGACAATAAGGAGAATGTGACCGTGTAAGTCTGCAGCTTTACGTTGAAGTAAAATGCATCAGCGGTTCTCATTCTCGGAGACAGATGACTTGTTAGCACCTGTTCACCTTTTGATCCATGTCACCATCTGTGTGTAGCTGTTCTATCCTTCTGTCTTGACCTTTGACAGATATCCACCAGCTGGCATCTATAGTGTGATCCAAGCCACCTAAATTGACCTATACGGCCATATACTTTTTTATTTAATCAATATATAATTATAACCTGTGTTTGTTATATCATATATGGGCCATGTGGGCTCTGAAGTAGCTTTGCAGAAAACCTTAACTACTCTACATGTGTGGATTAAAGAGGTTTGTGGGAGCGAAGGTCCGTAAGAAGTAGAGCCTGTAGAGGCTGTAGAGCCTGATGAGCAGCTAAGACTGGGGGAGGGGAGAGCAGCATGGCATTAGTTCACAAGTTTAATATTAAAGAGACTCTCTCAATGTAGGTCAAGTGATACTTTTTTTTTATTAAAGATGTAGTTTCAGCAGGTGTTTAGCATATTGTCGTGTCTGTGGATGTCGTTGGCTTCTGCTACGTCTCATATGCTGCGCAAGTTATGCTTCTCAAAACAGTGATTGACAAAGACACAAATTAGCTTTGACCCACAGGATCCAGTGAAATGACTCCATGTATATAACTTCTGCTTGAAAACGAGGAAAAAAAGAATCACTGATTGTGTCAGATTGCACGCCATTAACTTCAGATTAACCCTTTTAGTTGAACATTCAACAAAGAAATCCTGCAAATCCTCCCTGAGAAATTCTGTGGAAGCTGTTGATTCAGCCGTTCAACAAAGTTTAATCTGCTGTCTGGCAGGATGGGAGGATGTTTAACTTGTCATGGGCGTGATGAAGAGTTAAATGTACCAACATCATTTGGCCCTGAAGCAATTACAGTTGTCTTTAATGTGTTTATTCACAGACTTTGTTTATGCTGTTCCTTTTTCGGAGTACATCATTACCAAAGCTTATGTGGCGCTGTGGGTTTTTAAAAGGCTCTGAGAGACTGAGGTTATTGAGTGTGTGGCATTATAGTTTCAGCAACTACTGAGGACAGGGAATAACAAGTGACGGAGTGATTTATAACACGAATTGGCAGACATGGGTGGAAGACGTAAGAGAATGGTGTGTCCATTTTACAGTGCCGGTATGATTCATGAAATGCAGAAGTGAATCATCGCTCCAGAGAAACGGGAAGACGTGTTGCAGACATGCATCAGCGTCAGCACCGGGGATGGGTTGAAGCTTGTTCGGGCTTTAATGTTTGAACAATGAAAGTAATCTGAGGTGGGAAATGATATACATCCCTGTTAACTTGATTAACTTGTGTAGCTGTCAGACATTTTCTGTCAGGTTTTTTTAGTTGATTTGTACATTAGTGGAAAGGATGATCTATCACATACAAAATGAAAGCATTGTTTACCAGAGGTGTCCCCGGAGTGCATTCACTTGAAATGGTCATAATTTTACGACGTCATTGTACATATTTGTCCGGCTCTCCGAAGTATAATCGGGAGCCTTTTTCCTGGTAGGATACAGGAAGGACTTCTTAGCTGGATAACGGCTGCAGCTGTTTGGCACTCGCTGTGTCCAGCTTGAAGTACAGCATCTCTATTTAAAGGATGTTCAGTGGAAACATAATGCATGTTTTGATAAAAATGCAGGTAATACAGGTGTTGGAGCACATTACATCCCTGCCTTCACTCTCTTATCTCAACAAGAACAAAACATAAGCGGCCATCATTAGACTTGCGCGCTTCACTGCAATTATTATCACACTGTGATGACGGGTGGCTAATTATTGTCAATGCAACGCTCTCAACTTCAGCACAAGTCTTGGCTTGTCAGCTATCCATGGTGCTCGATATACGACTACATCATGAATACGCATTGTGCCCGTGCACAGACGACATGGAGGCAAAGCACCAAAAGTGGTACGATTTTATAGTTTTAACTCCTGAATAGGGATTGACGATGTGTAGAAAATCAATCAAGCACCATATTTTAGTCCAAAAACCTCGATATCGCGACGATATAGCAGAGTTTATTATTGATGCTTTCACAATATATTTAAATAATGTGATTTGTGATAAGTAATCATCAGTAATGTGGATATAATGAGCGTGTAAAGGCCAATGATAGAGCGGCAAAAAGAGTCAGTGCGGAAAATAACATCGCTGGACTGAAATGCAGCCTTTAAAACCAGACAACACTTATGCCATATTACAATATCCAAAGTCTTAGACAATATGTAGTCCCATATAAAGATATCAATATCATATTTATGTTTGGCTCAGCCCTACTAATGGCTTGCTGTTTGCACTCTATGAGCTTTGTCTGGTTGAACTGTGCAGAGCAACAAAAGGAAGTCTTTCAATCGTATTTGTGAATGTGATTCCTCAGTCTGTCATTTATTCACAGTATCACAGTCAACACGACACAGGCTTGGTTCAAAGGAATATTCTCGCCACATATTACATTGCCAAGACTGCGCTTTGAGCCGGCAGTTGTTCCAAGATCGAGCCCACTTACTGCCACGAATCCGGTCTCCAGTCGGGGCGAGTCGCTCGCTGTGAGGCACCGTTGAGGAGAGTGAACAAATAGATCAAGCCTGGATTTTTACTAAACAAAAGTGGCAGGGTGGAAATCAGCGCGGGCCGTGAGTCCTCAGGAGTGTACAGTGAACACGGAGGCCCTGTGTCTGACCTACATAATGAAGTGGTGCTGTCGGCCGAGAGGTTTCACCGTGATAGTACAGTATAGTGCTCCGCTGCTGGCTTTGAAACGCTGCCAGTGTAACGTGTTCACACTTGTAATATAAAGCCGGTATTACTCACGAAATACTTGAATGCGATATCACTTCAGAGGGCTTTTGTATTTATTTTCTTTCACACATTTAGTGGCGCATGTATTGTGCCTAAATGAGCGGGTTGTTCTGTTCCTCATCAAGTACCTGATGCATGCTCCACTACACAACACTTGCCCTATAGGACACAGAGGACGATGATTAATATATTTCTTAAAGCTAAAATATGATAGATCTTGCAGTGCATGTGGAGCTCTGTGCCCTTCTTCAAGACTGCTTTGTGGTGTTTCTCTGCGGGGCACTTTGGAAGTCCATTATCACCCACTGTTATTGATGCTAAAGTGCTATCAGCTATGAAGTTTCCATAACCGCGTCCCTCTGTCCACCAGTGGCTCATGCTCGTTGGAGGTGTGGCGCTGGCCTGTCTGGCCCTGAACCTCCTGGTCCTGTTCGTCTACTCCATCTGCCTGTGCTGCCGGCGGAGCAAATCTGAGGACCGGCCCAGCGCCGACTGCTGCTGCACCGCGTGGTGCGTCATCATCGCAACGCTCGTCTGCAGGTGAGGATTCAGTCCCCGTGTTTTCGGATTCCCTGCGCCAGATTTAACGACGGGTTAATGATTGCTTTCTGTAAAACTTATATATTTGACGACCTTTGTGTGTTCACAATACGGCAAGACAGGAGAGCAAGACACAATATTCTTGCTGTAGGTCACCTGACGTGTCCTGCTGCACATTTCTGCTTGGTGTCTATATCTCAGGAGTGAATTGTCTTTAACATGCAATCACCAGTTGTATCGTCGATGCTCGGCACTTTGCATTCACACACCCAGGGACAAAGATACAGGAAGAGACCGGACACCAGTCCACAACTGACCAATCTCAGCTGGATATGTAAATCTTGCAAAGCCCTAAACACGACGGAGAGCGACAGATATTTGGAGATGCAAAAACTATCCTGAACTATCCTGTTCCTCCTTATCATGAAGACACAGAACCAACTAACAGCAGAGGTTTGAATTGTTGTTCAGCCGCTCAGAATCTCCACATAAAATAGCCGACAAAAGAAAAATACACTTTATAATTCGCCACATTCAAATTTTGCTATGCTCAAATTAAATCACTTTTCTATAAAATAGCTGAAACCAAAAGGACTTAATTACCCCCAAACTACTTAACTAAGGCGAGACGTACACCTAGACTGACAGCCACAAAATTGCATTAATAAGTTATAAAGTTATTTTAAATTATTAATGAAAACTGCTGAATACATTTCAATTTTGGGGTAGTAGTCCTGTCGGGACTGTACAGTGGTGCTGTGGGAAATTACGTTTGTATGTGTGCACACTTAAAGCACAAAAGACCCCAGCATTACTGTAAACGTACATTGGCTTAATTTTTACGTTTCGTTATGTTTTATTTCTGAAGTGGGTTGGTGTGAGAACTGAACCTCTTCCTGCCGATGGGCGACTTGAGAGCCATCTCGGTTGATTCAGAGCAGCACAAAGAGCTCGGGGACCCGATGAGTACAACAACTGCATTACAATCATAGTGTGTGTGTGTGTGTGTGTGTGTGTGTGTGTGTGTGTGTGCACGTGTGTGTGTGCGTGACGCTTAATGTGTTTTTAGTGAAAACAGGAAGGACCGTTTTGGGGAGGTCATACGTTTCTTTGTTTTGCTTTTGTTCTTTTGAGGGAGTCCGTGCTTTGCGTCATTGCACAAACCACAACACCGACACACAAACAACATTCAAATCATCAAAGCCGGGAGTTGGTTTTATGGTTGTTTTTTTTTCTTGCTGCGACGATCGCTCCTGTTCACCTTTTCCACACTGCGGAGTGTGAGAGGAAGAGATTAGCAGCCCTCCAGGCAGCGGGGGGGAAACCCATTGATTCACCGAGGGCTTCAACTTGGCCTGACTTTAGCTTTTGAGTGATTTGTTTGTCATCATCATCATCATCATCATGACTCTTGATTAAACTCACGCCAGCACAGGATGAGGTTTAGCAAAGACCAACACGACGAGCTATCGACTCCTGCTTCAAATTGCCTCTCAGGGATCAGAGTGTTTGGATTTATAATACACAAAGCAATCTCACTGTGAGAAGCTTATCCTCTCTAATGTATATCAAAGAGGATCGCAAAGTACACACAAATGCATTGTCGGAATATTTGATTTATTTTCGACGACGTGCCGATAGAAACAGTTTCCCATGCATTCGCCGGAACTGTTTTTTTTCCTTCTTCTTCTTCTGCCACCTGAGGCTCGTCTGTGCTAACGAGAGCTGATCTCCTGCCTCAGTACAGCCTTTGTCAGCCGTAGTGTGGCTTTGGGGTGGGGGAGGGTGGAGGGTAGGGGGGCATAGCTGGTCCATTCCTGTGTGTTTCCATGGTTCTGTATGGGGTCTTTCTGCTGGAGCTGAAAGGAGCCTGTTGACCGGGGTCTGGACCGACAGGGTTAAAGTGGAGTTCACACGCCTCTCTCTCCCGGGCCTCGCTCTCCTCTCTGTCTCCTCTCTGTGTCTCTTTTGGCTAATCCCTCCTCCTCCCTCGTCTTCCCCCCTCCCGCCCCCCTTTTTTCCTTTTGTCTCCCCCTCAGCGCTGGCATTGCTGTGGGTTTCTATGGGAACGGCGAGACTTGCGATGGAGTGAATCGGCTGACGTATTCCCTGCGCCACGCCAACCGCACAATCACTGGAGTAGAGAAGCTGGTAAGGCTTTGATGGTGCAAATTATACCAACGTGTTTAATAATTCATCGCCCACCCCACCCTCCCCGACCGGCAGAGCCGAATCCCATTTTTCCTTCCTTCGTGACCTTGTTTGTCCTCGTGCCGGCTGTAGGTGTATGACGGCACATCCTCACTGAACCAGACGGTAGAAAACAATCTGCAGCAGCTCGAGGGCCAGTATGCGCAGCACGCGGACTACCTGTCCATCATCCAAAAGCTGCAGGGCCAGCTGGACGAGCTGGTGAAACAGATGGGGGACATCCCCTTCTGGAAGAACGCCAACATCTCCCTGGAGGAGCTGGCCGACAAGATCGAGCTGTTCGACTGGTACAGGTAAGACTGCGATTGGATGCAGTCAAAGCAGTCGTTCAAACAAAAGAGCGCCATAATGCAACACGTTACATATTCAGCTCCGGTCCGATGCTGCAAAGTAAGGAGTGGCAGCAGCAGTGAGCGACGCAGACTACAGGCCGGGGATGCATGTGCTGCATTTCTGTATGAAGCGGCATTTCTTCATAGCTTCCCCGGTTTCTTTCCCGGCAGGGATGTTGGCTGAGGCCGCTCTGTTGGATACGCTTTTGAATGAACATTTCTAGAGTGTGAATTGGGAAGCAGATGTGACTTAAGACAACAAGGACTGAGTTGTAGTTATTCAGCATCTCATTAGACGACTGACTTACCAAGAGCCACGAACCTGCATTATGATTGGTAGAAAAAGAAAGAAGAGTTGTAATCCCTCTGGGTTGTGTCCAGTTCTTCATGCCTACAAGTATTATTATGCAAGGCTTACCCAATGGTTTATGTTTTTCATGTGTCACAACATGATTTAAAGCAGAAATTATACAAGCTATATTTATTTAAAATGCTAAATGAGTGGTTGCAATGATTTTCAGATAACAGTAATTATATTTTTCATAATAACAATATAAAAGAGTCATTGTGGAAGGGGTCTCTTGGAATAATCTCTTTTGCATCCTTCTCTTGTCTCGTTAATTGCTTATTAAATAAGAATCTTTCTTTTATGAGCTGAGAGATTGAATGCTTGCGCTTGCTCTGGAGAGATTGCGCTCTATTTGTTGTTGCTGTTAGCTGTGCTGCTCTTGTTCACGACATGTGTCCTCACAGGTGGCTGGGCTACATAGGCCTGCTACTGTTCGACGTCCTCATCTGCCTCCTGGTGCTGTTTGGCCTCATACGCAACTCCAAGGCAACGCTCATAGGGTGAGTCTCGTCACGGGGTCGCAGAGAGAGATTCTTCTAGCTCTTGTCACAGAATAAGCGATATTGAATGGACATGAAGCCTTCGACCGAGTGAGCCCACCTTGTCATTGTAATTTAGTCGTGGGTGAGTTTATGCCCTGTGAAATATCCGCCCGGTCACAATTCATTTCGCATCATGACCATGATATCCTCAGTATTAAGGCGATTGCTAATGACACTTAGTGACTAAATCTGCAGCGTTGCCTTTCTATTTGTTGGTAACTGTTTTATATTCAATACAGCGGCTATTAAAAAGGCTATTTGCATTTTATAGACATTCAAAATATTACTGTAAAGTCTGCCATAGAAAAGGAGACCACTTATACCGCCCAGTCTTTCCCTTTTTTAATGGCAAAAAAAGGTAATCAAGCAATTCATTTGCACACAGTTTGTTAAATGAGTCAGTAAAATTGCTTCATTGCAATAATTATTTTTGAAAGCCGCATTTAATAATTAAAATAATCTCTTAACATGCCTCCCGAGTTCTACTTTACTTCTTGACCGTAGTTCAACTTAAACGTACACAAAGTCCGCCCCGTGTTTGGAGATGAGATTAGCGTTGTGCCTTCAGAAGAAAGCCGGCCCGGTGTGATGCACGAGAGCGCTCGACGCGTACTTAAGGGCCGACGTAATTGGCTTAAAAATATCTCCTGCCGCACAGCGCAGATGAATAGTATTGCCATGACACTGCAGGTTGAAGGTACTTAAACTCCTCACCTCCTCCTCTCTCTCCCCAGGGTGTGCTTGTTTGGTGTTGTCGCTCTGGTGATCAGCTGGGTCTCCCTGGGGCTGGAATTGGCCGTCTCAGCGGTAAGTGTCTCCACCAGAGCGTGATCCTGTTTTCAGGGTAGAGCTGCACAGTTCATTATGTATAATTGGGGAACACGATTTTTTTTTTTTTTTTGGTGCTCAGCCAAGGTCTGACGAATTTAGCCTCAGAGGGACATTTTATTTTGCTTAATCCGGAGGGTTGAACACGGGGGTGACAGATAAATAGAAACACCTGTATGATGCAATGCAATGCCATACAGTAGCCTCGCAAGAAGCACAATCTTAAAGACCCCATAGACGTATTCAAAAACATTTACAAATCATCAGATGTGTTGTCCCACTCTTTCTCTCTCATTGAAAAACCCAGAATCTATAAATATGTAAATGTTTTCCATTTTGTCCCCTACGTCTCTGAAAAGTCTGTGAGGCTATGTGCACGGCAGGTTTCAGGTTTCCCTGTCACATTTGTGTGTAAGGTGCATACTCTGCACATAAGTCATCCTTCACATTAACCCTCTAAATCGAGGTGACAAAGCAAAAACCCATTTTTGAGTGGAATCGTTGCAGGGTTTTACACCTCATCACTCTTGAGTTTTACACAGATGCTTGTGCTCACGGGCAAAAAGATTATCATTGCCTTCATGGTATCGCAGACATTGTTCACACGAGACCAGAGCAGCTAATTTGGCTGTTGTGTGGAGGACAGAAACAACCTTATTGATGCTTGGCCCTCAGCTGGGAAGGAGTCGTCCTGTCACGCTGTTAAACATGTTGTTACAGCTACAATCAATCGCTCCCGTCTTCCATCCATCATGACAGTAGTTTTTAATGTTTTTCCTTTTTTTCTCTCTAGGCCTCCAGTGACTTATGTGTTGCTCCCGACAAGTATGTCATCCAAGTGGCAGACAAGTATGGCGTCATCAATCGAGGTATGAATAACGCACTCGTATGGTGCAACGGGTCTGTTTCTCATTCACTCTGACGGCTCTTTTGAAACGGTAAACACATGAGTCATCTGACACTGAAGAGGACACTTTAGCCGGAGTTGTTTAATCCCCTCCCCCTTCCTGGTCTCAATGCTCTGATTATCATGCAGCAGTGAGGCGGCATTGTTCTGAGCAGTGGGGCTCGGTCTTCTCCATGGCCCATAAAAAGTGTCTATAAATGACTTCCACATCTGCGGCAGGGCCGAGAGGGGCAATGAGCTGCAGTACAGAAGCCTCTCATACATCTCCGCTTTGTAATTGCCCAATTTGTCCCATGATGGGAAGCGTGGAAGGGGAAAAAATAGCGTGTGTGTGTGTGTGTGTGTGTGTGTGTGTGTGTGTGTGTGTGTATGGGGGAGATAAGAGCAGTGCAGAAGAGGATCAGAGACACAATATGTTTCCTACATCCCTTCTCAGCCTTTAGAAGAAAGAAAAAACATGTGAAGACGCTGCTCAGAGGACTTCCTGCTTCAAAATGTGTCTTTTTCCGCTCTTCTTCTTAAATATGGCACTTGCTGAATGCACAAATCAAGCTTTTGGTTAATCAGGCCGGAAAAACCAGAGCTGTAAATGTTGCGTTAAGCACCAACTTCCTCTTTGCACTGAACTGTATTATGCAGCAGATCTGAAGCTGTGTTTGGCTGCAGGGCTGATTCGTGCAGAACGGGGGGGTTTTCTCTTCTATTTTTACCCCTTTAACACATCACTACTCAGCCGTAGAAAGACATCTTTTTAGATTTTGAATCGAGTCTATCTCTCATGTGCACACAAAGACGGCATTGCATAAAGATCACAAACCCTAAGATATTAATTTCCTTTACACGTGGATTACTTTTGAAAGGGAACGTCTTGCTCAGTTGTTTATTTTCCCTTTCCAGCTCACGCCTTCCTGAAATAACACCAGACAGATAGCACAAAGTCTGTTTTTATTACAGCAGATTTATTGCTCTCCTGCCCCGGATAACTCTTTTATTTTTTATTTCAACATGCATCATTCCAACTCCCCTCCATTGTTACATTCCTCTGCTTTCCCCTCGTTGCACAATTGTGTCGGACACATGGTCTCGATCCAAACGGAGAGCGAGAGTTAATCTGCACGATTTGTCATGTAGCAGCCAGCATTTCTGTGTTAGCCGGATGGTTTCATGTGTAAAACACGATGATGTTGATGATAGCAACAAATCTGAATCTCATCAAAGGAAAAGGATACATTTATAATTTTTGAATGTATTTATTCATTCTAAGCTTGCTTTGAGGAGCTCAGTCTCTCTGTAAAACGTTTGCTTTATAACAAAATATCCTATTTCCACTCCCTTTTCCTGCCAAAATGTATAAACGGGATAAAGTGCAGTGCAATCTCTGTCCAATAAACAAGCTATTGTGACCGTTGCCTGAAGCCGCGGCTCACCGATAATCAATCTGTTTGTAAAAACAGACGCGTGTTGTCCAAGTCATTGTTACTGACGCTTTATTGCCCCCTTAAACGTACATCCGTTTGATCATTTTAAGCCATAATTGAGTCTTCAAGAATCCCTTCTGTGTGTCCTCTCAGTTGACAAAGTGCTAAAAGAGCGTCCGTAGCTCCTTCCATTGCCAAAGCTCACGCTCTCCCGATAAACCTGCTGATATTTCTGTGTGCGTGGGTGCATGTGTGAACGCAGCTGGCCCGATATGTACTTCTCCGTACCGGAAATCCTTCTCCCTGAGTTCACTCGGCTGCGTGGGAAAAAAAAACGAGCTCCCGGCGCAGCGGCCAGCGTGGACGTCACGCTCGCCATGTGCCAGGGAGGCGGCGGCGTTCTCACAGCTTTTGTATTTGTGGACGTTGCTGTGGCTTTTTGAGTCACTCTGCGAGGATTTCTCATCGGCTCCTACTCACTGCCGTGGGCTCGCAGCCGGAGTGGGCTGCAATGAGCCTGTGAAAGTCCAAAAAACCTCAATTATAAGTCTGTTGCGCTTCTCAGTGTACTGTGAACAGATTACAAGTTTGGTCACGTTGCAATTTGAACAATAAACCCCCCGAGATGATTAAAGCGATCATGAGGGATGTTTTGCTGGAGCTTTGTGCTCTGTAGCTGCTGCGTCATGGGGAAAACACTCCCATTAATGCGAGAACTTCAGTCTTTTGGAAACGTTTCACCTCCGAGCTCGGGATTAGCTCAGCGGGAGCGTAGTTTCAGAAGCAACAAGGCAAGCAGGAGAACAAAATACAATGTCTTTGCATCGCGCCGTCGAGGAAGAGAAGGCACAACACATTGGGAAATAAGAGATAATAATAATAATGATAAGAGTGCTGAGCAGCTTTGATTGAATGTATTGAAATAAATGTGCAGATTGTGGTTGCACTATTTAACGCCATTTTTGCACTGTGCTCATTCTAGTCCTAAAATATTGTGTCTGTTCTTTTAAATAATCAAACCGTCTAAAGCTGCATCTAATGATTGTTTTTTGTTATTGATTAATATGCCAATTATTAACTCCATTGAACAATTTAATTGGTCAATAAAATCATCGGGCGATGACACATTTAAAAACAATGAAAAGTCCTCATATTACCAAAGATATTACTGCTCGAGCAATACTATATTTTTGGGCACTATGTTCATATTCAGGCATTTAAATACATCTGATAGCGATGTGTATATGGACTGACACTGTTTATAAGCAACCTTAAACCTTGTTGTTTGTTTCACTTGCGGTAATTTCTCATTGCTTATCGGCCAGAATAAACACAGATGCTGATATATCTGTGATAAGCTAATATCAACCGATTTATTTGGTCAGACTGTTGATGGATGAACGTGAATTTACGTGACTCTGCTGACATACTCTCTTCCTGTCCCTTTGTATTCACAGATATCCTGCTGCACTACCTTAGCTGCAATTTGGAACGAACGAACCCCTTCCAGCAGGTTTGTTGTTGACATTACTCCTTTTGTTTCTGCGTGTTTGAGCAAATTCAGGAATGGGTTGACATCATACAGTGTATGCAGAGCTTTAATGTGGTCATGATAACACTCAAATCTCAGCAGTAGCGTCTTCATAGACACCTCCTCTGTATAATTCATAGGAATCTGCAAATGGTGAGATTTCCAGTGGGCACAATGAGTCACTCCCTCTGTTTTTTCCATGCAAAATAGTACAACACTTCCCATCCTGCCAGCAGGAAAACTGATGAAGAGAAGCTCTTCCTGTGTGTGTGTGTGTGTGTGTGTGTGTGAGTGTGAGTGTGAGAGAGAGATAACATGCGCTAGCAGAAGAAAATGCGCGTTAAAAGCTACAGAAGAAGAATGGCACTTTTACTGTGAATCTTTAGTTTGCTTTAATGGACGCTTCAGCAAACTACATGAATAAATCACAACTTCTGAGTGCTGTTGAAGTCCGGTCCGTCTATTGTTAGTACGACTAAAGAAAAGGAAGCTATAGATGCGAGATATAAGCCCATCGGCTCACATCTATAAGCTGTCGGCGTGCACGTGACTACAAAGAGAGACAGCCCTTAATGATTTGAAATAATGGACACATATGTGTTACATACAGTCTCCGTACTTTGTTTCAGAAACTCTCCGGGAGCCACAAAGCATTAGTGGAGATGCAGGACGACGTGTCTGAACTCCTGCGCTCTGCCACCAGAGAGTATAAACAAACTCAGGTATGTTTCCTGCACTCTTTACCAGGCATGGCACCTTTTTACAGGCTAGCAGCTGCACCCCGACCCCCACCAGGCCACAAGCAGTCCTGTGCTATTGTACCGTTTGCAATGGCCGAATAACCCAGTGAATGACAGACCTGCAGAGAGGTGAAGTGCACCTGTTAAAGATCTGCTGACGGCCCACCTGGGACCCTCATTATGTCCATTTAGCCGCATTAGGCTTTCAGCGGCCCTCGTCAATACAACACTGCGGTATTGTCCCCGCGCTGGTCCTTACACTGTGTTGACAGAGGCACAAATGAGAGCTGACTTTGGGAATAGAGAGGGGGCATATTTTCACTTCACATGCCCACACATAGAAATGTGCTGAGGTTGTGGAAATGTTCATATCAGGCTCTTAGACGGCTGGAGGAAGAGTCCATTCAAATGTATCATGCATTTAAATCTGCTTTTTTTTTCAAGCTGGAGCTGCTGTGTATGTTGGTGAAGGACACTTATAAAGAATTAGATTTACTTTGTTTGCGTCGTCTTTTCTTGACTGTTTATCCCGTTGACGAGCGATCAAACTACCACTCGGTTGCATTTTTAAAATGCAGATAATGAGAATTACACTAATTTATGGACATTTTTTTAAATTCTTTTTTTGTGGTTGACCGTGGCATCCAAGCAGTTGGACTTCAAGTTAAGCCTTTTTTTTCTTTTTGTTTTATATTCCAGGGAAATCTAGAAGAGATCCAGGGGATACTGAACACCACGGAGATCAGTCTCCATCAGCTCACCGCCCTGGTGGACTGCCGCAGCCTGCACATGGTGAGCAGGGAGGACAAGACTTACAAACCAGTCTTTATTGGAGAGTAGCTCCCTGCTGGCCGACTGGTTGTGACATTTTCGTAGTTTCCTTTCATGCTCGTGCAGCCGACTACACTTGTCAGCATCGATAACATTTGCCTCCGTGTGTGTCGAGGCTTCGTGGCGTTGCTGAAGCGCGCTGAATGACAAGTACTTTGGCGTCTTGCGACACTCGGGAGGATTGTCTCTCTGTGGCTTCCAAAATCCAAGTGCACACGTGCAAGTGCAGCACTCTTAAAACATCCTCTCCCCCTAAAAGCTTATTACTTCATGAAAATTAGATCGTCTCCAGTTGAGTACAGGATGTGTTTCTGCTGTGCCGTGCATACAGATTGAAGGTTCTCAATCGGGATACTGTTGTGTGTAGCGCTTCTTTTCAAACCCAGATAAATCCATTGCCTTCCTTTTTTTACCAACCATGAGCTCATTGGTTTGACCTAGTTTAAATGAGAAATTACAGCAGATGCATTTTAAAGACTGTTGAAATCCACGTGCCAAAAATACAAGAAAAAAAAGGATTTTTGTTTTGCTTTTTCCTTCTTGGGTTTCTCAAACTTCCTGATAGTTTGAATGGAGACACTGATTTGGTGCCTCTCCTTTTTTTTTTTCTTTTTTTTTGCAGGACTACGTCCAGGGCATGACGGGGGTGTGTTACGACGGACTGGAGGGCCTCATCTACCTTGTGCTCTTCTCCATCATCACGGCTCTGATGTTCAGCTCCATCGTCTGCAGCGTGCCTCACACCTGGAACGGCAAGAGGTGTGTGACAACATCCTACCGGCCACACACTCCGCCCTTCAACTCGCAACCGCATCGGAAGCGGGTGCAAAAGCTTTTTTTAAAAGCGCCGTTTGCGTGCAGGACTGCGAAATAATTTAAGAACATAAGCCTATCAATAAATGATGCTTTCATAGCATTTCTCCCTATTCCTCTCCGGCACTCGCGCGGCATGAGAGCGACAAAGTAATTCCGGCTAAATAAGGCTGTGTTTATCACCGGGACGTGTCCAAGAGGCTCCAGCTGCTTCCTCAAATAGATTGCTTCCCCGTTATCCACCCCCTAATTGTGCCGAGTTGGCCTAAATCTATCATAACCACCGCCTGGGCTGCTGTCTTTTTTATTATTCCTGCAGCAGATGGGTTAAAAATCATTCGGATGTCTTTGTCCCATCGGCAGCAGATATGGTTTTGCGAGGATGGCTGAGAGGAACGCGGTCTCCTGGACTCAGCCGTCAGCTCAGCTGCAGCACATCACTAACTGATCCCTGCTAACAATCGAGGAGAGGGGAGGGGGGGGTCATCAGTTTGATCTCAGCTGGTGCTTCCTGTTATAAAACAAAGGCTTACACGCCACCGGTCTGTTTTCTCAGTGGTCCCTGTTAATCTTTACCCCTTGTGGAATTACATGATTAACCATTAGTACGCTAGGTTAGCAAACCTAGTGTATATATTAATTAGTTCGTCTGTTTTCTCTGACATGCACACTTGAGTAAATACATGTGTTGTTGGAGCTTCACTGCACTGAATGAACTCGTGGATTCGCTATGCAGGAAACTGCGGGATGAACACTAGAGGGAGACAAGCCTCCATGAAGTCGGGGGCCCTGTTGCTCTGTGTTCACAGACAATGTTGAGTGCATTGTTGGTGGATCCATACACTGTTCGGCTTCATTGTTTGCAAAGAATCGAGTGGAATCACGTTCTCCCTCCCGAAGGAGGCGCCTGCTTTTATCTTGACAACTTCAACAAATGCATTTATTGTCCCGCCTGCTAAATGAGGGCTTTTTATTTCCCTGCAAAAAAACTGATCCAATTACACCAGGCTATTTTTTAACCGTCTTCGTTCAGTCCCTTTTAAGCTCAGCGGGAAGAACTGCGTCGTCTTTGCTTCACGCGAGCAGAGAATTCTTCAGTTTTTTGTGAATCAAAACGCGGCCGCGTGGCTTTTTTTTTCCTTCTTCTTCTTCCTCCTTGCTCCTTTGTTATCAGTCAGACAGGACGGGGTCTCCCTCTGGTGGACGGCGATGGTTTCACCGCAGTGCCGCGTTTGATGTTTTGCAGGAACGACGAGGACAGCGAGGACGAGTCTCTGGGCCACGGCGGGAGGCAGAACCACGACAACCTGTACCGGGTCCACATGCCCAGCCTGTACAGCTGCGGCAGCAGCTACGGCAGCGAGACCTCCATCCCCGCCGCCGCCCACACCGTCAGCAACGCACCCGTCACCGAGTACATGTAAGTCACCGCCTGATAGTGAGCCAGAAGGCCCGGTCTGAGGTCGCAGGGCTGATATTAGATACTTAGGAAGCAATGCAGTGGACAGCCGATGCAGCTGTTGCTCTCCAGCTGTGAAGCATGTGAAACTCAAAGCTCCCTCATGAGTCAAGCTCAAGTGTCGGCTGAAACTGGGGGGGAGGGGATCCCCCACCAATTTCTGTGCGTTTTTAATGCTCTGAAAACTGACATGGAGAGTTGCTTGTGCGCGGCATATTGTTTCATAATCTTTAAAGCAGTGTGTCGGGGGGTTTTATGCACTTCGTGTGTAGTGTTTGATCTCAACGTGCGTTTCACTCAACAGGGCTCAGAACGCCAACTTCCAGAACTCTCGCTGCGAGAACACGCCTCTGATAGGACAGGAGTCTCCGCCGCCCTCGGTAAGTGTCGCATTTCCTGTTTGAATAAAACTAAAACGTGAGAACTCTAGTGACACAAACCCCCTTTTCCACAGATAATCCAGCGACTAAAATCATGGACTAAACTAGGAACTTTGCTCGTTCCTGATTGCGTTTCCACCGCATCTGTAGAACCGTGATGATTAGACAAAGTAGACAAATAAAGGCGGTGTTTAAAACACACAGTTATCATGAAGATTCACTCTTTTTGTCGAGAAGACTCCAGAGCGTCTTTCTCCACAGCGATCTGTGTGTCCGATGGTCATTTTATCTGCCATGACACCCTCAGCAATTTGTTTTTTTATTACTCTCCTTTACTCACTTTGTTTCCTCATCATCGCTCCTTTTACTGCATCTCTCTCTCTCTCTCTCTCTCCCTCTTTCTCTCTCTCTCTCTCTCTCTCTCTCTTTCATACTTACACGAAGCCTTTGTTTTTAAGTGAAATGAATATCAAGAAATGGTTCAACACCAGTAGAGCCCAGTACTTCCTTGTTTTTTTAACACAAGTTAAAACAGCCAATCAGGTCGGTCCTAATTCTGGCTGAACTACCACAAAGCACTGCTCACAGGTCAGGAACTATCCTACAGGAACTACACTTTGGGAACCAGCGTTTGGAGAGATCATTCACACAGTGAATCCTGTGTTCTCATTGGATAGCTGTGTTGTTTTTTTGTTCTCGTCTTTTATTTGATTCCAGTGGGAAAGAAAATAAGTCCTGCCCACGATGATGATGGTCTGAAACCTCATCAATAAAATGAAGCCGGAGAGTTTTTGATCCCCAGGACTTCATGGAGTGAAAGAACCTCGTTGAAACTGTGACTTGATAGAAGTTGCTTGACCCTGTAAGAGGAACAGACCTCACTCATCCCCTCCTGCCCCCTCCTGACCTGAACCCCCCCCCCATTCCCCTCGTGGCCATGTAGACGCTGCTTTGTGTATTTCTTCTCTATACTCTCTTCTTGTCGTCTTTATTTTATTTTTATTTTTTTTGTCTGCGAATCCATACAGTTGTATTTGACTGCCGCGGACAGTAACAGCGGTCAAAGCTGGCAGTTAAAGCCTTCGGAGAGTTCAAGATCGTTTTGGTAACATCATCTGCTATGCTAACAGGTACAAAAACATGCCCGCCTCCTCCACCTGCTGGCCTGCTCCTCCTCTGTGCCACCTCCCAAACTCCCAGCTCTGCTCACCCTCAATTCAGGCACTCCCCCCTCCCTCCCCCATGTCCTGACTCCTGCTAAGTGTCCCACCTGGTGTCTCACCTGACTTCTTGTGTCCCGTGGCCCTGGGCTGCATGTCCTCCCCCCCCCCCCCCCCTCCTCCCTGCACCACAGATGTACTGGGAGGAACATGTGGAGCTGTAGCTCTTCCCTGAGGCTCACCCTAAAGCTATGAGTCAATGTCAAGTCAAGGTCAACGTCATGACGCCGTTACACTGTTTCACTGATCACCTGGATCTGTTTGGTCTTGATTCTTCACATATTTCACACGTTTATTTGATACGCAGTCTGGATTCAGTCGATCAGGTGTCTGCGTAACAAAGAAAACGTCACTTGAAGGTGACACTGTTTTTTTTTTAATGGCCTTGTATTTTTTTACAGCGGGTGTCTTTTTTTAATTTTCTGGTATTTTACCCACCGCTGCTGCATAAATCTGTCTGCTGATTTATGAGCTCTGCAGTTGAGCGTCGCTGCCGTTACTGATTTGAACTGAACACATTTAGACTGACGGATATTTAGAAGAATCAGCCAGAAGCTGAACACCGCCGACAGATGGCGGCTATTGAGTCTCAAAACTCTCGCCTGAAATTAAACAAAACCAGATTTTTCGAGACAACCTTAGCCAGACTCACTTTGACAGCTCCAAAGATTTTTCCTTTACTATCCCAGGTAAGTAGTGGCTTTAATGAGCCCGTATTGATGCAAAAACTCTGCGTCTGAATAGCTCCGACATAAGAAAAATAGATCACAACTTAGTGTTTCCACTCGTGTTTGAAATGCAGCCTCTTTGTGCTTGTATCGCCTGTGTTTAAAACAAAAAAACATGCATGGGGTGCATCCTAAATGTTTATGAATGTGCACGAAGGTCAAAAGCAAAAAGGGAAATAGTTTAAACTGGAATTTAATGTGATGCGTTTACACAACTCCTTGTCGCCCCCTTGTGTCGCTGTGATGTTCTCTCTGTTCATGAATCACTTGACGTCCCTTTAGACCCCAACAGTGTGGAGGAACTAGTCTGAGAGGTAATCTGTGACCTGTAGTGCTTTGATAAGTCCAATCAGTGTGTCTCGTGTGTTCCTCCACTGCTGCTTTTCATGTTTTATTTACCAGAAGGCTTTGAATCTGTTTTATTTCCGGGTTTAAAAACCTGCATCTTTCAATTTGAGTCATATAATGTTGGAAAAAGCCTCCATGGACTTTTGTTCAGGAGCGATTTGATCCTTTTCTAAGTCGCGTTTTGTTCCGAGTGTCATCGTCTCTTTGTTTTTAACCGCAGTACACCTCCAGCATGCGGGCGAAGTACCTGGCCAACAGCCCACCGGACCCCAACGCCCCTCCTCCTCCTGCGGCGGCGCAGCAGCATCCGCCACCGGACTCCTCCCGTCTGCAGCGCTGACGTCTCTGACGCGTCGCGTCCAGTCGGCCTGTTCGTATCCCTCACACCTTTCCAGTCACTCCTCCCACCGTCTCACTTGACTTCAAACGGGGAAGAAAAAAATTACAAATGTGCGTTTTTATCCTGGTTGGTCGAAGCCCCAAAAGAAAAAGAAGAAAAAAAACGATGAATCGCACACATTTCTTTCCCCGCTATCCCCGCCTGAAGTTCACGATCGCGGGAATCAATGTCGGTGCTGCAGCTGAACTGACTTTCACACTCCAAACTTATTCCAGTAGACATCTAACAAGACATTGCAGTGGACTCTGGAAGTGCTCGTAGACTAACACCTCCTGGTTGATGTAGTTTTGTACTGTACTGCGAGACGCCGTACACGTGGAAGTGGGAGGAGCCAACTGTTTCCCACCTGACGTGAAGGCGCGACGTCTCACAGATTTAGCTTCATCTCACGGTGCAGGTCTGCTCTGTTTGGATCATCGAGTGAGACGCACATCGTTCTCCGGTTAAAGTCGGCATACTGTATATTTCACACGCACATTATCTCGTTTCTGCATTCTCGTCTGGGACCAGTTTTCCTGCAGTGTTGCACGTCTTGCAGGTATTTTTTTGTATTTAATTTTTTTTTTCTTCGTGGCATTTTTTCCCCATATCCATTGATGAGCCACTATTCCTCAGCAAGAGACTGTAACTTGATGCTGTGAACTTTATTCTGGCACATCCTCTTTAAAGGATTTGATGAGGACAAAGAAGAGCTGCGTGGGGTTTTGAAATGCAGCGATTTTGGCAAGAAGAGTCTCAGCAGGGTGACGATGTCCCCCCCCCTAACCCAAAAAAAAAAAAGAAACTAATGAGTGTGACCAAGACGAGAAGTTTTCATACGACTGGAAGAACTTCTTTTCCTCTCCCGCCCTTTGAAGACGACGGTGAGCCAGAGGACAGAGCTCAGACTTCACCAGACTGCTTGTTATTCTCTCCACGTTCCCGTTGAGTTGTAAAGCCTCATCTCCCTGAACAGAACTGGGACTTGTCCCCACACACACACACACACACACACACACACACACATAACCTTGACTCGGTCCGGCAATTTTCTCTGCCACCAAATGCAGCAGCTCAGAGTCAGAGACTCTGGTCACGAGAGTCTTAACGCAGGTTCATGTGACACTTTGCGTCGGCAGTGCAGCGTCCCACAAATGTGTTTTAGCATTTTTTAACTGTGTAGACGAGAGCGAGCGGATGCTGTGAAGGGATCATGACGACTCCTCTCTCTCTCTGTCTCTCGCCCTCTCTCTCTCTCTCTGTGATCTGGAATATTGTCAAAGTAAAGCTGCTGACTTCCTGTTCAAACTGTACTTCTGCTCGCTTCTCTTAGATGTGCTTTGTGACCGGTGCAACAGCTGGTTTTATTAGACTGTGCCAACAAAGGGAAGCGCAACTCTTTTACTCTGAATATCTTTTTCAATGTCTTAACTCGAGGCCACGTTGCTCCCGGGTTGCTCGTGTACTGAAATGAGAAAATGACTCTTTTTTCCAAATCATTTGTGCTCTTTAAACAACATTTTGACACTGTTTTTTGGGGTAGTTGTCACTTTCTCTTTGTTGTTTGTAAAGCGAGGCGACTGTACAGATTATAAACATTTACAAGTGAAGGAGAAAGAAAAAAAAAAGTGGCAGAAATTTACATTTGATTTTCAATTCCTTAAAAACTTTATTCCACTTTTTTTTCAATATTTCTTTTTTTGATTTGCTTTTTCTGTTATTTTTAGCATCTCTTGCCAGCACAGTGTGTTGCTTCATTAATGTGAATATGGTAAATAGATTTGAGTTTTTTTTTTCTGGAAAAAGAAAATCACTAGATGTCATTTTGTTTTATTTTTATTTTATACATTTCTCTTTTTTTTTTTTTGCAATCTCTGATACGTGTACATGTAAAACCTGTGGTTATCTTGAGCTTGAATGCTGTGTTTTGAAATTAAACCAACTTTAACTGTAGTGAGCGGCCTCTCATTGCACAGACACGAGGTAGCAGCACCGCTCTGTCACACGAGAAATAATCCAACATATTACATTTTAACAGCCGGTGATTTGATCCAATTAGACACAAGAAAGATTTCTCAACGGTAAACATTTTTGTCGTGGGATTTTATTGTTTAATAATCTGTAGTGAACCAGGAAGTCTCTTTAATAACATTTTCTATGCTGCAAGAGTCTTTAACTTGGCGCTGGCCGGCTTCCCTGAGCCGATCATCCTGATCCTGTTTAACCACGCTGATCCACTTACTGGTGACATCATCAGAACCACGAGCAAAGTACTTGTATAAATCCACACTGAGATGAAGCGCTGACAGCTGCGTGGAGATGAAGCGGCAGCAAAGAGATTCAACAAGGCAGAATAAACGATGTCAGAGCGACAAAGTACTGCAGAGTACTTGGCAGTACCGGTAGTACTGCTCTCTGGTACTTCTCCTGGAGGTTTGAATGCGTGTTGGTGTTTTCATTGAGCAGCGGCGGAGCTGCATGCAGATCCCTCCGAGAGGCAGAAAGGCGGCGTTGTGCTCGTGACCTCCGAGCCGACAGCAGGCCGAGGGTCAGCTCCGCTTTTGTCAACTTCCTTCACGCCGCCAGCCAGCTGCCGCCGTGTGGAAGTCTGGATTATAAAGAGGCGGAGGGAGTTCCTCTTGAACTGACTGCTTCTGATGCTTCACATATTATATTACATACATTTGTTGTCTATAAATCGTTCGCTGAACTTTTAGTTTTCAGACGAAACGTAACTTTGTAATAGAAACACAGATTTATTTCCTTTAGCTACGTCACTTTCCTCTAATCTTTCGCGGCATTTTCTTGTCTCAAAAGATGGATATCGAGATTACATCATGTCCTCGGGTTCCCCGCTGTTTATTGGGCGGGGGCCGAGGTAAACAAAGCAGTAAACGAACAAAGCAGTAAACAAACAAAGCCCAATGGAGGCGGAGAGGTTTTTCTTTCTTTTTTTTTTGTTACAACCAGAGATGCAAATGAAAATTCACACGGTCTCACTGTCGAGGAAATTGAATTACCCGGCTTGTTGCTGGACTGGAGGAATGCATTACTAATGCTTTGAGGTGAGGGGCTGAATGGAGGAGGGTGGTGCCTCCACCCCCTCCTCCTCTCTACACCCACCAGACACTTCCTGAGTCTGGCCGGGCTCTCTGCCAGGTGGTCGGACCACGGCGCTCCTTCTCCTCCATGCCAGGCAGCTGCAGGACGGCCAGGAGACACTGGAGAGAGAGAGATGCACGAGGCGAGACTTCCACTTCAACGTGACGGGTCTGCACGGAAATACAAAATCATGTCGGCGAGACGCTGCTGTCCTTTTCCCATAAACGCACCTTTTTGACTTCTGCTAGAGTCCGTTCACGCCAAATATCTCTTAGAGATTAAAAAATGCACTCAGGGTTTGAACTACTGTGTATTTAGAGAGGTAGTTTAATCCAGTGGGTCCCAATGTAGGGCCCGCCCCCTTCAGAAGGGTCACAGGACACATCTCAGGGGCCGGGTGATGATTGATGGGAGAGGAAGGAATGCGGGGAAAAAGCTCAGCGACACAAATTTGCATTTTTTGGGGGGACTTTTGTATAATTTTTGTTTTTCTGGACCTTTTTGGGACTTCAATATTATTAGAAATGTGAGACATGAACACATGAAACTTCACAAGGAGCCCCAACTACATGTTGCAAGTGTGTTTAAATGGTTTAATCCTTCACAATAATAATCTTGTATATTTTTCAATGCAAAGTCTCAAATTGAGAAGAAACTAATGCATGCATGCCATGAAGTCTGCTTCTACTTCTGCTTCTGTACGAGCACCTGGGTTCGACATGACCCCCGTGGTATCGCAGGATGGATGAGGCCCAGGAACCCCGAAACACTGACGCATTACTGGAGGGAGTCCTGCTGCTTTGTCGCTGCCGTGCGTTTATACGGGGGAGGAAGAAGGGATGAAGAAGGGAGGAGGGAGGAAGAAGGGAGGAAGAAGGGAGGAAGAAGAGAGGAAGAAGAGAGGAAGAAGGGAGGAAGAAGAGAGGAAGAAGGGAGGGACACGGCGTGCCTGGTTTGTCTCTTTTGTGGCTCAGAGGGAGGCAGCTGTGTCCGAGGCTCACCGCTCACGTTGTTCTCGCCTCGGCTCCTCCAGTCAGGGGGAGCTCGTTCCCCTTGAAGGATTTATGGAGCTGTCTGGTTATCCCCGTCCTCACCTCCTTCTCCACCTCCTTTTTTTATCCTCCTGCTCGCTCTGATGCTTCATCCCTTCCTCAAAGCGTTTCTCCTTCCTGTTCCTTTAAAGAAAAATTTGTCTTGATCCCCGGAGGTACACCGCCATCGTTTTTTTTAAAAATAATAAACCACATGAGAGATTCAACCACATGATGTAAGCTGACAGTCGGGACATTAATGTTCTGTTTTCAACAAACATCCAAGAAACACTTTATTTACAAGGACCAGAGTCCTGGTTTGTGGATTCAGATGAAGTATTTTCCATCTTTCTTGTAATAGCAGCGATGAGTTATCTCCGCCTGAGGTTGCACAGACGATCAAACACCGACCTGCTGGAACTGAAATAGCGTCCACAATGTGAGGCCCGTAAATCTTAACTCGCACTGAACCCACATCAAACCCCCAAGAGCATCCGACGAGCCGGACGGAGGAGCTTTCATCTGCATTCTCCATCATTTGCATCCTGATTTGCATTTTTTTTTTCCTGCAGAGCATCATGACTCAGTTATTTTTTTTACTTTGATGCAAATTACCGTCATAAAACACTTTGTAAACTGTCATGCATGAAGGGATCTCATTAAATAACAATCTGTCTGTTATCTTTAAGCCACACTTTGACCTCTTCCTATGCAAACAGACCCGCAGGGTGAGGAATGGTCCCCAACGACTGAGACGAGATCACCGTCTACGCTGATTAAACACGACGCAAAGGTGTTGACACTAGAAATAAAAGTTGTTTTATACATAAACCTGCCTGCAGTTAGAATCGTGAACATTTTATTTTGACCTGTTGACCCTTTTTAACATGCATAAACAGTGTATTGTTTGACTTTCGGCATGTTAAAAATCTTGATGTTTAAACCTGTAAAACATGTGCAGACCTTTGCAGGAAGATTTCATTTGGTTTAAAACAATGTGTAAAAAAATCAATCGTTTCCTGTGATGCCTCCAACTGAAAGTAAACATTTTCATAAAAAAAGCTCCTCCTCTGAATTCCTTCAAGTCCTTCACTCGAGTGCTGCTTCTCACCGGAGTTCAAGTCCTCCTCCAGCAGGATACGTGATACCTGGATTATGGTGAACTCCCCACTTTCGGAGCACATGCTGAGCCGGATTAAGGCCCCGGGGCCAGTTGCTGTGAGATCCCTCTGTGCCCGCCGCTCCTAATCCTGCAGACAATGCCGCCTGTTAATTGGAGACTGACTGATATAGCAGAGGGCAGCCATGAAGACAATGTGCGAGTGGCCAGCGGCTCTGTAATCCCCTGCACTCTGAGGAATGTCCCTCACTGGCAGCCATCCACACTTCACCACATCCAGTCCAGCTCCCCTCCCTCCCTCTCACCCTCTCACCCACTCAGGGGGTTTCCAGCCTTACTGGCGGTTTGAGAGTCGCGGTCAAACAAACAAGAACAGAGAGCGACTCGGCGGAGTTGTGAAATTTCACATGTTGCACTCGGAGGCGCGAGAAAGCTCACCCAGGTGTTTGTGTTGTAATCAGCAGGAGACGCCGTTAACAGATTGAAGTGTTTCCTGTCCGGCCACCTGAAAATAAGCCTAAAATAAAGACCCTTGATATCCATCCTTAAAGAGCTGTCTGCATGATAATGTGTCAAAAATGACTAATAATCATAAGCTTTTTTTTCTTCTTTTATGGGGGGTTCAGGTGATTTTATTTGGGTCGCCAAATACATTCATAAAATATCTTACATAGTCTTTAATGAACATGTAGATCTGCAGGGCATCTTTGAGCCACACAATATGTATAATCAGTATATATGATCAGAGAATGAGTATTTTCATATTTTTGTGTGTGTATGTGTTGATCAGTTTACATTAATGAGGAAAATAACAGGAAAGTAAAGCAAACAAAGTAAAACATAAGAGGAAATACAGATAATACAAGTCATAAAATAACAATGAATCAATGAATCACACATTCAGGGTGCAGCTGCTGTGCACAGATCCTTCTACGACCGATAACGGCTCATTGTGAACCAGACAGTTTCAATATGAATATATTTTTAGTCTTTCAAGATGTTTTGCGCCTCTTAGTGATTATTTTGAGTTAGTGGTTTTCCGTTAGTCATTTTGCATTTGTTTGTGATCCTTCAATGTTTATTTGTAGTAATTTGTTGCATATTTGTGGTAATTTCTCATAAATCATTTAACGTTTTTTAATTTAGCATATTTATGTATTGCCTCTTGTTTCACATGACTTTGTGGTTGTTTGATTGACTCTCCAGCAACAGGCGCCTCTTAAAGAGACTCTGGTTAAATGCCTCCATGGCATGAACAAGCCATCTCATCTCACCTGACTCAGACTCCTCTGCTCCGACACCTTGTGCTCTTTACACTAAATGCAACAGCCATGAAGTGAAAGTAAAACTGTTGCTCGTGCAGAAATGGGACTCAAACCTGCATGGCCGACAAGACGACGCGGTTTCGCCCTGAGGTGAAAAAACTGTCGGCGGGCAGATTCCCTCCTCAAGTAAACGAGACAGACGCAAGTCATGCGGGACTTTGTATGTTTTGCAAACAGAACATGATCGACATTTTGGATACTGGAACCTTTATCGGTTTGAAGATAACCAGCCACAGCCTCCAGCCGTGTTTCAGCGCGCACGGCTCGCTGGCGTCTGCAGTTGGATGTTTGTGTTCTTCTAATCTCTCACCTGCCTCGTATGCAAAGCAGCTGAAACTGCAGAAGTCTTTCCAGAGAGAGAGACACATCTCCGGAGACGTTGCACCTGAGGACAGCGCGTTGAGAGCCCACGACTGCAGTTCCTCTAACGGCCACTTGAGGCTGGCGACAAAAGCGAGTAAATCCCCATAGACGGCCATGTTAAAATGCCCAACAAAGGGTGTTTATATCGCCAGTATATAACCAATACACCTGTTCATGACAAGTTCATGAAGTTGAAGTTGTGTTAAAACTCCCCTGTTTCAATAAAACAAAGGCCTACAGTTGTGTGCAACAGTTGTGTGTCCAAGATGGACATGACCCACATTGAGCCTCATAGCGGCTGAGAGGTCACGTCTTTATTTTACAGTCTAATCATATTTAAACAATAGTTGTATGTGGAAGCACGACTGAACCCACTTTAATGCCTCGACGCAAACATTCTGCGAGGAATAGCGTTCAACAGGAAGAGGCCACTTTCACATGTGTCGGGTTGAATGCCAAGCTAACGCTACAGCTAGCAGCTGGTTAGCTTCGCCTCATGAAACGGCTAGCTGTTAAGCAACACGTTGTATCTTTTCTTGTTAAATTGCCATAAGAATATGAACGTTAAAAACACAATTGGCAGTTTTTCCTGTTGGGTATGAATGAAAAAAACTTGATTCACTCGACTAACCTGTCACCACAACGCCACATTTTGTGTCTCAAGTGCTACTAGCGTTAGCTTCAAAGCTCAGCCCCACTGTGTATATTATTCTGCGGCTGCTGGTATGGGAACTGTGGAGTTTGCAATAGCAAAAGTGAAGGGAAGATAAACAGTGGAAAAAGCTCCTGGCTGCAGTAATCACATGGAAGGAGTCCTTCACTTGTAGATGTGACAGATTAGTGTGTTTGAGGGATTACCGAGAGATCAGAGACGAGCGGGAGGAAACAGTGTTAGGCTCTTTAAAATCTCCTACTACCTGCTTTATTTCCCCACGCCTAACTCTGTGATGTGATTTTATGAAATGTGTGAGTTTTAAAGGATTAGAGGCGTGTTAGACCAACACTTTAATGATTTGTTATGTGTGTAAAAACCTTTATCTTTCTTTGTAGGAAAGGATCAATGTGCTGCAGGTCTGATTACTGTTTTCACATCCACAGCTCGCCAGTTTAATAATACAGTTTTATTGTCATTCTTAAGCCACATGCCCTTTTTTCCCATGGGTGCAGTGCCAGAGGAGGTCTCTCTCTCTCTCTCTCTCTCTCTCTCTCTCTCTCTCTCTCTCTCTCTCTCTCTCTCTCTCTCTCTCTAAGCGTTTGGTTATTATACTTTAAACTGCTTTGATTTTTCCATTTCATATAAAGTATGATTGGAAACTTCTGCACGGGTTTATTGGACGCATTTTACAAGTCGACAGAGAGAGAAGAGAGATGTGTGCGTGTGTGTGTGTGTGTGTGTGTGTGTGTGTGTGTGTGTGTGTGTGTGTGTGTGTGTGTGTGTGTGTGTGTGTGTGTGTGTGAACATGAGCTTTTAGACACATGAAAGACGGCAGTGTTTCCCACTCCGCGTCCCTGGAAGGCGGCGCTGTGGTTGTGGTGGGGATGTTTGCTCCCAGTAATTTGTCTCCCATCGAGGCTTCGGTGATGGATCCTCATGCCGGCCGCCAGCGTGCAGCCGGCATGAGGATCGTGTTTAAACTGCACTCTCACGCTGAGAATTAGTCCATTTTTTGTCAGAATTATCATTTTATTTGACCAAAAATGTAACCCTAGAGTTTATTAACCCTTTGCAAAGGTCAAAAAGGACTCGTGACCGTGTGACTTTATCATGTATTATATAATAAGATGGATTCATTGACACATAAGCAGCATTTTATTGTTATATTTGGCTCCTTTTAAGCAGATTGGACCCATTGTCCATTGTGTTATTGTTGGCTGCTCCACTCTGCTGTATAATAACTAAGTTCAATACAGATATGTCAACTCTTAGTCAGTGAATGTGTCACTACAGCTGTTAGATTAATTAAATGAAGTAAATAATACAATATTTCCATAATTGGAAAGCGTAAAATTAAAATACTCAAAGTCTGAGTGCCAACCAGAATGAAAGAAAATGAATATTAATATTCCCTTAAATGTTTTAGCTGCTTTATAGCAGTGGTTCCCAACCCAGTGGTTAGGTCATAATATGACATATGGGGGAGGTTTTCCTCCAGTTATTTAAATGAAACTAATAAATTTATATAAATATTACCCATTAAAGTGTTGGAGTAGCATGAGAAGCAGAAACTCCAGTTCAAATACTTAACAGTGCTTGAATACATGTACTGTTCCAGTGACACTAAAAGCAGACACATTGTTTTGAACATTAAAAAGGAAGACAGAGTCAAATAAAAACACGACCAAAGATGTAATGTTTCTCAGTGGTTATGCACTTTTATTCAAAGTTGTAGGTGCCACCGCGGGTCCCATGGTAGTTAATACCAGGATCAGCTCATAATCCCTGAGAAGCCAGTATTGGGAATGAACCGCTCGAACCCTCCAGATACTGGAGAATAAACGCCACAGTCACTCAGCGCAGGGCGAAGCGGTACAAAGATCACGACCGGGGCATGAAGAGCGGATGTAAACCACAAGAGGGGGAAGGGCATGACAGTCTAAACATTTAAAACCAAAGGGCACAGTACACAATACTGAATCAACATGTACATTTACCACCCAATATGGGTGAGGGACGACACGGAGGGGCGGACGCCTCCATGTGGAAAACACTCATGTTGCTCCCGTGGAGGTCTCGCCTCACCGGCCTGGCAGCTGCGTGTGAACGAGGAAACCTTCATGTTGACGACAGCAGAAGCTCTGCAGCCTTTTGTGCAAACTATTGAGAGGCCGCGGCTCACAATCACACATGCGGTAATCGTTTGTGCCTTCGTTTTTTACATTTGATTTTGCTTTTTTCCACTAATTCTTCACTGCCGGGCCGTGTGAGGCGAGAGCGTCTTCCTCAGGAGCAAAACATCAGCTCATTTGAAACTCAGCTGTGCAATTTTTTCAACAACAACAACAAATAAAGAAACATTTCAAAGCGATTCAAAAAGCTGATTGTAACCCTGAAATCAAAATCTCTTCCTACTCATTATTATATATTAAAAAAACACAAATAGATGAGAGATTTTGACGGGTTATTTCTCTTTTCTTTGTTATAGTTTGGACACAAATCTGAAGCATGTCATTAAAAAGGACGTAAATTAGGTCGATGGACCCGAAAAATATCGCAAAGGGAAAAGTGCTTAGTCCTGATATACCTCAGATTAGGTCCCCAAAGGATGCATTAAGGAATCTTAGCTCAGTTAATGGGAGCAATAACACTGTTAACTTAAAAAGCACAACAATATCTTCATATTAGAGCATTTGTCCGGAGTCATCGGAGTAAAAAAATCTGGACAGAAATGCCGATTGATGCGTTAAAAGCCAACAGAAGCCTACAAACAAAGAGCTGCATGCAAATAAAACAATAAAATGTTAATGTGAAGCTGGCAAACAGGCTTGAATATATGTCAATACATTCTATGAGAATTGCAGAATACATATACAAGCAACATACACGTCACAAAGCTCGACTGATTGCCCGCAAAGCTTAACGCTGAAAGCACACTTCCTGCCCCACGAGAGAGAGCTGGGGTCGAGGTCCTGGCTCCAGGACAGGAAGGAAGGAAATAGTCCCGAGTCGGGCCGCACAGCAGCCCAGTAAAACCATCAGAGACCGCTGCAGCGACAACACTGCAGCCGCGCGGTCTCACACCAAAAAAACGCTGGTCCCCGCACGCCTTTCAGATACCGAGGCGCGACGAGGGGACGAGGATGAGAAGAGGGAGCGGTCGCCTTAGAAGGCAACCTGAGGCGGGCACCACGGGGTGTCCGGGTACAGGAGACAGTGCACTGACTTGAACCTGGAAGACACAGAGCAGGAGGATGGAGTCAGATACGTTGAAGAGGAGGAAGGGGGTTGAAACATTGAGTCTTTAAAGCAGGAGAATATCTCACCTTGATGGATCCTCCTCCACGGGAAAAGCCCCTTTGAAATTGATGATATTACTCTTGTTTTCGAACATCCCATAACTTAGGGTGATCTGGAACAGAGACGGGAGGGAAACGTGAGCAACATAGAAATATATATATGTACACTTATTTTTAAATCACTAAGAATACTGGCGATTGGTCGTGTGTTATCGTCAAATGACTCAGCATACCTGCACAGACTTTGCATTTTTGCACTTTATTTCTTGTTTTTTTTTGTGTTTTTTATGTAAGTTGCTCGCTACTGTGACAAACTAATCACCCATGTGGATAAATAAAGTATACATCTATCTACCCATCCACCTACCTACCCATCTATGCATCCATCCACCCACCCACCCAATAAGTCTCTCACCTGCTTGTGTATCTCCGTTCGGGACACTTGTTGCAGGTTCTCCAGGTGCGAGTGGAACAGGTTGCTGCGGGTCAGAGGAACCCCCAGAACCGACTCGATGATGTAGCCGATGGTGCAGTCGTCCGGCAGGCGGATCTTCTCCGCCGTGTTCATGAAGTGGCCGCCGCTGGAGGGACAGAAGAAGAAGAAGAAGAAGAAGAAGAAGAAGAAGAAGAAGAAGAAGAAGAAGAAGAAGAAGAAGAAGAGAAAGACGCTCGGTCAGTGCTGATTTTCACCCTCGAGACTGAGCGCTAGATAACGCAGGATGTGTGTGCGAGTGTGTGTGTGTGTGTCTCACCTGGCCCACGGGCTCATCTTCAGCGCCAGACCTCGGCTCACGCAGAAGCCCGCTCCGCCAGTAGCGAACCAGAAGTTGACGGGTTTCTGGAAGGACACACAAATATGTCAATATGACGGATCATCCGACGGAAACGATCTCGAAAAACGCCGACTCGGCGGACGCGAGATTCTTCCCCCGCGTACCATCTTATTGTCCCCCAGCCGCTCGGTGGCCTCGATGGGCCGGTCCAGACTGGGTTTACCGATGTACATGTCCTGGGTGTGGGGGTACTGGGACAGGTGCTTCACCAGCGTCCGCACGTTCACGTAGTTGTCGTCGTCTACGTGACAGAACCACCTGAGGAACAGGAGAACCGTCAGATCCACGAGATGTGCATTGAAACTAAAGGAAATCATCATTTAAATAGACGTCAAGTACTCACTTTTTCCCCGACTCGATGAACTTATCATACTCCACGGCCATCTTGCAGGAGAGAGCTTGCCGGCTGTGAGCCGCGGAGCAGTTTGTGTTGATTGCGTGACTTCCTGTGGCAAGAATGAAAGAAACAGGACGGTTATTAATGAACGAAGGCTTTGTGTATTTGAATACTATATATAATATATATAATCAATCCAGAGAGCCTTTCTGTTTAAAGAGAATCTCAGTTCCCGACATGACACGTACCGATTTTCTTCTTGAGCTCCGCATCCTCCCCGTCTGTGAAGATGTACGTCTGTAAACAAACAAACAAACAAAGAGAGAAGTCAGATCCGTGGCCTTTAAACTCAAAACCTTGTGTCCAGAGTCCTCCTCCTCCTCCTCTTCCTCACGTCCCATCCAATCCGGTGTGATTAGCATCCATCGACGTGGCTTTTATGCAGCAGGAGAACACAGCGAGTTAAACAACCCCCGGCTCTGATAAAGGCCTTTTGTCCCCACGTTTCACTCTCTCCATGGCAACTCTGCTGCCGCCCCGAAGCATCCCAGACATAGAACAAAGGCGGAGGCAGACTGTCCGCCCCCACACACGCCCCCACACACACACACACACACACACACACACACACCATTCATGTACCCCCCCTCCTCGCCGGACCTGCTGCCGGGCTTCAACGTGTTGAATGCGGCTCAAACTGGAGCAAACAGCAGATAAAGTACCGACACAATCCTCCCGTGTGACTGACAGAGTCCTGAGTCCGGCCGCGAGGCCGCTTGTTAAATGTTGCAGTTACTCATAAAAGGAGTGCAGCGACAAAAGGAGCGGGAGGGGGGCGAGGATTAGACTCCTCTTTATGACGCCTCCACCACACACACACACACACACACACACACACACACACACACACACACACACACACACACAGAGAGCAGGTGCAGGCCGCTGAATGGTGGCGATGATGAAAGGGGTCGCCCCTCCCGCCCCCTTCGCCTTCGGCGGTGTGTTTGCTCTCCGCCTCAGGTGAGGCAGCACCTGCCGAAACATCACGCTACCTTATCTGCGCCACGTGCCTCTACACGCCAGGTCGCGGGGCCTTAAACCTCAGCGGCGGCGGCGGCGAGGTGGGGGCCTTTGTGTCAACCACGAGGAGCTACCGCAACGTGAAAAGACTCCGGTTTTCCTCTTTTCGGGGCGTGGGGGGAACAAAAGCACCGAGCGGTTGGTGGAAGCAGATGTTTTGGCTCCACGCTGAAGTCGTGAGCTCGTACTATTCGTTTAAGGAGGAAGAGCGGCGGGTTTCCAGCGGAGAAGAGATCTGAGGCGGCCGCTGTTGGCTTTAAAGCCGCTGAATGGACGGCCTAATCGCTGAGGCAGCTGCCAGAGCGGCCAGGGCACTGACAGAAAGAGAGGGAGGGAGGGAGGAATCTCACTGCTGATTAGTAAATTGAAAACCGTGTGTGGCCATTCACCCTCCCTCTCTTCACAACCCCATCCTGCCCACCCTCCTCCTCCTCCTCCTCCTCCTCCTCCTCTTCAGGGCCACGTACACGGCCGGAGCCTCTTGAATAGAACAATGCTGTGAGTTTTCATGCTGGGTAAAGTCTCCACTGGGTAAATTCTAAATATGTTTGCCAGCATTTGCATACAGCTGCAGGAGTTAACTAAAGAGAGAGAGAGAAACCTCCCTGGGAAGGCTTTTTCTTCTCTTTTTTTCCCCTCTCTGTCTTTGTTTCTCAACTGAAACTTAAATAGAACAGTTACTTTCACAGAATACTAATTCACAGCAACAACACACACAAGAAAAAAAAACAGATGGCGGTGTGTGTGTGTGTGTGTGTGTGTGAAGCAGAGATAAGAGGAGGGAGATGAGAGCTGCTGCACTCCCGACCGCAGGAAGGCCGGCACGGTGCCGTCTGAGCCGAGCGCGGTGCCTGGATGGCTGACTCCAGCTCCACGGGAAGGAAGGGCATCAGACTGCCCCCCCCCCCCCCTCTTTCTGATCCAAGGCCTTTGTAGCCCATTTCATCAGGACAAGTTATTTGTCCCACCGCCTGTACAGGATGGAGTCAATGGCGTGCACATATTAGTCACATCATGAAACCATCTGTCCTCTCCGGTGACACACACACACTCACTTTCTGACCATTTTCTGTCGAGTGCGGCGTCTCATTCTCCTGCTCCTGAAGAGAGAGGCAGCGCGGTGACGCCGGTGCCAGCTGCTGTCTTCAGCAGGCCGCATACGTGCCAGTTTTAACAATCGATTTGCCGCCGACCGGCTCACCCGGAGCCGGAATAATCGTGATCCACTTTGAGTTTTTACGAGCCCGGCTCTCAGTACAGAGTTATGTAGCTCGAGGGCGGTTGATAGAAAACTAAAAAAGGTTGTTTTTTTTTTAAACCAAGAAAAAATGTTGCTGAAAAAGAGGCCTTCTGTTTCAGATGAATCGGGTCTGGCATTTAGAAAAGCCTCAAAAGGGTAAACCTTCTACAGAGATGCTATTTAGGCTGTGAATGGGCTCAAAGATTAAGGATAGGCCACCGGCACTATTGTGTCAACACGCCGATGGCAGAGATAATCTTCCCTCTCTGTTCTCATGTAAACAGCAGACAGAAGCTCCATCTGCATCCGAGCTGCAGACGTCTCCCTTTGGCCGGAAAAGAGCAAACAGCACAACAAGTCTTTTTTTTTTTTTTTTTAAATCTGCGTTTTGTATGAATAAAACTTTCCGTCCCTCGTGTGTGTGATGCTACAAAATGGTCCAAACTCCACAGATGTCCCATCAGCTGAGCGTGAGAATCCACCCCGAGCTCCGAGGACAGCCATATGTACATGGTGGGAACCCGGAGCATCATATGGCCGGCATTAGGGCCGTCCTTTGTCCCGTCTCTCCTGACCACCTGGCACCCTTCCTCCAGGAACTCCCTCTTTGCATTGTGGGCCCGCTCTGTCCTCCTTTTTTTTTTTGTTTTTTGTCCACCAACACAGCCACCCCGCCAGCTGCCCGCCACCGCCAGCCCTGCTGTTAGCGCTGCTGTTAGCGCTGCTGGATGGGGTTCACTAACATCATCCAGCGCACTGATTACAAGCAATTAGCACGGTCGACTGGCGTCCAAGCAGATGTTGCGGCGCATTAACGTGTGACAGCGTGTTATCTTGACAATTTTACTGACATTAAACCTCTCAACCCCTCCCCCTCTTCCCTCAATCTCCACCAGGGAGGAGAAGCTCAACACCCTGACCCCGTGACGGCGCCCGGGGCAAATTAAAAGGACTTTTGAAAAAGCACATCTGGGTGCCGGATAAAATCAGTGTGAATAGCCGGCGTTTCCTGCACGTTACAGCCGTGGGCGTCTTTGTGCGGCCTTTTTTTTTTTAAAAAAAAAGAAGGAGCTTGGTTCTCAAGGCCACATTTTCACACTCAGCGTGCCGCACTAACTGGCCTATAGATGCACCCCTTTGTCCCAGGCGTCCCCTTCAGCGAAGCCCCCCGTTTTCTTTCTCTTCTTCCTGCATCCCTCCAGTGAGCTTGACCCAGACTCGGCTCCCACGTTCCCATGGAGAGAGGGGAGACAAGGGGCTGGGGAAAGCCTTTCTTTCCCTCATCAGAAAGACGCTTTGTTAGTGCTGGGAAGGGGGACAGCGCCGGAGTCGGTGCTGTGAGGCATCCATTGCACTGGGGAGAGGGAGGAGGAGGGGGGTGGGGGGGGGGGGGGCATTCACAGGGACACCCAAAGAGAGGAGGGATAATAGAGAGGGAGAGAGAGGGGGGGCTGAGAGAGGGAGAAGTGGGAGTCCTGAAAGTGCTCCCTCCGCTCACAGGGACATCACTCAGAGGAGAATTAAAAAAAAGTGTCAGGAGCCGAGATGCAGCGCGGTTAGCATGGCGATGGGAGGCTGTTCCGGGGTGTCATCCGGGGACAATGCAGCACTGTGAGCGGCCATCAGACGGGGCATCACCTGCACCGCTTATTGTCCAGCTCTGCAGCCCACAAAACACACTCTCCCCCCCCCCCTGCACCGTAAGAATTAAACACTGCATTTCAGTCATTTTCCTTTTACCTGTTGCACGTTCCTGGAGATCCACGTGTCCAGCAGCAGGTTCAGCCTGGACTGATGGAACTTCTTGGTGGTCTTCACCGCGATGAAGACGTCGTGCGCGCCGATGTCCTCGGCCGGAGGCGCGTCGGCGCCGGACGCGGAGGAAGAGGAGGAGGAGGAGGAGCGCGCGGGCTTCTCCACGTCCCTGCGCGCCCGGGTCAGTTTGGTGAAGTACGCCGAGAAGCCCTGCTTGGTCTGCGCGTCCTTCTGCTGCTCCTCCTGCGCAGCGGCGGCGTCCTGGAGCGGGGAGCGCGTCCCGGCGTGCCCCGCGCGCCCGTCGTCCCGCACCTGGACGCGGTGATGCTGCACGGCGACCAGCAGCAGCAGCAGCAGGCAGAGGCTCGCGGCGCTGCCCACGGACAGGGCCGTCTTCTGGTTACTGTTGGACAACATGGTTACACGTTTTAAAAGTTTAAAACAATCCCCAGTGCGCGGTCCATACGGTGTGTTTCTTCTCAATAGAGCTCGACAGGGCGGACACTTCCGTCCGCGCGCATCTCTGAATCGCAAGTAGGCACTTTGTTACGGGAGGAAATATATCAGCTCCACGCTGGCCACGCCCCGTGGGCGGGGCTTGAATGCAGCATGCCAGCCAGTGACTCAGACATGGGGCGTGGTCACGGCGTGCGTGCGTGTGTGTGTGTGTGTGTGTGTGTGTGTGTGTGTGTGTGTGTGTGTTATGCAGAGTTCAGTTTGGCTTTAACAGAGATAAAAGAAGTGAAACCCAGAGATAAAAAGCTGCAGGTGGTCACGAGGATATGTGTGTTTAAATAATTGTGCCTGAAGGAAAAGCAGTGAGACCAAAAAAAAAATGTTTTAAATCCACCAGATCAAAATTTCCAATTATTATATTTTTTTCTTCTTTTCTTCGAGTTGAAGCTATTTGGATTCAGCCGGGTGTTCAGCGGAGAGACGGCTCTATTGTTCCGCGCTGACCTCGTGACGACTCTGAACAGTTGGCCATTCCTGAAAACACTTGCTATTCAAATTCTGGCTCTCACATCCGAGCGCCGTCTGGTCGCGGGTGAGGGAGGCCGACCAGAAGGCCCGAGAGTCCATTTAGAGACCGGCGTGCGGCAGGTGGAGCCTCGGTAACCCTCGCCGCCGCCGCCGAGAGCGTTTAGCGTCAAACAAAATGTCTTCCGACTTGGCGCGACATGGAAAAAGCCTGCCGAAAACACCGATGATTGACCCAGACTTCTTTTGGATGAAATACTCGAAAATACACGCTGAGGCCGAGTCAGACCTTCAGCAAGAGAAGTCAACGTGTTTTCCGCTGCAGGTGTTTGATTCGTTCTCATTCTGGGGACGTGCGGGACATAAGTTACCTCGGCGCTTTGTCGCCGCTGACACGGCCCTTTGTGCCTCTTTAAAAACTGTGCACAGAAAGGCGTCTAAAGGCGAGCGCAGGAAACCAGGCAGAGGGGGACGTCTCCACGGCCTCCATTCTTCTCCCGTCCACCAACCGCCTCTTTCTCGCCGGGCATTCGTCGCACCTCAGAAACTCTTTTTGGCCCTTTGGACAATGTCAGCTGTGTAAAATGTCCGGTTGTGCATCAGCTCCAACCTCTCTCTCTCTCTCTCTCTCTCTCTCTGTTCAGTTTATATCAGCCTCCACAGAAAGTCTTTGACGCCGCTTCATCCGACATAACCGCTGGATTGAACCCAGCGTCTTCAGAGGAGCCCACTTCCTCACCAAAGGGCCCGCGAACCCACAAATAAACACCACAAAGTGCTTGATTTCGCCCTCTGGATCATATCAGCGCGCTGGGGGATCTGACTATTTATAGTCCCATAGATTACATATGATGGACACAGCCTGTAAACAATCCCAGCATGCACTGTGACCACGGTGTCACAACATCCCACAAACTGTCCAGAAAGCATCTCTTTGTATCCTCTGATATACGCCACCAGAGCAGGAAACACATGTGCGCTCTGGGCTCCGTATAACTCGATACTCTGCGGGTCCAACATGGAAGACATTAGCTAGAAGCCACATCTTTTCTTTCGCAACGTTTCCATCCATCTTATGTTTCAGTCTGCGTGACGTTCCTCGTGCAGGACGGTCCCCCCGTACGTTCCTGCGTTCTTGGAGTTTGTTTATGATTCAAAATGTGTCTCCACTCACAGGCAGCCTTTGACGTTGTAATATAAGACGCAGTCTCAGATCTCCTGCACACCAGACTCTTGGATCCTCTCCTCAATATATCCACATCTCCTTTCCTTCATGTGGGATCACTTGGGGGTTTTCAAGGCGTCAAAAGGAAGATTTAGTGTCGCTAATTTCACATAAACATGTTCGTTTTACTCATTTCAAGGTAGTTCGGCGCCACCAGAGACTGGTCTTTAATGTTCAGATGGTTGTTTCTTGACCGGTGAGCATGAGCTGTGTATTAAAGAACAAATTGAATGAGACGGCGCCGTGAACCCGGATCAGTCTGCGGTTCTGTTGGCTCTCCCGGCTCGGACGCGGCGGCTCTGATCGGGTTACAGATCACACCAGAAGCGAGAGCCAGGGGACCGAGCGTCCTCCTCAGATCTCGGTGTCAGTTTCCTCTCCTCATGCAACATTAGAGGAAACTCTCAGAGGACCAAAAGCTGAGAACGCTTCAGCTGCCCGAGAGACAAATAAATATGACGCCCGCTTCTGTATCGACCTGCAGAGAGACCGAAAGGGAAGGAGACCTGAGATCAAACATCAAGATGCGTTAGTGACGATGATGCGAAAGCTTCTTCTTTCTCTCTGAAGGATCGATACTGGCACCATAGTTTATCGTATCATGTTGCAGAGAGGAAGTATTCAGATATTTATATATAAGTTGAAATACTGCAACTGGAAAAATACTCAATTTGAAGTAAAAGTTCTTCATTGAAAGTAAGTATCAGTGTGTTTAGAAGATGTTCTTGAAATATGCGTCAAAAAGTGAGTGTTTTATTATTTAAAATTAGACAATTGGTTTATTATTCCATTATGCATCCATTGTGGAAAAGGTTTATACACTTTTATTTATTATAATGTATAAGCTATAACAGTTTTTATTCATTTATTTATATATATATATATATATATATATATATATATATATATATATATATATATATATATATATATATATATATATATATATGACTACCAACAGCAGCGACACACTCAAGCTTGATCTAGTGAAACTGTAAATGATCAACCAGCAGCCGAGTGTCCGGTTACCAGCAGACAAGCCTGGACATGTTGAACCTCTTCGATTCAATAATGACAAAATGAGACATGTGACCCATCTCTGATTGTGATTTATCTGTGAGTCCCACCTTATAAAATAAATCAGGTCTTCTTTGTTTCCCACCAGCTCAAACGTCTCCACACGAGAAGCTCACACTGTTGGAAACCAGATATTCACCGGAGACCCTTCGGGTGTATATTTCCACTAAGAGCGTAATAAAGCCAAGTGACCTCTGAAAGCTGCTGACAACTTTGACTTATTTCCATATCATAATGTGAAGTTGAAGAGGTGGGAGGCTGGTGATTGTATGTATGTCAGAAGAAGAATAAAAGCCAGTGAAAAGGGTCCTTGTGTGGAAGTAAAAGCTCTTTTTCTCCACCGACACACAGACTTGTATTGTTTGTGTGGAGCTACCTTGCTGGGATGCACAATGGGAGGTTTCAGACAAAGAAAAGAGGGCGTTGAGGTGCTTTTAATTGTTTGTGGTGGCGTTCGCTCTCATTTAAATAGAAATGTGCGAGCCATCGCGGAGGTGGCGTGCATCCTCTGACTTGCTTTCCCTCTGAAGTCACAGGACGGAGTCGTACCGAGCCGCGGCTTCGGATATCTCGGAGGATGTATCGGCGCTGAAGTTTACTCTGAATCTCCAGGCTAAATAAACAAGCCGAGGCGAAGAGAAAGACACGATTCTGCGGATCCAAAGAAAACAGGAAACTCGCGGCTGGTGGTTGATGTCCTATATTAACCCCCCTCTTCCTCCTCCTCCTCCTCCTCCCTCCATTATAATTGTTCCCTTTTCACTCTTCTCTCCATAACCAGGCGAACACGAAGCTATTTGCATAACGGTTCAGACCTGCTCATCGGCCCCTGCTCCTGCCCTACTTCCACTCCGTCAGCCTAATGCTTCCCAGCACTCGTCTAACTGGTGAGCCACTCATGTAACTGGGAGGAGGACTCTGGTCTGGTCTCCCAGACGGAGATGGATTTAGTAGGAAAATAGGCCCAAATGATGAGGTTTCCTATTTGTTGTGTCTTTTCTCCCCTCAATGTTGTGGATAGGCGGGGGGGGGGAGGCTTCAGAGGTGCAGAGATCTGATCTGTGTGTGCATTATAGAGGAAGAATAGACCTGTGGGATCTGATACTGTGAAAATGAAGCAGAGAGAGAGAGAGAGGTTGCACTGACTGTGACATCGGCGTGACACACATTGTGTAGTTTCTCTTTTTCAGAAGTAAAGTTTCACTTCCTCTTTGAAGAAAAGTTATTTTCTGCGAAGGATGCAGCCGGTTTCAACGCCGCATTTGCGATGATTCAACTTCCTTTTTACCGTAGGGAGGTCATCGCGGGGCGGTAGAGCGTCAAATATTTACAGAAGTGAATTATTGAGCTGCAGAGTCAAAACAGGAGAAAAGACTTTGCTCATCTCGGAGGGGAAAGAACAACGGCTGAATAAACAGTGATCAAAAACCTTGTGAGATGCAACTTATTCATCGTTTCTAAAAGCATGAATACCGTCTCGCTCATGAAGAAGGAGCGGTGAGCAGTCATGCACTGAGGGCTTTTGTGCGTCCCTCATTCATACTACATTTCTTCCACAGGTAAACAGAGGCTTGACTCATTTTGGGTCAAGCCGCATCAGAGCGTCCCGTTACTTAATCTCTTTGAAAAAAAAAAAGACCTCCTGGCTTCTCGGGGCCTCGAGGGCTTTGTGGTTTCTCCCAGCGGACCGAAAGGGAAACCAGGAAAGGCCCGATCCTCCAGCTTTTACCACAACATGCTCCTCTGGCTCTGTGACGCCACCGTCCATCATCTCCACGGCACGACGGCCATCTGCATGTGTTTTGGGGATTTCAACCCTTTTTTTTTTCCCTTGTTGTTTTTAGGACCCGTGTGGATTTTAATTCATGTTTTTGGTAATGCGGAGCGGCGCAGCTCGCCCAGAGCTCGGGTGATATACTGCAACATCGGAGGCGAGGCAAATTAGGGAGCCATGAGAATGAAAAGCAGATGTGACCGCGGGTCAGTTAAGTGACTTCACACAGAGAGACAATGTGCTGAATGCTAACACATTTAGCGCTTAATACACAAGTTGGAACAGATGTTCCTTTCCTCTTCTTCTTATGTCGTCGTATCGTGTCATTTCGCTCTGATCTCTCGTCGTTTTTTCCCATCTTTGCCGGCTGTTATTTATCTTCTTGATCCGTAAATTGCTATTGATATCTGCTGTTAAACGCCAGCGGCTCGGTATTAAAGGCTAACGTGAGTAAATGGGCCAAGCTAGTGGCCCGACACATGCTGTGTGTATTGAACACAACACCTGTCAGGAAATCCTGCATCGTTACAGACTCACAAACACGCACCGTCCAACCTGGTGCGCCGAGAGGGACTCGCTCTTCTTTTTTTTTATGGACCCGGATTAATTCCTCCGGCACCGAGCTTGGCCCAGTTCCAGCCGCGGGGTGAACGGCGGCGGTTTAGCCCTCGCTGGTGGGTCCAAACCCGGGGGGGCTGATCCTCTCACATTAAATGGATTAGCGGTGTCCTTGTTCCACTGTCAGGAGCTCGTGAAAACAACAAGGATTTAAGCACGTTTTTCTGCCAACATTTCAAACTGTAAATGTAAATCATGAGCTTATTGAAAGAGAAACCACCGCGGCGGGGGAGGGCGTCTGAAACGTGAAGTGTTAGCCGAGGAACACGGATCGTAGCCGACCTCTCCGAGTAGCGACCGCGGCGTCTCCGGCTCTTAGCATCCGTGGGAAACCGCCGCATTAGTGCAGCTTACAAGCCCCTTTTTTTTTCATTTCCCATGGGGCCACATCCTCGACAGCAGCAGGTTAGCTTGGGACCCGTGAAGAGATCACGTCACAGATATGGGATCACAGCGTGGCTTTGAGGTTTTTATTATCTCAGATAGAACGTCACCGTTGTGCCTCGGCCAAGAATTCCTCGAGCCATTTCATGTCATTTTTCTCGTGCTCAGCCAGCCTTTGAGCGCCGCTGTATTAATCTCCCTTTCAGAAGGCAGACGACCCCCTCGCCCCACCGTCACCCTCGCGGGCCTCCGCGCGGACGCCACGCTAATCGCGCTGTTTAACGGGGCCCTCGCAGATCAGCACCCCGTCGCTATACGCTGTTAGCTCGTGTTGGACTGTTCGCCGCCAGCAAGGATCTCTACGATGATGTCGCCGCTATCGGGAATGTGGGATGTAGACAGCTGATCTTGTTTGGGCCTCATTCATTTATTTAACCCGCTCCAGACTTAACTAAAGCATTAGCTTAACTCACCATCAGTCAGAAACATACTATAGTCTCACATTGCTGTGTGAACAACAAGAGCACAACATCTCTTAAAAGTCCCTCAGCAACTGCTGTCGGACCGTGTCTCACTTAAGTTTCTAATGTTTTGGCAGCAAAAGAAACAATAAAAAATGTTCTTCGTCTCGGCAAGTCAGAGCTCGACATGCGTGCACCCGACCTGTGTGACTGTGTGCGCTAACGCACATGTGTGTGTGATGGGTGGGCCCGTCAGTGAGGTTACATGTCTGTTCAAACACACACAAACAGAGATACGTCCCTCCCGGCAGGTTCCAACAGTCTCGGTCATGTGATCCCTCCGCTCCCCTCTGGCTCAGCTGGACTCGGCCCAGTATCATTAAAGTCTGTGTAGTCCATTCAGCGAGGCGGGGAGCGGCGCCCCCCCTCCTCGATTGAGGCCACACTTACTCCACCGGCCCTTTCCCACAACCTCCGGGCACCTTGGAGGAAGTCATCCATGCGTAAACTTTTGCTGCTTAATCAAAGGCTGAATGTCCAAGTTGTCCCGGAGGGTTGGCTGCTGCGAGCGCGGCATTAGCGGAGCGCATGCTCTCCTTTCACGGAGAAACAATGGCGCCCATTGTGTCCGGGCCACAAGTGTCTATTTTGATTTAAACGGGGGGATCTCACGAGGAGATAGACAATGAAGAGAATATCCATGTCTGCAGGGAGGAACACACGGGATACATGCGGGTCTGCACACCAACACGGGATCATCCTCGACGTGAGAGACGGACGCTCTGCTGACGATCTCCAAGAAGTGAAGACATCAGCGTCTATCTGATCTCCGTAATGTCCCCTGTAACTGTTTTGACAGGTTGGATTTATCTCTGTTTCTATAGTGTAGTAACAAGCTCTATTGGGCCCCTTAGAGATGTCAAAATAAGAGCTTAGTGTGATGAATGGATGAGACCGCCGGATCCCTGGATTTACTCCGATAAGAGCCTTAGCGCGGTCGTTAGCGAGCGAGATAAGCGTCATGAAACCACCTGAAAATGCAATTTGAGATATCTTTAATCCAAAACATCGAGGGGTTTGGGTTTAGCAGTGAACGCACAACAATAAACCGAAGAAATCTCGAGAGCAGAAAACGTTGAACGTCCTCCCCGAGCTCCTCGGGCCTCTTCGCCGGTTTATAAATAACAGTGACCCGTCTTTAAATAGGACATTGTTTTGTCTATTGTCTCTTCATCCCAGAGCCGTCGTGATCACTGATGCTGAAGCGTCGCGGTAAACATCCTCTGACCCTCCACTCCCGACCACTCTGACCTCATGTTTTAATCCTCAGTTACACTGCGCAGGCCTCTGCTTCAAATGTGACCAGTATGTTTAGTTTCAAACACAAGATATCGCTTATTGACGTTAGAGTTGACAAAATCAACAAATTGCGTCAGAAAAGTCGGGTAAACACTCGTGGAAACTAATAAATACATGTTTCTCTTGATGCGCTTCACTCCTGATATTTGTGAGGTATAGAAACGCAGATTAATGAGACAGTTTGTAGCATTTGGTGGCGTCTCGCACAGCGGATTAGCCCTCCGCTCGCTCATCCCTCCATCTTCAAGACGGCGTTAACGTTGTTCATCTTTAGGAGCGACGGATGTGAGACATCGGCTGGCGGCACCTCGGTTTTTCCACTCGAGCACGTCAGAGAACTACGGTGGGCTTGAGGTAACATAAAACGTGAAAAGCCAGTGTGTAGTTTGTCCATTCTGGGCTACTGTAGAGAAATGGCTGTATGAAGAGCTTCCTATGTAGCTATGAAGAGCTCATCCAGTAGCGAAAACACAACAATGATTACGTAGTTTCACTACATGCAAATAAAAACATAGTTGTGAGTATTATCCTGATAGATGCCCCGATAAGCGACACACTGGCCCTTTATTTTGCATTTTATGATTTAAAAGTTAACATGCATGTTTTTATTTCTTTTTGCGCACAAAAGGATTCGTCGAGATGTTAAAGGGAAAAAAAAGCACCAGCTCCAGAAGCGGGAAATACAACTTGCTCAACACGGTTCCTCCTTTCAAAGTGATTAGGCTCAGCGTCAGACTGTTTAAAAAAGGAGCCCTTTTAAAAGGATGCTTAGGGGCCTGGAGACGGGGGGGGGGTGTGCCGGAGTGCTGGTTCCCCATTCTTCCCATTATCCGGCTTGCGGTTTTCATTGGAAGGAAAGGCCATCTATCAGGAGCCCCTATAGGTCTTTTCAGAGATGAATGAAAAGGATCACTGTGAGCAGACCTGTCTGTGGGTTGCTCAGACATGGGACACAACAGATGTGTTAAACCAAGCCGGCTCCCTCACACAACAACAAAAAAAAAAAGAGAGAAAGAAACCGGGGGTGCATGCTCTCTAATGGATCGGCAGCTTTATGTTAATTGCTGAATGGAGTCGGTCAAAAGCTCCTGCATGCTTTTAGTGAGCGCCTTCAGGGATCAATCCCACTTCATAAAGAAGACTTCAGACTTCAGGAAGAGAGAAAAGGCCGTAAAATTGTTACAAGACATTCAGTCAAACTGCAGCTATGATCCCACAAAGAACCCACAGAGGAACTTTATCTGTGTAAAACACACCGAGTTTATTTCCAGAAGGTTTTGTGGTTGTTTGGACTTCAGATATATGAAGATCTAATACTAATAAGGCTTATTGCTTCATCATCCATCCAAGATCACGATTCTGGCCGTGGGATCGGCTTAAAAAATAAAAAAACACACACAAAAAAACAGTTTTAAAAAAAAAAGCTGTATTTTTCGAAAGGCTTCCAGCGTGAAAGCAAACTGTGAGACCCCGGTGCAGATGCAGGGGCCACGCTCACCTCCCGTATTCCTGTGGGAACCAGGATAATCCGGGGGAGATCACAGCTTTCCATCAGAGCACAGATGCTTCATCCATTTACCCAAATGGATTTATGACATCAACTTCTTATGAATTGCCGTGCAGCTTATATCAAAACATATATATTATGGGAGAGGGGGAGCAGATGTTTTGTTGATTTCATCCAAACACAGCGAGGTTTAACTCAAACTTCTGCACCCCGGTATCCTTGTGTGACACTGGAGGAGGAGGAAGAGGAAGAGGAGGAGGAGGAGCAAAGGTCCCTGCATCAAACAATGGGCGCTTGGCGTGCACGGCCCCGAGGCGAAGCCATCTGCCGCGGAGAGAGTGGAGTCCCTTTGTCATCTATTGTGGAATGTGGAGGCAGATTGATGAGGGCCGGGTGATTCCTTTAGGGGCCGGCGAGGCAGCCGGCGGCGCACTGAGCCCCGAGTAGACACCGCCGGGAACTCCCTCTCCTTCTGTCTCCTCGTTCTGCAGCCAGGCGCTGCAACCCGGGGAGGAGGGAAGTGGGGTTTTTTTTTTCTCGAGAAGCTGACGTGATGTTTTAGATGAACACCAGATCCGTTCGGGGTTCTCGGCAGACAGTCGCATAAAAGATGTATTTATGAGTTTGTTCTCTCAGTAAGTGGAAGAAGGTGCCCCCCCCCCCCTCCTCCCTCTGTCGTTTTGTTGTATAAGAATGTCGTGCCGGGTCACGATGACGTGCCTGGATCGTGACCTCTGACCCCTCTCAGCAGGTGTGTGTGTGTGTGGACGGTCCAGAAGCTTTCTTGGCTTTTGTAGTGTGTGGGTCAGGGGGGGGGAGACGGGGCAGATGTTGTGTGTGAATGCTCTCGGGGGGGAAAGTGTGCCGCCACAGAGGGAAGGGGTCAGGGCAAAAAGGGGCGGATCCCTGACACGAACAGCACAACAGGCAACTCTGGTTTCCATGGCGGCTCGCCGCATCACTAAGCCGTCTGTTCTGGAGGACGTGAAATACGACTTGAGGCTCTGGGATGGCTGACAACACAAGCCCTCGAGTCTGCTCCAGGTGGCACACCGACTCCTGAAAATCTGCTTTTGGAATCAGAGACGAGGATGAGAGATTTAGTTTCTTGATTTCTGCGTGTATTGGTACTTTTACTCAGGGTCTGAACACTTCTCCCATCACTGAAGTGCAGCGACAGTAAACTATTTTTGAAGAACAATATTCGGGCATCGCTCCACGCTCACGCTGTTTTCTTCGCTTAAATCTTGACCAATAAACAGAGCCTATAATAAGAAACTTGGGGACGGTTTCATGTGCTGCGCAGCTTCAAAGCCTCGGGGTGCAGCACAAATAAGACGAGATAAAAGAGCACAGCTTGTTGCCCTCTCTGTTTACTGAAGCTGGACCGTGAGTCATTTCCTTTGAGGTGACGGCTGCAGAGGAATGTGACTTTAAAGTCTTTGATCACAAGTTATTTCGCTATGCACTCAACGGGCAATAAAGCGTTCGCTTTAATTGGACGCTCACAATACGTTGGGAGGGCTTGATATGTATTCGATGCAGGCGTACTGCATCTGATCCTCGAGGCAGCGTCATACGTCGAGCGTGTTGGAGGCGACGTCCTCCCCCGAGCTTCACACACTCACAAATGTACAACATCTGACCTTGAGCATCAAAGCGTACAGAAGGAATGGCCATGAAGGGCTTGTGATAGACAGTATTACATTAATAAACCACACAGAAACACAACACAAGGAACTGTGGTCTTCTCAAGCATTGCCTAAAGGAAGTATATATCTATCTATCAAGCTATAAATATAGCTCGGTGTCCGAGATCACAAACGGGGTCCAACAGTCTCTGTGTTTCTTTTTCTTCCTGACCTTGTCCGCAAAACACCATTGTTCCTTCAGCCGGGGGTCTCTGTGTTTCTACAAAGGGTCCCTCTCGGCCGTAATGCTCGCAGGTCGAAAGGCCCGCCTGTCAGTCCTGTGACGCATGACATTTGTATAACATTACCGGAGGGGTCACAGCCCACGACCGAGCCGACCGGGTCCAAAGAAAGAAAGAAAATCTTGAAGAAAAGCAGGGGTCAAATCATACTTAGATATCCATCTTCAGCCAATGGTTGGCCATAATGTTTGAAAAGAACTCCTTTAAAGTCTCCGGTCGCCTCTCTGTGGAGCTTTTGTTGAAGAAGGAGCGAGGACACAAAGAGTTTCATATCATATCAGTGGAGCCATCAAGGGATTCAAAGGAGTATGAGTATGTTCTCAATTTCTCAAAGCTTTTTGTGCCATGAAGGAACTGGTTGAAGTTTTCAGCGCCTTGCAGAATAGTCTTAAAAAGTTCATCATTGTATAAAAACCATCATCGTGACTCTCACTTGATATTTAGAAGGTTGAACGCTTATCTTAGTTTAACATGTTAGCATGCTAACCTTAGCTAGTTAGCACTAAACACAAAGGGGCCACTGAAGCTGATGGGAATGTCACGAGTTTTCCAGGTATGACGTCATAAATTATACGACGAAGGAATCACTAAAGTCTGAAGGGGACATGAATATCCGTACCAAATGTCACGGCCGTCCATCCAAGTAGTTGTCTAGACGTGGCGTCTTCATTCTCAGGGGTCCAGGAAGGCCACTGCAGCGGTTTCCTGTACTTGTTGAGGTACTTCAGTCTGGCCCATAGCCGGTGGAGCCAAGCCAGCAGGTAAATCACAAAGGTATCAGATGGATTTGAGACCGTATCGCGTGAGTATGTGCTTGACCAAGAATGTTGGCAAAACAATATGGAAGGAAACAAAATGATAACAACCCTGATTGTACACCGACAACTATCTGTACCTGTACTTGTTGAGGTATTTCAGTCTTGACCAAAGTGTTAAAGCCAAGCTAGCAGGTAAAAACGAGGGTGTGACGTGGAGTCGGGATCGTATCGCTTGAGTGTGTGCCTGATTAAATTATGCAAGTATGTTGGCAAAACACTGTGGAAGGAAACTAAATTATAACAGCCGTCTTTTGTACACCGACAACTATCTTAGCACCTAAACAAACAGAACATCCTCGGCAGAAAGGAAGTTCACAAAAGACTTTTCGGCGACGATAAACAAAACGTGGAGGCCTCAAGTTTTGTCCCCGTGTCCCTGTCTTCTGCCAGAAAGGATACCGGTAGCGTCACGGCTCCTCTGAGCTAACACAAACATGGAAACCTCACCGCGGGCCGAGCAGAGGTGAAGGGAGGAGTCTCTTCCTCCCTCTGATTAGCAGGAAACGGTCGCCGTCCCCCTGACGTCTCTTTGTCTCTGCAGTATTGACGGAAGAGCTCCTGGTTCCCCGGGTCATCGGCGCCGCTCCCTCTGCGCTGACCAGATAAGTTAGCGTGAGTTGTCGCACCGTGACCTCGGCCGGGACAACGTGAACGCCGTCACGTCACCAGGAAGAGGCTGCGGCTTTGCCTTTGTAGCTGCGTGTCTTAAAATATCTTGTACTTCTTCCAGGGATACAATTACATATCGTAGAGGCATTTATAAAGGGAGATGTGTGTCTTTATTACGAGAGCAAATGTCTTGTTTGTAAGGAAATTATCTGACTGCAAATCCCAAATCTTTGCTCTCAAGAAAAATCTTTGCGCCCAACAAAAAAATATTCGCTCTCAAAAAAAGAAAACATTAAAAAAATGCTCTTTTGAGAGCGTTTTTTTTTTCGAGATTTATTTTTAGAGAGTGTTTTCTTCTTATTTTTGAGCGTTTTCTTTTTTGTGAGAGTATTTTTTTTGGGAATGTTTTTTTTTGAGTGTTTTTTTTGAGAGCGGATATTATTTTGAGAGCGTTTTTTTTTTTTAGAGCGTTTTTTTTTTTTTAGTTTGGGTTTCGTAGGCCTATAGAGTTTACTTCCTCTCATGTTTAACGCAAGGAAATGCATGAAATGTGTCTTTTTGAAAAGTCCCATGGTATATTTAACCTTAGTAGCACGCTAGCTGTGTAACGATACACTGCACGTGTCTGCACGGTGAATCATGTGTCTCTTATGTCACAAAACTGGCTAAAAAACTCCGTCACAAAGATAAATAGAGAATATAGAGAATAAATTATCAATTGGCTTATTCCACAGGATGCAATCCTCCGAAATCTTCCACAATTTTCTTTTTTTTTTCATCAAACGCAAGTCAAATTCCAGACGTGAGGACAAACATTTGAAGATCACGGCGGTTCCCAGAGGAAGGAAAGAGCTTTCGGTTGACTTGCATACGTACAAAGAGCAATGTAAAAACGCAGCATTAGTTAATGACCTCTCAATCATTACAGTTTTTTTCACTACTCTTGTTCCGAGTACGTTTAACATCTGGGAAAGGCCCGTTTAAGCCATGAACAACATGACATGGGCCAACTTTATCTTCTGCGAACCAAATTCAGCAGCGGCCTGGAAATAACACGATACAAGTCCTGCGAAGAAATGGCAGCAGGACGTCACGTATGGGAACGATGATCCTCAGTTTCAGGGTCTTCAAAGCCTTTGAGGATGTTAACGTTTGCCAAATCATGCTGTAATGTTGCATCTGGAGTCCTTTGGAGATAACAAATAACTATTTCTAATCATACAGCTTTATTTAACTTGAATAAGACCTCAAGTTTACTCCAATAACCACCGTTTCACAGCTCTTCTTCAAATCCTGTGGTACGCTACGTGTCATTTTCATGCTTTTATCCTCATGAATCGGTTGTGATTGTAAAGAAAAATCTCCTGCAGAGCTTGGAAGAAGAAAGAAAAAGAAGGCTTTTTTGAGATCATTCCCTGGACAGTGTCCTCAATCCTGTGTTGGCGGAGATTTGGAATAACAGGACAAATAGTGAGTAGGATGTGAGCACGCCAACTCTGACCTCCATCTGCAGAGCTTCCTCTCCAGCCTCCCTGGGTGGGACTCTCTCTCTTCCCCCCTAGGCCGCTAAAACTCACACATATCTACTGTTCCCCAGTCATCTCTCCAACGATTCGGTGTGCCTCCCTAGTGTTTCTCAGGGTGCTGAGGTTGGGAGACCCTCGTCGCAGAGGATTTGTTGCGGTTGGGCTGCTGCCACCGGCGATAATAATCTTCCGCGCTGGAGCAGGAAATCAAAAATAAGCCGTAGAACACCCTGAATTAGTAGAAACAGCTAGATAATCCGCGTCCTACCATAACAATAAAGTAACAGACATGTTTCTCAGCAAACATCTCGGTGCTGAGCTCATGTTTAAGAGAGGAAAAAAATGAGCATTGTGGGAAACTGAGCCAGGGCTGAGTTTCATTGGCTGCTTTAATTTAAGCAAACAGGAACATATGGTAGACAGCAATGTCATTAGTTTTGCAGGTATTTGGTCATAAACCAAAGGTATTAGACAATTTAAACCAATAACGACACTAAATGAAAGGTCAAGTTATTACAAATCATTCTCATGGGACCATGAAACCAAAACCTCCAACATTTGTTGAGGGTGGCGCTTGAGGAGAAGCCAGCAGATCACCCAAAATCCTTTGAGTATATATCATCTGGGAACAATAAATATCTACGCAAAACATCCTTCCAGTAGACGCTGGAGTATTTCACTGAACAGGAGAACGTTTCGACCTGCTGGTGGCGCTACAGGAAGGATCATAAATCAGTTGTATACATCCTCCAGGGACCTTAAATATCTGAAGCGATCCATCAAATAGCTGTTGAGATATTCCAGTCTGGTGGACGCTCCCCAGAGCCGTAGATAAAACACCATTTGTTTTGTGCATACAGTAACGGGAGGACACGGACATCAGCATGTGGCTTGCATTTGCCTGGTTGGCTCGTTTGCCAGCGGAGTCCAAACACTTCCAGCCTGCACGGAGAACGGGGTTCAATCTGATGCATCGCTCAATCCCCTCAGGAAGTGTGCGCACCAGTGCAAGCAAAGGAAGTTTATTCCCGCTCCACAGATCTCTTGTTTATGTTGGGGCCAACTCGAAAAGGATGCAGAGCAGCTTTAATTTTCTTTTTCTTTCCATGTGTGTGTCATTAAATGAGTACAACTGGGGTTTTTTTTTTCCACATGATAAGTGCAAAGCAAACAAATTGTTTCTGTTCTTATTGATGGAGCGCAGGATGTAGCTCTTGGATAAACCACAGAGATGGGTTTGATGGAGGGGAAGCCTCCTCTGGGACTTCAGTGTCTGGTCAGATACCAGCGTTGAGGTTATTTGATGTCATTACTGCAACGCTACACTGATTCTCCTCCATTTCAACCTTCAGTGTGCAGTGTGAAACTCAAAGGCATTAATGAAAACTCTCCTGAGCAGCGACTGTCCCCGTCATCGCTTCGTCGAGTTCTGAACTTCTCCTCGTGCAGAAGCAGTGGAGCGCTAATAAGAGAGATAAGACACAGATGAGAGCAACGCTCGGCTATTAAAGGCGCTTAATCAGGAGATTGGGAGCATAGCTGGTCCCTCAACAGCTTTCAACTTTAAAGACGGATGAGCCGACATCGCAAACAACGGCAAAAGTACAATAACCGTAACATACCGACAGGCACAAGGGAACAAGATGTGGAGTCAGTGAATAAGGGGGTTACGATGCAAAAAACACATTTATACTGAAGCATGTATGGAACAGTACGGATTAGAAACCGTTTATTTGCCAGGAATTTCTTCACAAATTTTCCTTGGCGGAAGATGCTACGTTAGCCATGAGACGTCAGACGGGACAAACGACAAACAACAGTCATCGACAACACAGTGCAATGTGTGTTAAATTAAGTGTAGGGTGAAGATAAAGTGCTCAGACAACAAATAACGTTAAGACGTTGTCGTTTCTCATCTTATGCGGCGTACGATGTGACCTACTGAGCACCAATCTGGCAACGTTAGCTTAATTAGGGGGCTAGCGTTAGCTGAAGCGGATCCAGCTTAAATCTGAGGCAGTTAATAGGCCTTGAGGAGTTTCCACAACGTGCGTGCATTTAAGGCCGTATTAAGTCTGTAAACACAAATCAGTCTTCTCTATTTTAACAAAGTGTATTTCCATAAAGGTTTAAAAATGCCATTTGATCCCCAGAGGCCTCACATTACAAACAATCTGCAGTCCCTCTCTTTGAATTGTGGTGGTCTTCACAGATGCAATCTATCTTAAGATAAGGTCATTTCATGTTTGCTTTTAGTCTGAAGGGGGAAAATGTATGACTTGTTTTTTTTCTTTTGGAGAATGTTTGGGATTCGCTGCTATCTCCCTGGTGTTTCACACACAGCAGAGAAACAGAGAGACTCTGGCAGCCAGGCACACAATGGCACGGGGTTATCAGCGGTGTCACTTCTCCAGCTCCTCTCGCGGTGCAAACCCCCCAGCATGCATCTCAGAGACGGACGGTGTCCCACTACAAAATTTGTTTTGCCAGCAGAAAAGGCATGTTAGCAAGGGGCCGTAACTTCCACTGAGGACGTGGAGGTCGTGATCTCCAGTGCTCTGCATTTCCATTTTTCACACAAAGACACCATTTAGAAAGTTCTTCTAATGGAGATTTGTGACTTCAAATCACCCTGCACTGTATAATGTCTCCATGAAAACACATTCAAAACAACTGACAGGGATAATGGACTTAAAACTGAGCTGACGTCAAGAGGAAAAACCTTTTGACAGTGAAATGTGAGCTTTTGAAAATCCAGCTCTGATTCATCGACATCAGCCGTCTCTGCTTTCTAAATTTCTTCAGACTTCAGTTGAGCCTTTTCCATACTGGGAAAAACTTTTCCCCATATTTATAATCTCATGATTATGTAAAGATGTTTTTTGTATTATGTTTTTTCTGCCAAGAAAATATCTCACAAAGTTCATGCATTGAAACCGAAAGCTGAAGTGGAAAAGTTTAGTAGGTCAAATCTGTTTGATTTTTTTTTTTGTACGTGAGAACAAAACACACAGTTTCTCTTTGCGTTCTCCGTCATGTAAAGAACTCCGTTTCCTTTTTTCTGGGCTCCATATGGATTGTCCGATGACAAAGGGAACACAGTTTAAGTCGCTCAGACAGCGGTCGGGTGCGCTCCTTTCTTTTGCTCTCTTTTGTTCGCTCCTCCGCCGCAATTGGCCGAGGAAAGAAGACACTCTTTTTCTTTTCATATAGAAACTGACGATGAAACAGATCATTGTGAAACTCACTTCACTTCCTCTGCTTTTATATTCGCGGCGCGTAAACACAACAGGGTTTTAAAAGACATTCTCATTTAATTGGATCTTCAGGGTTGGTATTCGTGGTTTCATCGCTGATAAAACACACAAGTAGATCTAATTAATCCACACGTTGAAGTGGTTGAGCCACTGAATTGCATTATGGGAAATGATGGGCAACTTTATAGAGGCGCTTCACCGAAATGAGTCCCCCTTTAAACGCACTATACGTAATCTTTTTCCGCTCGAGGGTCTCTCAATCAGAACGATGACAAAAGATGGAGTTTGGCGACGTTGTGAAGTAGTGTTGGATCATGGGAGTTGTTGTCTTCACCGCAATCAGCTTCTCCCGCTTGGGAGTCCTTCATTGTTCTTTGTTCCGGATGATTTCACACAGACCAGGTGATTAAAACCATCATAAGCATCAGATGACTCCTGTATCCGTTAAAATATATAGTTTAAGATGATCAGGATCGAAAAAGACGACAGTAAAAATGTGTTTTAAAACAGGTTAAAAAGTATTTTCTATGACACCCACGATGCCGACACATGCCTAAAGGAATATGACGGATTACAGATTACAGATTTAATTAATAGTTGGAAGAATTTGGCATATTGTGAGTACACAGCTCCGCAAGATACACACACAGGTTTTAGTTGTTTTACGCCTTTAAAGATAAGGAACAATGTTACACAGCAACAATATGGTCGTAATTTACTGGCCCCAGAAAACTAATTGAGCTGTCCGTTATCTCTGACCCTCATTACAAGACAAAGTTAAAGTAATTTGTCTCCCATTTAAGCAAAGAAAGTCTAATTAATAATTCAGCAGAGCTAGGTGACAACATGGCCGCAGTGACAAGATCTGACTGAGCTGCTGGGAACCGAGGTCACGCAGGAACTGGAGGGAGCTTTCTTAGGGAAAATTAAAACTCTGCAGAGTAACAACAAAAAATAATCATAAGACGATGACAACAACAACAACAACAAGATTCTCCACGGCGCTGCGGTTTGGTTACGTTTGTGTGCGAGAACCAGATTTTCAACTATGGTGAACCGAGGCAGCACATTTATGGGCTGACAGCTGATGAACTCATGTGGGAAATCATGGTCGCATAAGAGAAAATGTTCTCCCATTAAGTAATAACATTAACATTTAAAAAAACACATTCAATGTGACATTTGTGATAGCAGACAGTGATTTGTTCTGCAGTCGGAGGAGAAAGTGCAGTAGCTAACTCACAAAAGCCCGCCGCTCTCAAAGTTACTTCCTCTTTACAGCCGTGCGCAAGTGAGCTAACCACACCTCGTAAAAATAATAACCAAGCATCCAACTCTAAGATTAGCTTCCCTTAAATTAAAGCAATCTGTGCCTTAAACACAGACAACACAGACGCTGTCTGCAGGTCATGATGAGAAACGAGATCCACCAGAGGAGGCGAGATGGAGAGATCGATTACTTTCCCATGGTCCGGGCCTCTCTCCAGGGAGAGCGAGCCTCGGCGGCGGCGCTGCGTGGGTCTCTCACACTGTCATTATCACCGATGGGAGCCACAATAGGTCAGGGAGATGAGATAACATTGTGAGCGGCGGAGCAGCAGGTGAGAGGCTCAACAGGCCGCGATTAGGTATCCGGGTCCCAGGGTGTAGCATTGCCGGGGGTGGGGTGGGGGGGGCCCCGGGGGGCCTCGGCCCCACCATCTGCCAGGGTGAATTCCTCCTGCCGGAGAACTGCTCGATATCGGCGCAAACTGTTGCTGTTGGGCGTTGCTTTGAGTTCCTCCTGTTACCATTTACAGAGAGAAGAGTCACACTTTACAGTTCCTTTGTCACGTTTCTCAAACACAAAGCTCCAAAAATGCCTCGCCAACAAAAGACGGAAACTTCTGGTATTTTTGTAGTAATTCTGGGCTCTTAAGGTTTCAAGGTCCTGCTTGTTATAGCTATCACAGAGCAGCCATGTGGCTACAAACCAACTCCATCTGCAGACCGAAGTCGCCGTAAAGAAATGAAATGAGCACTCGTTAGATATGCAGTCCAGATCCAGCCGGTTTTCCTGGATCGGGGGCTCCAGGCGGCTCCAGTGTGAGGCCATCAGTCAGCGAGATCACACCCCAGGGATGCTCTGATGACAGCCATGCTGGATGCTTCACACATGACCCGGGAGCGCCGCTGCGTGCAACACACCGTCCTCTTGACCTGCCAGCGCCAGCCCCGCTCTTTGATCTGACAACACGGTGTAAAATAGGAGATGCCCGTATACTCACACATGTCCGTCTGACAGACGGGCGTGAAGGCGGCTGAACATGAGAATATTGAATTAGGAACACGTTCCTCGCGTTGCGCGGCTCGCGGCTCGCCAGACGGGCCAGGCGAGCGACGAGCAGTCGAGACTTGGTCAGCGATACTCTCGGATGTCCTTTGGATTGTTTTTCATTCACACGTGAATCAAAAGCAGCAGTTTTCATGAAGGACGTAACTCAAAAGGTGTGAGAGTCAAGAGCGGCAGCCACATCTGTTAAATCACTTCAAATCAGTTAAGAAGTTCACTGCGCTGCTGCAGATATCTGACACTGATCACTGTGACCACCAACCTCTAACCTGCTAGTAATAGATCTTGACATGCTCATTATCCTCTATATCTACTTTCACTAGATCGAGACAGTAGGCCTCACCAAACCACGTTTCGCACATGGCTGTTTGTTTGTGACTGAATGGGGACGCTACACGTGTTTTAATATGATGTGGTCAGCCACCCGTCTGCCTTTGGTGCAGGAACATTGGCCGTCTTTGTGCAGATCCGTTTGGGCTGATGACATGTCCAGATGTGACCTCGAGTGACCTCGCGCTGACCCCCGAATTGAGCCCACAGGGTTCCTTTTGTGCACCCCCAGCAGAGACGGTGCTGATCGTGATGGGTTTGATGGTTGCATATTATTCTGCAGTCGAACAAACAAGCAAGAAGAAAATCTGTGGTAATGAAAGCGTGAGCTCGTCCACCTTTTCTGATATTTATTGGATTTTGCAAATCATTGTTCCACATCAGCAGACAAAGGGTCACTTTGGAGATTCTGGGTGTTAAAAACACAATACAACCAAAACATAAGTTACTCTATTATCATAGATTAAGTCCCACCTTCAACAGCTGCAACATTTAATTGATGCTTACAGATTTTATCCTCATAATCCAACAATATATTATTCTGAAACTGAAAAATTTGCATAATGAGTCCTACTTTGTCACTTTTAAGTGCATTTTGATGTTAATACTTGTTAATACTTTTACTTCTGAATGCATGACACACTTAATAAACATGCAGTAAACTCCTGTTGTTCAGCGCTGACAAACAGACCAGAGGACGAGGGGCTTTATCTGTTACAGCTCAGGCTCCTCTACACATGCATGGCCTCCTCTACGCATGGCCTCCATCTGTTCAGCCCATCAGGTCTACTGCTGCTGCTGGAAAACAGTTTGAGAGCTGCTGACTGCCTCCAAACAACCCAGAACAAGGGTCCAGCATGGGACTATAAGACCCCCACACACACATCTCTGCTGCCCAGACCTCCTGCTGGGCCACCAGAAGGCCTCTGTTGTGATAGTGGCCATTACCCTCATCGGGCTGACCTTCTGAGCTAACATCCCTGCCATTAGATACACAAGTAAGCACGACTCCGAGTATGCGCCGTGACACTGAGTAAACATGTTGGCAAACCGGAGGAATGTGAAGTGAGCCAGTTCAAAAGACTGTGTGTCTGCTGCCACAGACAGAGTTTTGATACACAACACATGAGTGCTAAAAAACAAAATTCCCTCTTTACAGAATAGATTTATTTAGTGTCCACAGTCCAGGACCATGTCTGACCCCGCTGGGCTGGACGGGTCGTCGACCTGTGACGGATGGAGCGTTGAATCTGAGCCTGCACTGATCACCTTCACCTTTTGGCGATGCCTCCAAATGGAAAATTGAGAGTTATAAATCAGAGCAAAGGAACGGTAAAGAGAGAGACTGGCTTCTCCATCACTGAAACTCACATCACCAGCTGGAGGATTGCATGGGGCTCGTGAGGGAGGCAGTGTGCTGTTTGAATCATCTGGCTTATAATCTGTGATCATTTTAATTGTATTGCAGAAGTCAAAGATGTGAGTGAGCAAAACACATATCCAATAAAACAGTGAAACTGTGATCGTAATGAACAACTTCAAAGACAGTGACTAGATCTTAAAACGATGAGATCCTATAAAGAATAGTTGGACTAAAAGTTAAATGAATTAGCACAGAAACAAGGATCATGACCATAGCAGCACTGCAAGTCTGTGCTTTGAGCTAAATACTAATGTAAACATGCTAACAGGCTCACTGCTACATACATCCAGTTGATGTTAAGACGATGATTAACAAAGAAGGTTTTATTAAAAGTACATAAAATACAAAGTAAATAAGATTTGGCGGTATTTCATGCTAAGAGCATAGCTAAAATATAGATAACTTAGCTTTCAATTTAGCTCGAAGTTGGCCCAACATTAGCTAACTAAACAGTCAGGCTACTTTAAGATGAAGCGTTAGCAACATTAGCCACAGCTAACTATCATAAGCTAGCTTAGTTTGCTAAGAAACAATAGCCACAGCCAGCTATGATAAGCTAGTTTAGTTTGCTAAGCTGGTCTCAGAAAAACTAAATCAACAATCGCAAAACCGCTTAAACGAAAGATAAACGATAAATAACGTTTCAACGAAGGTGTTTGGGGAGTAGATTAAAGACTTCGGTCAATATTCGCTCGGTCATCCGATCGGTGTAACGACGTTGGTTAAACTACAACTGCAACAGAATGTTTAACAGCGATGTATTGTAAAGAAATGATAGGACTCTGTGGCTTGAGAGATAACAACAAGTAGAAACAACAAAACACACACACACACATTGAGATTAGCTGATAACCAGCTATACTAACAGGCTTTTCTAACAGCACATATTCATCACAGTTCAACACTGTCAGCTTCAGTTTATTATGGTTGCTTGGACTTTTTGAGGGCTCAGACCTCTGCCCTCAGACAAACACTCATGTGGGAGCATGCATGCACTCTTGTGGCCTGGGTGGCCTGCTGGGCCGCATTGCTCCCTGGGGTGTCTGCCCATGAGAGGGCCTGTTATCCGGAGCCCATCCTGAGGCCCTCCCAGCCTCCTGTAGTGTCCACGGAGGGAAGGAGCTGGGAAAGCCCCCAGTACAAAAGAGGACAGTTTGTGGTTAGAAGCTGAGACACTGCTGTTTATGTAAATATTGGAGCATTTGCGGAGAGCCGGGATCTTTGTTCGTACCACAAAACAACAAAAGTGAAAACTGTAATTGAGGGAAATGTTTAGTCGTTTGAAAGCCAACTCTCAGACGACGGCTGCTTCGCCTGCTAAACATCAAACGATGGGACTGCTGACACATTGACCACTTTCTCCTCTTTACGTCATCACCATATGGTCCACATTCAGTGTACAGCATCATTATGTTAATGCTATGTTAATGCTCTCAGCAGACCAGATGCCCAGGCAGAGTGAAGTATGCGTGTAGAGAAAGAGAAAGGAGGGAGGGGCCGTCATCTTCTTATCCTGAAATAAGGACACATGCAAATGCCTCAGCTGATGCAGACAAGTTATTCGCTTGTGTTTCTTTGGATGTGAGACTCTGCTGAGCATCGTCACGTCTGTTCGAGTACAAAGGAAGGAGGTCATGTCTTCTAATGGAGACGGCGTCATATGATCGATCCTGTTGTTTCCCTTCTTTTCTGACCACCGTGTCCAGCAGACTTTCATCAGGACATTTAAATGCCTGTAGCCAGAGGAGTTACTTCTGGTTCACAAGAATTAACAAATAAACAAATGGGCTCCTCTACAGATGCATTGTTTGTGTTGGACTCAACTCAAACAAGTTATCTGTCGCCATCTGCTGGACAACTTTCATTTATGGGGAAAAAGATTGTGTGAAACACAGAGGCGCTGATGGGCCAATAAACAGTCAATGATCCAGCAACTCTGCTTTCAAAGAAATATTGTATATATCTTCACAATGTAGTGAAGAAAACGGTCGGTTTTATGTACCTCATTTGCTAATCTCGTCTTTTTTATGCTATTACCTTTAACTTAAGCATTCAGATTTACTAAATTGGCAGTGATTATAGGAAGACCAGTCACACCGTATCTGGACAGAAGTGAGTAGGACCTTTTGTATTTACTTGTAAATTCTGGGCTTCACTAGTCTTGGTAATGCTTCCACTTGGATTGATTTAATACAAGTATGTTGGCAGGATGTTGAACTGGAGACAGGTCAATTACATCAAATCTGCCACATCACTTGTCAAGTTTCATCTTACTGGATTTCAGATCTACGACTAAAATTATCTTAGAAAACATTTGACCTCTCAACCTCATAGAATAAAATATATATATATATATAATTTATATGACTTGCAAATTAGGACTTTAAATAACTACTTTCTTAAGAAAGTACTGATCCCACTGATTTTAACAATCTAAAAATAAATAATCAAAACACCAAACATTCAAGTTTTGCATGTATTCTTTGTTGCTAAATTAATTTCAGGGTTGATAACAAAATACAGAAAGCATAACTTAAAACAAGATTTTCTTTATTTGACAGTGAGAAGAGTGGCCAACAGCAGCCTTCCTGTTAGTCATAACTAAAACTTCTGGAACTGCTTCTTGGCGCCGGCAGCCTTCGTCACTTTGAGGACGTTGAACCTCACGATCTTGCTGAGCTGTTGGCACTCTCCAACGTCTCTGCAGAAACACAACATGTATATTAAACAGTGGCTAGGATACATCTGTTCAAGAATGAGCAGATAAAGCTGATTTGACCAGGAGGTGTAACACTAAGCTGCATCAGTGAGTGCCAAAGGCAGTTTTCGTCAGAGCTTCTAGAGCTTGGAAGACCATCGTGAGAAAACATCATTTGCAGCAAGTTATTAAATTTTTAGGCCAGATAAAACCACACGTACTGACATGTGGCCAACAGTCCTATATTAGGACAATTTGTTATAAGCAGTCAACTATGGGTAAACACAACTGCACTATTTTTCAAACTGTTTGCATAAAGCATTTGAACAGCGTAGTACCTGAAGCAAGGTGACAGCTGGAAGGAGATGTTCTTGTGCCTCTTAATGACCATCTGCAACCAGAACACGCTTCTTGTTCTGGACCATTTCCGATAAGCGTTCTCTGTCTGTGAAACAAGGACATCAAGTTTAACACGGCCACCGACTGGAAGCAAGATGCAGGGAGGAGGACAGTGACGTAGAGGACGATAGAGCCAAAAACATTCGAAAAGCAGCACATTTCATCATCGTTAATTTGTTTTACATTGTAGAGTCTCGCAAAACCAGGAAGCCGTAGTTTTGGCCGAAGCCTGAAGCATTCTGGGTGAAACAGACTCTTTAATCTGCGATGTCGTAAAATCCCCCAGACACACTTCCGTCAGGAGGAGGAACCGACTTCGCTCGCCATCATGTGATCTCTTACCGTACACATTGTCCTGGTCCCTCTTCAGGCCCTGGATGATCCCAGTGTAGGTCTCCGGGCAGCACTCAACCTGTTCAGGGAGTCCACCATGTCCTAGTCCGTCTGAACACAGAAACAAACACTTTAAACCTCATCCAGGACAAACAGTTGGATCAGTATATTTCAATTATTTAAAACAGAGCAAGTCAGGTGCGCCGAGTCAGACCAGACTACAGAAGGTGTCGTGTGGAGGTCTCAGATACTTGTGGTTGGGGTTTTCATCACAGTCAGCGTGGTGCATGTTTTTCATCAAGGACCAGCCACAGACACCTTTGAGCCAGTCTACCACCGGAGTCTACTTCACGGCGGTCTACACACTCTTTTACACAGAAAACTAAAATTTGACTGTTCAGTGTTTTTAATTTAAGCAGCAGTTAGCAGTGTAGTACCTGAAAACAGGTGGCAGATGGACAGATGTTCTTGTGCCTCTTCTCAAAGCGGTTGTAATTGTGGATGCAGTGCAGGTTGTCACAACTGATAACGACAGTCCTCGGCATCCTCATTTATCACCGCACCTGTAGACCAAACACACAGAAGGAATTTAAATACAAGTGAGTTTCAGACTGTTCGACGGACATTGCAGTAAACTCGCAATGCAAGTACCGTCAATAGCTTGGTAAAAATAAAATATGGTAGGTGTCACACAGTGCACATTGCTTTAAATGATTTAAAGCAACAGAGCAAGTCAGGTGGACCGACTCGGACCAGACTCCAGAAGGTGTCGTGTGGAGGTCTCAGATACTTGTGGTTGGGGTTTTCATCACAGTCAGCGTGGTGCATGTTTTTCATCAAGGACCAGCCACAGACACCTTTGAGCCAGTCTACCACCGGAGTCACCACGTCGCGACAGTCTACCCCCTCTTCCGGTCAAAAACTAAATATTCCATGTTTTTAATTAAAAGCATGTGAGCAACGTAGTACCTGAAGCAAGGTGACAGATTTTCTTGTGCCTCCTCTTAAAGTGGAGGAACTTGCGGATGTAATGCAGGTAGTCACGTCTGATAACGATGGTTCTCTGCATCTGCATTTATCGCCCCACCTGTAGACCAAACACACAGAAGGAATTTAAATACAAGTATGTTTTCAGAGTGTTCCATGGACATTGCAATGAAGTCTCAATGCGAGTGCCGTCAATAGCCTGGTAAAATAAAATATGGTAGGTGTCACAGTGCACATTGCTTTGCTCCAACACAATACGGTAATATTTGTAACTCTTGACTGCATCAGTCTTGCCTAAAAGGCACTATCGTCAGAACCCTGAAGGCTTGGAAGACCATCGTGAGAAAACATCATTTGCAGCCAACAAAGAACATTAACGCCAAATTATTCGACATTAGTTTGACTACTTTCTGAAAAATTAAAGTTACCTCTCTTGTGGTTATGAAGCCAAGCCCCACAAGTGTGTTAGCAGGCTTTTCCATGACACCATTTGCGACCAGAACACTCTTCTTGTTCTGGAAGATGGTGGGCTGTTTCTGATAAGCTTTCTCGATCTGTGAAACAAGGACAGCATCGACGTTAACATGGCCATCCACGTGCAGGGAAGACACAGCTAGCTACTTAACTCCGTCCGGCCTGACAAAGAGATGACTAGCGTTAGTTCAAGGTCGACTTCCTCTCAGGACTATAAACACTTCAAAAATGTGTAATGTATTAAAATGGAATTACCGTTAACAGTGTACAACAGGCAATGTTCTGCTAGAAGTTCATGCTAAGTGGTAGCAGGCTAAGCTATTCTAGTTAGCATTCCGGTTTAACGTGTCAGTTTAACGTTACAAGTTGGTATGCAGAACGGTAACAACAAAAAGCAAGATGCAAAACTATCTCTGAGGTTTAACACGGCTCGTGGTTGTATATGAAGACACGAAAAAAAAGGCACACCACGCGGTTTGTTCCTGAACGTACTTGCGCATCTGCCATCTTCGCCTGACGAGAGGGAAAGAGGCATAGCGGAGCGCGTGGCGGAAAGAAGACCGCGAGACACCGGAAGTGACGTGTGCACACACAAAAAAGGACGAAGCTTAAGAAATACACACGAATTATTTTTATATTGTTTTACGTTAGTTTACCAACTGATATATGTGTAATGTAAGTATTAAATTGTAAAAAGTAAAAAAAGTTGAAATTTTTTAAATTATGTGACGTCATCTTTGGAGCGTTTGCTAACTGTGTTCGCGTCACAAAACAATTAAAAAAAGTGAAAACTGTAATTGAAGAACACGTTTGGATCCGTGTCCTCTCAGACGACGGCTGCCTTCAAATATAAACTCCAACATGATAATTGTGTTCACAACAACAATAACGGTCCGTGTACGTTTCTTCGTTTTCCGTTTCAAACAAAAAATAAAACAAACGAACAAAACGTACACGGACCCTTTAGTTCACTGACATGCAGCGTCTGTGTTGGACTCAACTCAAACAAGTTATCTGTCGCCATCTGCTGGACAACTTTCAATCATTGGGAATTAATTGTGTGAATTGTAAAACATTGGGAGGCGCTGATGGGCCACTAAGCTGCTTGGAACAATAAAAAATAAATCAATGTTCCAGCAATTTTGAGTTTTTAAATAACAAATATTTCCTTTATTTCACTAGTTAAAATTTTTGCAGCCGAAGAAACTGTCAGTTTGATGTATCCTTTTTGCTAGTTACTAGCCATAATGCAATAGTTTCTAACAAAAAAGCCAAGTATTCAGATTTAACTACTTATTATAGAAAGACTAGTTATAACTTATATGGACATAAGTGAAAGAGACCTTTTCGTATTTACTAGCAAATTCTGGGCTTGACTTTGGTCTTGGTAGTGCTTGTAATTGGGCTGATTTAATACAATTATGTTGGACTGTCAGACAGCGGGTCAACAATTACATCATAGCTGGCACATCATTGTCATGTTTCATATCCAAGTAAAACTACAAGAAACATTGTACGGTTTTCTGATCACGACCGCATAGAAAATATAGATCCAGTTACACTTTGTCTCATTAAAATAGTTACATGACTTACAAATTAAGATTTTGAGCTATTACTTCAAGAATCCCCACTGATTTTAAAGACCGTCGAAAATAATCATAATACTAAAATAAAGTTTTTAATCCAGATGTTATGTTTCAAAGTCTTAATTATGTCTAGATTTAGTAAAACCGATCATTTCTCTATTCCAATGAGGACATCTATAAGTCCTGGTCACACTCACTCACTAATAAGTTCCAAACAAAAAAACAAGAGAACAGATGGTTAAGCGAATGTATTCTTTGGTGCCAAATTATTTTCAGGGTTGATAACAAATCACACAAAGCGTAATTTAAACAAGATTTTCTTTAATTGACAGCGAGAAGAGTGGCCAACAGCAGCCTTCCTGTTCACAGTCACACCTAAAACTTCTGGAACTGCTTCTTGGCGCCGGCAGCCTTCGTCACTTTGAGGACGTTGAACCTCACGGTCTTGCTGAGCGGTCGGCACTCTCCAACGGTGACAATGTCTCCAACTGTGACGTCTCTGCAGAAACATACAATATGTCAATAGGTGGTTGGGGTACATCTGTCCAAGACCAAGTCGATAAAGCCACGAGGTGTAACACTAAGCTGCATCAGTGAGTGCCAAAGGCAGTTTTCGTCAGAGCTTCTATAGGTTGGAAGACCATCGTGAGTAAAAGATTTGCAGCAAGTTATCAACTTTTTGGACCACATAAAACCACATGTACTGACATCTGGCCAACAGTCCTATATTAGGACCATTTGTTATATGCACTCAGCTACGGGTAAACACAACTGCACTATTTTTCAAACCATTTGCATAAAGCATGTGAGCAGCGTAGTACCTGAAGCAAGGTGACAGGTGGACGGAGATGTTCTTGTGCCTCTTCTCAAAGCGGTTGTACTTGCGGATGTAATGCAGGTAGTCACGTCTGATGACGATGGTCCTCTGCATCTTCATTTTGGTCACCACACCTGTAGACCAAACACACAGAATGAATTTAAATACAAGTTTTTTATAATTTTCCATGGACGTTGCAGGAAACTCTCAATCTTAAATAGGACTGCCACGCCAGTGCATCAGTATTGCCATTAGGCACTGTCGTCAGAACCCAGAGGGCTTGGAAGACCATCGTGAGAAAACATCATTTGCTGGACGGTGACAAGAAAAAGGAAATTCGATGTAAAGTTTGTCGCAAGTTACCCTGTAAAGACTGGTTCTGGCTTGGGTTGCTTCACCTGCACAAGGATATGTTGATTTGCAGTCAGGATAAATACTAACCCTGTGCTTAACAGTTCCAATTCAGACATCTATAATCAAAGTACCATGGTAGACATAGTAAAAAACGTAATGCTGGGATTCAGCTGATTTCACAGTCTCAAGACTTTAAGTGTCCCGTAAACCAAATGTCAAATCAAAGTGATCCCCAATATGTGTAAGAATCTTAGTTTACTTCATGTTAATTTGTTTGTAGGGTTATTATATTGTAGCAGAGTGTGTTGCTTAAATGACATGTTATGTTGCAGCGCCCCAAGCTAGTGCCAAAGGGCTAGTGTTTAATCACACAAGTGTTCAACTCACCAGAGAGGATACGGCCACGAATTGACACGTTTCCAGTAAAGGGGCATTTCTTGTCAATGTAAGTCCCGTCAATAGCCTGGTGAAAGCAAAAATATAACACGGTTAATGTCACACCGTGCACATTGCTTTGCTATAGACAAATATGGTTATATGTGCACTCTTGTGTGACTGCATCAGCATTGCCTAAAGGCACTATCGTCAGAACCCTGAAGGCTTGGAAGACCATCGTGAGAAAACATCAGTTGCAGCTAACATGAATGCCAAATTATTCTACATTAGTGTGGATACTTTTCTGAAATATTCAAGTTACCTCTCTTGGAGTTTTGAAGCCCAGACCCACACTTTTGTGGTAGCGGGGGAGCTTCTCCTTTACCTCCTTGCCACCATCTGCGACCAGAACACGCTTCTTGTTCTGGAAGATGGTAGGCTGTTTCTGATAAGCCTTCTCGGTCTGTGAAACAAGAACATCATCGACGTTAACATGGCCATCCACACTTTCACGCGCAGGGAAGACACAGCCACAAAACTCCGCCCGGCCTCGCAAGATCACTAACACTACTAGCTTTAGTTCAAGACCCACTTCCTCTAATTAGGACTAAAACACACGTTTAGACTTAACTGAAACTACACATCCATTAAAAAAATGTTTATTGGGAATGTATTAAAAGGGAATGAATGTTAACAGTGTATACAAAGCAATGTTCTGCTAGAAGTTAATGTTAAGTGGTCGCAGGCTAAGCTATCCTTGTTAGCATCCCGGCTAGTTTATCGTTACACGAGGGTATGCAGAACGGCAATAACAAAAAAGCCAGATGTAAACTTCTCTGTGGTTTAAAATGACTCGTGGTTGTGTATGATGACCACGTAAGGGAACATAATTAATATAGCCCGCTAGATGTGTTTATTTAATCGTAAAAATGTCGATTTAAATTCACCACGCCGTTTTTCTGAACGTACTTGTGCATCCGCCATCTTTGCTGCCGAGTCGGAAAGAGGCCTAATGGTGCGCGCGCCGGACGGAAGACAGCGAGACACGGGAAGTGACGTGTCCACACACAAAAAGGGCGAGGCAAAAAAAATACACACATTTGTTTTATATCGTTTTACGTTACTTTAACAACTAATAAACTTGTAATCTAAGTATTACATTGTATGATAATAAATAATAATAACTAAATAATGTCTTCTACTATCGGTCCCGTCGGGTGTTAGAAGATGAGCTCATCTGAAAACCAGTTACCGCAGATATAATTTTGTCACATGACTATACGGAAGCGCGCTGCGCGAGCGATCTAAACAGACAACAAGATGGCATCACACCCGGGAGGAGGCGATCAAGGTAACAGCTAGCATCCGCAATATGTTTTCTAATTAAATCGACTGTGACAGCGTCGCTAATAGTGTGCCAGAGAAAGATAATATCACACATAAACAATTAACTTTTTGTTTGGTGCCTGTAGCGCGTTTTCTTGCTAGCTAACCTAACCAAATGTTAGCCGTTACGCTGCTCCGTTGGTATAGCGTTTGGTGGTTAGCTCGATTAGCCGATAGCTTTTACAAGAGTGAGTTAGCAAATATGTGTGAACAAAACCGAAACAAACACACCGGGAGACTATCGATATGTCGTTCAACTCAGAAAACGTTAAAAGTCTACCGGGCTCTCGGGCTCGGGACACGTCAAATATCTTGAAGCCACAACACTAACTTCAACAAAATTGACTTAATGTTAGCCCAATTAACTTAGCTAACAACTTGCGATACCAGACTATATATGAGGTTCTGGCTTTGTCTAGCGTGACTACAAATGTTCCAGACACAGCGGATATAAAGAGGAAAGCACGGGGGAGTAAACACAAGGTTAACCACGAATAATCAACAACATGTTAAGCTTTCTCTTACGTTATTTCAAGTGTGGCTACTGTAAACTGTGGCATCATGTTCAGATTTGAAGTGTGGCACATATTCTTTTATTTCAAATTTGAGATAAGTGGTTGTAAAACGGTATCGGGATGATTTAACGCTGACCTTTGTCTTACAGGCAATAACAAAGACCAGATACTGGAACTGGGAACTGTTTTGTTGAAAGAGTGAGTATGAAGTTCCCAGTTGGGCCCCTCGTGAGTGAACAAAGTCAAGATCATACTTTATTACTGTTTTGTGTCTCCCTGTGTAGTTTCATCTATGAGCGGGTTCAGCGACACGGAGATGGCAATACTGCCCTGTCCAGGGCACATCTGGATGGAGTAGAGCTGAGTGACCCCAACCACAAGAAGCTGGCCCAGTGCCTGCAGCAGATTGGAGATGAGTTGGATGGAAATGTCGAGCTGCAAAAGTGAGCGCACCTGCCTATGTGTCAGTGTGTTTTCCCCAGTGTAATCGGCCTGTCCCTAATCACTAAATGTTGTTTTTCCTCCAGAATGATAAACAACTCTTCGCTCAGTCCCACAAAAGATATGTTCATGAAAGTCGCCATTGAGATCTTTTCAGATGGAAAATTCAACTGGGGCAGGGTGGTTGCACTGTTCTACTTCGCCTGTCGACTCGTCATCAAAGTGAGTTCAGACGTATCTGTATTGCGGAATGGCAAAGACCTGACCAACGTCTGAAGCGTCTCCCTTTTCACTCATTCTCAGGCTCTTGTGACCCAAGTTCCTGACATCATCAGAACAATAATCACCTGGACGATGGACTACCTCCGGGAAAATGTGATCAACTGGATCAGGGAGCAAGGTGGCTGGGTAAGAAGCTAGCTATCAAACCCATCATTTATAAGTAAATACGCTTCCGCTCCTGATTGCTTGCATGGCTAATATTTGTGTCTGTCGTTTGTGATTTTTAAAAAAATTTTTAGGAGGGTATTCGATCCCACTTGGGCACACCCACATGGCAGACGGTGGGAGTTTTCCTGGCCGGTGTTCTCACCACTGTTTTAGTCATTCGCAAGATGTGAGGAGTTTGTGATGAGCAGACGTGTGAAAGATGGAAGGAAGGAGTACGCCTGAGGTTCATGGGGACGGGAGCAAGAGCATCTGAATGTGAGCAGGAAGAAGTTACGGCAGAGTGGACAAGTTGTCCAGGAAGAGCTTGTATTTGTACACGAAGGGCCACTCTTCGTTTCTGTCTCCCGTTTATTTCCAAGGACCGGGAGTCAGACTGAACGCATTGTCGCACCCATAATCCCAACGCCACTGAGGAAGAGGGCGGAGCATGATTACATGCACAAAGCGTGTGGGGGAGGGGGAGTTGAGGTGAAGAGTTTGACAACATGAACAGGGAATGCCTTTTTATGTAATTTATTTTTTACTCTGTATCGACATACAAAAAAAAAAGTAATTGCATTCTCTTATCTGCCCTGAAGGATGCATGGAGCAAAGTCTTTCACGTCAATTTTTTTTTTCGGTTGGTTTCATTATTTCATTTTTGTTCCACTCAGATTGCTTCTCTGATCTTCCCACTCTCTCCATCCGCCTCATCAGGGTGCTACAGAATCCATTTTCATATGTATTTGTGAGTGTCAACTGGTGTAAATCTGCAACGGTCCGATGGCAATGTTGGAGGCTGGTCACATCTCAGCGAGTTAAGAACAGCTATTTCTTACAAACAATTATTTGATTTGGCAGAAAGACGACGTAGACGAAGACAAATCTCATCTACAATAATATTTGGGCTCAAATAATCCCCCTTGAATGCACAGCTCAACCTTATTTTTAGTGGATAACGTTAAGTGCCACAACAGGGATTTATGTACAAAGTTATGTTTACATTCAACATGAACCATCATACAGTAAGACAGTCACACGATCTCAGCAAAATCCTGTGCAACATTTAATCATATGCTCCTTTTGGGCGTTTCGACCAGCATTGTGACCTTAATGTGGTTCCCACTTTAAAAAAAACAACCCTGCGTGTTGTTTGTGGTGCGAGTGAAGCGACATCTGGTGACATTTCCTGTTGTCGATGTAAGATGAACTGCAGACACAGACGGCACCGGGTTGCTCGCCGATGCTTACCTCTCGTCACACAAAGTACTGTACGTCTACTGGCGCTATTCAAACTGCAATCTTATCTACACAGCAAACAGCTTTTTATACATTCTTGTTTGTCAGTGCCTTGGTGTTTTTTTTTACTCTGGAATCACTTTGATAAATCTCAAAATTTTCACTGTTTTCTATCACATTTGTAAAGCTGAAAATTAGTCTTCAGTCCCCCTGAATATCATTTTTTGCTGTGATCTGATTATCTGATGTAATATGAGAAATAAATCTTTTAATGCTGACTGTCGCTTTGTGTGATACGTGAAGGAACCAGGTTATTTAATGGGTTTGATGTTGCACCACTATAAAGATTAAACTGATCTTTACACACATGACACTCAACTTGTCTGATGCTTGCATGGCAGTAGAGTTGTTTAACTATTTAGTATTGGAGTGATATCTATAAAATATGTCTTCAGGGAGGTATAAAATGTGAATTTGGTAATTTTCTGCTCAACAAACAAAATCACAATTAACACACAGCTAAGTTTATATTATAACCTGTTGAAAGTGTTTTCAAACTCTTTTAAAAGTGGTCAGGGTTCATAAAGTGAGAAGTATTAATACTCTTAAGTTATTGTAATGGTTTGACATTACACGGTGAACATACAGCTGGAGGACAGTGCCGGTGTAAAGGTCAAGAGATTCAACCTCTAGGGCTCAAGAATGTCAGCTTCAAATGTCATGGGAATCCAGGCATTGCTGTCGGCAACTTTCAACTGTTAAATTGTGATGTTCGTGGTTTTTTGGAGGGGGATTTCTGTTCTCACAGTGGCGATAAATGAAAGGTCAGGAGGTCGTCAAAGAGTGATTTACTGTATCACATATGATGACAATTTGACCACTAGTTCTCTGCAGACTCAAGTCCATCAGACTGAAACACGGTTCAGATGGTATTTATACCGCAATTATACTGCAATTAAATGTAACGTCATACACATTTATAACCTTAGGATGCAGCAGAAATGTTCTTAGTCACTGTGAGTGAATGAATACTGTGATATAGACCGGACCGTGAATAAGTGAGATCAATAAGTATCACACGCTGCATGGTTGCCAACGTCTGTTTATTGACTTACCACACATGCAATAAGAAAGGCAGTATCACAGTGAACCAAAGAAGCTCAGTACAGCGACAAGTTTTTAAAAAAACGGCACATCCGCGCCCCGTTACGGCATTTAAAACATGACACGTGTGCTTAAGACCCAGGAAGTACTGGTGGATTTATTTTTGGCCCATGTAAAAAAAGCACCTCGCACACTGAGACCAAACTAACGGCTACAGAAGGCCGCGTGTGCGGGACGGCCGAGGAGAGCCTCTATCTGGTCTCCAGCACTCCGTCTCGGATCCTCCACCTCCAGGCCGGGCTGAAGTCGGGGGCGGGGACGCAGCTGAGCTCCAGACCGGACTCCTGCACCTCCTCATCGTGAGCAACCTGCTGCCCCCGCTGGGTCTCCAGGGTGAAAACCCTCTCTGTGATCTGAAAAAAGGAGCACACATCAGCATTAAACAGCTGTCATCTTGCTTTTTTAGAAACAAAAACACTGTGTGTGTGTGTGTGTGTGTGTGTGTAAGTGTGTGTGTGTGTGTGTGCTCACCTGATCACTGATTCCAGTGGCGATGTGGCCCACCTTGACGCGCCGCGTCTCCCTGATGCAGATGCTCTTCCTGTTGAAGTCTCTGATGCAGACGTCCACCCCTGAGCCAATCACAGAGCAGAGAGGAGCACATTTACAGTTTGCTGCGACACTAAGTTAAGATCAGATAAGATAATTTATTAGTCCCTCAGTGAGGAAATTACAGGATTACAGCAGCACTGCTCACAAGTAAGTAAAGATAAAAATCAAGTAACATAAATAAACAGTAGAACAGTAGTAAAACAACATTAAAACTTAACAGTAAGAAGAATATTAAATATACAGATGGAATAAAAGATGTGTCTAAAAGTACTTGAACATACTTAAACGTAATGGATTTTGCAGCAGGAGATGAATTAAAGTGATCACAAGTGTTCATAGTGCTCAAACAGGTTTAAAAAAAGAAAAGAAGAGAGATATGGTTAATGTTTTATCTCACCTTCGAAACAGCAGGGCGGTGGCAGCTGCGTGTGACTCAGCAAATCCAGACTGGAAACCTGCACGTCTGGCTGGCTGCTGTAGGAGAAGACGCCGGAGCTGAAGTCGTCTCCTGGACTCAGAGACCAGCGGCCGGAGTCCTGGAAGAAGGGGTTGGGGAAAAAAAGAGGAAGCTGGATGAACAACCAAAGAAGGTTTAAATAATACATTTGATAAAAGTCTGGAAATGTCTTCTTCTGTGACGGCTATCAAAGTGACGGCTAAACTGACACCTGGCAGACCGGAGATGTACTCGTAATAAACCCGTGATTGCTGGGTCACCTTTTTGTCCCACGGCTCCCAGGTGGAGTACGGGTCACTGCTGAGACACGACAGGAGCTGCTCCTGCATCTCGGCAGGGTGGAGCTGGGACAGACTGCTCAGGTAGAAATCTGCGAAACGAGCAGGAGGTGAAATGATGAGCGGAGATCGAACATTAAACAGAAGAGAAGCGGCGCTCTGAGGTGGGAGGGGCCTCACCTCGCTCCAGTTTACGCAGCTCCAGTTCAGGCACGGTGGTGATCTTGTTGCCCCTCTTGCAGCTCGGCTCGGGGATCAGCGGTCGCGGGCAGAAGAAGGACGAGTCTCGCTTTGACTCGTCGTCGGCGCCGCGGTCGTCCTCCGGTTCCTCCGCCCTGCCGCCCGCTGGGATCCCTTTCTTCACAGACTCTTGACGCTCATCCTCACAGTTCACGCTGCCGTTGAAAGGTTCCAGGCGGTCCGGAGGTTTGGCGGCGATATAGAGGGGCTCCGTGTACGACCCCCTCACTGGACTGGTGAGTCCTCCCACTGCAGCCACGCAAACACAAAACCACGAGCCTTCACTGACAGAGGACGATGATGCATTCAGTGTCACTAAAAATAGTATTTTTTTTCATATTTTTGTATTTACAGTCAATAGAGTCATGAACACCAAAGGGAAAACAATGAATCGCTCTCCTCCGACTGCCTCCTCCGTTTACAAACAGTCTACCAGATGCTACGAGCCATTAGCTCGCCAACTTGTGCCTTCATCATTTTAGTTATCAACTGCTCCCCCCGGCAGACAAATGTGATGTTTTTAGCCCCGGGGATTTTGTTTGCACATCTGCCCTCAGTTGTGCAGACAGTTTCCACCTTTCAGAGTCTTTCTATTGTCCTAAAATGAGACTGGAATTGAGCGTCAGTCCCAGACGAGACAGCAAAACTCCATTCTCTTTTTTTAGTAAAGGTGCAAAAGCAACTTTAAAGTGGGGCGACAATATATATTTATGTCCCTGTTCATGAATTGTCTGGATGCCCCTCTTGCACTGCAGGCGTTGTTACCTTCTCTCAGAGCTCTGACAGTTTTTCCTTTAAGTTCGCACGCTGACGCCCTCTTGGCCGGATCCTTCTGAAGTCCCGCCTTGAGGACTTCCGCTGTGAGAGGGCTGCAGCCGGGTGGGATCTCCCTCAGCGGCGGCGGCTCGTTGGCAATCTGTTACCATCGCAAAGAGACGGACTCGGGTCAAAAGGCTGAACATCCGCCGCGACAAAAAAAAACGGCGACGTTGGTGTCAGCGTGTCACTGTGAGGCGTACCTTCAGGTAAAGTCTACAGGTGTAGTATCTGGTCCACGGCTGACACGCATTGAGCATGTGCAGTAACATACAGCAGCTGCTCCACACATCTGCTTTGGCTCCGCGGGGTTCCCCTTTCACGATCTCGGGGGCCATGTGGGTCTCTGTGCCCTTCAGATCTGCATCGAATTACATCGGGAAAACCGTGAAATGAGACACACGGGAGAGGATGGGGGGGTGGATCCATTTCCTCCTCCCTAACTGAATCGCAATAGAGTTACACGGTGTTTACCTTTGGATCCGCTGAGGCTTTGTCCCCCATTGTCGAGTCTCTCCGCGTGTCCGAAGTCACACAGGAAGGTGTCTCTCCCGTCCTCCGACAGCAACACATTGTCAGCTGTGTGTGTGGGGGGGGGGGGATAAAAAACAAGCCAGAGTCAGTTAATCCGCTGCATTACCGCTGATTTCCATGACTTGTGCTGTGTAGTTTGTGGATGACATAATTAGAAACAGGGCAGCTGTGGATGGACACAAAGCAGCCCTCCACATAAAAGGGGCAAAAATAAGAGGGAGATATGACGTCACCGAGAGACAGCTGCTGCAGAAAACACTTTAATGAGGAATGAATGTGGCGCAACGCAGCAAACGGACACCAGGGGGCGCCTGAGCCGCGACGGCAGCATCGTGTGTTGGCTTCCTGTTTCAGTCTTCTCTTCCTCTAACTCAGTTCTCATTTTAGTTTTTCTTTTTCCTTCTTCCTTTTAGTTTTTAACTTCTTTCCACTTCATTTTCACCTTCTGCTTTCTTTCTTTATGTCACTTTGTTCTCTCGCCTCTCTCTCTCTCTCTCTCTCGCTAACTACTTCCTGCCCCTCGTCCCATCCCCCCGCTCGGTTTCGTTCTCCCTTTTTTTCTTCTCTCGCTCTCCTGATTCTGCGCTCATGCGCCGCCTCTAAAAGATCAGCGGTGAGTCACACTGTGGGAAATTCCCAGCCCGTCGTCTTCACTGTGGCAGTCTGGTTTCACAACACAGGTGCAGAGGATCAAATCCACTGTATCTGTGACACTTGTGTTCCACGCAACAGCTGCACACAAAGACACAAAATCCTACGATGAGAACTAATTAGAAAACTGACTTATCCTCCCTCTCTCTCTGTGTTTTTGTTTTCCACTAGCAAGCAACCACTAACAAGTAAAAGCTGACACATTGAGTTTGACTGTTTATTGTGTGTTTGTTTTTTTGAAGGGGGAGGTTAAAATCTGTTTGTTGCATTTCAGGAATGCATTTTTTTGTTGTTTCATATTTTGTATATTACAATTACATCGTCTAAATTGATAATAACAAGTACATGCTAATTCAAATTATTCAGAAAATCAAATTATTTTGCACGTAAGTTCTTAATACTTTGGTATTTATCAACTGTGTACAGCTCAACCAAGTGCTCGACTACTTGTTATCAACATACCAGAAGACATGCTGCCATGTGATTGATATATATATATGTATATATATATATATTGTCATAGAGACATTCAATTACCTCCCAAGCCCTACACACCATGGCCCATGTTGAGCACTTTTCAAGAGAGTTCGAATCAGTTTTCCTCACGGCATCTCCATCCGTGTTTTGACTTTTCAGTATCACGTTTAGAAGAATTTATAACGTATGTAAGCATAACATACCTTTAATGTCTAGATGCACCACTTTTTTCTTGCGTAGGTACTCCAGCGCTGTCAGGATTTGCGAGTGGTAGTGGAGACTCAGGTCCTCTGGCAGCCGGCCGCGCTCCGCTATCAGCTGGCCCAAAGAGCCTGCAATAACAGACAAGTTCAGACCGGGACAAACACTGAGAGATACATGGTGTCCATACTGACTGATGCGCATTGTCTGATTCAACTATTCCTTTTCATTACAGCCTGGAAGTTTGCTGACAAAGGAAACGTGTGATGTCTGTCGTTGTGTTTATCGAGCAGGCGTCTCCCGTCGTAACACTTCAAAAGGGAAGCTCAACAGTCACTTCGGGCCTCCCGGAACCACCCACTTCAAGCATCTGTTTTTCTCAAATCTTCATCGCTCTCATGTGTTTGCACTTAACGAACCGCGTCAACATCAGCAGAAAGAGAGGCGTGAGGCTTGTTTACCAGATTTGTGGTCCATGATGAGGACAACGTTCGGCCCCTCTCGGACCACTCCAAAGAGCTCCACCACACGAGGAGATCTGAGGGCGCTCCACGCACCCACCTCCTCACTGCTGAACCTCTTCAGGGCGATCTAGTGAGGAAAAAGGCGAGAGGGGGGGGAGGGGGCGAGAGCGTGAGCACACTTCAAAACCAGACGGGAAACAAAATCGAACAAAAATGGGACCCCGTTACCTTTTTGACAGCGAATTTGAAGCCCGTGTTGACATCTTGAGCGCTGTGCACTTCCCCGTAGGAGCCCTCCTTGATGAACTGTGTGAGGACGTACTCGCTCCCCTCCTTGTACTCGGAGTCCACGGGCTGGATTTTCTGACGAAAGAAGAGGAAGTTAGTTTCGGCGAAGCAAGACACACGGAGAGCAGACGGACGTGAAGCAGGAGCGTACTTCGTTGTAGAAGATGATTCCCTCGGTGCCGACAGAGTCGGCCGCCGAGCGCTCCTCTTCCTCCTCCCTCACGTCCCTCTCCACGTCTTTGAAAAAGGGCCCCGCGTAGCACGGGTCCCCCTGACTGACGCTGCCCCGGAGGCCGGCGAGAGCCAGATAACAGTCCCCCAGGCTGCTCAGGGAGTCCGAGTCGCTGTCCCGCCCGTAGGAATGGAGGCTGGAGAGGGGCCCGCGGACCGGGTCCCCCCAGGTGAGGGGTGAGTGGCCGGAGCCCGTGTCGTAGATTTGCCGGCCGTAGGGGGAAGGCCCCGCGTCCTGCTGCTCGGAGCTTTCAAAGCTGCTGCTGCTGCTGCAGCGAGAAGCGCTGAGGTCGCTTCTCCCGCCAAGGGACGACTCATCCTACGGGGACACAAGCGAAGAAAGCGTGGCGGGGTCAGACTCCACGGTGTTTACATTCTCAGGACAGCTTGCTCGAGGAGATCTAAAGCTCTCAAGGCCGTGAGGGGCGGCGGCGGCGGAATTCGCCGATTCACTTTCCACGACACAGGAAAGCTGCGTGGGAATGTCAAGAATGTGGCACACTGGAAAACAGGAAAACAACTGCAATCCCTCTCACTTGTGTTGAGGAGACAAGTTTTCCTTCATGTATTTTTTTCATACGTGAGACTCAAATGGGATGTGGAGAATAACTGGAGTTCTTACCAGGACCCGGACCAGAGAACTTCCACTCTCCTGCTCGGGGACGCCGGAGCGCATTCGGTGCCTGTGCCGCTGCCGCTCCTTCTTCTTCTCCAGTTTTTTCCTGCCCTTGCGCTTCTGTCTCTTCCTGGTCTTCTTCCTCGGGGCGAGCTGTGCCGGCGAGCCGCTCGGCTCCTGGCTGCAGGCCGCGGTCGGCCACGCCACATTGTTGTGGTCTGAGGGAAGACTGAAGTGCGAATACGACGCGTGTCAAAATTTGGCATTAGAGAGAACACCTGAAACTGACAGGGAGCGTGAAATGCAGACGCGATGAGGTCAAACCTGCTGGTGAAGCAGTTCGGGGAGGGAAAAAAGGAGCGTTCGAAGCAGGATGGACTAAACTCTTGGGAGTCCTGGGTTTCACCTGAGGAGAGCACAGTGTGTTAGACCCAGCCCAGACAGGTGCTTATTCTATTATGCAGGAAAAAGAAAAATCAAAAAGACATATTTACATTCAGCTTGGGCAATGAAGGTCGAGGTCTTCAGTGGCATTTCACCCACTTGCTCTGCGGTCCCATGTGTCAGGAGTTTATTTATCAAAGGGCTGAGGCAGGCGATGTAGCCCATTTTGCTGTCCTTCTTCCCCTCTTCCTCCTCCTCCTCCTCCGCCTCCTGGTGCGCGGCCGAGCAGGACGGGTAGGACCCCTTTGGCTCGGCTTTGGGCGACCCGGAGAAGGGCGCCGTGGAGTTGAAAATCCTTTGCCTCACCGCCATTTCAACTGCTGGATCTAGAGGCGAGAAGCAGAACATCACAGCGAGCGACCGATGAGTCAAGCGCTTTGTCATCAGCCGTCAAATGTCAAATCAGTAATGTTTGTAATTATCTCTGATCATTTCGGCCGGAAGCAACTCTTTTTTCTGAGTGTCTGAAGACAACTTGATCAAAAACTTTTGTAGATTAACGGAGTTGACGAGATGTTGCCGTGATGAAAGTTCATAATAAGGCTGCAAATGTATCCGCAGATTCATGTCTTGATTAATCCTTTGATCTATAAAAATTCCCTTTGTTGTTTCCCACAACCCAAGTGGACGTCTTCAAATGTCACGTTCTGTCCAACGGATATTCAGCTGAAATGAAATCCTCACTGGCAGCTGGAACCAGCGAAACATCTGCGTTTTTGCTTCAATAAATTATCAAAATTGTTGGCGATTAAAGTTCTATGTAATCGGCTTATTGCTGCAGCTCTAGTTCACATTATTGTATATTCTCCAGCAGCAATCATTGGGAATTGCGTGCATCTCCTTTACTAACAACATTTAGCGACAAGTCATCCAACACAATATCGCTGCAACGCGTCCATGAGTCACATAAACGACTAAACCGTTATATTGTCAACTTTCTGCTTCCGAAAACTGCTTTCCCATAATGCAACAACAGACCTATTCACGATCTGATCACGTCGGCATTACGATGCTCAAAAAGAGGAAAAACTGGTCATTGACAAGTCATCCAAAGACAAGTCTTATTTTCGAGTTAAAAGCAGGACTTTTATTGATTTATTTGGTTTTCATTTGATCCTAAATCTAGTTCCTAATCTTCTGTTTGCTCACTTTTAATCGGCTAAAACGTTTGTTTAGTTATTTCCACGTTTACCAGGTAAATACACACACCGCAGTGGAGCACTGGCAGGCTTTGTACACAGGAACTCGGCTTCGTTACAGGTTGGTTTTGACGTTCAACGCGGTCCCTGTGTCAAGTGCTTTCGGGGTGGCAACGATGATCACTTGAAGTGAAACTTTGCGGTGGGCAGATGAGACCGGAAACTCAACCCTGGCCTTGTTTTGACAGTTGCAACTTGTGTCGTTAAACTCAGAGGAAGTCGACTGCAGCGCGTTTGGCACAGCCGCGCTACATTTACAACCCCCGGTTTTGCACGATTGCCTGCAGATGGAGGTCAAAGTCGTCACGATATGCACGCGTGTAAAATCAGACGCGCTCTTTCCTCTCGGCACGGGGTCACATCGTGCGTTCACGCAGTTTGAAAGGCACAAAATACACAGTTGCGGCGCGTCGCATCGGTGCGTCCGTCGCATCTTACCTGCAGCTTTTGACTCTTTCTGCACATAAACATTCTAGATATAACCTCCGTGCCGAAATCAATCCTGATATCTCTGCTCGGCTGCCAAAAACATCTCCCCAGTTAATTCAGCTCGTTCCCGCTCTTGACCATACAAACGCAGCACGACAAGTACAGACCATCCGACATCAAACCATAATCAAATTTCAATGAAGGCTGTTTTGCTGGTGCCGTTACCTGGTGAGTGCCGACTTCATGCCCTGCAGGACTGTCTACACGTAGCGATTCAACTGTCACTTCCTTCTTGAGTCGCTTCGACTCAGCGCGGTGTTAACACCACACCCCGAGGACTTTACGTGGAAAGGAAATAGAGAAAACCCCAGTGCAATAAACACAACCACAAAAACAACTCTCTATGTGTGTGTGTGTGTGTGTGTGTGTGTGTGTGTGTGTGTGCGTGTGTGTGTGTGTGTGTGCGTGTGTGTGTGTGGCAGAGGGGCGTGTAAACGTACCGACAGATGCCAGGCTGAATTGCGCTCTCTCTATCTCTCTCTCTCTATCTCTCTCTCTCTCTCTCTCTCTCCTGTGTGTCCGTGCTGAGCGAACCTGTCCTCTACATTAGTGAAACAAGGCGCTGTGTTCGTCTGCCTCGTCGTTCATGTCCTGACTCTCTGTGACGTCTCACGACTCAGTCGCTTCGGCTCGGCTCATCGCTGGCTGTCTGCCAACCCTGGGGGAGGAGGAGGAGCTTACTGACAAGGACTTATGGGAAATCCATCTCCACTTCCCCATATTCCTCCCTCCCTCCCTCCAACAGGGTTCGCTCTTCCCTTTGACTGACTAGAAGATAAAATGTTTGGTTAAGCTTTTGATGACCAGCTGTGACCTGCAGGCAGTTAAACAACAACAACTATGTCAAGATAAACTCAGGGTTTCACTCAGTAGTGAACGTGGCCGTCGCAGCGTGACATCGAAGTCAAATAAAAAAGGCAGAAGAGGGTTCAAACAAGATGTTTTCGAACCCAGAAGCAGGACACAAGTGTCCTGGCGCTCACACACACAATACTAAAAGGAATGCAGAGGAGTTTTGTGACCTCTCATGTGCTCTGATTTCCTAATGAGCGTGTGCGCCCCGGAGCCAATGTCCGACACACTGTGTCCGCGACACGACATGTCGTAAAGCAACTGATATCTGATATTATGAGGATCTCGTAGAGAAGCTTTTTGTGATTTAGGGAGCGGGCGTGTGAGCTGTCGCTTTTCTCCTGTCGTCCCTCTGAAGTAATCTCGCTGGCTTTTCTTCTTCAAAACAACTTGCTCATATAATAAAAAAAAAAACCCGCCTCAGCACACAGGAAATCTAGAACACCACTTGAGAGGCGACGGCGCGAACCAAGAACGCGGCGCTCAACGCCAGTCGCCCCGGCGTGAACTGCTATCATGGCAACAGTATCTCCGAAACGCTGACAGGATTAGGCTGAAGCGGTAAAAAGTTTTAGTTCGCACGACTGATTCCAAACTTTTCTGGAAAAGAAGTCGTGCGGCAGATTTCTTACAGCTGTGACTCTCAAATCCCAAACGTCATCAAAAGATACAGCCTATGAATCCGTCTGCCATAGAGGATTGAATATCTTTAGTTTGACCAAACACGACATTTGTATGGTTTTTATGACTTATGATTTATGTTTTTTATCTTTTTATGATATGTCATCCTGAGCTGTTGGGAATGTATTTAATTTTTTTTCTCCATTTGCTGCCATTTTAAGGTTAAGACCAAACCATTAAATCAGAAAAATAATTGGAGGATTAATCAATTAAGAACATCATCATTAGTTGCAGCTCCAGTTAAGTCTGTCAAATATCAGAAGAAATAGTCAGAAAAAGGAAATATACATTCCCTACAGTAATAGCTACACATTCTTTGTTTTGTCTGAAAATATTAAATTAAAAAAGATAAAAAATAATAAAGTAAGCAGCAATTGAAAAACTTCAATTAATGAATGTTAGTCTTCTTTTTCTAACTTGAACAGGAAGTGAATCGTCGCAACTTTAGAGACACAAGATATCATGCGTTGGACTACTTAAGATTGTCCACATGTATCTAATAAGTACGGTAAGTACACAGACATACATCCTAGTACACACACACACACACACACACACACACACACACACACACACACACACATACATATATATATATATATATTGAGGTACCATCAATTTGAATCTAGTTCAATGCGGAGCTGAACTCCACATACAGCCACTAGCTATATTGAGCCGACTTCTGCTGCACACCCACACAGATTAATGAAATTCCAAAGCCTTTAGTAAGGACAGGGAAAAGGGTCTCAACCTGAAGTCGGCCACAGAAAACACACAGCCGAGCATTCCTCCAGGGAAACGCAGGCTTTTTTTCTCAGGAAAGTGTTTCAGACCTGGACTACATAAGTCCAGAGCACTTAAGAAAACATGATGTGTCTCTTTTTACTTCCTCTTTTTCTTGTTTCTCCCTTGTAGTTAATCATTGGATTAATGATTAACTATAATAAAGAAAATATGTGTCATTGCACTAGCCTGAGTCTTCTGTTCCCAACATTGTATGCAAATCTTCATTTGGCTTGTTGTGTTTTGTACATTACGTTAAGAAAATGTAGGCTGTACGCATTTTGTCTATTTTATATTAAAGTTAAAGATAATTTATTAGGGTTTGAACTGTTAATCTGACAAAACAAGAAATTTGAAGGCTTCCACTTGAACTTTGAGACATTATAAAGCACATTTCTCACAATTTTCTGACAGTTCATAGTCAAAAGAAGTATTGATTAATCCAGCAATTAGTCTCTGCAGATGAATCAATCATGAAAATACACCTTAATTGTCAACATACATATTTTCAGAAGCATGAATGCCCTCTAATATTACTATTGTGAATGCTAGGACATGATGTGAAATAGCATTTTCTGATACCAAAGAAGAAGAAAAAGCATATTTAACTTTAAATCTGGCCTTCATTATACACATTGTGTGTTATGTTCCACTATGTGGTAAACTATAGTGTAGTAGTGTTCACCCTAATGTAGTGAAACGTTAGTGCAGCGTGGAGAAGCAGCAGGACTTACACTCAAAATATAGTTACATCACCTGGCATACATCTGAGGAGATATGAGCCAATAATGCCGTAATGTTGAATATGTCAACTAGGCAGGAACGAGCAGATAATGGCATGACTTATGTAAAGAATAGGCGACATGAAACGTATTGTTATGGGAACTCCTCGATACAGTTAGTAATAACACATTTCCTTTGTTTTTTAGGTATTACATGAGTACACACTAATTGTAACATGCTAAGTTTATCTTCAGACTATTACTACTGTTCTGAAAGTTACACAGACGACTTAAACATCCACCAAAAGTCAGTGGCGCTGGACAAAAAGGACAAAGGGTTGTTTTAATCGGAGACATCTGGCTTCAACGGGCTAAGAAATGTCATAACTTCCTTGTAGATTCAGCGCCATTTCACATGAAACTTAGGTCACCTTTGTCGTTCGTGAAGAAGTCGGGACTTTAGAAAGTCGTCGTCTCAAATGAGATTAGAAAGACGGGGCTCATACAACTAGAGAAACTATTGTATTTCACCATAAATGCACTGTAGATGTTTTACTTACCGAGCTTCCAATTAGTAGGCGTCGGCCGATGGCGATCAGTTCAGTGTTTAGCGAGGATTACGATTTCCGGTTTTCTTTTCAAAGTAACTCTTATATTCCCTCACTTGTACAACAAAGGTATCCAAATGCTATGAGAGACAATCTATTTGTCACTATTATTATTATTCATAATATTTGTTTACTTTAAATAATCGTTTAGTGCTACTTGAATACTAGAAAGATTTTTTTTGAAAACGACAGTTATGCTTTTATTTTGAAGCTGAAATGTTCGGACTTCCTGTAAGCGCCTCGCAGAGAAAGTGTGAAAACTGAAGTGGCTGAAACGCTTTCAAAGCCCAGCGCTGTCATAAATATACAAATTACCCACTTTAATCCATGCTAAAGTATAATTTTGATTTATGTTGTAGTACTTTTTAAATGTGTTTCTGTCTCATGTAATATGCCTCCATGTTTTCTTCTAGTAGTTGCTTCCTGCCTGGTCCTACAATGATAGATATGTTAGACTGGGCTATATAGATGTAAATGTAATGTAACACATACTGTATACCTCTTCAACATATGAGTAGCTGTACTGACACCGATTCACCACAAGATGGCGTCATAAACTACTGACAAAGGGCATTGCTGTATTATTGTCTTCTGACGTTATAGATTGCCTAATGGTAATCATACTGTAATGGGATTACATTCATGTGCTGGTTTGCTAATATAAAACGTCACAACCTAACCTAACATAACATACAATGGTTTCAATGGGCTCTGCTTCGTTAACCCACAAGTTATAACCAGACAGTGGCATGAATTAACACTGGACTAAAATACATCAGTGTTTTCTTACATCAATATAGATATAATGTAAGTTGTTTCAGCAGCATCATCCAGAAATGTGATGGAAATTCTGAGTCTGCATCAATCCCTGGATATCTTCCTGTCACACATTATGATGTTTATTAGACATATACCCGATACCAAATAATACCAAATACATTTTTAAAAATGGCAGAAGGTTTATAGTAATTGGCTACTTATGTCTGTCAGTTAATTTGTTGTAGCTAGAATGCACAAATATTTTAGCACAATATGAAGTATAACAAATAATTTGCATCATTATACAGCACCTGCATTAGTTGCAATTGTGGCGCAATTTTCCAAACAATTATGCAATTAATTAAATTAACAAAAGCAAGTGACGGCCAGTAGAATAAGGATATTGCACCTGTGTGTGTCTGGAGCTCTGTGCAAACCATGCAAGCCACTTATTTTCCTGTAAACAAAACCCCAAAAATCTAGCTGTCAGCAAACCAACATTGTAAACAAGGGAAATATACTGAAGCACAAATGATCTCCATCATTCAAATTAAATACAGACATTACAGTATTAAAAATAGCTTCACTTCACTCCCACATGTAGAATTGTGACATCTTGGTGGAGATTGTTTTGGGGAAAGGTCAATTCACAGTGACCGCATCGGTCTCTGCGAAGAGCACCTCATCATCAGCATCTTCCTCAGCAGCAGCAGCAGTAGCAACACAGATCGTTTCAGTTGGACACAGACGGAGCGACAGAGAAGCTGCTGCTCTGTTCAGAAAATGGCCGACAGATTTTCTAGGTTTAACGAAGAGCGTGATTTCCAGGTAATGCATGTAAAACGATTCACGGTTTGCATATATATTTTGTAATATCACGTCCGGGTGGGTTTTAGCACTGAAACACGGCAGTAAAACGTCACGTGCGGCTTCGCGTTACTTCACTCTGCAGTCGCGCATTTCGGTCCAGATGACGCCCGCTAGCACCGCAAGCTAGCTAAGCTAAGGCTAGTGCACTGCGGCTGTTTTGGCTTAAACCTACGTCTCGGTGTTCGTCTGTGCGCCACGTATGGTCCCCGTCGTGGGTTGCGAGCGGCACCGTTATGTAAACAACGAAACAGAAACAACATATATATTGAATTCCAACTAGCTTGTTAGTGACCTTGGTATATTTATCGACATACGCTAGCTGTGGCTAGCTAGCCAACGTTAGCGCGAGGCTAGCTGGTGCGCACATTTGTAGCACTAGCAAGAAACGGCTGTTTCATTTTTGACAGCTAGAATACAACGACCATACTCTCATAGGACTTCTTAATTCACGTGGTTACAGGTATATATTTATGTTGGTCCCGTTATTTAACGATGCAACGGCATCTAATATATCGTATGTATACACGCGAGGCTTAAATATCGAATCAATGTGGATTAACACGTCATTCACCACTAATTTTGATGATTTTCTCAAACTGTACATTTGTTTCATAACTTGTGTTTTACCACTGTAAAGGAGGCATCATGTCATCGCTGCTTTAGTTGTTGGAACCTTGCCAGACTGTTTTCACTCACCTGGATGTTGTTTGTTTCTATAATGCGACCTTAAATGTATTCTTCTCTGGAAACAAAGCAGCTGGCAACAAGGGGATGTGTGAAGTTGAGCACATTTTGTGTGCAACTGCATCCCTCTCTAATGCACATTAATAACAGTGTTATTTGTGTCACACGACGTTATTTCTGGTTGTATATGTACAACTGTAGTAGTACCAGAGTTGAGTTGCTGGATTTCACAAGCCCACATATATATCGAGCTGTGTGTCTTTCACTGGCTAAACTGTTTGTCTTTCACTTGCCTGCTATCTGTGACCACACCCAGTAAAAAAAACCCAACACATTACTGATTAGACATATAAAAAAAAGATGAATCCGCATCCACAGTTTAACTTGTTCTTTTTTTTTCTCTCACTAGAACAATTCTGTCACTCATCGGTTATTTTCATCCAGATTCCTCTGATGGCATTATAGTCTTTCTGCTTTACGCAGCATCACTCGAACTTTGCGTCTATAATTACTCATGTTCAAGCCGTCGAACATGTTTCATGTTAGACGTTTTATTGCGTAATCTACCAACTGGCAGAACGAGTGAAACATTGCAAGTATGCAGGTATCATTCTGTGGTACATGATGTCCCAGAAGCAAGATAATGAATACAAGTACAATGTTGTGCAGTGTTTTTAATCAACTAAAACCATCCACAAACCTCCAGCGGGTGTTTTGAGATTACTTGGGGTGGGGGGGTGCTTTATTGATCATTTATCTAACATTTTCAAAACATTTCTTCCTGGAACATCCCTTCAATTAATTAGAAAACATAATAGGAACTATCAATGTTGAAATGTAAATAGATGTTGAACATGCATGGTGACAAATGTGTCCCCGTCGTAGCAATTCCCTTGACCGGTGGCTTTTTTCCCTCGTAGTTTGTAAAGGAAGTTGAGAATTGACAGTGATGTTAAGGGTCAGAGGAAGGGCATATAATTGAATGAATGATTTGCCACTCATATTTTGTTCTTTCACTTGTGCCCCCATCATAAGATGGCAAGTGTTTTTGAACAAAGACCCAGTGGCTATGCTGTGGTTTTTGGTTATGTAGAAAGTAGCTGTTGGTTGTTTCCTATAGAGAAGTACTGTGGTGAAATGGGTGAATTACCAGACATTCATTAGAACCCATTACAAGTTTAAGCATGTGTATAAGCTTTTGAAATTACTCGTGTTATTTCCCTCTAAACGCACTGTGTTGCTGCCCGATGGGAATTCAGTGTTCTGCTTTTTTTTGTGTGGTCACATAGAGGTGAATCGCTGTGTGGTCTGAATGAGTCTGTTGAGGACCGCTCCGGCTCAGCACAGTGGAGCTCTGTGTGTGTGTGTAAGTGTGTGTGTGTGTGTGTGTGTGTGTGTGTGTGTGTGTGAGTGTGTGAGATTGGCTGCAAAGGCATTCATATGCTCAGTATTCAGAAAGTTTCTTCAGACTCTAAACACTAAAGCTTGCTGCCAAGCAGCGCGGCGTAGGAAACACCCAGAGACGGTCTCCCTAATATCCACAGCCCAACCAGTCCAACAGCTTGCTCTGCTTAACTGATTTGCATTATTGTTGTTGTCGGAGCTTTAGCATGCAGCTAATCTTGAGTTGCAGAAACACACCAAGCTATTTATGAACATCCACTGGCTGTCAGAGCCGGCTGGCTTGTACTCTCTTACTTCCAAACTTAAGGTTGTCTGGTGCATCCATTTCGCTGTTGGAGCACTTTTTCCACTGCAAATTGGCTCCTGTAATGTTCATCAGGGGACAGAGCAAGAATCACGTCAATGCAGCATTGCTGTATTTGTTTGTGTATGAGAGTCTGAGCAATGAGGAAGCAGCAGCAACAATAAGAAGTCATCGTGGTGGATAGGGGCTGAGCTCATGGCACATTAAGTGGTCTGAGCAGAGAGTCAGCAGGAGGAGAGATGCTGGTGGAAGAGCAGGGAGCCATTGATTTGTTCATAAATAAATCCTTTGCCTTTTCTCTGCATCTCCCCTTGTCATAATCCCCGGCTTCACTCAGGCTGATGAGGGGTGTCTCATCTGAATTAATGACGGCCAGCGCGGCATCAAATCTCCTCATTATTGTGGGCTGATATGAGTAGTTGCTTATCCCTGCGAAACCAGATTCCCCAATGAGAACGCGTGGCGTACGCCTCCTGTATGGCTCAGCCCATGTTGCCATTGTCTTTTCACAGTAACATCGGCCGCGCTGTAACTGTAGAATATTTTGCAGAAGTACAAAAAGTCCGCAATGGTGCGAGATAATAACCTGCTGTGCATGTTCCATCTCTCAAACAGACATGTCCTCTGGCTCCTAGCTGCAAGCATCTAGTAAATAATATACCGCAGACTATTTTGGGAATCTTTCAGTTTTCTGCTTGTGTTTTAAGGTCAGGAGAAAACGAACTCGCAAACATGACCTTCGTCTCTCTCCTCTGCTGGTAAAGGGGAGGAAGCCATCTGTCCAGAGCAGAAACTGCTGTAAACACGCACTACTTTTGGTCGTGGTAGCAAGCCCATTACTCACTCTCTGTCCCACCCAGGGCATGGACTTAAAAATACATTTGTATAAGTTAAGCTGTGCTTCAAATTGACACAACAAATAGCCTGAGGAGGAAGTCGTCCTTCACTGCTGTCACTCCTGCAATACATTTGCCAGAAAAATAAAGAGGCAGAAAACTTGGCTGTGTCAGGAACATTTTCAATCATATCTTTTAATAAACTAATGCTCAAAGGCCCTTTTTGTATTATAATAACTGAAAAATGGGATAAACATAGCCGCAGTCGCATATACCTGATGTTTACTTGTTTCCTCTGGTGCATGGAGCTTAGCTTTGCTCTGCTTTTTTGTGATTTTTCTCTTAATATATGTTTAAAAATAAATCTTGCTTTATATAGCTGTTGAACATGCTATCTTGTGCTGTGGCTAAATTAACCGCTTCAAATTCTGTGGTGTGATTATTAGACTAGTGACTTGCTTTCTTGCAAATAAACTAATGCTCGTGTTAAAATGCTTGTATAAACTAGTGTTTAGTGATGGATCTTTCTTTGAAAATATTTCTGTAATTGCTCCCAATTATGGCTGCAACTAATGATGTTTGTATTTGATATGAATCCTTTTTAGTTTTGTTATTAAAAGATGTTTATGAAATGTCAGAAAATAGGGAAAAATGTTCATTTACAATTTTACAGATGTCTTCATATTGGCGGAACAGTCTGGTAAGATCAGAAAATGTCATCGCTTTGATGCAGTCTATAAAACCAGGAAAAGACAACACTTATGCCATATCTCATATCAGTATATAGATATTATATCAATGAAAATTGATATAATATCTATATGCTGCGCTGCCCTACAATCCAGTAATTCCATCAGTTTTTCAACCAACAAAGAAAGCAAACGCATGTCTAAAATAACCTTTTAAATGTGTGTTTCTCAGGGTGGGAATCACTTTGACCATTATGAAGAGGGCCACTTGGATCTGGAGCAGGCGTCCTTGGACAAGCCCATCGAATCGGTAAGGCCGCATCCATCATCCCGCACCATTGGACCAGCTGTGAGAGTGGATGATTGGTCCAGGGAGGAATAAGAACCACACCTTTTTTTTTTTTACTCCATTCATTCTGTCTAGATGCATCCAGTGTTTTCTTGAACACACTTGCCACCTAACCTGTAGAATCACTTGTCTCATGTCCATTAATGCCCCCCTTTAAGCCCCCCTCCTCCTCCCCACACTTCCCATGTCCTCTGCCTACTCCATTTCCTGTGTGACAGTTAAAAATGATTATGTAAATGCTAGATCCTCCTGTTTTTTATGTCCAGATAAACATTTGATCAGTCTCTCATTAGTCATTGTTAGTCATCTTAGCACTGAGATGAGATGACTCTGAAAAGCACGGGGTGGATAAAGCACTGTCGTTGATGGCTTTTTGCTGTTATTTAGACGAAATTGGATATGTGGTAATGAGATTTTATTCTGGATGCTGGATATTGATTTGATTGAGTTTGCTGTACGGAGCCCTGCAGTCTTGTTATATTTGTTAGGTGATTCACTTCAACAACTCTGATTTCTTTAAATATTTGGGGTGTAGTCATGAATAAATACCCTCCTTAAACAAGAGTAATCTCATGTCGCAGGCCAGATTTAGACTTAAAAGCAGCCTGATTTGGGTGTTTACATTCATACATCTTGTTTTTATGCCGTGGCTTTAATATTTCTGAGATTTAAAAAAAAATTAAAATAGTCGGCAGTGCTTTTTCCACTCCATTTAGCAAGCAAGAGAGTGCACATAAGATGGTGTGAATGGCTACATTTGTGTTTGAATGAGTGTGTCTATGTAGCTCTAGCATTCATGTGTTAGTGTTTGTGTCTATAGGACAGTTATCTTATTGTACACAACTTGGGGTGTTCGACATTTCTCTCCTGCAGCGAATTGGCCCCTATTAGCTAAGCAGCAATGACCCGGTTTGTATTTGCACGCTCTGCTTTCTTACTCCTATCTTTAGGGTCCTTGTAACGCTTCTCTTACTGTCTTTCTCTCTCTCTCTGTTTCACTACTGTCACACTCTACCTCTCTTTTCTCCCTCTCGCTCCCTCTCTCTCTCTCGCTCCCTCCCTACTACACAGTGATTCGGTGTACAGTACCCTCTGTCATTCTGTGCTGGCATGGTGCTTGTGCAACTGGGACTGCATTTTTTCGCTGAAGAGGCACAAAGATAATAGCGCAGGAAGCTCACTTCTTTCTGTCTTTTCCACTCTTTCCATCCCCCTCTCCTCCCCTCCTCCTCATCCTTCTCCTCCTCTCTGTCTCTGAAGCGATGCGGTGAGCAGGCCCGAACTCCTCTTACCTACACAGTGTCCGGTCACCTCTCCTCAACGTTATGGATGTGCTTTGTGAGCCAATCAGAGAGCATCAGCTACCTGGTGTAGATTACAAATTATAGTTTTATCTGAAACGGCTGCATTGGACATTTGTATATCAGTCATCAGCCATAGTAATAATCACTGATTGATAGCTTATGAAATAGAAAAAATGCATGTTTTTCTTCAATTAGAGAGCTAGTCAAACAATTAATGTGACTAATTTGCCGCATTACTAAACAAAAGTAAATTATTGGTAGATAAAATTATAGAATAAAAGAACAAATTCAGAACGATTAACATGTATGGTACAATTTAAAGTAGATTAGACTATTTTTTACGATTAAATATATACAATTTATATCATATTTCTGTCAGTTTCATCAGAGGAAAAATCTATATAAATGGTGTTTTTCCTTATCAAGTCATTATTAGATGATATTTTCCCACTTTTTATGATCACATTTGTGCTTTCTAGAGCTCAGGAATATAAAAAAACGTTATGTCCTGGATGATTTTTCCATATTCCATACTGGCACACAAACACCCCGCAGTGTGTGGGTGCTGGAGGGGGAGAGGTGGCCTGCTCACCTGGCTTGAGTGGCTCTTCGGCTCCTGCGCTATTATTTGTGGAGGGGCGCTGAGGGCCGCGCTGCAGCGTGACAGCTCTTCACAAATCGGCCACACAAAAAACAAGAGGTGCCGTCACTTCGTCACCAAAAATAACACACGACAGTCTCTTTGGAAAGTGCATGCCCAAAGAAGAAGGTGGCAGACTTTTCATCCGCAGGCAAGTAACCACGAAAGTTTGCCACCGATTTTAAAAACTGATGATTAATGAAGATCATATTTATTTTTTTCCGTTGGATTTGGGTGACATCAGGCGCGTTACCACAAAGGACACGGCTCCTCTTTTGAACGGCAGCAGCATGTAGCAACGTGCTAGCCGAGAGCCTGGCGGCAAACGGCGACTTCCGCTGCGCTCAAATGCGTAACTGAACCACAACCACGTTGTTGGACACGGACCTTCTGGTAGTTCGTCAACACGTGTCGCAGCCGTGACCCCCCACGTTGGTCAACGCTTCAGCCCAGCTCCTCGGAGCCCCTCCCCCCTGCCACTTATTGTGTGTGATCTATAGGCAGCTAGAGGTCTGTGGTACTTTATTGGGATCTTTTTTCTCTTTCTGTCGTTTCCCTTTGGCCTTTGCTCTTTCTCTCTAACATTGTTTTTGCATTGCATGTGTTAACTTGGTAGCATTCAGTACTATTATACCTCAACAGTCTGTCCTAATCACTACTACAGTTTTCCTCCCAGACTCATACCTCCCACGTCCTCTGCCCCTCCTCCCCCTTCCAGTCCCTCCAACCTCCCCTCCCCGACCAAGAGCGATATGCAGCGGGCAGCCTCAGAGCCACAGAAACAACACATACACACCAGAAACAAGCCACGCACGATACACAGGACACCAAACGATTCTTTCATAGCAAAAAGTTTGTTGTGCATTTCTTCTTCATCCAATACTTTGGTTACATTAAGATGCACAGAAAGGAGACTTTAGGATAGCAGTGCATCAGCTGTTACTGAATTAAGTGTGCAGCCTTTTGCATTATAACCAGACATTATGTTTGTCACTGAAAATCCTCTACTAGACGTCTAACACCTATTCTGTGCAAAGAGAGGGAAAAAAGAGGAAATGGTTAGTTTTATTTAATCCTCAACCACGTTTTTTACAACACAGCAAGCTCTCTATTTAGTCTTAATCCAGGGCGCAGCAGGGGGGGAGGAGTTCAAGGTCATTGCTGAGGCCCTCCAAATGTTCTTTTTTAAAGTTGCCATTGGAGTAAGAGTGGGGGGAAAAACTATAACAAAAAATAACCACAACCTTGCTTCAAACTCAATGGGAATGCGAGTGTTAACGGTCTCTGTTTAAAGACGCTGGAGAACTTTGATTAACTTTGATAAACATCCTGTTGATGATTTTGAGCCTTCGGCATTGAGGTAAGTAGGTATTTTAAGTTGTTTTAACATATAAACAGTTTTATTAATTGGACTCTGCTTCTGTCATTTCCCCCTCCCATCACGTAGTTGATGAACTATTTAATCCCCTCACGTTCAATCTGACACATCCACACTTTCATCTCCATATGCTGGGAAGCAGGAGCCTTCTGCTTCAGCCATTTGGTACTCGATGCCCTCAGGACAGTTGTTTCCATTTAGTCGCACCTGCTTTAGCTGAGCGCCGAGCGCAAGGGAGCTGCAAGAGTTAATGAGGGGCAGCAGTCGGCGTCCTCCACCAGCACTTTCCAAAAAAACAAAAAACATTCCTCAGGGACACGAGAGAGGATGATGAGTAACTGCAGCAGCCCACTTTTTTTGTGTTGTTGTTTTGCAACAGAGATCCCTCGAGGCTTTTGTCTCTGTTTTCTTTTCAGAACATGCAAAAGCTCCGATCTGCGGTCATCCAAAGGAGATTACATAACATGTGTAATTTGGGTTTTATTTTCGGGTTAGTCACTTATGTGGATTATCATGCCTGTTTTGCAGGGACACACAAACACACCCACGCTGTGCACATACACACAGCTGCACAGACCGAAGCAATCCGGTTCCTAAATACTCTGAGGTCTCTAGGTGGGGTCCCCTGCATATCACTTCCCTTTCCCATACTCCTTTATTATAAAACATCCCTTCTCGTAGATCTCCTTTGTTTGGATAACATTTTCTACTTTTCTTTCTCCTGTATTAACAGTCAATTGGTGGATTTATTGACATGCCTACCTTTTTTTCTGTTTGTATACAGTATTATGTTTGTTTAAAGAAAAAAAAAAAGCAGAGAGATTTTGCATTTTTAAAGAACTTTAGAGAAGCTATAGCAGAATTGCAGTTGAAAGCGTTTTGGCCGGTTTCTTACGTTGTGTCACGTGTGACTGTTTTTTTGACAGCCCAGTATTTTAAAGCCAGGTTCGTATGGAAATGCCTTCACTCCACTTGCACTGCTGTTGGACTCGCCGTCGTTGCTTTCATCCGTCTGTCTGTCTCTTCTTTTGGTGCACTCATCTGTTGGTCGACACGCAGCCGGCTCCTCATCTCCGCCCTCTAACCCCCCGACTGAGCCCATTTGAACTAATCTCTCTATTAGTTGCGACTGATGCCTCATCCAACCTGCCCTTGTTTTTGATATTATTCTTTTTTTTAATCTGTTTGAGATGGGGGGGGGAAAAAAGGATTGGGAGAGGAAACATGTTTAATTTAAGCTAGGGCGTATGTTCTCTAAGCTTTCAGACCTTTTCATTACACAGCCTTTAGTCAGACTTCTCTAGGGGGAAAAATATAAACTAATCAGCGAACAAGAGTGTTTCTCAGGCGGCTACTTTAGGGCACATTTTTTATTTTCCTCCTCCTTCTCCCTCCCTAGCCTCATAGATCAGCTAATCCTCCCAAATCAATATAAATGTTCACCATGAGTGTTGCAGCATGATGCTGCAGTAAGGGACAGAAGCGATACCCGATGTCGGTGGGAGGGGAGGCTTTTCACTGCAGCAGATTCTGCAGTGTTTTCCTCCACAATGAATTTCAGGAAAGATGTTGTCCACACACACACACACACACACACTATCAGCCATGTAGCCTGGACAGTTATGAGCTGACGCAGGGACGCTGTCTCCAACCACGTGAGGCCCGGCTCAGATTCCTTTCTTATCTCTTCCCACAGCGGAAGGGATCTGACAGTCTCTCAGAGTAAGCACAGCTAAGACGTCCATGAAATGGAGAGGGAGCGAGGGAAAGAAAGAGGGAGGGAGGGAGAGAAGGGGAAGAAATGCCAAACAGGAAGTGAAGCATCTCCCCTATCTCGGGAGGCGAGCATCAGCCAGATGTTTTTGGATAGATTTATCCCGGTGTCTGCGATAGTGATCAGTTGTTGACATACTTTTTTTTTTATTATTTCCATCGGGCAAATGAAGGCAACAGTTTGTTATGAACCACCTGAAAATTAAAAAAAAAAAAACGCCAAATGAGACCCTCGCGGGCGGAGATGCAGTGTTTGCCGTGTGTGAGACTACCACTCCCCCTTCACATGCACTAACCCATTCAAGCCCAGCTCACCTCCACCACCCCATAAAGTCACCTCCACCATGGCTCAGCCTGCTCCTCACACCTCTGACCCGACCTCCTCTTTTTGTCAAAGAGAACTAACGAGCCCCGTTGAGCCATCACCTTCCTCTCTGTGCCTGATCCACCCCCCCGAAACTAACACAAGCTGAGAGTTTTGTGTCACCCCGCCCTCCACCACCGACCCGCTCCACCCTTCTGTGTACGTGTACCATTCACAGTGCGCTACTAACACCGACGATCCTTTTTGTTAAAGCCATTTAACAAAAAGCCGCATGCTGTTTTGTTCCAACCCCCCTCCCCTCCTCCCTTCTTCACTTTCTGTTTGTGAAAGTTGACGTCAATCTCTTTGTGATTATAAATATCCTTTTTTATTTTTTTGTTTGGTTTGTATGTTTGTTTGGTAGAATGCAGCACTCTGGTGAATGTTAGACAAGCTTGGAATAGTTATAATCACAACAGAAGAAAAAAACAACAACATTGCTTATTAAGAAAATCTCATTGTTCCCTGTTTTATTTGTGCTTGAGGATGTACTGTAGTGTGTAGTGGTGGGACGGTCTTGCATTTCACTTAATGTTTTTCGTTTTCTTGCTGACCCATACTAGTGATATATAACGGTCTCAGACGTGTACATTTGGCCCCAGAGATTTCCTGTTGTGCTTGTTCTTGCACTCGTCCTCTCGCCTCTTCGATGCGTTGTTGGTCCCCTGATCTCGTCCACATGCGCACCTGTTTGCACACTTTGTCGTAGCAATCATTAGCATTGAAAGGAAATACTTCAAAGTTATCCTAGCGGATTAAAAAAAACGACCTTAAGGTCAATTTCTAATGAATGAATACTAATGATATCTATGATAATGTTCAAACTAAAGGCATGCATTGGTGTCTTTTTGATATCAAAAGTGTGCACGTGGTCGGGGCCAGGTGTTTGACAACAGACCAGAGATGCTTGACGTGTCCAAAAACTTGCTCAATAGCTATTTTCTGGCACATCGAATGGGGCTACATGCACACAATGTCTCCCTCTCTTCACCTGCACACCCACATATCCCCCTCACGCGTGCATATTCTGTCCACCCTGGGCCTTGTAATGGTAATCCAAGGCCCACTAGCTCCACTTCTGTCTCTTCCTCTCTCGCTATATATATATATATATTTTTTTTATTTGTGTGATAGCTGCATATGTGTCATGGTGCTCCCCCCTTGTCATGAGTACAGAATCACAGCAAGCTTGGAGTTTCTGGTCTTCGTTTTTGTTATTTGCAAGATTTCCATACCTCGTTTTTTCTGTGTCACTTTTTTCTATGTGTGCAAAGACCTTTTGCTCTGTAGTGGTTCATATATGTATGCGTGTGTGATACATATATTGTCCCCTCCTTCCTCCCACTCCTCCTTCCTTAACTTCTCAAGTTAGTGGATGTGACTTGATGTGTTGTTGTTATTATTAATCCCAAAAGAAAGAAAAAAAACGCTTATACACAATTTCTTTTTAAAGATAAATAAATCTCAATCCTGTAGATTACAGACTATAGCCTCATGTATACATCGTAGTGGAAACCTTACCCTCTCTCCCAGTCTCCCCCCTCACCCTTACCCGCCCTTACCACTCCTTGTGCTGGTAGACACTGATATTACACGCTGTAGGTGATGTGGATGACAATAATGATTATGGTGATGGTGGTGGTGGTTGTGCTGATGATGATAGTGTGATTTGAGTGTTTTTTATTTATTTTTTGTTTTGTTATTTGATCAGTACCCAAACGGGGAAAAGCTCCTCTTATTATTGGAATATTTTTGGTTTTTTTCTCCTCTTTTCTCTCTGCTAGGATAACATCGGACACCGGCTGCTTCAGAAACATGGCTGGAAGTTGGGGCAAGGGCTCGGCAAAACAATGCAGGGTAAGGAATCCCTCGTCTGTACGCTTACGTTCAATGTATGCTGGTGGTACTGAGCCTCCACGCTGTCATTTGCTTTCCTCCTCACATTTCCAGGTTTTTTTTTATTTTTTTGTAATTTTTTATCAGCAGCTTTTCTTTTTCTCTCTTTCTTTCTCTGGTCTTTCCCTTTTTGTGTCTGTTGCTGGGTAAATTTGATTTAAAACAAACGTCATTCCAGTTGTTGCTGCTGCTCTCGTGCAGCTGTCAGGAGATCCAGAGGCCTCGTAAAGGATTGAGACTGATGGCAGGGACTCCTTCGCGGTTTGGAGATTGGAAGTGAAGCGTTTATTTGTGTTTCAATCATGCGTTTAGTTTACAGCAATCCACATTCAAGCGAGCCTTTCCGCCCCCCCCTTCTAAAACACAATAATTAGTGACAGTTATGTTTACTTCCCGTTGTTTTAGCCAGCAGGCGTTTGAGAAAAAGTGGTTATGGACTTGGATGGCTGATGTGCCAGCACATGCGTCTCGTACCTTCTCCGGATCTTCCTCTGAACTCTTTGCTTACAAACAAAACGCCCTCTGATCAGCTGACATCGCCGGGTTTACGTCGTGGTTGTTCCTCCTCTAAGGCGTGGGTCGTATGTTTTGTGATAATGAAAAGCACATGGTTTGCTCTGGGGGGGAAAAAACAAACCAGCAAACGCGTTAGCCAGTTGTCGTCTCTCTTTGAAGGAATGCAAAGCTCTTGAATAACCAGGCGAAGTACGAGATCTTTGTCTGTTTGCATCGTGTCTTCTGTTTTTTTTACAAGACATGCACTCTCAGTCCAAATCTCTCTGGTCTGTGTCACTCTAATCTATTAATATTATCTGTGCAGAAGGAAGCTTTTATCCTTCTTTTTATTATTATTTTAAGATCAAGGATTGCCGTCTCTTTGGGGTGGAGAGGAAAGTGCTTCGTAAGCTCTGCACGTAGAATTAACTCCATAAGATGTAGAAGGCTTTCAACGAGAAAGAGGTGTACTTTCTGAAGACCTCTGTAGTCCGATGGCCCGGTGGATATTGACTCGCTGCGGGACTGAACAGAGCCGAGAGTGTGTGTGTGTGTGTGTGTGTGTGTGTGTGTGTGTGTGTGTGTGTGTGTGTGTGTGTGTGTGTGTGTGTGTGTGTGTGTGTGTGTGTGTGGGTCGGTCTTGGCTAACGCCAGCACCTCATTAGCTCAACCCCGCTGTGCTCGTGGGCTCATTGGCTCGGAGGCAGTGGTGCAGAGCCTGGCATGTGTCCACCGAGCCTCTTCCTGTCTCCCTCATCTTTATTCTCTCTTTCCTCCTTACTTTTCTATCTCCCTCTTCGTAGCCTCACCCCTTCCCTGCACTCTTTCCGCAGAGGCTGATGAATAGCATTGTCCGTGAGTGATGCCATCACTGGCAGGCCAGTGTGTCCTTGCAGTTTGCTCAGATTAGAGCTTTTTTTTTTTCGCGCATCATTTCTGGCATTTTGTCTTTCCTCCTCCGCAGAGTTTTTCTTCTTCTATCCTCTCGGCTTGTACCATTTTAACCTCAGATCTTTCATTCCTATAACGCTCACGCTGTCGTTTTCATCCACTTAAGTGCAACTCTCCCCGCACACCCAGCTGCAGCATGCTCAGCGTCAGTCATTTTAACGAGAAACACGTTTCAAGCGCACGCCCCAAACTTTGAGCCCAGTTACAAGCCTGACGCGTGAACATATCGTGGGGTCGATGCAGAGCTAGCAAAGCGAGTGAGTTGCTTAAAAAGACGGCCAATCTAAAGACACAAGATATCCAACGTTGTGCTGCTTGATTCAATTTGCAGGCAGCATAGTTAGATTACTGAAATGTCCATGTCATCCTCATGTGTGGAGGGGGTCAGGGTAATGAGATTGCAGTTGTCTGTGCAGACAGAGAGACAGAAAACTGTCTGCGAACTCCTCACATGTGTGCTTGACTCGTGGTTTATCGAGCTGAGACTTCATCAGATGACTGCGGTGGTACTAAAACAATGTTGTGTACTGACCAAAAGAGTAGATGAGGAAGAATAAATCCATCCCATTTCCTCTGTTTTAACGCCTCAGGGTGGTACTCGATGTATTCCCCTCAGTGGGGAAACAGTCCAACCGGCAGGCTTTTGCAGTAAATAACGTGTCTTTTTGTTTATATCTGCTCTCCACACTGTCTGATTTGAAGAGTCTTGATATATTAAAGTATATTAAAGGTTTATCGCGCCTCTCGGTGAGCCGTTGAGCTGCTCCCCTGGGTGCCCTGGCACCTCTCTCTCATGCGCATATATGGCCTCGGCCTCCCGGTTGTTGTCGTCTCGTAGGTATTCTCGGCCTGACGATGGCCAGCGACCAGAGCGGAGCGGGACGCCGCTTCACTCTGGGCAGCAGCAGGAGGAGTGGGGGGGGGGTAACAAGCACGTTTGTGATTTGTTACAGCGTGTGGCGTTGTAATATTTCCATCTTGGCCTTCGAAACCGGCCGAATAGCGATTCATTTGACGCGCTAAGGACGTGTGCCTTGTGTGGAGGAGAGAGCGAGTTGCTGGCTGACTGTGCTCTTGTTCTTCGCCGCTGGCACCACTGATGTGCGGTTACGTAAGCTTCCTGCTTTGTGGGCAGATGAGACTGCGGCAAAAGTGTGTCCAGTTGTTTTGTAGGAATTAACGGCCCACTGTCTCCGCTCTTAATTTGCTTAACGCGCTCAGGAGTAGGCAACACAACACGTTGAAGTTTGCTGGATAATCGTTGTAATCTTCCTCTCCTTTCCTGTCCTTCTTGCAAGAAGAGAAGGTTTTTTTTTATTTTTTTGACATTTTTGAAGTGAAAGCATTGTGACCCCTTTTTTAAGTTTTTCACTGTATTGACTTTGTTCTTATTCTTCTTTTGTCCTTTTGCCCCTTTTTAGGTAAGGTTTGTTGGATCCCCTCTGTATGTCAGTATGTGTGTGTGTGTGTGTGTGTGGGTGTGTTTTCTTTCTCCCACTCTGCAGTTGACCTCAATGTAACACCCCCTTTTACAGTGTACCGTAGGCTAATGGCCTCTGTCAGCTTCCTCCTCTTTGCTTCATAATCACTAAACCTTTATTTCAATCTGCACAAAGACTATGAAGTGCTTTTCGATTTGAACAAAGAAACAAAAATCCATTTGAAATCACGGTAGATTTAGGAAGCCATGATTCCATCACACACCCCTTTTTTTTATTTTTTTTAGAATCATCGTCTCCGCGTATTTTATTTTTTTCCTCCTTTTGAGTTTCCGTTGCTGCTGTCGGGTATCTGATTGGCTGTAACCACGGCTCAGTCTTTGAATGGCTTGCAGAGTAGACAAGTCCCTCCCTCTCTTCCTCCTCTGCTTGTTTGCCTGTTTCTACCTCCAAACCTGTGAAACTTGTGTGTATGTGTGTGGTCGTCATGTGGGACTGAGACGTGTGTGTGTGTGTGTCTGTTACTGACCGGGCCATAGAGTCAACTTACAGGGAAAATCTCGCCACCCTTCTCCACCCCCGAATGTCTCTGTCCCCATGGTCCCCCCCCCCTCTTCCCCTCTTTTTCTTTGCCCCTCCTGCACAGCATGTTTGTCCCAGAGGTTGCACTCCTGCCTCAAACCGCCACTCTCACATGGGGCTTTAAGCAGTGTTGGAGGGAGTAACACACTGAATGTACTTCCACGTGATGGAGTGAAATGAAACCCCTCCAGACGGGTGCATAGTTCACATTTTTCAAAGTGGACTTCGGTAAAAAATTTTAAAAAAAAACGCTGCCGCATAGCGATGCAGACCCCCCCCCCCCCTCCTTCCCTCACTCTAAGCACTGCTCAAAGCCTTGCTGGCTCTTTCCTCAGGTACATTTTTTTATGTGTGTCATGTGTTCACCGCACATCCCCAAAAAACAAGCTCGCCGTGGCCGTAAGAGAGCGAGGAACTGGGCCGACGAGCGTCCCGCGGGGCAAAAATAAAAAGCTCAAAAGGGGGCGGGGGGAATGGTGGTCTTCCCATAGCCGTGTCCGAAATCATTCACTCGTTCACTCCCTGCCCACCGCCTCGTGGTTCTGAGGACTATATAGTGAGCTCACCAGCAGAAACGCCATCGGACACTCCTCGTTTTGCATACTAAATACATGCATGTTTGTGATGAATACGTATCGTTAGCCATTTTGTCGAGTCGCTCGTTTTTAGCTAAAACGCTCTGAGAGCTTTTATTGTGAAAAGTCGTAAAGTGGTTTACGCTGCCGGGGTATTTTACTAAATCTTTTGCGGGTGTTTGTGTGGTGATTCTCTCTCCTCTCGTCCGTCTGCCATTTTTTCCTTCGGCGCAATGCATGATGGGACGTAGTGCTTGGTTTCGTGACCATCGGTCATACATTATGGGGTACTTTGAGTCCACTATAAGGTGTAATAATAATAATTCTCACTCCACATTCGGGGCAGCAAACAAAATGGCGAACTCACTATATAATTCCTCTGTACAGTGAAGAGGGAGTGATTTTGGACACGTTTGAAAAAATACATACAAAAAAAGACACTTTCCTTGTCACAGACGCTCCAAAAGTAGATGTTACTTTTAATTTATGACTTTAGAAGACACACTTTCCTTCTTCCCTTCACCTTTCTGCTCGGTGACGGTGAAAAAAAAGTGTTTTTTTTTTCGAGACGCCAGGCTTAGGGGACGGGGACGAGCGGTCGGGGGAGAGTGGTGAGAGAGCACCCTGTAAGCACCTAGCCCTGAGTGAAGGGATGAAGGGGAGGGTGGGGGTGTCACACTGAAGCCCCTCTGGTATTAAACCCCCTAAACCACACCCCAAACCCCACCCTCCCTTCTCTATGTGCCTCAATCTTCCTGCTTAACCAATTGGTGTTTCTTTTTTACAGCGATTTGATCCTGCCCATGTTGTGCTGATGGTAAACTTAGTGGTAAATGTTATTTTATCCCCCCCAATTGAATTGTTTTATTTTCGTTTTAATTTCGTCCCATTTTTGTTTGTTTTTTCTCCTCTCATCAGAGCACCAATGCTACATAGGCTTTCAATTCTCTCTGTACTAGTCCTCCATTCTGCTGCTTGTATATTATCATGCATATGTATTACTCTTAGAACATTGTCATTTTGTTTGTTTTCAGTTTTTTTTGTGTTTTTTTTATTTTTTTTAAAACCTTGTGATTCACACCTTGTGATTTAGATGCACATTGTTTTTGTCTGGTCCCTTTCTTTTCCACTGGAATGGGTAATGTGGAAGTATTGTCACTGTGTTTAAAGATTGGTGATAGTTTTGGGATGACTGTAATTGTTCATTAATCTTTAATTCTGGGCCTGGCTTGTGACTCCGCTCAGACAGACCACTGCAGTGGCTGGCTAACAGACCCAATGCCTCTTTACTTTTTAGAGGGGGGGGGTTCACTTCTCTATCGCTGTTGGGCAAAGAGCGTGAACAACACACACACACACACACACACGTCCACAAGCAGAGCGTCTCGTGATCTAGACGTCACACAATCCTAGTGGAAATACGGCCGAAAAACAATTGTGCAATCATGAAAATAAGCGTTTTCCAGCTGACGGACACTGCAGTGGGGCTGAGGGTCCAGCTAGGCCGGTATATGTTACAATGCCCATGCATTTATGATTTCACAATGAATATGTCATTGGGCTGTGGTGACTAAATTACTCGTGAAACGACACAGATATTGGAATTGATTGATATTCGCACTTTCCTCCGTGTCAGGAAGTGATAAATTCGTAGTTTAATGAAAATGCATTTATATTTAATACATTATACATGTTGAGTATTACTTTTTCGTATTATTAGAGTTCTGTTTTTTCTTTCTAAAAGAGAAAACTTTCATTTTGAGTCTAAAACCACAGCAGTTAAACTTCGATTTGTATATTTTGCAAGCCCAATGCTTGTTGTTATTCCATATGCCCAATGGTATACAAACAATAATAATTCATACAAAAACTTGAATATGTGGGAAGAAAAAAAAAAACTGAAACCAAACATAATTGATAATCAGTAAGATTGATTATTGGCTGGCTGGCAACAGGAGCAGCAGAACTAGTCCAAATTATTTTTTATGCCTCTTGTTTTGAGACCCCGCCCTCCTCCTCCCCCCTGTCTACCTGTCTGTCTGTCCTCCCCCTCATTCTCCCCCTCCCCTCCCCATGTTTCACCAGGTAAGTATCCCCCATCCCTTGCACTGTCACCACGGCGATACCTGGCCTGTGACGTCACTCTGCTGTAGTTCAGTGCTTGTGTCCTTTTTTAATTTTTTACTGTCTTTCTCTCTGCTTTGTTTGGCTGATTTTTTTTTTTTTTATGAGTGGATTAAGCAATTCTGTGTCGATCTCCAAAGTAGTTTTGATTTCTTTTTTTGATATATATATTTTATATCTTTAATGTTTCATTCTGTTTTGTTTTTTTTGGTTGTCTTCGGTTTGTTTATTTTCCTACAGTTAATTTCCTTCCGATCCAGCTCTTTTCACAGCTTACGTAATGTAATTTAAATAAGGTGGGGGGGGGGGGAGGGGGTTGGTCCTCAGGACAAGTTGAAAGGGTGCAAAGGTCAGAAAGAGATGGTGCAATACGCCTCAGATAATATTGGGAGGCTGTGTTCCCCTCATGGAGGGTGTCGCAGTGGTGCTCAGTGAGCAGCGGCAGCAGCTGCCCGGCCTGTTGCAACTCCCTGTACACACACACACACACACACACACACACACACGCGCACCACACGCAGCCCCTCGAGCTGTAGCGTCCTTGATAAATTTGGCATACTGGTCCAACAGGACTGCAGCAGTGAAACGGGCGGAGGAAGAGGAGGAGGAGGAGGAGGAGGAGGAGGGGCGGCGACACGCCGAGCGGCGACGTAATCAAGATCGAGCTGACGGTTTTGTTTCTTTAACCGTCTCTGTTGCCCTCGTAGTTGTGGCTACTTTCCAAAACAAAAAAAATGCAAATCGGCAGCCCGGTATGTCGGTCTCTGCTCGGTGGCTGCAGTAAGCTGTGAGAATGGCTGGTGTTTGGTTCACTGTAGCTTTCTGGTCTCTCTGCACTTCAAAGGCAAAAAAAAATAAATCTCTAACCCCAGCACCCTATGCTCTTAAAAAAAAAAAAAAGAAAAAGCAGGCTGTGTCTCCGAGCTGGCCGTCCCCGTCCCCGCCTCAGAAAACTCACCTGGCCCCCCTCTCTCTGTCTCTTTTCCCTCAGGACGCACCGACCCTGTGCCCATCACCCTCAAATATGATGTCATGGGAATGGGACGGATGGAGATGGAGGTAAGAATTCACTTTATTAAGCCTCGCCCAAAATCACAAATTACTACATACTTCTTCATTAATGAGGACGTAGTAGAAGCATCAGGGCATATTTTAAATGTCCTGGTTGCTGCTAAACATCATCAGTGTCCAGCAGGGTCGGGCGACATGTAAACATTTCCCAACCGGCCGCCTTCAGCGCCTTTTTAGCCTCTTTTTTTCCCCATTATTGAACCAAAGAAATTGGAATACATGAGTAGAAATGGAATATCATATTAATAAGTTTGTTTTCTTATGTGTATAATCGGCTTAAAATATATATATAATTAAATTAAAAAAAACGTATAATACCTTTTTTAGAATGAGCTGTTTATGTTCACATACGGCCACCATGTTCCTACAACAGCTCAGATCAAACCAATCACCGGCTCTAGATGGGGCCACTTGATTCCCCTTCATGCTTTTATCTGTGTGCTGCGAGGTATTTGAAATGAAGAACATGTGCTAACGCAAACCCATCGATCATCGACCCCTCGGGGCTGGCGCTCCAAACTCGTCTCTGGAAGAATTATTGGGCGCTTTTAAATCCATGAAAGGAAACCCATAACTGAGCTGGCGGCGCACCGGGCACGAGAGTTTCAGCCGGAGTCGCGTCAAAGCTCGGCAGCCAGAAGCGTTTTTTTCTTCTGAAATGATCGATCGCGCTTCACCAGAAGAAGCGCCGGCCTGAAATGAATTTATGGGTGCCAAATGTTAATCTCTCCGTACGAGAAAGATTCACGGTACGGGTTGCGTCCCTCATCTCCACCGAGGGGGGGGAAGTTTCACTGCTGCACGGCGGTTTGTCAAGATGTCCGTTAAAGATCTCGACTGCCGTGACCTCGACCCCTCCCTCCCCCAAAAGAAACACCCTATAGATATAGACAACCCATCAAACATGAATTATCATATGATGAAGTAACGCTCGCTGCCTCAGTGGACATGAAGATGCTTTCAATCTGCCGGCTGCGCAGCGCAGACGTTCCTGGAATGCCGGTCCCTGCCGTAAATTCCCGTTTGACCTTCTGCTGAGTATCATTCATCCGTCTTTAAAGGAGGATAGTGGAGGAATGCTTCTCTGTTGACGCGCTCCCACAATCCATCATGTTTTTTTTTTTTGTTGGTCTGCCGCAGTGTGAATATCCGTTGTGTAAATCACGTGCCCTGTGTTCTCCCTACACTTTTGCATTGATGCGGTTTTGCAGAAGGACTCGTTTTGATGCAGCCAACTGACCAATAGGACTTCAGTTGTGACTTAAGCAATCTGACATTTAGGAAAGAAAACCCAAAACGGACCAATCACAGCCCCTGAAAGCCCGTAGGGGTCAACGGCTGAGCCTGTCCACACAGTTTAATAAAACCATGAATGGAATATAAGATGAAACTGGACTGCTCGCTTTGATCCAGGAGTGTAACTGTTGTGTCTTTTTTTTTTTTTTAAGCTGGACTATGCAGAGGACGCCACAGAAAAGAGAAGAGTGCTCGAAGTGGAGAAGGAGGACACAGAAGAACTGCGGCAAAAATACAAGGTATGTGTGTGTCGTTCTGAATGTTGGTGTTGGTTTCTGTCACACACACTCGTTAAAAGGCTGCTGTGGTGCGTCTAAAAAGTGTCATTTTCAAACACTTTGTATTCCCTGTCAACAACAGGACCAGGTGGAAAAGGAGAAAGCCATTGCAAAGGCTCTGGAAGACCTGAGAGCCAATTTCTACTGTGAGCTATGTGACAAACAGTACACCAAACACCAGGAGTTCGACAACCACATCAACTCTTACGACCACGCTCACAAGCAGGTACTTCTGAATATCAATTTTCGCCCTCCTCTGTTTGTTTTTTTTCCTGTGAGAGAAGAGATCCTGATGGGGCTTTTGTTTCTCCCGCATCTTTCACGTAATTGCAGCGGCTCAAAGAGCTCAAGCAGAGAGAGTTCGCTCGTAATGTCTCGTCCCGGACCCGGAAAGGTGGGAAGAAGCACGAAAAGATGCTGCGCCGGCTGCACGAGCTGGCGGAGCAGAGGAAACAACAGGACCGGTGAGAATGTGATCCCGGACTGCCCTCTGCTGGCCGGACATCAAAACATATCTGAAGTTGTAGCACAATAATTGTAGATCATTCTCTCTAAAACTGCTTCTTTCAGTTGGAAAACCCTTTCTGCAACGTCTCATCATCATCATGCGTTTGTGTTTCAGCACTCCGGGAAGCGGGCCCATGTTCAAACCGACCACGGTGGCCGTGGACGGCGAGAAGTCCGAAGACGGCGACCTGACGCCGGAGAACGCGGCCTTAACGGACTGCGTCCTGGAAGGATCCTTCGCGGACATAAGCGAAGCCGAGTCCCCGAAGCCGAGTCCGACCATCAGCTTCTCCCTGGGGAAAAGCAGCGCCACCTCCCCGACCTCGAGCGGGGCGTCCAAAGTCAGCGTGTCCTTCTCTTTCGCCAAGAAGGCCCCTGTGAAGCTGGAGACGGTCGCCGCGGCGTTCGCGGATCACGGAGAGGAGGCTATGGAGGAAGAGGAGGGCCAGGAGGGCGAGAAGGCCGCGGGGCAAGAGGAGACGTCCGGGAGCAGCACAAACAGCCCGAAGGAGGACGGATCAGGAGGAGTTGACGGAGGAGAGGCCGCTGTTGGGGCAGCGGAGGAGGAGGTGCAGCCGCCTGACGACAGCGCCTCTTTAGCCTCCACTCTCAACAAACTGAAGATGATGATGAAAAAGGAGGAAGGCTATGCCGGACAGGAGCCCGAGTACTATCACTACATACCCCCGGCTCACTGCAGGGTGAAGCCTCGCTTCCAGTTTCTGCTTTTTATGAAGGCCACCGATCAGTGTCTGATCAAAGCTGACGAAGACGAGGAGATGGTGCAGGAGGAAGAGGAGGATGGCGACAACGAGGAGGAGGAGGAGGAGGAAAAGGAGAAGAAGGATGAAGATATTCCTGAACAGACGGAGCCAGACGTCACAGAGTGCAAGACTGAAAAAGAAGAAGAAGATGATGTCACGTCATCCCCGGACCCCGAGCCGGCTCCTCCGTCGCCGAAAGTAAAGACGGAGGAGGTCGCCGTCGTAGAAGCAGATGCAGCCGCCGTTGTCCCGGCTTCCCCGAAACAGAAAGCAGAGAGCGCGCAGGATACTCCTGAATCCAACTCGGGTCCTAAAATCCCCACGGGTCCCTTCTTCCCAGTGCTGAGTAAAGACGAGAGCACGACCCTGCAGTGGCCCTCTGAGCTCCTCGAATTCACCAAAGCCCAGCCGTCCCTGTCCTACAGCTGTAATCCCCTCTACTTTGACTTCAAGCTGTCCCGCAACAAAGGAGTGCGTGGCGGGAAAGCGGCGAAGTCTTCAAAGCCTTGTGAAGAATCTGATGACAAGAGGAAAGAGTCGGCCGCCGCGCCCGCTGAAGGAGATAAGACGAGTAAACCCGGCACCAGCGCTGACAAAGACAAGCCGGTGATGGCGGGCGAGCCCGGCCAACCGGACGGTGAGGAGCAAAAGCTTGCGACCGGCGGTGCCAAGAAGAAGAAGAAAAAGAAGAAGCATAAGAAGTCTGCAAAGCGCTCGAAGCGCAAAGGAAAAGACAAGGAAGCGAAAGAGGACGTGGAGGGCGAGACGGAGGCGACGCAGGAGAAGCCCAAAAAGAAGAAGAAACACAAACGGAAGAAGAGCAAGAACAAGGCGCCGGATCAAGACGAGGAGGCGGTGGGCGAGAAGGAGAAGGAAAAACCAAAGTCGGAAGACAAAGCCGTCGCCTCCTCTGTTACGCTGACACCTGGAGGGGGAGGGGCCACGGGAAACGCAGGAGTCGAGTCGGGGAAGAGGAAACGCGCCGCGAAGGAAGTGCCTTGCAAGTCTGGAGCGGAGGAAGGAGGAGCCGGAAAGGGCGCCGACAAGGTCAACTCGGAGGAGCGCGGCGCCCCCAAGCGGCAAAAGACGGACTCCGGCGCACCTCAAAGCGCCTCCTGCTCCACCTCGGCCCAGAAGAGCCCCGGCCCCGGTCGACCTCCCAGCAGCGACAGCGAGGAGGAAGGCGGCTCCAATACTCAGCGCTCGCGGCACCACAGGTCGAGCCCCCGGGAGCAACGGCGCCACCACAGCGAGGAGTCGCGGCGGTCCTGCAGCCGCTCCTCGAGGCGCGGGGAGAGGCGGGGCAGCAGCCGCCAGCGCCACCGGGGCCAGCCCTCCCGCAGCCACTCGGACTCCAGCAGCTCCGAGCGCTCCTCGGCGGGCAGCAGCGCCTACAGCCACCGCAGCCGGAGCTACTCGGACAGCTACAGCGACTACAGCAAGGAGGGCCGCCGGCGGAGGCACTCCAAGCGATCGTCGGACTCAGAGTACGAGCGGAGGGGCAGCCGAGGCCGGAGGCGGTCCAGGAGGCGCCAGTCGTCCTCCTCGTCCTCGGAAGACTCGCGCTCGCGTTCGCGCAGCTACAGCCGCAGGAAGCGGCACCGGCGGCAGCAGCACCACCACCGCAGCAGCTCGAGGAGCTCCAGCAGCTGGAGCCGCAGCACCAGCGCCAGATCCTGGAGGCGCAGCTACAGCCGCAGCCACAGCTCCGCCAGCCGCTCCTCCAGCTCCACCAAAGGGTCGTCTCGCCGGCGGGCCCCGAGGGCTCGGGCCGACGCCGACGCGCAGCGCAGGGACTTCAACCGCTCCTGCATCTACCGCTCCCAGTCGCCGCGTTCGTCCTCGTCGCGAGGCCTCAACCGCAACGCCCATTCGTCCGGCTCGCAGTCTCTGAGGCTCGGGGGCTCGCGAGATGCAGGCGAGCAGAAAAACAGCCTCACCGCACGCCAGCTGCTGGAGAAGGTTCAGTCTAAGAAAAGCTCTGACGATTCTACCGCGGGAGCAAAATCTGGGATTAAGATCAAGGACCCGCCACAGGGATACTTTGGTCCCAAGCTACCGCCGACCCTGGGAAGCAAAGCCATGCTGCCGCTTTTCGGTAAGCTGCAGGCCGGGAAGAAGCCGATGTTTCCTCTCACCAGACCGGTGGAGAGCGAGAAGTTGGGGGTTGGAAAGTGCTCTGAGCCCGAGGTGATCCTGGTGGAGCCCATCAGGGAGTTCCCCCCACCACCGCCACCCCCAGCGCCACTGGTCCTGGTCCAGAAGGTGGAAGAGGCCCCACAGATCACGTTGGTGGTGCAGGAGGAGACGCCCCTGCCCACTCCAGAAGTCCAGCTGCTCCAAGAGCCCCAGCCGTTGTTTGAACAGGACCCCTCCATGGCAATGCCCCAGTACCAAGGAGAACCGGGACAGGACCCCTCTCAAATCCCCATGATGGACTCCCTCATGACCGAAATGCAGCAGCCGATGCACGCCTACCCGGCTTACCCGCCGCCCAACCTGGAGGAGGACTGCATGGAGGCGGAGGAGGACGGACTGGCGCCTCTGGAGAGCCAGCCCATCACGTTCACGCCGGAGGAGATGGAGAAGTACGGCAAGCTGCAGCAGGCGGCGCAGCAGCACATCCAGCAGCAGCTCATGGCCAAGCAGGTCAAGACGTTCCCCTCGGCCGCGGCCGCCGCCGCAGCCCAGGCAGCCGCCGCCGCTGCAGCCGCCAACATGGCCCAGGCGCCCCACCCTCAAGCCATGCAGCAGATCCACATCCAGCAACCCACCATATCCATGCCCTCCGGCACGTCGCTCGCCACGGTGCAGCACGCCATCCTGCAGCACCACGCCGCCGCCGCCGCGGCCATGGGCCTGCACCCGGCGCACGCCCACCACCAACACCCCGCACACGCCCAGCTGGCCCAGGTACACCACATTCCCCAGCACCACCTCACCCCCATCTCCTTGTCTCACATGGGCCACTCCCTGGGCCACACCCTGGGCCACTCGCTGGGCCACTCTTTGCAGCACTCGCTGGGACACGCCGGGCTGATCCCCGCCCACCACACGGCCTTCCTCTCCGGTCAGCCGATACACATCATCCCGGCGTCCGCACTTCACCACACTCCCTTAGCGCTCCACCACGTCCCGCACGGCCTCTACCCCACGCTTTTCGCGCAGCGTCCCTCGCAGGCTGCCGCGGCGGCGGCGCTGCAGCTCCACCCGCTGCTCCACCCAATCTTCTCAGGGCAGGACCTCCAGCACCCGCCCAACCACGGCTCTTGAGTTTGCGACACAAGTGAAGGAGTTCTCAGTCACGGCGACCCCCCCCCAAACCTCACTGGAAGAAAGACTCCACCTGAACCGGCTCGGTTCACGGATGTAAAAGGTGAAGAAGTCTTTGCAGCGGCGTGCGGGCAGCGAGACAGGAAGCTGTCGGTGAACTACCCCTTTTTACCGGACAACGCGGCGCAGAAGTTGTAGCCACAAAGTGGTGCTGCCTGTGTTGGGACGTTAACATTTTCTTCAGGCTCGTGAGAGTTTTTTTCTTCCTTTTTCATGTTTTGTCCCAAAATGCTAAACCGGAAGGGGGTAGAGTTAAAAAGACTTCCTTGAGACTTTAGCTTCAATTCCAGCTTGAGGTATAATAATGATAATATGAATAACACCCGTTCCTGATTCAACGATGAATCAGACAAACCACTGGAGGTTTCTTTTGCTCGTTTTCCACGTACAAAGCATTCAGTTTTTTCTCGTTTCGGCAGCCAAAGAGACGTAACGGCTGAAGCTGTAAGCCGAAATCATGACGCGAGAGGGGGAAGTACGTGATCGGCGAACAGCTTCGACTCTGTGATGTAACCGTCAGAGAGGCGTACTTATACTTACTGATATCGTTTGTTTTCATATGACTACTTGCTCTCTATTGGCTCCTTGGTCTCATAATTTGTAATGCAGTAACTTGTACATATATCAGTGTGTAATGTGAAGAATCCCACCAATGATGACCATATGAAAATGGGTATGACATAAGAACTCTCTGGTTCGTGGGCGGGAAATGTGACGTCTGTGTGAGGAAACGTCCCGATGCTGGGACATGTTCACGTTCCCCCGTGGCGAGAGGGTGCACCTGAATAAAATTGCACTGAAAATCTGTACATGGAGATGGTGCGTTTGCATCATGTAACAATAAGATTGTAGAATACTGCAATAATTGTATTTTTCTGTTTTTAAATTATTTTCCAAAAATGCTCTTCTGAAGAAGAGCTGTGTTTTTGTTTTTTTTTTGTTGCTTTTGTGTAATTTTGTAAATAAACCTGCTGTAGATTAACTGATTAACATGCTAGAGGTTTTTGGTATTGGAAAAAAATGTAAAAAAAAAAAAGCAGAAAGACGAGATGGATGGGAGACGGTCAAGTGTACGTATTTTATCACGTTTGTTTATAAATTAGCCCGCTGAAGACGGGCTAAGAGGCGAAGGATAGTGATCTGTTCAAACAGTAGCAACTCTGTATTTTCTAAGGACTTACTGTTTCAGAAAATAAAATATTGAGTTCATGTGTTTTTCTGTAATATGTCGGGTTCCTCACATTTATACGTTAACAAGACTCACAAGCATGAAGAAGCTCCATCTGGAGGACAGTGACAAAGATTAACCCCTAGATGGCGCCCTGGTTAGCTTGAATACACTTGTGAAAGCAGGAAATTAGCACAACAGCGGCTGTGACAACCCTCAGTCTTAACTTTGATCACAACAGAGGAAATGAAACTTGTTTTTATTCTATCAATAATTAAGTCACAGAGTGAGACCAGACGGAAGCTTAAATCCAAGAGATTATTTAGAAATTATACATCGTAACGAATAAAACAAACTATTCTACGGAAAAATGTTGAGTTAAGGTGTAAAGAAACATGAAGCATTGTGAGTATTTCTATGACAAAACGAGGCAGAATGACAAAGATTCAGATAGAAAACAAACAGCTGGTCTCTGGAGGAAAAAGCTGAGATTGAAGCTCAGTGAAGTTGTTTTTTAGAAACAGTTGAGAGTGATTTACAGCCTCAGAGTGGTTTTGATTAGATTCTGGATCTGTGGCAGTGATCTGGAGGAGAGCAGAGTCCTGATATCAAAGTTCACTGCTCTGTCATAGCTTCAAGTGGAATAAAATACTGACTTATGAGGATCATGGAACGCTACCATTTTGCAAAAAGGTGCCCCAAATAATTTAAATGGTGTTAAACAGAACTATGAATGGCACGATTTCTAAAACTCCCAAATATGATGTTTAAAAAAAACAAAAAAAACTGCCACTTTTCATATCATGAGGGATGCCGCGCTGCAGAAATGTCCACGACTGATCTCGGCAGCCGCTGTGGCTGGACGGCGGGTTCAGCCCAGGTATCGAACCACCAGGAACATGAGGACGCAGGTGGCCAGCATGCCGCCGACCATGATCAACTTATCCTGCGTGGCTCGCTTTTCTATCAGTCTCATCACCGTGTTGGACAGGCCCAGCATGTTGGCCACGTCCAGCATCTTCTTGTGGGTCCCCTGTGCAGAGCGGAGGGGGGGAAAATCACACGTTAGAGGATTGTTCTTGGCTTCACGTGAACGCATTGTAATTACTGACTGATTTGGTGGATTTTGGGAAACGTTTGCGCGGCCAACGCCCTCCTGACGCGCCGCTCCGTCAGAGGCGTTCTCACGGCTAGACGACACAGACGCACCCTGATAAGAGGAGGCCTGGAGCGAAACCAGGAAGACCATCATCCTCCCTGGAAACCAGGACTCACCCTCCAGTTGAGCAACAATAAGACTATTGTGATCCACGTCAACGCCAAAAAAACGGGTCAGGGAACGTGCAATTTAACCCGCAACTATCCAGGGAGTGAACCCTTCTGTTAGCGGTGCTGTGAGGCTCTTATTGACGATAAGAATAAATGATAATTACACACATATGAGCTTTTGAATCATTATTTTGTACTATTATTGTTACAGCTTCTCTCAACATCCCTACGACTTGAGGGCGACTAATTTGCCAGAAAAAACAAGACAAAACTCACAATTGACAAAGTAAAAGATGAATTTGACTGCGGTCAGGTCTATAGATATCACGATAATATTGTTATTTGTGGCGGGAGAATCTGATGCTGTGACAGCACCACCTTTAATACCGGTTCTTTAATCTCTAAAAAAAAGTTGCTCTGCTCTCTACGTGGATATTTTTCATTTGAGGGTCTTGCATTAAATCACACACCTTCAGTGTCGATCTCTGATCTCGGAGACCGTTGAGGATGCTGCTGCCGCTGCCCAGGAGGTCGTCCATGCCTCTGTGCGCGTTGTGCAAGTTGGAGTTTAACTGCAGGGTCTCATCTATGGGGATGGAGGTATCGGCGTCCTATTGGGCAAGAACAAACGTTTAATTACATATTTTTATTCCGCATTGTTCAACTTGAGACATTTCTATCTCGATAAACCAGCCAGCGTGGCAACTCAGAGTCAAAGTTCACGGAGCCCTATCGCATTTGACCAAACCCTCTTTTTTTAAATCAGAAGACTTGGACCTCTGAATGTTGGATTCATAACTAATAAAGAGCAAACACATAACTTGAGCTCTGGTGCGGCAATATTACGAAAGGTTGACGTACGTTGGTCGTGAAGGTCCGGCTCATGAGTTCCTCCCTCTCTCGGTCCTGGGCCTCTCTGGCGTAGCGCCGGTGCTGGAAGTTCTGCAGAGCGGTCCGAAGGTGTTGGACGTCGTACTTCAGCTGGTCCACTCGTCTGAGGGAACGCAAAGGAAACGATAGATTCACCCCTCAAACATTCTGCCAGTCACCTGCTAGACATCTTTCATGACAACGCAACACTGCGCCACATCCATCTAACACTTCCTAATTGTGTTGGCTGATGAGAACATTTCTTTCCGCTCACATCTCATGCAGTTGGAATGAAGCGTCTCTCCTTGGCTTCACTCAGACCCCGACGAGAGCCGACTAAGATCAGAGGACTGATGTGGGACGGGGCGCCCGCTGTCCCCCCGGGCCTGTTTACCCGGCTCCGAGACGAGTCTTTGCCCGATGCGGCAGGAATGCCGGCGATGACGGGGCCGCTGAGCAAATGTTTTCACAGAGCCACGGGGCAGGACGGGCCTGCTCGTCTCCTCTCCTAACACCCTAACCCCCTCTCGCCTTTCGTCAGACACGGCTTCGGGGGTCATGAGGTCAACCGACTCGCTCAAAAAGACTCACAATTTGGCGTTCTGGCGGCGGTTCGGTGGTTCCTTGCTGGCCAGGATCTCCAGTCGTTCTAATTGGTTGAAGATCTGGTCGGTCCGGGCCTGCAGCTCATTCTCTAACACTTGAATAACGAGAAAAGGACATTTAATTTGGGGTAACTCAAGTGCATGTGTGTGTCCTTGTTAAATGTATTACATGGTGCATAGACTTTAGCACGCTGCATCCTTCGCTGGGTTCAAACACATGCTGACATCACAATGTGGGAAGGGAAGGATGAGGAGGAGGAGGAGAAGCAGGGGTGTCTACCGCCCGGCTCCCACCATTATCTAGAAGAAGCCCTCCCAGTTTGCTGCCACTGCACCCATCCCTGCCCCTTCCTGTCCTGGCACCAGCCGGGCCCTGAGCTGATTGAGCGGGCAGCCAGCACACAAAACAAACCCACTAGTTCCCCTCTTCCTCTTCTGTCACCACCGAACAGACGTGCAGAAACACATCACACACACACTGACAGAGTTTAGATCACGTGTCTACTCACAGTGCACCGACTCACGGTTCGTCTTCTCCAGATCTCCCATGTACGACTGCACCTCCTGGATTTGCCTAATACAGGATAATACATTTAAAAAAAACACACCGTTAGTGGATTGATGCCAACACACACACACACACGCACACACACAGTCAGACAAACACTTATAAACCTCCACCAGCTGCTGGTGTAGAGAGTTAAATGAGCAATAATGCTAATATTAGCGCGCTACAGCTAGCCCAGCTGAGGGTGTTAACGGTTCTCATAACTATATAAACGCACTCACTTATTCGTCTGGTGGTAAAGAGTCTCCATCTTCTCCGGTTGGTCGACTTCTCCACTTTTAATTGCGTTGACACGTTACTTCTCACGCCCTTAATCTGACAGGTGGCTCAAGCTAGCTGGCTAGCCAGCTAACGGTCGTGGAGTGGACTGTACACGTCATCAGCTTGTGTACGGAAGTAGAGAAGCGGAAGTTGCGCTACGTCACCTAAAAGAGAGCGAGGGAGAGAGAGAGAGAGAGAGAGAGAGAGAGAGAGAGAGAGAGAGAGAGAGAGAGAGAGAGAGAGAGAGAGAGAGAGAGAGAGAGAGGAGTAAATGAGGAGTGCTCACTCTGTCTTGAATTTTAGATACTGAAATTTAGGCTATTTTTTAAAACATTTTTTCAAACCAAAGATAGTTAAAGTGTTTGTTCGCTGTCGTTTGTACCACAGTTAGTTAGTAAATACCCTCCTTTCACTTCAATTGTGTGATATTTGTTTATTTCTGTAAATTAACAGTCTTTGACTGGTTTAAAAATACGTAAGAAACACTACTGAATAAAAAAACAAATCCCAAAACACATTGTGTATTTAACTTGATGAATTGTGCTTCTTGGTTTTATACCAGTCAGGTGAACCAGGACACTGAATACAAAATCCAGGTCTGGTGGCTCACTACGACACATTACATTACATTTAGGGGTCTCTTTTATTCATCCAAAGCGACTTAACGTTTTGCTCTGTACACCGTGGACACAGCAACAGGGAGCCACTCACCTCAGTGTGTGGACGAGTCAACATTTCAACCAGGTTTGTTCAATTGATGGTAAACTTCCCACATTTAAATCCAGGCCGCGGGCTATGTTTTCCATTATATTTGATATTCTCTAATGCGGAGCTGACAGGTGTGATAGCAGAGATCCTTTCCCCCTCCAACCCAAGACAGACTGTGAGAGCATATAGCATAATCTGTTGACATGTAGACATGTGACAGGAAAGACTCTGTGAAACATGTCCCGGGGCCAGCTTTTGTCAGCTCCCCCTGATTCAGGTCTAATAAGACAATCCTCTTTTTCTTTTCCTTCCACAGATAGGTGTCAGAATATTCCTGCCTGTCCATCTGGAGGCTTCCCTCCTTGCCTGGAGGCCAGAGACACCAAAACTAATGATATCAAACTTCTCAATAAGTCACTGCATGTGGGGCGGATGTCTGAGGGTTTGTTTTTTTGCGAAGATGCGAGTGCTGTGTGAAAGTGGCGAGATTGGATTTCCCAGAATAAGCTGTGAAAAAAAAAAAAAATCCCCGATAGTTCTTTGGTGATTTAGTGGAGAAGAAAAGCATCCCGGGGGGCATTGCCTGGCATTGTCACAAAAAAAACCTCAATCACCTTCCAACCCTCCATCGAACCAGGAGTGAGGAGCACACATCCAAGCGTCCTTTTAACCTGATTAGTGCAGCGAGCTGTCACGAGCTCCCGTTCGCCAGTGGTGGCTGTGTTTGTTTACCTCATCCAGCGCAGGGATCACAAGTCTCGGCCCCAGACAGTTTTCCTTGGCTGCCTGACGGTGCTTGAGTTGATGATTGTATCTTCAGGCTAGACACTTCTCAACAGAGGTCCTTTTCACCCAACCCCACACGTCAGAAAACCTTGAGGTCTGTTCATGCCACTTCTTGCTCTCGCACTTCACCGTTTTCGGTTGTCATAACACGTCCCCAGGGCAGCGGCTGGATGTGCACGGCTTTTACCCGAGAGAGGAAGAAAAAAAAAGGGAGAAACAAGGCCTCCCCCTTCAATTCCAAACAGTACATGAGGCACATTTACCTCTCTGTCTCTCTCCCAAGGTCGTGGGGTTCTCTCTGTCTGTCCTTTATCTTTCAGCCCTGAGGAAAGGATGAGATGAGCTTACTGGTTTTCCTCCACACCTGAGCACCACGGGCACAAACTGGAATCCAGTCTCCAGGTGCGGAGGCACGATCGCGTCACTCCGGCTGACCGAGAGGCCGCACCGTGGCTGCGTCTCGTTTGTCGCTTTAACGGTGCAAAGTTTCAGCTTCTGTCCCCCGAGGAGGCCGCGTGCCGTCTGTGTGCAGGCGTCTGCTTGTTGCTTCTCTGCACCTCAAATCATTATAGTTTCTTTTTTATGGATACTAAATGAATATTTTTGTGAAGTTATATATATACATGTGATGGTTCAGACTCAGTATTGCACGATGTTTTGCTATTTCATCTTGAATTAGAGCTCTAGAAAAGACACAATCTTAATCTGAAAAGTACCTTAGGATGATGAATAAAGGTAGAGGAGTAAAAATATATTCTTCTTTCTGAGGCGCATCATTAAATGGAGATAATGATAATCCGGTGAGACAACATGGCAGCACAGTTGTTGTTTGTGAGAGGACGAAAGCACTCGGTGTGCTCCGTAACCGCCGCGCCTATAAAACTGTTTTGCTCATCAAGAGAAAATGATACGTTGTTGAATCACTTCGACACGTCGAATTTAATGATGTTTTCCAGGGAATATAATACATCATAACTCTTCAATGATTGCCCCAGACAGACGGAGCGAAAAAGCCAATTATGAGGAGCAGAAACCGCCTTGGGTCAACAATTTTTGGATGCCAGTCATTTTTTGAAGGCACACGGATCTTCTCGCTCCCCCCGAGGGAGATGATCCACTCGTCTTTGAAGCCGCGATGAGACGCTGAATGAAAGCAAATGAGGGCCTGTCAGAGCTGACAGGAGGAACTCATAAGCTCCCAGCGTCTCAGTGGGTTCTGATGGGAAAAGGGTCCGGAGGCGGAGCCAGACAGGTGGCACAGCCCCCTCCCCCCCCCACACACACACACACACCAGAGTAAGAAGGTGATAGGTAGGTTAGCATCAGAACTTCTGCATGAGGTGATGTCACAGAGTCAAACAACCTCAATGAGACACAAACCAACTACAGAGGAGGCAAAACGACTCCAATAAGACGCAAGACGATCACAAAGAGACAGATAACATGTGGAAAGGTGCAAAACCTGGAAAAATGCTAAACAACTATTAAGAGAGGCAAGATTATCCTGAAAAAAAGACACTACTGATAACTACAAAGATACACAACACAGCTGTGTAGAGATGCAAAACAAACACAGAGAGAGGAAGAAAACTACAAAACAATGAAACAATACAATACAAATACACATAAAATGAATACAAAGAGATGCAAAACGACCAAAAATAAATGCAAAAACACCATGAAGACGTGCAAAATAACGAAGAAGAGATGCAAAATGACCTTAAAGAGATGCAAAATGATTATGAACAGGTGCAAAATGACCAAAAAGAGATGGAAAATGACTACAAAGAGATGCAAAAGTACCAAAAAGAGATGAAAAATAACTCTAAAGAGATGCAAAACAGGCATTAGGAGATGCAGAACGATGCATAACCACACAGACCCACAAAGCAAGAGATGCAAAGTGACTAAAAAGAGACAGACACCACTTGGAGACACAAAACAACTCCTGCAGTTGTTTTCTCCTGCTCCTCCGTCAGAGAGGTGGGGGCCCTTTTCCATGTCTGTGTCCAGGGGCCTCTGGTTGTCTCATAATCTGTCCATGGCTGTCGGTTGTTTGGAGTTACAAATAGTAGTTATTTACTCATATTCTTTAAAGTCAGCCTATTTATTTCATGTTTACATCTTTCATTTATTGAGTGTGGAGAAGAGAAGATGGGCCTCGTGGTTTCTGCGCTCTTGATCTTCCTCCCAGCTTTATTTAGTCTGACCTCAGAGAGCTCAGCGTGATCGTACAGCTGTCACACACACACACACACACACACACACACGCACCCACACACTCACACACACTCACGCAGCCCTGTGGCCATACCACCTGTGACACCCGGACCTGTGGGGATGAGAGATGCCGTCCAGCCCTGCGGTGGGATGACGGGTTCAGCCGAGATGGGAATGCAAAACCCAAACAGCGGCACGGCACGCAGCGCCGCGCCGCGCTGGGCTTCCCCGGCCTGACAGCTCCCCGCAACCGCACTGTGGTGACGTGAAGTCGTGCACAAGTGTGCAGTTCACGGGGCTCAAAATATGTTTAATGGCCCATTGTTGTGGATCTGTTGAATGACAGTGACGACTCAATGAGGCCGATCGCTGAAAGGACGTGAAGCAAAAATAAATTGTGTTGCCGCAGAAAAATAAATAATCGCAGACGACATTCCAGTCTTTTTTCTTCTTCTTCTTCTTCTGGAGATGTTACTGCTTGAGAGAACACATTGCTCTTCTTTTTATCTGTGTTTTCCCTCCATCGGATATTGTTGATCTGGGAAAGTTTTGTTTCGGTTGTAATGGAGGTCAAAGAGAGAGAGAGAGTGTGTGTGTGTGTGTGTGTGTGCAGCTGAGAGAAAGGGGGAGTAGCGCAGGGTGAGCTCGGGGAGTCAGTTATGAAGGTGCACGAGCTCTTATCATGTCCTATCGCAGCGGCTGCAATGTAGACCCTGCTGTTTGTGCTGCAGGTGTTTCTGCAGCATGGGAACAGCCTCCCCCAGGAGTTTCCCAGTGGGGGGAGAGGGGGGTAGTGGGGGAGTGATGGGGGAGGGAGGGGGGGTCATCTCCGCGGTGTTAAATCAATTCACAAGCACCCGTGCACTCTTGTACTATGCACTTCGTCTCCAGCCACATAACTCACGCATTCAGCCCCCATTCAACCATTTTCTTTGCTTCATTCGACAAATATGTTTCATGTTCAGCATCTTATTTAGGATTTTAATGGCCGGCTGGCGACTCGTCAATGTGAGCAGTTCACTTGTTAGGAGGCCGCCAGGTCGTCTCTTTGTGAACGTGGTAGTGCTTGCGGCCGCGATGACTTTTCCTCTTGGTTTATCTCTTCATCAGTTTGTTTGATTCATCGTTTGGTCCAACAACAAAAAAAAGTCTCACAACTCAAACTCTGCATTCCAATATTCACACTACCATAATATCTAGTGTGCCAGATAAAGATAAGGTATGCTTGCTATGTCAGATATACCAGGATGTCCGACTGCACCTGGTTGCATTTTGCTGTGTGCAAGCTAGCAGGCCTTTTCTAGCTAAACTGACCCACAATAAAAGTCAGCAGCGTCTCTTTTGTCTCAGGAAAACTCTTTAAGTTCCAGGTCGATTAGACCCCGAGGACACTGATTTATTGATCTTTTGTTGAGTCTGTGCTCAGTTTCTTGTTTAAATGGAGGCATCGATCTCTCAAGGTCAAGCACAAAAACATGAGCTAAATGAGGAAATCAAACTCTGCAGGATCGTTAACACAAACAGTTTTTATAAGGTCACCAAAGTCAGGAGGATTCATCATCTGGGGACCATGAACGTCTGCATTAAATGTCACGGCGATCCATCCAGCAGTCGTTGAGAAGCGTCAGTCACCAAAGCGCTGGACCAACGTGGTCTTTATCCTGGAGTCGCGTCTAAAAACCGGCCATCACAATCACCAAAAAGCCCCAAGCTGACATATTTTAAATTGCTTGTTTTGCTCGACCAACACTCCAAAACACAAACACAAAGGTTATTTTGTTGAATGTTGAAGAAGTCAAAGAAAACCTCACAATGTTTATGTTTTTTTAAGACCATTTGAGGCTTTTATTTCAATCAAAAAGTAGCCAAATACCAGACTGATGGTCTGTAATACTGTTTTTTCTCCATCATATACACAACAAATGAACCTATGGACACAATATTAAAAATATGACTCCATCTGAACTGTAAGCAACATATAATTTTATCCACTCAAAGGGCTAAAATCCTATCAAAATAAAAGCTGATTCATTTTCTGTTGATCGACGCAACAGAATGCCTCTAAAAATATCGTCTACTCATTCTATTCATGCTAATAAAGTTGTATTCTTGGGTCATCTTTTCTCTCTCTCTGTCAGGTGAGAATCCATCATTTCAATTGGCCGTCACGCAGGTAGACAGACACCTTCTCCACGGCCGCCGCGAGGAGCTCAGCCGCCATCAGCGGTCCAGGGCCCCAGCGCTCGGCCCCCCCACAGAGGTATGCACTCAGCCTTGTCATAGCTCCAGGCAGTGCGTGTTCTTGTTGTGGGTTGAGCAATTGCATTAGTCATTTCACATTCCAAATTCCTACCCCATGCCGTATTCACAACTCTGTCTCTCTCTCTGTTCCCTCGTCTTCTCCGTCAAATCAATGCCGCTCCTCATCCTCCGCATCATTTCATTTTCCTCCCATGTCGAAGGTGTTGTTGTTGTTTTATCTTCTTCTTCTTCTCGGGATTAGGCCCGACACTGATGCTATCTGAGGCGGCTTCCCCTTCAGAGGCGGAAGTCTTGTCGGGGTTTCAGATGTTTGACCCCGAGGCCTCGAGGCTCCGAGGTTCCGATTACAGGACGGGATTGCGCTTTGTGTCCTTGAGCAAAGTATATCGACCGAGCCTCCCCACGCTCCACTGAGCCTCTCCGGCTCTTACGCAAATGGCTGATGTATAAACCCCAAAGTTATGAACGTCGCTTTGAATACTAATCGTATATTTTTGTTGGCCGAGCGAAGCAAGAACAATACATATCTCCAAAAAAGACGCCTTGGCCTCGGCGCTAAAGTCATCTTCATCCAGCGTAACCTTTACCTGAACCGGGCCGAGGCGGACAGGTAGCGTTCCCGCCAGCGTCCTGCTCCCATCGCCCGGTGGAGCAGCTCCAGCAGGCCCGACTGCCCGCACAGAGGGAACCTGACAACAAACACACACTCCTGCTGAAGTGACCACAGGTGTGCACACAGGCAGGTATGCAAAAAAAAAAAAAAAAAGCCTCTCTGCCCTCACCTGCCTCCTGTCAGGACTGTTTCAAACACACACACAGGAGCTTGCACACTGCACCCCGGCTCCGTCCACCCCCCTCCACCTCCACCTCCACCCCCACCCTCTACCCCGCTCAAAGCAGCCGCCCTCGGGGCTTGTGCGTGCGAATCCGGCTGTGGACTCAGCAGCCCCCGTCGCCGCCCCCCCTCCGCTCGGGGTAGCGAGGGAAATGAAGGCTTTAGGAGTTTCATTATAAAACAACAGCAGCGGCAGCGGGGGATCGGCCTCCCGGGGTCCGCAAGCTATCCCCTCTCATCCCTCCATCCTCGTCTTTTCCCCTTCATGTCCTTCAATATCTGGACCCTCCGGATCCAGCCTGGCTTTTTTTTTTCTTCTTTTTTTTTTTTTAAATACAGCATTCACGTTGAATAAAGTTAAATATTGATCCGCACTATTATAATATGAGGAGTTAATATAGTGAGTCAGTAGCATATGAACCGGTTTGACCCGCCGGCTGACGCATTTATGTACCACTGAGAGGAAGTTTTCAACTTTATTGTCTAAGAGGGGACATTGACGTTGAAGTAAATATAAAAGCGTAGGTTTATATTCGGAATATGATGCTGTTATTAGATTAAAAACATATTGTAGATGTCCAGCGAAACACAAACATGTCCACTTTTTGTGAGCAGAGAACAACAGCCGTGTGTTCTTTGTGAAAATGAGTTTTTCAGCCAATCCAGAAGGTTTTAAATAGTGTTTTTAAATCATCAACCTGTAAATGAATACTCCATCCATCAATTAATTGGAAAAAATGGAAATAAGTACATTTTGAAAGACGTGATTTTCATTCTGGAAAGATGATTTTTAATGCCAAAGAAAATACTTTTCCGAGTCACTTTATTTTCTTTTAAGCAACGATTAGATTAAAAAAAAAGTATTTCCTTTCTTTTTTAATACTTTCTGTTGAAAGTAAAAAAAAGAAATAAAACAATTAAAAGTAACTTTTAAAGGATTTTAACTCTACTTAATTGTCAATATTTGATTGCAAGAAATAAACTAATGAATCTCTTTGAGCCTTTCTCCTCAACTCTGTTCTATCATGACTAACATTTGGCTCATCTCATAGTTTATCTCGGTTGTTTGGTATCACAACATCTGCTTGAGGCCTGCAGCGAACTCATCACGCTGAGACATCATTTGCTCCAACAATATAATAAACTATACATCCATTAGAGACATTTTCAAAGTCATTAAATCTGTGAGGGGGAAGAAGAAGAAGAAGAAAAAAGCTTTGTAATTTAGAAATTGTCCTCTAATTCCCTGCAATACTCGTGGTATTCGGTTGATGTTCTAATAAGGAATAATAATGTGTAATCACAGTAATTAGAGAGCAACATCAAGCGCGCTCTATAAATACCTCGTACAATAAGCTCTCTGTGCGCCGTCGGTCCTCTGCAAACGAGTGGAAAGTTATGATTCACGCTTAACGGCACGTAAACGGCTCTCGTCGTCGGCCGGGGGGGTCAAGCGCCCTCCGCTCGGCGCTCTCCTGAGTCATCGTTGTCGTTGGGATTGCCGTCGTGGTTGCCGTTGTGGGTTGCTGCTCCAGGCGCAACACCTGTGTGCGTGTCCCGCGCCCAACCGCCTTTTTACTGCGAGGTCGCGGGAGACGCAGCGAGACCACAGTCCTTTCAGATGAAAAGGAGGGCAGCGGGCGGAGAGAGCAGAGTTACAGGCAGGTGTATTGCTGTTGCGTGTGTGTGTGTGTGTGTGTGTGTGTGTGTGTGTGTGTGTGTGTGTGACCTCCTGATCAAGACACAACAAAAGTCGCTCTTACAGACGCATGTTCATTCATGGATCTTATTTATTTTTAAATAAGAGTGTAATGCAACAAGATAAAATCATGTATTTAAAAAGAGGAGAAGCATTTGAGATGTGGTGGTTTGCATAACCAAGAGTCAAAAGAAGCTGTACAAAAATCTAACATACGATCTTTAAAACAAAAGGACAGGGCATAACTCTGCATAGCTCGTAAATCTTACTGATATTTTTTTTTTTTTGCCAAAAGATGAAGTGAGGTAGAAAATTACGATTCCACATTGTCATACGCCCGGAGCCCCGGCATGAGTTATATTCATATCATATATACAGCTCAGAATCGCTCAAACAAAACACAGAGTGGCTCGATTCAAATGAAGCCTTTGGGTGCGACGTGACCTTTTGACCCGCGCACATGGACCCGTGTGAGCGGCCCCGACGTCGAGGATAAGTGAGTAAAACACGGGGAATGTCTGTGATTGGCAATTTGGGGAAAGTAAGGAGCACGATTAGCCCACTTCAAAAGGCCTCCAGAACAAAGATGTGGCCAAATTAGACTTAAAAGACCCATTTTTAAACTTGAAAGTCCAGCGTAGTGCGCTTCCATACGTACAAGAAAACATAAGAGCAGTGGGGTTGCTGTGCTTCCAGATATTAAGCGTTTATCATGTGTTTGGTGTTCCCTCTCGCTATTACCGCGGCTATTTCCCCTTTGTTCTGTTGAGCACGCATTAAGCGACGAGGAGAGATTTCCATAAACATTTCCATAAGAGCAACTGAAACTCAGCTTTACACAACAGCCTGTTAATAATGTGCGTTTCCCCTCCAAGCGTCCAGTGAGTCTGTTGAGACGTTTAGACTTCTCATGTCTGTGATTCATTACAAACTCTGCATCGTACGCAGCGAGAGCGACTTACAGTAAGTGCTTGTTGTTTTGTTTTTTGTATCAGAGGTTGAACTCCTAAAATGTCTCCACAGCAGACAGAAAGACAGACAGGTGGATTCCTTTTAAGGCCATTTCAGCCTCAGTGGCAATAACAAGAAGGTTAAAGTATAAAGCAGCAGCACAACAGACACAATGACTGATACAATAAATAGTCAAGTGGAAACGGGCCAACACAACAAAGTCACTGCCAGAGCTCGCCTGCAGACGGGGGGGTTGACATCCGGTCCAGTCCGGTCCGGTCCAGAACCGGTTTAGAGAGCTCATTTCCCTCCGTCCCACAGGAGGGGGGATTTCAGTGCATCCAGCGAGAGGAAAGCAGTTTGAAAACATCCTCACCTACAGTGAGCCGCTGCGTGTCAAATCACGGCTGATGATTAGCAAAGAACCGGCGTTATGAAACCGTTACATGTCTTGTATTCCTCCCCAAATAACATGCAGGCGAGAGTGGAGCTCGGCCCTCTCCTCCGGCGTGTCCCCGATGGGGTCGAGCCCTCTGCACACGACCCCCCTGCCCCACCGCGCCTCTCCTCTACGCGTCTTTGCAGGTGTACACCTCCTCCTCCCTCACGCACGTCTGGCACTCCACGTGGCAGCACCAGCGCACCTGGCAGTGGCAGGACAGGCTGGTGAGGCGCATGGCCGTGTTGTAGCCGCGCCCGCAGCACAGGCTCTGGCAGCTGGTGTCCTTGGCGCACGACCGGCCGCCCGTGCCGGGGGAGTAGCGCGAGGGCCTGCAGAAGCTGGGCGAGTCCTCCAGGTGGACCAGGTCGGCGGTGCGCAGGCTCTGGTGGCCGGCGTGGCGGCGGGGCCCGGCCAGCTCCGTCTCCCCCGTGGCGGCGTTGGTGACGCTCAGCACCCGCACCGCCGTGTCGTACCTGTACTTCAGCAGCCGCCCGGTGTCGTGGAAGGGGGACAGCTGCTTCCAGCAAGTCCGCACGGCGCAGGAGCCCGAGACGCCGTGGCACTTGCAGGTGGTTTTCAGGCCGCTCTTCACCGCCTGAGATAGGAGGAGGTGTGTGGAGGAGGAGGAGGAGGAGGGGGGGGGGGGGAGAAGGGGGAAGAAAAAGTGTCAGCTCTTGCAGTTTGATTCATTACCCGGCCTCTTATCTGGGAGATCTATCTGGACCGAGTGAGACAGTTTCCTGCAGGCTGGGTAGGAGGTGAGGGGTGGCGGTCTGCGGATGGAGCGCCGTCAGTCCACCTCAGTCAACAATTTTAACATAATGGATTGAGGGGGGGACTGCTCAGAACGTCATATTTCATTTTACCGCACATTTCTCACTTGGACAGCTCTTTTTTCCCCTCCTTCTTCTTCTTCTTCTTCTTTCCTTTCTCCTCAATGTGTTGAAACTAGCTCCCGTCTGCTTCTCTCCTGTCTCTTCCCTTCCTACGAAGCCCCGAGGCGGAGGTGACAAACGGTGCAGACGGCGGTGGAATCTCTCCACCCTGTTCTTTGTACATGCCTGCTCACGGAGCAAAAGACATCGATAAGAATTTCTGCAGGAGAACTGCCAAAGGAAATTCGCAGCGGCGGGTTTTTTTTGGGGGGCTTGATTTCAGGTGAATAGTTCACTGAGCTGGATGGTCAGCGACGAGAGCGCCATCACTCAGCCCCTGAGAGCCGCTGTCTCTCGTCGGGGGGCCAGAGACAGGTCACACACTGGGAGCCAGAGGGGACTTGTGGGGTTGAGAAGTGCTGCTCAGTTCCTCCCTTTGCAGGTATGAAGCCCCTCGGGGGCCCTTCAGAGCACCATTACTGAGAGGCCAGAGGGAGGGGGGGGGGCGCAGACCACTTCACGTTTTTTTGTTCACCCGTCTCGCGATCTCCTCTCGGGCCGCGTGAAGTGAGAGAAAAAGCTTCAACTCGGTGAAGATGAGATAAGATTGCTTCCTTTGGCTTCTTCCTGTTTTCTTTTTGGTCTCCACCGACTCCACCAGAAAGGTGTGAGCTGCAGGAGGAGGAGAGGGGGGGGGGGGGGGGGGGGGGCGTTTCGATGCCTTATGAACATTAGGCAGATTTATGAAGAGCGCATTGGGGGATCCAGTGAGAGGAAAAGCTCGCTCGTATATTATAAAAAAGAGGCCACGGTTATAATCGTTCTCTCCGACATGAGACCTTTAATTTTCCGTCGGCCCGCACAGCAAGCTTTATCATGTCTGAGAACACCTGGCTCCAGCGATCCCACTGCCTCACCCTCCTCTGCCTCCCTGTTATCCACCAAGGGCAACAAATAAGGGGGCGTTTGTCTGGCGTGTACTGGGAAAAACATGCAGGTGAGGATTACAATTCTGTGCCCTCTGATGGCGCTGGAAAAGCTGCCAGAGGTGTAATTATTATGTAAAATTGCAGCCCAACTAATTGAGATAATTGTGGCTCAGGGTACAGATGATGTTTATGATGTCACCATAAAGGGACGACGTGGGGTGTGGAGAGGAATATTTCTGCTCCACACTTTTTTGGGTTTTGTTCCTTCGCACTCACCCGAATTCCGACGTTGATGTTGTGGGCGTCGACCTGAGCCCTCAGGTCCTTGCTGACCTTCTTTTGGCCGAGGAACTTCTTGAGGAACTTGGTGCTGTATTTCAGGTTGTCGCCGCAGACCCCCCACTGCCACGCTTCTCGGTGCTGGATGCCGGGGGAGTCGTCGCACGTGCACCGCTCCATCCGGCCCGAGCTGCACGCTTTGGCGAGCGCGTGGGTCAGCGCCGCCGAGGACACCGCCAGCAGGAAGGCCGTCTCCTTGAACGCTGGAGATCGATGGGAAAGAAAAAGAAGCAGTTTGTGTCAGCGAATTAAAATGCACAGCAGTTTGGTTTTAATCGATAACAATAAAAAAGGCATATTCACAGAGCTTTAAATGCTATTTGTGCCAATTGAAAACACAAACTGTGTAGTTTAAGGGATTAAAACCATCGTTTACCATCAGAAACATGTCTCTCGCGCCACTGGGTAAGCCGAGCTCACTACGTTGTCATGGTTTACGGCCACAATATTATTCTGCAAGTTGTCTTGTGTCATAATTCCTCCTCTGACCTTTTCCTTGTTCGGTTACGCACTGTTATTTGCTTCACCCGGAGCCGTCACCACGGTATATTTTGATCCAATTAATTATTATTTTGACTAGGAAGCGCCCCCCCCCCCCCCTCTTCCAGATGAAAGCGGGTAATCGCGCCACCCTTTTCCTCTGGGAATGGGCGCTTTCCCGAGATAAAAATAACCACAGGGCCCGAGCGCACTCCACCGCACCGCGCTGCTTGGCTTTCTACTCCCTCATTACCTCCATGCTGACCTGTTCATGTTCTCCCCCACACTGATATCCATATGCATAAAGCATTTTCTGTGCACAGCAGACCTGCAGCGGGACTTGAGCGTTCTCCAATATGGTGATTTATTTTATGTCTTTTTTTCTTCTTCCTCAAGCGAAGTTAATCAATGGTTGTTTCAGGTCATTAAAAGAGTATTAAAGTGCACAACTTTTAGAAAACGCTGTTTAGTGGCTGCATGGAGTCGAAGGACAATATGGAATGAAAGAAAAAGGATTTAGTCACGAATGCTTTGGTTGCTCAGTATGCGGGAATAACTTTAAATAACTAATAAATATAAAAACGTCTCTGAGCAATCTCTCCAAAAACACTTTAAATTGCGATTTATAAAAACAGTGAAGCAAAATAAAGTGGATAAAGTGTGTGATCACGTGGCAGCAACCCCCAAAACAACAACTGATTATTGTGTTTATTATTCTCAAAGACATTGATATGACTTTGATAGTTTGTTATATATTACATGTTTGTACATGAAAACGTAACTTCAGATGTTCACCGTGTGGCTTATCGCCCCATAATAAAAAACACGACCAATATAAACAAGTTATTAAAGATAGACATCCATCATGTTTGAAAAGTTCCTCCAGTCTTGGCTCCAAAAGAGAGAAACAATTGGCTCATCCTCTCTCTCCCTCTCTCTCTCTCTCTCCCTCCCTCCTTCGCTACCTCTGTTGTTGCAGATAATAACTCGGATTTTGAGATAAATTGCTGTTGCCACGAGCTGCAGATACATGTAGCATAATGGTGTCCCGCTCAGAGACACTGTGTGAGAGACACCGCATGTCATCCAAGAGAGGGACCTCTCTGTCTCATTTGAAGTGCGTTACAAATTTAAAATAAAGACACACATTAATAGGAAAGAGACGTTTCGGGCTCACCTCTCTTCAGGAGACTTCCCCGGCCGTCCAGGCTGCAGTTCCAGCGCTCGTTCCTGAACTGGTAGCGACACTCCAGGAGGCTGAGGCGCACCGAGTCCCGCAGCGTCTCGGCCAGGCCGGGCTCCCGGCGGCACAGCCGCTTCTGCCGCCGGGTCAGAGTCATCTGCTCGCACTGCTTCAGGTGGGCCTTGCCCGCCGGAGCGTCATTTGAAAAGGGACCAGGTAAAAACACGAAGGGCTCCCGACCGGTCAGCCTTGGAGTGGAGAGAAAAATAATAATAATAAGAAAAAACGTGAAATATTGTAAATCAGGTGAGTTGCATGTAAGTAAGCCTTTGATTATAATAAAAACAAATTAAGATTTTATGAAAACATGTGACTTTGATACACGCTATTTTTCCTGCCACCTGAACCTCTTCATTTACTCTGCCAATACATTTTGTTTTGATTATTTAAATTTGAGTTTTCGATGATCATACCTAAACAATAGAAAACCGTTTCCGGATTAAACAAACGGCAGTTTAACAAAACAAAAACACACAGTAAAAGTCACGTGATTAAGATGAACTTGTTGGAGATGCGTCTTAGATTACCACCGGTGATGTGTATTGTTTACAGCAACAAATCACCACGACAATTTGCAAAACTGCAGCGGATTCGAGCAACGCAATATACCAAATGCACCTGGACAGTTTGCGCACAATTACGCGTGCGTAATTCGGCTAAAGTTCGTAGTAGTTGCCGTTTTGATGCCCTCTGAGGGTGGAAACAACAAACCAATCACGTAATGCGATGGGCAGAAGTGAAAAGGGGAAAATCGGCTGACCCAAAATAAGCAGCTGTGTGCGCGAGGAGGACGCAGAGCGCGGCGAGTCGCAATAGGCAGGCGGTCCGTGGGAGCCTGGAGCGCATGGTGCCGGGTTGGCGCTGCTCTTCATCTCGCTGATTCTTCAACGGAGAAAGTCTGTGCCGTCTGCTCGGCGCATCTCTTTAAGCGACCCCACACGCACACAGACTCACAAATCCGGTGCGTCGGACCCAGCGGTCCGCTGGGAGGCAGGGCCCTTTGGGGGAGAGGGGAGGGGAGGAGTGTGTGTGTGGGGGGGGGGGGGGGGGGCGCATCGTCCTGCTGCACCCTCATTGGATTCCCTCAATATTGTTACTGTATGTTCCCTCCCACTGTAGCTAACGCCACCCAGGTGCACGAGGCTGCAACAGGACTGCGTTTACCTGCTGGGATGGAGACTGGAGCGCAGCCGTCAGCAGGATGCGCGCGTCTGCTGCAGAACCTGCTGCTGACGCGCGCGAACCAAAACCCACAGATCACTCCGCCAGCATGGAGCCACATCTGAGGAAATAGTTTAGTTTTGAGAAAAAAAAAAGTTTTTTTTTCTTTCAATACGTCGTTGTTTTTGTCCCCAAAAAATTGGGGTTAAATTTTTTTTTTTAAGTAATATTTTGTTTTCAGTAACATTTAAAATCTTTAACTTTCACTCTTTTTTTTAAATTTTCCCAAAAAACAATTATATATTTATTTCGAATACATTGTTGTTTTTGTTTAAATAAAACATGTTGGTTAAATATTATTATAATTTTTTTTGGAATATTTTTTTTCAGTCACATATTTAAAATCTTTAACTTTTTTTTTTTTTTTTTTTTTTACAATTTCGAGTCTTATTTGTTGGAATTTAAATCTTTTTTTTTTTCAAACAAACAAAACTATTTCCCTGGATTTGGCTCCATACACCAGACTCCAGGTTTAACCCACAGGGACAGCACACCTGCACCCTGGGGTGTCCTTGACCATGGAGAAAACAAAAAACAAACAAGTTATTGCATTATGTAATCATTGTAACTAAGCAGCAACGTCCACCAATCACACACATGAACCCATGAAAGCAGCATTCAAGAGAGGAAAAAAACAAAATAATCCACGAAGCCAAAGATTAAAGGGCACAAACGTCCAGTATGTTATTAAAGTACGCGCATCGTGTACACTCCATGTACTTTCAATCTTCATCGGGCCTCCAGAGGAAACACAACCATGGATGGAGCGCCATCTAGTGGATTAAAAACAGAAATTAAATCTTTGAACATCAACAGGATTTTAAAAAAATGTATGAGATTGTCGATACATTTTTGGATTGATTGAAATTAAAAGTACAATGCAGTCTTGTTCAGACTGACCTCTGCTATGTCCATGTCTATGGCCTTGAGATTTTACTGTACAGTCTTGAAGAAAAGTGACTTCGAAATCAGCTACAATCTAATATTGATAGTCATAATTTCACAATATTCAAACAGCTCTAAAAGCAGATCTTTAAACTTGTAGTAAAGCCTTACAGTAAAGCAAGTGAAACCCTTCTTCCCCCACTTGCACTATCACAACTTTAATTTAACGCGTTAATCCGAGTCTTATCATGAACGTCACTACGTCACTTCTAACGTCAGCCAAAAAGTCTAACGTGTTTTGATTTATGGGCTGAACTTTAGGACAAAACACAAGATGAGGTATGCTTTTGATTTAATTTGACTATAAGTACACGTCAAATAACATGTCAGACGTCGATCGGAACTGCGTCTAAAGCTAATTCTCTATAATTATCCCAAAACCTCAAATAACACTTCGGCATCTCGTTACGAAAGCCTGAACTTGACATTCCTGTTTACTCAGAGGAGCAGCTATTGAACAGCTCACTCAACCGACTTTTAACCCTCTATGAGCAACATAAACACGTTTATTAGGATGTTACCGTACAGTATTAAGTCCTAATGCGGGTCAAACAGTGTTTTTCTGTCATACTTGGAATGGTTCTGCAACCTAAGACACTTTTATTTTCATTATTAACTGCATTAGTCAGTATCTGAATCAACAAAATGTGAGCAATTTTGAAACGCCCGTCACATATTTGCGGTCCATTTGTTTTGCAAAGATGCTCTATTTCTAATGGTATGAAGCGGATGCTGTGTTTGGTGCATTGGCAGTGAAAAACTATCTGCATTCAGCTTCTCAGCCGGCGGTGACAGCAGCAAAGTCTCCGTCAGGCCTTGAACTGTTCATTCCCAACAGACTGAGGCAGAGAGGTTGACCCCCAGACACGAGGTCATGAGCCCACAGACGAAACACACGTCTTTAAGGACACCTGCCGGGAGCAGAAACATGTTTAAGTATTGTAATCTCCACATCCTCCTCCTGCACACCTCCCGCTCTTCCCATCCCGGCGAGGTGGGACAGCTGCCACCGCATTTTAGTTCTGCTAGATGAATTACTCCAATTATTAATTCATTACCAACACGGGTGGCAATTCACTACTTGGACCACCGCGGCTAATTGATTCCACGCGGTTACGGTAGCGGGAGATTAAAGTTGAGGCCACATGTACGGACGACAGGCCTCAGCTTGTTCTGCCAGCTGTGAGCAGCTAAAGAGAGCTCTGAAATGACATCTTATCAGATACAAGCAGGTGATTGCTTGAGGAATATGCAGTAGAAACAGGATTTACAACATTTTCACTGAACTACTTCTGGAATGTACTCGCCCTGTTGGTCGTTCATTTCCTGTTTCATCTTCCTGGCGTGGTGCGTAACGGGATGAGGGAGGATGCAGGACTCACTGAATGTGTTAGGGGTCAAAGAGCGACAGAAAATCTGTCATTTTGTGTGATTGTTCACGTCATTTAGAGATGCTGTGAACAGTTATTCAACTTAATTGTTTCCAAGCCGGGGAATTTAACTTGAAGACATTGTCATTTGAGAGTTTTTGAAGGTCTTTTAAAAGCCTTAAAAAGCATCACGTTGAGTACCTTCTGTAGAAGGTTGTGAGAAGGTCTTTAAAAGTGCAATGTGTCTTTTTTAAATTATTTTGTTTTGCAAATACTGAAAAAACTGAAGTAATCATTTTTATTTTGCTGATCCAACAATTCATTTTCTGCCGCGCAGCCAAGTCTACTTTGCAATGCTGTAGTTGATTATATCATCAAAACGTGTTCTTCTATTCATGAGTGTGCATGTGTGGTATTAAAAAGGTCTTTAAAAGTCTTAAAGGGACAGTTCACCCCCCAAATCAAAAATATAATTTATATGAAACATATCAAACTGCTCACACCAAAGCCTGTGGATTTATTTGAGTAACTTGGTCATGATTTCTGAAAAGAAACAACACTGTTAATTTTGTCAAATGTGTATTTTTGAGCACCACAAGCTGAGCGCCGTGTAGTTCCACTATGTTGGAGAGAAGGCAGACAGACATCTCTGAGGCTGAAGTCTAGAAAACTCACAGCAAAACAATCTAGATTTTGAATTCAGGAAAATACTTTTGTCGCTGTGCAGATACAGCGTAACAGCTCTTAAAGAGTGAAGTTCTATATTTTTTGTATTTTGTTAACCTGTCAGGGTGTTTTATGTTGGAGTGTAGGTGTCAGACATTCCCCTTTTTTCTTTTCTTCTCAATGTTGTCAACATTATCCGAGATGTGACGGGTGTCAACACTGTGAGTTTCCTCTCGGATCTTGTTTTCCTGCTCAGTAAAACAAACCACATCTGTCCTCTCAGCCCGTAGGATGTGGGTTCAGCAAAAAAACAGCCCTGTCTTTGTTTGATTCAGATTTCTTTGAGATTAATTACATTCATGAGTGTTAGTTTTGAAGTGAGAAGATAATCTGGCAGCATATCTAGGTTCAAAGGTCTAGTATTTTATACACCCTCGTCCTCTCACTCTTCACTTCATTCTCCTCTAGTTTGTATGATGATTAGTTTCTTCGAGGTTATTTTCTGTCAGTTTTGACTGTGAATAACCAAAAGGTACGTCTTCTCTCCGGTAGACTTGTAGTGCAGATATGTTGCACCTGCATGTTCCTCATGTTCTGTCCACCTCTAAATGAGTCAAATTAAAGAGTCACAAAGGGTGTATTTGTCCCACAATGTTTATTGGAGTGTATCTTCTTTGTGTTTTCCTGACTGAAACCACTGGAGGGCAGCAAACACTCAGATAAATTGATCGAGAGCAGAAGCTGCAAGTTCTGCTATATACTTTTGAAATAAAGCAACCAAAAGAGGAAAAGGCATTCACCAAAGGTCTAGCGCTATACTAGTTATTATAATAGCATACTATCAGATCTGCCTTTATGTATGTATGCACCTTTTTAAATAGTAGACTGATACTAATAAGTAGTTCTCCATGGCTTCAAAGTGCATGATAAGTGACACACACACACATTCATACATATACATACACACACACACAAAGCAGACCAGGAATAATGCAGAATTTTGGGTCGTGAGGTCCATGATAAGATTGATATTCAGCAACAGATCAAACACCAAACCCATATCCTTGACACTAATGGGAGTCATTTTTAGACTCTCTCCCTCCCTCCCTCCCTCCCTCCCTCCCTCTCTCTCTCTCAGGTAGAGCTTGTAGGATGACATCTCGGTCTAATGAGGACTAATAGTGCCAAAGGGCCACAGAACTGCACGGATGGTGACGCAGCAAAGAGAAGAGGAGTATGGGGAGAGGGGGTGGGGGTCTTTTCCTGATGATCAGAGAGCCTGCAGACCGCTGCTCGGCCTTTCTTTCTCCCCCCCACTCCATCTAGATTTCAGGTGGCCAATCCTCCATGGAGTTGTTACCTTGGAAACAGCACCTTACGTATTTATAGAGAGCAACCGAGTAGTCAGGGAGAAGGCAGAGCGGGAGACAAGACTGTGATATAGGTGATGCAGGTTTCCGTCTAGCTGGAGGCGCCACAGTCATACTTTTTTATTTGTGCTGAGGCTCTTGGATTGAACGGAGGCGGCCTGTATGATCACTTCCCTGTAGACGGATCATCCCTCACCTTGCAGCAGATGAAGGTTGCCCTTTTATATTGGAATTACAACATGCTCCGTGACCCGCTCCGGTCATATAATTATGTTTGAAAGATCCTGCTTTGAGCTGCGGCTGTGAATCCCTTTCTCTGGTTCATCACATTCACCATCACATCCTTCCTGCTCAAATCTACCTCGGTCTCTCTCAAGCGCTCTGACTCAAATGAAGCTGAAATGACCTGAAATAATTCTAATAGGATATGCGGAATCACACCCTACACACACACACACACACACACACACACACACACACACACACATACACACATCACGCTGCACTTGACCTCTGGCAGGCGTTCGCTGCTTTGCACAGAATCTCACCTTGATGTGTGACTTCACAGCGCGTTAACCCTTCGCTCACCCCGCCATGGTGTCGACTTTTCAGCACCCCTTTTTGAACTCAAATTGTTACTATTACTATTCTCCGTGGCCTCGGGTGGTGCAAAGGAACCAAGTACATTTACTCATGTACTCTTACTGGAGTGCAGTTTCAAGGTTGAGTTTTACGATTTTATGCAGCTTATACCATACATTTAACTGCTCGACATCGCCATGAAACTTCCCCAGTTACTTACATTGAGGCAATCATTTTTTGAGTGTTATATATTTTCAGAAATTGTATCTTTAACCCCTTGAAAACTGTAAAACCAAGCAAAGTATTGGGGAAAAAAATATATATCTGCAAAAAAAATCACTTTTAAAAGATATTTTGATGGTAACTATGAACATCCAGCATAATATGAGCCAGATTCCCCAAAAATGCCTCCTGGAGCGGTTAATAAGACACCTTTTTGGAAAGATTAGGACCTAAGGAATCAAAATCTGGAACAAAAATCATAATAAAACAAAGACTTGGCCTGTTAGGAAGGAGTTTCAATCAAAAAACTGTGTGTTCGGTTCAAAAATGGAAAAATTACGTATTTTATGCCAAAAGACTGTCAATGGGGCATGCTGGGACTTAAAATTGACGCTGGAGGATTTTCGCCCACGGTTTCCAAAAGGTTAAATATGCAAGAGGTATTCTCTATTAAATATTTGCTAATTTAAATGTGTTTTCAGGACAGAACTGTCAACAAGCGCTGTCGAGGTTGTAGGAATACAGCTTTCCTTGTGGTGGAATACTGTGACATCGTTGTAGTGGTACTTTTTAAGTAAGTGTACTTGCTCCAGCAGTGATGACCTCCATCCCAGGGGAGCGGAGGCTCTGCCTCATTGTTTGCCATCGACCAGCTGCACCAACGATCCACCGTGAAGATCAATCAGAGGGACATCGGTAACGACTTTTAAAAAGGAAGGAGGGAGAAGACGAAGAAGAAGAAGTCGTCCCACATAAGTCTTCCATCGTCTCTTATG